>NC_138760.1:49698083-50332071 GCF_965113315.1 Podarcis vaucheri | reverse complement strand
GCACAATTATATCTGTAACTGTCATTCCATACAGCACAACTTTTTATCCCTCTCTTATGCAGGTATGACACTACTAGAGGCTTTGCCTGTGTCAACATTGAGCAAGTACCTGGTCAGTCCTGCCTAGATTATGTGGTCCAATTCACTTGCCCAAAATCCTTCTGTTCTGGTGAGTGCTGCTATCATAGCTGTCAACTTTTCCCTTTTCTTGCGAGGAATCCTATGCAGAATAAGGGAATTTCCCTTAAAAAAAGGAAAACGTTGACAGCTATGGCTGCTATGTATTGATGAGATGTTCTCAGTGGGGATGGGGGTTCTTACCTAAAGGTGGAGGAGCTATTTTGTGGTTCGCCTCAGGTGCCAATCTATCATAAAGACACCATAGTCTTACAAAACCAGCCCCACTAAGGCCCATTTTTCTCCCCACGGAAAAAGGCCCACCCATTTCATTCTATGGCAACAGAACAACTTCTTTGGATATGCTAAATCATGGTGCAGTGGTACCTCTGGTTATGAACTTAATTTGTTCCGGAGGTCCGTTCTTAACCTCAAACCGTTCTTAACCTAATGTACCACTTTAGCTAATGGGGCCTTCCGCTGCCGCCGCGCTGCCAGCATGCAATTTCCATTCTCATCCTGAGGTAAAGTTATTAACCTGAGGTACTACTCAGGTTAGCGGAGTCTGTAACCCATAGTGTTTGTAACCTGAGGTGTTTGTAACACGAGGTACCACTGTACTTAACTAGCCAGCTAGAGCCATTACCTTGACAAAGGAACTGGCGTGGCAGGCTTCCTCTTATACATTCTTCCCTGGCAGGTTTGGAAGGGACTCAGGGCTTCATCCAGTCTGACCCCCTGCTCACCAAACACATAACGGTATAATGCCCAATAAACAAGCAGCTCATAGCTGTACATCTTGAATATAGTGGAAAGATGGTACAATGGAGTGCAGACCATTCCAGCGCATCTCAGAAAGAAGGGGGTGGTGACACAATATCAGCTTGCAATGCACCTACATAAATGGTTTCTCATCCAAGAACTAACCAGACCTGGTCCTGTTTGGCTTCACCTTTTTGTGCCTTCACACCATACCCTGGGACCACACTTGCATTGTCAGACACATTATGTGAATTCAAAGACCTCTTTATTATTGTTCCTTATTTCCACTCAAAAAACTTCCTGTTCTCCAAAAGTGTATCCGGAGTAAAGCGTCATGAATAGTTTCTCTCTGTCTCATCTCAGCTTCAACTTGCACGACTCGTTGGTTCGACCGGGATGACCCTTCAGGAGTGGGTGACTTTGAAACTCTCGCTGACCTGAGGAGGGAATATCCCACGGACATTTGCCCTGAGCCCATTGGAATTGAAGCTCGGACCATGGAGGGAATCCCAGCGTCCAGCACTGGGCAAATCTTTCATCCGTGAGTGGTGCCAAGACAGCATTAGGGAATTAATTGTTACTGAGCAGCCTTCCAATGTTTCTGTTATGTGTCAGTTGGCCCAACTAGGAATGTGGGAGGAATCTGTTGGAAGCAGATTATCCAGTGGATTTTCTTCCATCTGCCCACAGACTCTTGCTTTGAATGCTGTGTGCTAGGGGTCACCGAGCTTTTTAGACCTGGTGGCACATTTGAGAGAGTGCTGAGGATACCATGGGTGGGTGGCATAAGACAACATGGCTGTCATGGGGAGCATGCCATAGAGAGATACAGTCATTGTGGATTTGCCACCCTCGCTCATGGGTGATGTCACACTTACCATGAAAAGTCATCTATGTCTTGCTGGTCCTGATTTCCAAAATCAGGACGCTTTGCCAAAATGGGAAGAACCATCTGGACTTGCACCCACCCCCTGTATCTTCATCTTAAAGTTTTACCTCACTCCCTTCCCAACCCCAGTGTGGTTTATTTGAGGTGTTGGAAATCTGTAAGGATTAAACTGTGGTTCTTGGGATACTTTGGGGGTAGGTATGCAGCCATAGATTAGCTTGAGCATTATGTTTCAACACAAGAACACTTTCTGAACAGAACACACATTTATGAAATAATGTATTGCAATCAGAAAGGACTTGTTTTTGCACAGCTGGTTCTTCCTGCCTAAATGCAGAACCTTACATTTGTCCCTATTGAAATTTATTTTCTTAGCTTGGGCCCAGTTCTCCAATCTGTTAAGGTCATCTTGAATCCCGATTCTGTATTCTGTGGCAATAGCTACCCCTCCCAGTTTGGTATCATCTGAAGATTGGATGAGCATCCTCTCAATTCCTTCATCCAAGTCATTCATAATGGCATTGGACAACAATGGGGCCAGGACAGAACCCTGTGGCACCCCACTTGTCACTTTTTTCCAGGATGATGAAGAACCATTAATGAGCACTCTTTGGGTTCGGTCAGTCAACCAGCTACAAATCCACTTCACAGTTACCTCATCCAGCCCACATCTTGCCACAACTTCTCTGCAAGAATATCATGGGGGACTTTGTGAAAAACTTTACTGAAATCAAGAGTGGATATGGTTATAATTGCAACCATATAGGGCTTTGTGCTGGCATGTCCAAAGTCCTAATCCAGCCTGCTGCTTGGTCTAATCCAGCCTCTGTGGCAGTTTATTTCCTGGGGTAAAATCCTAAAGCTCAACAACTTTGGGGTAAAACCGTAAAAAAGCTCAACAACTTCAAAAAAAAGCTTAACAACTTTGGTCGGCCCTCACAGCCCTTCACTTTATCAAATCTGGCCCCCTTTGAAAAAAGTTTGGACCCCACTGGCTTTGTGATAAGTCACTTGATTGACTTTGTCATCAAGGTGCCAAAGGACACCTTACTGTAGAAGTTTAACAGAGCTACCCTGCAGAAATTCATTAACTTTGAAAACAAGCATGTAAAGAAAGCAACCGATTTGTAAATATTTGTTGATGGCTAAGTATACATACATTTTCACATCAGCAGACTACAAAATAGAAAGCACTTTATCAAAGGAAAGCAAGTGCAGTGGAATGGAAAACACCAGGGGAATGTATGACTGAATATCAGAATGGATTAAGACACCCAGCAGATCCCCAGCCGTTATTCATACAGATATCGATGACTCCTACCCAAATTAGCATGTGCAATATTCCATTGCATGTGTGATTCAGTGAAAGTGTTGCTGCAAAACGTAGTTGTGAAGCAATAACAACAGGTGTGATTTCAAATTGCTCTGATTGTTTTACATGAAAGAATTCATACATGTGGCAATCAGTTCTCTTGTTGCATCTCTTCTTCCCTAGTAACACAGGGAGAGACTGAATGAAAGAACTCCTGGCTTGATGCTGTCAAGGCCGAAGAAGACATGAATGTTATTAGTGTGCTTGTTAACATTACATAGATTGTTATGTGAATGGGGAGGCATGATCAGCCTTGGGAGGGGAAGTTTTTCTCTCCTTGCCATGGACCCAAGAAAAATCGATTCTTCAAAGCTGCTCTTTGTATTTCAAAGGAAGGTTCTGTTGGATCCCAGGTTCTGTTGGATCCCAGTTTAGTGCAGATAATCTCTCTACAACTTCTTCTCTCTTTCCTGGTCACAGTTTGGTGAGTCAGATTGCTTCTTTCGCTCACTTTCTCACCCCACTAGGTTTAATACTAAAGAAGGATTTGCTTGTGTAAATAAGGAGCAGAAGTATTCCTGCTTGGATTACAAAGTCCGCTTCACCTGTCCCTCAAACTTCTGCTCAGGTGAGTCAACCAGGACATCTTGTGGTGAGATGGGGGAATGATCTCCAACCACCCCATAATAAGCCATGCCTGTATAACACCAAAACAATTGCTCATAAATTAAAAGCAGGAGTCTTTAGTTTATATATGAGGTGTTGCTGACATGGAACCCACTCCTTTGTTAAACATACCCCCTTAAACATGCCCACATCTCATTGGATGGCAGTGGTTGTATTAAAAAAAGAAGGTGGCTGCGTTCACACAATAATTTATTCCATTTTCCATAATTGTTTATTTGCATGTCATATCGGAGCATTCACATGACATAATTTAGTGCCCAAATGTCTTGGGCAATCCATCTGCTCCACATTTTACTAAGGGCAAAAGAGCAGGTGTTCCTCTTTCCTGCAACCCACTTCTGCACTAGTGACAAGATAGTATCCTGCACTGCATGGAGGGTAGTGGTAGCAGCAGGCTAGATTAGGGGATGGAGGATAGGCACTGTGGGTGCTATATCTATCCTTCAACAGTTAACAATGCCTGGGGGGTTCACTATTGGGCTTCACGGAGTGATGGTCTGACTCAGTATCAGGCAGCTTCCTGTGTTCCTCTGTTCCAACTTCCTTGTCCTCCCATACCTGCAACCAACACTCATTTGAGTCTTGCCTTGCCTTTTCACACTTTAGGATGCATGACCCAGTGGTTTGATCGGGACAATCCATCAGGAAGGGGAGACTATGAACTCCTTTCCAATTTGCGGAGCGAATACCCTGGCAAGATTTGTGCTGAGCCCCTTGCCATCAACGTACAGACTCTGGATGGGATTCCTGCCCTGAAGACAGGGCAAAAGTTCTCAGTGTGAGAAGACACTTTTGTGATGGTTGTGAACTTTTTTTACAGGTGTCAGATAGGGTTTCATGTATTGCACTCTAGCTTAGAAATAGGGAACCTTTTTCTATTCCCAAACTCGGCCCTCCAGATGTTTTGGGACTACAACTCCCATCATCCCTAGCTAACAGGACCAGTGGTCAGGGATGATGGGAGTTGTAGTCCCGAAACATCTGGAGGGCTGAGTTTGGGGGTGCCTGATATAGACTGTCAAATGTGACCCTCCAGGCCCCTCAATCTGGCCCTTGGAACTCTCTCAAGCCATATCCTCCACCATCCCTGCTTCACACCCTCTTTGGTTGTTTTTTCCAATTTCCCTGGCTCCTTGAGCTGCAATGATGCCTCTTATTTAACTGGGTGGAAAGAGGTGTCCCTTGCAACAAGTGTCCATTCGGCATTGCATTTACACTCACCTTCTCCTTTTTCTTTTGATGCTTTGTAACTGTTTCCTACCACTTTTTACATTGTGTTTTGCATATCATGTTGGGGCATACGTGGAAGGTGATTAGTGAACGGCAACAATTAAAGAAATGTGTTTGTGCAGAGGAGACTCTGGCTTCTGCACGGTTGGCAAGAGTCTTGTCTATTGTGCTACTCATTTCACCTCTCGCTCCGCCAGCCAGTGGCTTGTGGCTCACACCCTCCTTGCATATTTCTGCTGGCTGGGATGTATCCTTGCACTCTAATAATGCCTCTTGCTAGTCTGGGTGGAGATGCAGCGGGTAAAAAAACAAAGGGAAAATTGACTTCAGTTGCTCTGTTCAGTACTTCTGGCCCCCACCTGCCAATAGCAAATGACTCCTGGAATTTTGTTCATAAGGGAATGTATTTGTTTTTATTTACTTTACTAATTAAATAGTGTGTGTGTGTGTGTGTGTGTGTGTGTGTGTGTGTGTGCGTGCGTTTTAAATGTTGTGATGTATGGTTTCTTTGTTTTCCAAAGTGCAGAGATGAGTGTGGCTCCTATTACATAGCCAAAATGTAACTAAATTAAACATAGATGGCTCAGTTGGCTAGACTATGATGTTGATAATGCCAAGGTTGCAGGTTTGACCCCCGTATGGGACAGCTGCATATTCCTGCCTTGCAGAGGGTTGGACTAGATGATCCTCGGGGTCCCTTCTGACTCTACAGTTCTATGATTACTAAATTAAACTAGGGCCAGGGCTTTTTCAGTACTGGCCCCGACTTGGTGGAACACTCTGTCACAAGAGACTAGGGCCCTGCGGGATTTAACATCTTTCCGCAGGGCCTGCAAGACGGAGCTGTTCCACCTGGCCTTTGGTTTGGACTCAGTCTGACCCTTATGTTTCCCTCCCCTTATGGTTTTTATTTATGGGCTCCTATTAAAATGAGGCTGCATTTTAAATTCTATTTTAACCCATATTTTAACCCGTATTTTAATTAACTGCCCCCCTTCCAATTACATCTTATTGTAATTTTATCAGTGTTAGCCACCCTGAGCCCAGTTCTGGCTGGAAAGGGCGGGGTATAAATAAATTATTATTATTATTATTATTATTATTATTATTATTATTATTATTATTATTATTATTAAATTAAGATGTGGAAAATAACACCTGTAACATGCAATTTCATACAGAGTGCTTCCCCCCCCCAACCTGCTGTTATTCAGGTATGACCCTACTCAAGGCTTTGCCTGCATCAATGATGAGCAAGAACCTGGTCGGTCCTGCCACGATTACAGGGTCCAGTTCACATGCCCAGGATCCTTCTGTTCTGGTGAGTGCCACTATGAGTTGATAGGATATTCTCTACTGGGAGGGAGTGGGCAGTGGGGATGGCAAACCTCCTTAATGATTGTTTTGCCAAATAATAGTAATAATTTATTATTTATATCCCGCCCACCTGACTGGGTTTCCCCAGCCACTCCGGGCGGCTTCCAACAAAGTTTTAAAATACAGTGGTCTGTTAAACATTAAAATATTCCCTAAACAGGGCTGCCTTCAGATGTCTTCTAAAATTCTGCTAGTTGTTCTTCTCTTTGACATCTGGTGGGAGGGCGTTCCACAGGGCGGGTGCCACTAACAAGAAGGCCCTGTGCCTGGTTCCCTGTAACTTGGCTTCTTGCAATGAAGGAACCACCAGGAGACCCTCGGTGCTGGACCTCAGTGTCCGGGCAGAACGATGGGGGTGGAAACTCTCCTTCAGGTATACTGGACTGAGGCCGTTTAGGGCTTTAAAGGTCAGCACCAGCACGTTGAACTGTTCTTGGAAATGTACTGGGAGCCAATATAGATCTTTCAAGACCGGTGTTATGTGGTCTCGACAGCCACTCCCAATCACCAGTAGGAGATGGTTCTTTTAAAATTAGAATCAGAAGCAATATAGACACAAGTGGGTGAGGTTACAGATTTTATTGCAAACAGCAAGCAAAATGTACATTACCAGGCAGCACTTCGATCTGCTGAGAAGCCCTGAAGAAGTGGCAAAGTGACCTCCAGGTAGCTTTTGATGCACAGCACTGTGGCCAACAGCCTGTGGTGAACTTCTGACTGGCATGCCCCAAAACTAGATATTTTATAGATACTGTGTCCTGTTAGGGCCAATACAGGCTCAACTACAAGCTCAAAGACAAAAAGCCAGGCTATACATCAAAGGCTTTTACTGACCAGTGCCAACAGTCCACACATCAAAGACCTTTTTACAAAGGATAGAGAAAAGCATAAATTATGTTTTATAAACATAAACATAAATTATGTTTTATAAACATAAAACATAAGCAGAGACAGGAAGAGATAACCAGAGACAGGAAGAGTTGACCATGCCAGATCACTTATCTCCTCGAAATTACAATAAACTTCTGCATTATTCACACAATGATATATCTATAAGTAAGTGATTGGTTTCAGCTTCCTGACCGGGTGGGCTTTTTTGTGTGGTAAATATTTGATTTTTCTGAACATACAAATAACAAACATCAACATAAAACTGAACCACAAGACATCTGCTGTAGCAGTGTTCATTGTGAACATCTTGGAATGGTTTATACATTATAGTGGGGGGGTTAATCTTGCTATTTTACCATTGTGAATAAATAAATAAATAAATAAAAGTCTGCCAATTTTTGAGCATTTTAGTTGCCATAGGAATAGGCGACAGACGGAAAAGGTGAGTTAAAATGTGTTACGCTATTCATTTCCATGGAAGTGGGTTTCCCCCCCCCAAACCAGGATGGATTTATTTCGCTCCGTATTTGCAAAGCTTTTAAATTATTATTTTTCATAAATGGTCTGTAATTGTGTTTTTCTACCACACCCAAATATTTCATGGCTTGGCCATGACTTGGTATACCTGCGTTGTCTATTTTGTTTATTTTTGTGATCTGAATTAAAGCACAGCATTTCTGATTTCTTTAGGCTAATCTGAAGGCCAGACCTTCTGCATCATTCTTGCCATGAGAGACATTGCCTTCTTTTCTTAATTGTTAATTCAATAAAATCAGTGTGTCGCCAGCAAACATTCCTATGCAGCATTGTGGGTGATTAATTTGGACTCCTGTTGTCATTTCTAATTACTTCAGCCAGTGGTTGCAAATGAATAGCACCTTTGCCCCCCCCCCGGACATGAAAAAAAAAATGTGATCCTCAGGCTATAAAAATTTCCCTCCTCTAGTCTGGGCTACTCCACCCTCAATTCTCTCTGCCCTACAACATTTTACAGCCTCTTTAACTTCAGTGCTTCTTGTTCCTTTCCTCAACTCTCCCTCACAATATGTTATAAACAGGCCATTCAGCAATGCCAGCAAGTTCCACCTGAATCTCCTTCTCCTTCTTCTTTTTTAGAAGATCTCCTAAAGGTGTGTTATAGGCGTTGTAATTCATGGTTGCACAAGGTTGCATTTAACTTTCCAAAATGCAGAACTGGAGAAAGTCAATTTGCACTTCCCAACTGAGTCTTTGCTGAGTCAACTATTTCCTTCTGTGATGGGGAAGTGATCTGCAAAGCTTCACATTCTTGGGAGTCATGTGCAATTGTTACCGCTGTCTCATATTCTAGGTGTCCCCCTGACTATTTACCGGAGAAAACTGGGGAAGGGTCCCAGTTCAGTGGGCCGAGCAGATGCTTCAGGTACACCTGTCTGAAATGCTGGGCAGCTGCTGCCAGCTGGTATGGACCACAGATTAGGAACCCCTTTCAGCCACCTGAGGACAAAGGCCACTGATGGGCAGGGACAGAGGTAAAACTGGGTGGAGTTGTGGGTATGATTCTTACCTTTTACAGTAGCTACATTCCAGCCTCACAAAAACCAAGAAGTTTATACATGCACACACATCTCCATCCACCATCCAGGCAAGCATGGGGCATTATCACAGTTCAAAGCACATTTCACCCAAGCAAAAGCGCTTGAGGAGGGGAGGGGGAGTGAGGGGTGTGCCCACTGGGAGGGGGCCTTTCCTAGGCAGAGGCCCATGGGATGGAGAGAAAGGCCTGGACAGCCACATTTGAGTCCATGCACCTGAGAAACTAATGTGCTCCACCACAAGAAAGAATTTCAAAGCTTTACTGAGAACAGTCTTTAAAACAGTTACAATTAAATCTTACAAGATACAAAGGAACACATTGTTGTTACACAAGCAAGCAATGTGGTCCAGTCTTTTTTTAGGTCCTAATACTGTATCCACAGCAGTGGCCAGAGGAGAAATGACTGTTAGGAGGAGCACAAACAGAAGAAACACAATTGTGCAACTGTAGCAGCAAAACTAGACACCTGTATCTGCTCCACCTGCAATAAAACTAGTCTCTCCCATATAGGTCTGTACAGCCACAGCAAGCACTGTAGCTCTCCAACAGTTTGGGTTAACCCCAAAGGGGCATTCTTCCATTGTCTCCCGAGACAGACAGATGTCAACAACAGTTCAATACAAATTTCTTCTCTCTACTCCCAGAGAGAGATCCTAAGCAACTTGCTTGTATCATCATTGTGGAGCTTAGCTTCTATTGCTGTTACTGCTGGCTCCACCAGTGACTAAAGACACTGGGCTTATCGGGTTTCATCTCCTGTTGTTAAAGATCTCTCGGTTTTCCAAAAATGAGTCATCACTTACCCTAATGACTGAAAGGGAAACATCCGGACTTTTCTGCTGCATTTGCCAGAGTGAAACCTCCCATGCCTAATGGAAGCCTCCCATTGCAAATGCAAACATTACAGCGTAGCATTTCGAATACAATGCACTCAAGCATAACATTAAATGTGTATTAAACTGATATCTTTAACACCTCAGTGCTTCTGCATGGAGCAGGTGCTTTTGCATGGAGAAGGTCCCAGAAGCAAGGTGGACCAATGGCTGATTCTGTACAATGAAGCCCTCCAGGACCCCTGCCAGATACACCCATCTCTGGCCCTGCTCCACACTCTCCTCGATTGCTTTTTACCTGGCTTGAATGTGTCACTGAACTGTGATAACGCTTCTTGCTTGCCTGGATGAAGGACGGACAGACTGTGAGCATGTTGCTCTGACTTTTGATGACTAAGTGTGTAAGAGTCACATCCGTTGTGTTGCCCAATTTTGTCTCTGGCTCCACCCACCAACATGGGCACATGACCCCATGGAAGATTGCCCAGGAAGGAATGCAGCCCTCAGGTTGGGGGGAAAGCCCAGCCTTGCTCCAGTGTCCCCCCCACCCCACCCACAAATTTTATTAGCTCGTAATGAATGAACTGAGTCTCCTTGTGTCTCTACATGTGCAGTTTCCATCACGTCAGAGGATTTGGTTTTGCACCAGTGAGCAACAGGAGGGTGTCAACAAATCCTGCCAAGACTACAAGGTTCAGTTCACCTGTCCAAAGACATTTTGTTGACATGAGATACATTGACGGGAACGGACAGACACTTTGTATGCAGGGAAAGTCTCCTGCCTGTAACCATTAGGTACCACTGCTTGCCAGTGTACACAACACTGAGCTACATGGAGCAATGACTCTTATCAGATATTAGGTGCCTTCAGGCCCCAGGCCTTTGCTCAGCGTTCAAACCAAAACAAGGGTGAGCATACAAAACTGACTTATACTGAGTCAGACCATCTTGCTCAGTATTGTCTACACTGACTGGCAGAGGCTCTCCAGAGTTTCAAGTGGCGGGTATTCCCAGTCCTACCCGGAGATGCTAGGAATTGAGCCTTGGGTCTTCTGAATGCAACACAGATGAGTTGTGGCCCTGCTTAATTACCCTGGGTTGTGGCCAACTACATTCTACTCAGATTGAACCCATTGAAATTAATGGTCCTATGGTAGTCATGGCTGTTAATTAAATGGGTCTACTTTGAGCAGGGTTAGCTTTCAAGCCATTATTTTCAATGCCACGCTTTTATTTTATTTTAAAAAATTCTTTATTTTCTTAATAATAATTCTTAAGAAAATGAAGTTCAGCTGATGACCGCTCCTGAAAAATGTTGCGCAGGAGGAGAAATGCTGAATGCTCCCATAAGAGAGACTTCTCTCGCCACCTGAAGTTCCCCTTGATTACTGATATAAAATGTCAACAAAGCATAATGATAACAAAGCAGACATGCATGAAGTGTAAAATATTGACTGGGCAAATCAAGCGAACAAATAGAAAATAAACAGCGGGGGATATGAGTAACTGCAGCTCATCTATAAACTCGTAAACAGAAGGAGGTTAAGAAGATATATCAGAACACTCCTGGGGGCACAGAAAGAAGAGCTTTCTGCTGCATGTTAGATTTCCCATTTACTCTGCATCCACTCTGCTTCCACCACTGGTTTAGAAAGTGGTGTTACATGCACAGTTTATATCTACGATCCATATTCTAACCTGTATCTATCATATTCTTTCTTGGAAATGCTGCATTTTGATGCATTTCCCCCAAACCAGCTTCCGTACAAATAGAGAAAAAGAACAACAAAGCTACATTTTAGGCCCCTGATATAAACGGAACCAAGGTACGTAACCAAGTGGATTTGTTTGAAGTTCAGGTACAAGTCAGCTTGCAGAAGAGAGGTTGCAAGGAGTTAAGACAGAACGAGGAACTTCTAGAGTCCCATACTATCCTTGAACCTTTATTTCTATGCTGACTTATCTCTCTCTAGCTCTGTTTTTGTTGACTAGGCTGATACATCTTAGGTTGCGTCCTGTTTACAACTTCCTCCTCCTCACACTTACTTCTCTCTATCGGACCTCAAGAGGAGAAGTTCACCTTGGCGTTATCCTCCGAGAACAAAGGAGCCAAGACGGCTGCATTTTTTCTTCTCCAGATGAGCTAGTTAGGTTAGAGACCTATAAAGAAAAAAATCTACCTGAGTTACTTCCTTACTATAAATTACTTTGTTATTTTTCTTAGTCTACAATCATCTCCGTGTGTGAGACTGAAACAGGTGGAGTCTGCTCTCCAACCAGATTCACTAGCCAAACGGCCCAAGCTTTTCATATAGAATCGCAGAATGGTAGAGGTGGAAGGGACCCAAGGGTCATCTAGTCCAGCCCCCTGCAATGCAGGAACATGCAGATAAACCCTGCGGCCTTCAAAGAGCTCTATCAAGTAAATGGAGTCAAACGTCTAACAGGATTGCCACGGGGGAAATAAACAGGCACCTCAGCAAGCAAACTCTGTTGCATACAGGTGCCGCGATTGTTGTCACGATCAATATCACCATTCTAAAACGGATTCAGAATCAACAATGTTTCTTTTCTTTTTATTAAAAAAAATAAACAATTTCAACATAACAAATTATCAGTCCAAATAATCAATTACATTGTTTCCACACACACCCCGCCATCCCTCCCAGTGGCGTAGCGTGGGTTGTCAGCACCCGGGGCAAGGCAAGTAATTTGCACCCCCTAACCCGTGGATTTGCGCCCCCTAACCCGTGGATTTGCGCCCCCTAACCCTAACCCCCAGATGTTGTGCCCGGTGCGGCCGGGGCCCCCTGCACCCCCCACGCTACGCCACTGGATACTGTGTGATGTACTGGTTAGTATTGGACTAGGACATGAGAGACCAGAGTTCAAATCGGCTCAGCCATGAAGCTTATCGGATGACCTTGGGCCAGTCACTGCCTCTTAACCTGATGATCAAATGGTGAAAAGAACAAGGCACACCAGCTAGTGTTCCTTGGAGGAAAGGTGGCATATAAATGTAAAACAATAATGCCAAGCTATTGCAAACAGTGCTGACTGAAGATGAGTTAACATGCAATTACTGAAGCTTTCATTTTCATAAGCAAATGTGTCAGGAAAGAGAATAGATTCAAGGTGAAAGCTATTTCAGCATTTGTTTTGAGACCAAGATGTATAAATCATGCTGCTTTTAAAATATTCACAGCAGAAGCCTAAGGGAGGGGGAGGGGAATATATGGATCTGTGCAACTCACTGGGATAATAAAATTTCTTTTTAAAAGGCTTCAAATATCACTCGCGTTACTACTAATGTCAAAGGAAGAGATTAGCAACAAAGAATTTATTATGAAAAACTAAGCAGGCTTGTAACGCACACGCTGTTCTGTGACGTTTTGAAGGTGAACAAAATTAGCAAGGAGAGCTTTACTACTTTGTGAAAGGCATGAAGGCTGTTTTTAAAGAAAGATAGCTGAAGGGTAAAAAAAAAAAAATTGTGAATAGTGGAGGGAAGACTGTTTTACAGCACAAGAGAAAATGTAGAGTTACAGTGCATCACACAATCAGACCTAAAAGTACCCCCAATTTCAAAGGAATAAAAATAACTGAGGAATTTTACAGCTGACACAAAAACTTGCACTGAAAGGTTTTACCACCTATAGGATACAATTACTGTATTTTCCGGCGTATAAGGCGACTGGGCGTATAAGACGACCCCAACTTTTCCAGTTAAAATATAGAGTTTGGGATATACTCGCCGTATAAGACTACCCCTCTTCCAACGCACACCAAAAAAAAATTTAAAAAACCAGCCTCCAGTCCGGCTCAGAAATCCGCTCCAATTCCCAGTGGCCAGGGGCGCGGCCGGGTCCGTTTAAACAGAGGAGCAAGCCAGAGGGCTTCCTCTTTGGCTCGCTTCCTCAATCACTAGGAAGTCACTGAACTTCGCCTCAGTTATTGCTTTTGCCGGACCTGCTGAAGCATTTGGGGGGGGGATTTTTTACTGCTTTTGTTGAGCCACTCTCGTGGAATTTGCTTGGACGTGTAACACTTGTTTCAACCCAGGGTGGCTGGAAAAAAGCCTTTATCAGACACCCCGATCAATTGGCAGTGGGTGAGTCCATCGCTGTGCGTAGGGAGCAGGGCATTTGAGGGGAGTGCTGTCTCAATTTCCACTCTTGCTTTACAACTTTGCCACCCTTGTGGCGAAGAAGCTTCCAGGTTTCTCCGTTCCCAGCCACCTCCCCCTCAGCTTCCCCTGCCCGAACTGCTCCCTTCGTCGTTGCCCTCGCAGCTTGATAATCAGCTTCCCTCCCCCCCCAGCTGTTTTCTACCTTTGCTTGCCCCTTCTGCTGTGCTTAATGCTGTTGTTGGTTCCCGTTCCCTGCCTTTGTTGTGAGCCTTTCCTTTCCTTTTACTTGGGCTGAAGCAGCGAACACGTGTCTAGTTGCTGGGGCAACATGAGGCCGCCATTTTGGACCACATGGTCTACTACCAGGAGCGGTTAGGGTCGTTCTGTTGCTGGTGATTGGGGGGGCTTCTGGGGCCAATTTTCAAGTTTATTTCTGCTTCATCTAGAGAGCTTGGTGTCCTCTGATTTAATTTGCTGTCGTTTTGTCCTTTGGTGGGGAGTTGCTGCAGGAGCTGCTGCTGTAGCCGGCGTATAAGATGACCCCCGACTTTTGAGAAGATTTTCCTGGGTTAAAAAGTAGTCTTATATGCCAGAAAATACAGTACCTGCTGTAGCAAGAAAGCCATTCAGTCTTTGTTTTAAAAGTGTTGAGTTTTCCTTATGAACTTGAACATGGCAACTTCAGGACTCTGTATTCTTCTGTAGCTTGTTTTCATATGGTTAACTTAAGGTCAGAGGGCTGGATTCAACTAATACAGCATGCTAGCAGAAACTCACTATGTGCCCTCCACCCACAAATCCACTGGGGGGGGGGTCAGAGGAGCCCCCAGAACAGTGTGGGGAGAGGAGAGGTGGGGGATTGTTCTCTCTGGTGAGCAGAAATGATGGCGGTGATGAACAATAAGAAAAGTGCAAGACTGAATTCTTCCCAGAGAAGACACTAAGGGACCAGAATGTTCCTCCACTAGTTTCCCAAGTATCAGAATCTGTGTGCCCATTTATTTTCTCGCATCATGCTTGATGTATACAATTTGGAGTTGCTGGCATGTGACACCCCGATTCCTTGTTTCTGTTCCAACCCAACATTTATTACTTGTCCAAAAAGTTCATAATGAAAACCTCATATTAATATCATGCGGCATCACTCGGCCAACAAATTTTCTTTTCCATTTCCTCATCTGAAACTCACGATAACAAGTTACAAAGGAGCACTTTATAACAGGCAGAAGCAGCAAATGGAGGCTTCAAAAGACACAGGAATATAGGAAGGTGTAAGCAGTGGGGGCAACATATCCTCCAAGACTGAAAATACCTAAGAGCACAGCACATTACAAAATCCTTAGATGGAAACACTTCCACATAAGGATTAGCATGCAAGCTATGTGTGATGATTTCAAATGTATAAATATTGCAGAGGGTGTACATGCATTGTATAGCTATGACTTCTATGTTTTTAATCCATAGCTTTGAAAAGCAGTGGCCAATGACCAAGGATGGGAGGTACATTCTAGGCCACAGGTGAAGCATGTAACACAACCATGACCAAATTTTAGCAACTAATTTTTAGTGGCTCTCCAAATGCTCTTAAGGTGGCTAAATGATATTCCTAGTCATTTGACTGTTATAGGGCCACCAGTCAAATAGCATTACCATTTGTAGTTAGCAGTATAAACATGATCAAATCTCCTGAAACAAATTGCTCAGTTTTTATGCCCTAACTTTTTTCAGGTGAATGCATGAGCACTGAGAGTGCCATCCCAAAGGCCATCAAAATTCCAGCATCAGCACTAGATTATTATATTCTGTGATCATGTTCTCAACTAGCTTACTGGAAAATTGGTTGGAATAGAGAGAATGAACTGCTGACTTGTTAATTTGGAGGGTGAAATTTATAAAAAATGTAAATGCTCACACACTTAAGTAACAACAGCCTTCCCAAAAACCTAACACAGCCAGAAATTTCCACAAGAAATGAAGAAGACACAAGATCCCATGCCAGTTATATATATTTAATATTGTTTTGCATTTATAACTTACCAAGTGCATATCAAGATGTCAGACTGTCAGACTAAGACAAACAAGTCAGGATATGTCCTTATGAAAAGGGAATGACAATAGGAATGGCTTAGAGATATTTTATGAATCTGACTGATGCTGTTTCCTCACCTTTAGAAGGTTTTTTGATGGATGCTTTACCTTGGTCAGGAGACAGAAGAGAGAGTAGAGGAGAGAAAAGATACGCCTGCCACAAGCTGCCTTAGGTTTTCTTGCTTTAAGTAAAAAGCTTGGTTTCAATACGTACACTCTAACACTCTATTGAAGTAAGAACACAAAATTTACACAAAAGTCACTTTGCCATTTAAGCTAGACATTCATGCTGAACAGTATTAATAGTTTTAAACTTTCTCACTGTAAGCATATAATTTTCTCCTCAGAAATAGGCTAGTACAAATACCTAATGCAGCCATCCTATCTGCATGTATGCAATGAGGAATGAACAACCAGGAATAGTTCTATTGGTATAGCTCTTTTGGTCCAATTGAAACAATGACAATTCTGACACAATGTGTAAACTGGTTGTTTAGTGAGAACATCTAATAATTTTCTGGATTCTATGGGGTTCTCAGAAACACCAATAGAGAAAAGACAGCAATAATGTTTGTATTTTGTGCCTCCAACACCCAAAATGAACCAGTGTGCTCATTAACAGTGCACATGTGACATATGAACTATTTTGTACAAATGTAAGAAAGCAGTTGAGATTTCAAAATACAGAACATCTTTCAAGCATTAAAGCTACACCTTAATTGCAAAAATAAAGCATTACTTTAGAATATTTTGATCATAGCTAAAGCAAACTCCAAACTTCTCACTTCCATTTCAATCACATCAGAATAGCTTTTTTAAAAAATGAAATGCCAAAATCCAGTGCTTTATTTTAATTATTTTGGCAAAAAGGGAAATAATGTTAAGAGAGATACTCTTTTGCAATCGAAGACACATAAAGCAACAGTGTATTTCAGGAAAATGGATCTCATCTCAACCATTACTGATGGTTGTAGTACTCAGAGGTTGCTAAATATTTAAAGAAACAAGTGACGGAACAGAAAGAAATAGCAATCACTTCGAACAAGGTTCTTTTTTGCCAACACCTCTTATAAGTTCACTAGTGCAAGACCATATTTTTACCTGATTGAATTAAACTTGTAACATAGAACAATCAATACAAAACCATTCTCCCCCCCCCTTTAAAAAGTGCCTCATACCATACATGTTCTAAAATATTTCCAACTAATGGAAGACCGTCTGTCTCCACTTCTTGTCGGTAAGGAATGGCCAGAGTGATTCTTTGATCCCAACACGAAATGGAGTGTGCTGTCCAATGCCCAACATCTGTAGTCTAGAACAGTCAAGCTGAGCATTCTTGGGACGGAGAGCTCCCACAACTGGGCTATCTGTAATCTTTAAAAATAAAAATAGGCAGTAAAAGAGAAATATGCACTCTGTCTAGAACAACAAATAAAAATAAAGAAATCTCTTCTCAGGAAAACACTCACAATTCTGCAATGTAGGATAGCCTAAATGCTTTCCCATAGCAAACCTGTAATTCCATGGACTTGCCTGTATGCACTTCTCTGTCGCTTACAGCTACCAAAGGAGTGGCCAGTTCCAAGGCTAAGGTAGAAAGAACTGCTGAGACTCATATTTTAATGTCTGATGTTTTGTTGTGTTCTTTTAGATTCTGTTGAAAGTTGCCCAGAGTGGCTGGGGCAACCCAGTCAGATAAGTGGGGTACAAGAAATAACTTATTTTTGCTATTATATAATGAAGAGTCAGAAATTGTAGCCAGGTGGGAATAATCTCCCTTGGCTGCATGCGTTGGGTTCCCTGAATCTCAGCTCAAGTTTCCAGCTTGCAGAGTTATGTAGTTACCTTTGCAACTGCAGAGGTGAAAATACAAGAGAGTTCCAAACTGTAGAAAGTAGCTCTGCAGATATGGTTTATCAATCTGCATTATTTCAAAGGGTGGAAGATAGGAGATGCAGCCCATTTGGGAGCCCCAGGAGGTGGAACCTGGCAGCCTGAGAAATGCAACCACCAAGGAGGTATCAACACCCTATTGGCTGAGACATAAAACCGCAGCCGGCAGCACAGGAGAGTCCCAGACAGGAAAAGAAAGGAGAGGCAATGAGAGGAAAATGGGCAGACAAGGCAACACAAGAAGGGGAGACTGAAAGGGAAGCAGGGTGAGAGTGTGGAAGATGAAACCGCAGAGTGGCTGTGGGAAGGTGTGCGAGTGAATCAAGGAGAGGAATGGGACAGGCCCACAGAACTTAGTGGACAGTGCTGATGCAGAGGAGAGAAGCAGGGAGGAGGAGAAGGAAATGGAAGAAGCTTCTGAGGGTATGGTAAGAGACCTGTAACCAGTGAAGGGGCTGCTTGTGTGAGAGGTTAGAAGGCTCTACCTAGAACAATTAGGGGAGGAAGCAGAAAATTATGAAGCTTGTTCCGCCACCTAAAAAAGAAACTGAAGTAGTATTGGCTGCGATACAGAACAGAACAACAGGAACCCTGAATCTGAACAAACTGTTCACAAAGCATGCCTGATGATGGAAGGAGCCCTGAGCTTACCAAGGTGACAAGCTCACCATCTGTCTCTGATGAAATAAGAGACAGTGGGACTCTAAGGAGCCTCAGTTGGGACCCTCGGTGTAAGAGAACAGCCAAACCACAGCTGGTGAACATTCTGCAATTATTTTATATTGTATTGTGCAATATTACTCCTGAGAAAGTTCTGCCTTTGATAAAACTTTGTGAGAGTTCCTTTTTCTTTCTGTGTCAGGGGTTATACACTATGACTTACTGGTCTCAAGTGGCTACTGGGAAGATTGAAAGCATCCGCCATAGCACATGCCATTTCAAATTTAGTCATCCGCTCATTACCAGACCAGTGGAACGTTCCTCTTATTGATGGATCCTAAGGAAAAAGAGAAGTATACAAAGTTTATGTTCTTGTTTATTTTACGGTGTTAAATAAATACAGAGAAAACACCATAAACAAAGCTAGAGAACATTCCCTTTAAGGCTAACTTGAAAAGCAAGTTTTAAGTCAATCTAACATATCTGGATCACCCAGATAAGTTTTTGCAAAACAGAGAATTTCACATATGATCATTCTAAAGCTGATCATGACAATTCTGCCACCCTAACTCAAAGAGAACTTATTTTTCCATAAATAAATATTCTGCCTAATTGCAATTCCCAGCCTTGTGTTTTTCTGCAGAGTAAAAACATTCAGTTTTAGCTCACTCTTAGATTTATTCAAAGAGCAATCTTTTTTTTCTTTTCTATATGCCTTCTTATATTTTGTCCCCCCTCTAGAACTATTTGTTTAGCCATGCGGTTATTTCAGAAAATGTGTAGAAAACACAACAGCAGTGAACCACCTTGCTTATAACCATGTTATTGGAATATTATACTAAACAAGAAGCTCAATATCCCTGGCTCTTTTCTATATTCCACAGTTCTTTGAGTAGTAGCTTTGCTATGAAAAAGGATTTGAGTTCCATTTCAAGCAAATCTCTGTCCACATAAGAACAAAATCATTACGTTGCTGGATCAAGCCAAGGCCAATTATTCTTTTAAAAACAGTAATCCACCAGATCTCTCTCCATTTCTCTATTGCACTCTATTTCACTCAACTACTCAGGGTCCCCCCCTAGAACTACATCAGTTCAACCAAGTATTGTAAAAAAATAAATAAAATAAAATAAAATAAAAATCTGGGCGGCAGTTTTCTTCCTTTAGAAAGCAAAACTTCACACATCTTACTCTTCTATGTTTATATGAAAAGACTGCCACAATCTAGAGCTATTATAATCTCTTGTGTATAAGCAATGACTAGAACTTGCTTGCCAAGCATTTCTACTGCAATATCACCCTCTCATTCCAAGATAAAGCTATCATGATGCAAGGTCAACAGAAGGGGGGGGGGAACAACCTTTAGTTTAAAAACCCTGGCAAGTGTTCTGAAGGTTACATGCACCTGAATGCAACTTCCTAGTATAGTCAGCATTAAACCAGCAGCTTATGCATTCCTCCTACAGAGGAATTCAATACTGCACTAAGAAGATTGCTCTGTCAGTGTGAACAGTTTTGTTTACCTGAAGGAACCATCTCCTCCCACCGTGAACATACTGTTCTGGGTGAACCAGCACCTAGCAAGATTGAACTCTCGACTTACCAGCTGATGAGCAGATGCTTTGACAGCATGTTTTCCACAGTGAATGTGCTGCCAAAGCAAAACTGAACCCCACCCAAACAGCATGTAGCTGTGTCCTCAGAGAATGCCTGCACTCTAACCTCAGAGGTCCACCTTAGATCATGCTTTCTTGCCACCAGCACATTTACTGACCCAGAAAATAACCCCCCTTTGCCACCGCCACCATTCTTCTAGTCCCTGGTAAAAATTCCAGTCAAAATATCAACCCATCTATCGTTTCTATAATGCCTACCACATCACAATCTAGCCTTCTTCTGAACAGAATGGTGCTTCTTATATTACTGCATTCAGAGGGAATGTTACAAAAAGTACTGGTTGGTAGGGTGAGGCTGCTCACCTGATTTCCTGTTGCCAGAATTGCTTTTGCTTGCCTGCAAAATGGATGGGGGAGGTGAAGCTTGTGCATCTCCACTGGGCTGTCCTAGCTGCCCCCTTCTCCTTTACTTCCAGATAAGCAACAGCAACATGGGCAATGGGAGGTCAGCTGAGCACCACCACCCTGCCCACTCTTACAGTATTCAAGACTAGTTGTAACAGTTAACATAGGGTTGTACCCAATGGTAGCTTGGTGATAGCACAAAGACTTCCCCTTGTGCAAAGCGGGGCATATACCCAGTGCACCCCCATGCCTTCCAAAAGCTTCCCCGTAGGGTTCTGGATGCTCAAAAACAGTGGGAAATATTATTAGTTCTTGTAGCTTTCCCTTCCTCTCATGACAACAACAACAAAATGCAACATTAAAAGTTGAAACCTCAATGCAAAATAAAATATAGAATACAATATGCTGGTAAGCAATAGATTACTACAGCTTGCTGGAAAAAGTAGGTCTTAAACTGGCACCTGGGGAACAATCTCCTTTCAACAGGAACAGAGTTGCACAGGTGGGCTGCTGCCACTGAGAGGACCCTTCCTCATATACTGTGCCCTCCCCCAGGCCATATTTACCAGAGGCATGGCAAGCAAGCTTCCCCTGCAAATCTCAAAGCCTGGTTTACTGGTACTGAGGAAGGCATTCATTCAAGTACTTGGGCCCTCAGCCATTCAGTGCTCTGTACACCAGTACCATGAATTAAGCCAGGCAATTCACGGGCAGCCAGAAGTGTTTCCAGGATCAGTGTAACATGACCCCATCTCACCACCGTAAAGAAACAGTATGAGGCATTCTGCATCTTGTGCAGCTTCCAGACCATCTTCAAAGGAAGGCCTCTGTAGAACACATTGCAATACTCAGATCAGGAGGTTATTATAGCAGGAGCTACTGTAGCTGGATTATCCCAATTCAAGAACAGTTATAGCTGGCAAACCAGCCAAAGGTGGGCACAAGCATTCCTTACCATGGAGGCCACACGAACCAGTTGGTTAGCGCATGGTGCTGATAACACCAAGGTTGCAGGTTTGATCCCTGTATGGGGCAGCTGCATATTTCTGCATTGCAGGGGGTGGACTAGATGATCCTCAGGATCCCTTCCAATTCTATGGTATCTAACCTCTAGTGACAGTTTGCAAACCAGGAAAAAACCCCGACTACCCATCTGTTCTTTAAGAGTACTACCCTGACCAGAACAGGCTATCTACTTAATTCCCAAACCTAGGAACCACCTACCCACAAAGCCCCCAACTTATCATAATTGTTTATTACTGGCTATCATCCAGCCCATCACTGTGTCCAGTCACTTGCACAGCATCATCTGGTCCAGATGGAATGGCATAGAGGACTGCAACAGGGGGACGGACGGGGGACGGGACGCATTGGTGAAAATAGGAACCATGTCCTTGCAACAGAAGTCATCCATTAGTGTGAAGGCACCACTGGATACAGCCCACAGTATTTTTGAAATCTTGAATACATCATAAAAACACAGAATCACTGCTAGTACTACTACAATCTTACACATATGATAATATGTGAAGTAGTCCGAAAAATCCTGGCTGAAATTTATTTTAAGAATATCTCACCAACATTTTCTTCTCCGCTAGCTGTCGACAAACACTGGCTACATCCTTGACATAGGTGGGAAACCTCTGCTGCCAGTGGTCCATATTGGCTGATTTATTATTGAATTGCACTTTATCAAACATAACTGTCACAGCGCTCTCTTCCAACCTTTCAACCTCTCCATATAAAATAGGAATTCTAAGCACAGCAGCACCTAGAAGATGAGAAAAGCTATGAATACAAAGCTGTATTTATGAACAGGTACAATGAAAATTCCTCAGCTCATCTCTGAAAAGAAAATTAAACCACCTTTGAACTATTTACAAGACACTTCACTCCCTTGAAAAGGCAAGTCTACTTATGTGGAAAAGAGAATAAATCTCGGTGGGTGTGAAGATTTCAGATGAAAACTTCAGATTATGTACACTTATGCAAGGAAGAAGTGCTAAATTACATCAAAAGCACCTTACCATGCAATAGAAAAGATGCCCAGGATCCACATGATAAGTAGGAAAGAAATAATGGTATAAGTCAACATCTACTGTTAACCCATCATAAAACTCATTTTTTCTCCTTGAAATCCTGTGTCACCAGTATATGAGAATGTTCTACAACAAACCTGCAGTTAACTACCAACCCAAAGTAAGCAACAAAATGACTGCAAACACTCATTACAGGTGATTTTCAAGTTTTGTAGGGATTATATTCTGGGGATATCACATAAAGCCTAATTCACATATTTTCAAAACACCTGGGGTCAATGGCGGGTGGGACTGCCAGTGTCTTTTTTCCCTGGATGCTTGCGCCCTTTGTTTGCCAAGCGCATAAAGCTGAATGTGTGCAAGTAAAATGTGTGTAAGTTGCGAGTTACCTGTTCTCAGTCAGCCCTGCATTACATGAATGCACACAAACTGGCGAGCTAAATCTGGTAGCCATTCAGTGAGTTCTCGCTATCATGTATCCCTCCACCTACCATTCCTAACAACTGAGAAATCTGACATCCACATTTTTAAAACAGAAGTTGGATCCAATTGGGACAAGTCAACTTGTCTAAACAGAGGCTTTGGATTCAGCTAATAGTATCACTATACAATACAGATGACAGGGATCTGCTTGTTTCTAATGATTACCCAGCCAATGAACTCTATTGCTCTATACAATCAAAAGGGTTAGGAATCTTTTCAGCTCTCCAGGTGAGAACTTTTATCAGGGATCTTAGCCTCGCAGGCCAAATTTGACAGATGAGTGGGGTTACCCATCCATCAGTCACCTGACATGACAATGCTATCAGGTGACTGAGCACTTTGAAGCCCCAAAATTGAGACTTCAAAGTGCCACATACAGGAAATTCAGCAGGCTTTGGCTCTACTGCCCAGCAGCTGCTCAGTGCTATGTTGAATTTCTCCCTGTGCATGGAAATAGTTTTAGTCCTGAATCTGTTATTAATCAGTTTCACTAGATAATCTAGAGATCACAGATTTTGGGGAGGAGGAAAAAAATCTCTCTGTATAAATTCTCTCATTATTTGTAATTAATAAGCCTGTGTCATGTTCCTCCATCCTGACCACAGTAGTCATTTTTGCTAAACTAAATCCCACCAAATAGTTTAGCTTTTCTGTATAGGGAGGGTGTGCTAACCCCCTGGACATTTTTACTGCTCCTTTTACAGCACTACATTTTGACTTATCAGATGGAGTAAGCAGAAAAGTGCATAATACTCTGGATGTATGATTTTCAAGCTCTTTCTTTTCTTCAATGCCCCTCCAAAAATCCCATTTTATTTTCTCCCCAACAATTTCCCCATACCCAATTTACTCCTTCCCAATAGCACACAGACCTTTAATCTCCCTTTCAGTACCAAGCTCTAAAATTATAAAATGAGGCAAAATAAAAAGCAAGATAAATAGCATAGAGTTGCCAGCAGGTGGCAGTGATTGGGAATTTCCTTGGCCTTGACATTAAACACTGAAAAGGAGCAGTTAAGATAAATAAGAAATGGAATAAACCCTTAGTTAGACCTCCCAGTGATGTATTCTCATATGGCCCCAAACTTTATGGCTCCTTTCTTTCTTATGTAGTTTTGTCAAGCATGACTTCCTGATACTCATTAATGTACAATAGGTAATGAATGTTTCTGTATGTTGTTTTAATTTTCCCCACCACCTTTTGTACAACACTCACAGAACAATAGCCATTGGGTGTCCAGTACATTTGGTAAAGAAAACAAATAGAATCCTCAGCTTCTAGGCCACCAATACCAATACAAATCACTTAGGAAACTGCGGCGATCATCTAGCTTGCCACTACAGAACATATAGCCTTGCTCTTCGCATGTTGTTGGACTACAGTTCCTACCAGCTCCGACCAGCACAACTGGAAGTTCAAGTCCAATAACATCTGGAGGATACTCGGTTGGTGAAAGCTGCTGTGGCCATTCTGACACCCAACAGAAGTTACCAGAGAGCAACTCGAGAACATGCATCATTATTGCCTTTGGCACACTAACAGTATTGCTTTTGTCATTATCTACTCTATTTTAGCAAGTCTTGCAGAAGTTCAAATCTCAGCACAGTGGTACCTCTGGTTGCGGATGGGATCTATAACCGGAGGTCCAGCCAGATCCCAAGGTTTTTGCAACCAGAGAGACCACTTCTGCGAACACATGCACGGCAAAAACCTGAAAATATACTTCTGGGTTTGCAGCTTAAGAATCCCAAAGTTTATGTAACTGGAGGAATACATAAGTGGAGATACAACTGTATACTCTTTGATGGATTAATCTGATGTGCAAATGAAAGGGGTAAGAAGAAATTCACTAAAGAACTACCTCTAGTTATTGGAAAGGACAGGTGTCCTGAATTCCAACCACTTTTTATTCTCAAATTTCATTTGTCTTGCTAGAGTTTGTGCCTAGTTGTTCCCCTCTCAACAAGGTTTTCAAATTATTATTTTTTAAAAAGGAAGACTTTTACAGCTTCCTCTGCTCCTTACCCCTAACCTCAACCTCAACAATTAATTAACAATGCTACCATTCTCTCTTACCATTACAACTCAGTGGTATACATTTTATCTGACCTTCTGTTATATTGGTTTTACATAATCTCAAAACTTTATAAAGAGACTTGATTCTAATTATTCTCTACAGCTTCCTTTTAAACCTCCTCCCCATTTTAAAATACGTTTCTTATTTTGAAAATAAAATAAAATTGAACTTCCAAATCCATTTACTCCTATTTATGGAAATCCAGTAAAAGATTTCAAGCCTTAACTGTTAAAGAAAACCTTACCAGCTGTAAATTGACACTTACCTTCATTGTTTGTTAAAACTGCCTTTTCGCCCTCTAGTTTAGTTTTCCCATAGAGATTTAGGGGATTTGGTGCATCATTCTCTTTATAGGGAGGATTTGTTCCATCAAATACATAGTCAGTACTAATGTAGATCAAAAATGCTCCTACTTGAGCTATAAAAAGAATAAATTAAAGCAATATGAAGAGACGTAAATACAAAGCAGTTACTCTCTTTATCTTTATTCTCCCCAAGAATTTAAAACACACAAACAGCAAATATTTACGTGATTGTGAAAGACCTAAGTATTTCTAACCCAGAATTTGATTCCAACAGCTGGCAGCCAGTTCCCGCTATCCGTCTCCTCCATCAGTGCATGTTACTCAAACAGCTAATAATACATTTCTTGTGGTAAGAATTCTTTCAGTTCAGGTGTATAACCCATACTTATGATGACACATAAAAGATAATTATGCATCCTGAGAAGAAATGCAGACCAAACCTTTTTTACCTGCTTCTTTTGCTATGTTCCCTGAAGCAGCCACATTGAGCTGAGAAGCAGCATCTGGTTGACTGTCTACAACATCTGGCCTTCTCTCAGCCGCACAATGTATTATCACATGAGGCTGGAAATTAAACACCCATTTTAATGAGCAAAGAACAAGCAAGTAGTTGTACCAAATCCACACTGTTCATGGAAAGCTAGCAGAAAATAGTCCCATGGAGTAAACCACATCTAAAGTGCAAATTTACTCTAGATCATCTCTGACTAAGTCGTAAGGCTCAACACAGATGCGGAGAAAGAAAATCATCTTTTTTTGCTCAGACATTTCTTCAAGCTGTTTCTGCAGCGGTTTAGATATGAAGAATAATATTTTTTATTTTTTGGCAAACTTTAACATTTCTCAAGCTCTAGAAGGAGTCCTTATACTCTGAAACACAGTGAGCGAAAATAAAATAGTTCTTATATCAGTGAATACAGGAGCCTTCCGTCTCCTTTGTTTGCTTTGCTCATTGGAGGTGCTCTTTTCCCCATTTTTCTTGTGCATGCAATTTGCATAACCAAAAGAAAGGAATTCCCTAATCACTCTCTAAGTGAGAAGCCCAACTTATTCTGCAGTGTTATTTTAAAGAAGGCTTTCTAGGTTCTACTAGACTACTAGTAAATAGCTACTTTCCTGCACACTAGTTTTCCTCATATCATGCACCTCATATACAGAAGGTGCACTAAGGGTTGCATCAGAGATTACAGGGGGGGGGGGGATACATAAACAAAGCTAAATATTGCTGTGATAGATAGTGGACATCAATAATCAGTAAAACTTTATGTGACCAACTAACATGAATTTACTGAAGAAACCTTCAGAGAAACATGGTGGTTAGCCGCTTTATCCTTCTTTCCACCATTCTCACCTGAAAATCCTGGATGACATTGTGAACAGCAGTAGTATCTAGAAGATTAACTTGCTCAAACATTGGTCGAGCCCTGCTGTACCCACAACCGACAGCATTCCAATTATTTCCTTTAAATTCCTTATACACAGATCTGCCAAGCAACCCAGTAGCACCAGTAATCAGAACACGTCTGTTTGGCGTATCAACATCCTCCTGTAAAAAAAGAAAATTGTTATCTTCTATATTCTTAACAAAACTTAATCCATAGTTTAATATTTGTTTTAGAAGGCTTTAGGGGACCTTCTGTGTGAGTCTACTCCAATGCAAGCCCCACTGAGTTCAATGGGACTTATGCCAAGGAAGCATGCACAGGACTGCACAAACAGCCCACAGTATACTGAAGACAACAACCTTAGATTGCTTATAGCTCCAAGCTTTACATTTCTAGCATCAGAAGGACATATCTTACTATTGTTTACGGAAACTGACTTGCATTAAAAGGGACTGTTTAAATATATCATATAAATAAAGATAATGTTTACAATTGTTCCAGCAAAAGGCTAATTCCCAGGCAGCTAATTTAGTAAGCTTCTTTGCATAGCAAAAATGGTGACTGGAATGATCAAAATAAATATTCTTTCAAATATGTGGGTTGAAGTGGAATTTCCAGCTATGTGAGGAAGTACATCACAGGCGTGGTTCAGAATCAAATACTTAAAAGGAGGACGGGGGATGAATGACTAGTTCCCCATTCCACCTCCCCCACTCCAAGTTACAAGAACAGGGAAGGGGCTGTTAGTTACAGAGAGAGACCAGTGACAAACTGTTATTCCAGTTTTGGTTTTGTATTGTTTTATTTGCTTTTAATTGCTGTAGGATCCCACTGCTGTTGCAACCCACACTGGGCATCTTAACGGTCAGAAATCCCACGATTTTTTATTTTATTTTACTTAAGACAGAGGGCATGGAAAACATTTTAACAAACTGATCCTGATCTCGGAGCAAAATCCTACTATGATGAGCGAGGCTTCCTCTCAGGCAGGCAACATCTGAAGCGTGCATTTCGCCCTCCCTTCCCCAGCCCAGCAATAAGGCCTTGGGGGTGGTGATTACAACAGAAAGAAGTACTTTGGGGGGGGGGTACGAATACCCCTAAACATTTTGTGAATCTTTGTACTTTTGTCCATTTACTGTATTTATTTTCCCCGATTTGGCCTGTCAAATGGTGATTTTCTGTAGTCAAAATGAGACTACCCCTAAACAAGATAAAAAGCACTGCCTGAAAGTAAATCCCGTTGCGCACAGTGGGGCACCTAAAATCGGATTATTGTATTATCACCATCGCCCTGAGGCTTCCCCCATCTTAGCCCGACGGAGGCTGCTCTCAGGTAAGTTGTGTTTGGGATCGTCAGGAGTAAGTTAGTGCCACTCAACCCGGGGGGTGGATTTTTCTTAACACCCAAGCGGAGGCCTACCCTGCAGGGCTGGGCTGGCCATTACAAAGCTTTGCCCAGACCCCCGAGCAGCAGCGGCCCCACCTCGGCTCGCCCCACCCCGCTCAGGGGGCGCGGCTAGTATCTGTTTACCTCCCGCGGAGAGAAGGAAGGGAGGGGAAGGAGGGAAGGCGGGGAAGAAGGCCCAAAGCCGCCAGCTCTGCCTCACCTCCTCCAGCCAGCACCTGCCGGGCTCGAACCGGATCCGGAGCCCTTTCTCCCACCCGACCATCCCTCCGCCTGCCTCAGTCCGCGCCCGCCGCTCGCGCTCAGCTCCACTTTCGCGGTGGCGGCGGCAGCCATTCACAGGGCACGCCCACTCGATAGCCCCGCAGCCCATTGGCTCCCTCGCGTTGGGAGGGCCTCAGAGGGGCGGGCGGGCGGACGCACGCGCGGCTGCCGTTGGGACACGTTCAAGGCCAGCCCGATTATTGGCCCGTCCCTCTAGAACGGGGCAGCGCGCGAGCCCCTCCAGAGACTTGCGCGACGGAACACGTCGAGCTCCCTCACTTCCCCCCTCCCCCCTCCGTTAATGCCCATTCGCAATGTCTAAGCGCTCGAGCTCCTTGGCCGTATAGTTGGAAACACTCTAGTCTTGTTGCTTCCATTTACCGCACACGTATTTCGGCCTACCCTTCAGTCAGGGGCCCTGTTTGGAATGCCGTTTATTTTATTTCTTAATAAAAAAATCTGCTTGCAATATGCAATCACGCAGACCAGCAGTGCAAAGTGTTGGGCATCATGCCGCAGCTTCACATTGTCAATTTAAGCACAGGTCGCCCTTCCACCTTGGTTCAGGCTGCCAAACCTACCCATTGCCAAAATGAAAATACATGTTTTTTCCTGGTGCCGGAGACTGTTTTCTTGTACAGCTAGAGCAAGCGCTGCAGTGATGTGCTAATGCAGGAAGCAGTCGTGGAACCAAAGTAGGGCAAATGGGTGAGGCATCCAGCCAAGAACTGTGCTTTGCATCAAAATGGGGAAATTGACTTTAAAAATTTGTGGCATGGCATACCATGACAGTGTCTGTTTAAATAAACTTAGTTCCTGATTTTAAAACAATGTAAGAATGGGGCGCTCTGCAAATCGCAGTGAATAAAAGCAGCCAGTGCACAACAAAAGCCTATTTGTGGAATGAGGGTGGGTTTTTCATTATTACAAATCACCCATTTCTGAAGTGATCCTTGGGGGGGGGGGGGGAGCCAGTACAGTACTTAATTCGTTCTAGAGGTCCGTTCTTAACCTGAAGCACCACTTCAGCTAATGGGGCCTCCCGCTGCTGCCACACAATTTCTGTTCTCATCCTGAAGCAAAGTTCTTAACCCGAGGTAATATTTCTGGGTTAGCTGAGTCTGTAACCTGAAGCGTATGTAACCCAAGGTACCACTGTATAGTAACTTGACTTTTGAAAAGATAAATGTTAGAACTTTGTCTATAATTTTTAGTTCATCTGCTTGTTTGGAAGTTCTTGCAGGGGAGCGCAGCTATTGTATACCCTTGACTGAAGAACAGTACACTCCTATCTGGGATGGTTGTCCTCATCCACCGAGCGTGCAGCTTCAGGAAGGACGTACATGGAGCAGTGAGGGAGGAAGGGTACACCCGCCTAGCCAGCCAGATCAGCCAAATCAACCCTGGTGATCCGTGGGGTGACAGATGTCACAGCCTGATCTCCCTTACATGCAGTGGCGTAGCGTGGGGGGTGCCAGGGGTGCCGGCCGCACCGGGCGCAACATCTGGGGGGGGCGCGAGTCCAGAGGGAAGGGACAAGTTCCTTCCTCTGCCGGGCTCCCCGCCGCCACCGCCAGCCTTGCGCCCTAGCGCGCGCGCCCCCCGCCGTCGCTGTGGCTGCGCTCCGCTCACTGCTCGCAGGAGGAGCAGCCGCTGCAGCAGCGCCGACGCCGCCACCGACGCCTGGCCGGGCACGGGCAGCCTCTGCACCCTGCCGCCGCCGCCATCCCCTCGGCCCAGCCACAGGCGGCTGCTGCTTCTGCCTCCATCCTCCTCCGGGCAAGCAGCGTTGTTTGCGCGGCAGCGCCAGTGGCAACTCGCAGGTTAGGGGTTGGGGGGGCGCAAATTACTTGCCTTGCCCCGGGTTAGGGGGCGCAAATTACTTGCGTTGCCCCGGGTGCTGACAACTCACGCTACGCCGCTGCTTACATGGCAAGTTAGAGAACCAAGGGCGAGAAATGTAACATACTCTACAGACCTGAACAAGTTAACCAATGGCCAAGACCTCTGTCCGTAGCCCTTTCTCATTTGGAAAAAAGCATGTTTGTTCATTTTTATTTTGTTCCAGGATGGGTGTGAAGTAAGGAGCACCAAGCCTACAAAATTTGCAAGACTGAGTGTCCACGAGTAGAATTAGAGAACTAGAAAAAATGGAGGAAGGGGGGAAAAGAAAAGGGGATTGCTAAATACTCTTCTCTGCAACCCCGGAAAGTTGGGAAATCTTCTGGAACAGCGTTAAGGTAAGATAGAGGGTTGCGTATGTAAAGGGGCCTCAGCAAAAATGGCTTCCCTTTGTCTTTCCAATGGGAACACCTGCTATATCTCAGTTTTGTGAATAAAAGTAGCCCTTCTGCTTGCAGAATGCAGTCTGGATGCAGCTTCAGAATCACTAGGGCCTTCAGAAAGACCATTCATGTCAGATTACTGGTAACAAAGTCTATGTCTAAACACAACCTGCACCACAAGAGTGAAGCCTTTCAGGCACTGGGCCCATTTGGTCTCTGGGATGTACCAGATGAGTTTCAAGTGCCTATGGAAGAGCCTTCCTTTAGTGCCCTACCTATTATTTTTCTACACAGAAACTCTAGCTCAATTGTGGCATAGTGCTGAATTGAATATTGAACTCAACAGAAGTAGCTTAATGGGTAACGAAGTTGGTACAAATTCCCCTGCAAAAGCAGAAGAAAATATTCCATTAAGCAGCATTTTATTTCCACGCTTTCAAGCTCAAGAAAAAATTCCAACATCTTAAGTATTACAAACCACTTTATTTTTTCAAAAAACATAAATTTAAATTGCCAGTGTCTAGAAAGTAGCACATTCATAACTGAGCTATTCTAACATAGAATGATAAAACCGAAACGACTGTTTCAATTTCTAAATTGCAGAAAGATACAATACTTGCATAGCCTCTGTTACAGTAAACAAGTGGCACTTGGGATACATAGCCTTGTAGCATTGATTTTTACACAGCAAGCATGACATGTGTTTTTAGAATTTAAACACCTGCAAATATTAGATGCAATGACACATAAAAATGTCTAATTGGGTCCTGCTGCTACCTCAAGTATGTCAGTGCTATGGAAAGTTTCTCTCTAGGCAAAAGAAAAAAAGGACACTGTGAAAGGAGATCTTTAATACTGTAGTTGCTTTAATTTCAAGAGATTTTAAAAGTACATGTTTAAAGACACGATCCAGTTGAATTTAAAGGTCAAGACTTGTATTATGTTCACATATGAAGCAGCAACATGTGGGTTTGTTTCATGGTCTGTTCGACAGAAATAAGGCTGGATTTTGTTTGTTACCTATTGTATAGAAAAGACATTGTTAGATACTTGAAAAAGCCTTCTTAGTGACTGCCTGCCTGTGCATGACAGACACGAACAGTTCAGAAATAATGCAGGAAATATTAGGATGAAAATACAGATCAAGAAAAATCACAGGACTACTGCTAAATAGCCCTGTGTAAGTCTCTAAGCAAGGGGTGGGGAACTTTTATGGATCTGCAAGCCAGAAATGTCAGGAACCAGCCTCACAGGACTTCAAAAGCACACTTACCACCTAGGCAACAGATGCATGAAGGAGTTCCCTGCGAGGTGGTAAAGATTAAACCTGCTTTGTTTTGCCGACACACTATCAGGAATGCCCTTCTAGGCTTCTGATTGTGCACTGGCAACCATATCTCTGCCTGACCTACATATAATCAGGTGTAGGGCAGGTTTTTGTTATTTGGGTAAGCAATTACTTGCACCTCAGTTCCATTTTTGTTTTACTGTTCATTACTTAATTATAAATTTAAAAGATAATACAAATTAAAGAAATAAGGTCATTGGAGTATTATCAACATCCTTAAAAACACTTGAGAAATTTGAACTGTGGTATATTTATGCAGACTCACTTTCTTTAAAAGGTGTTTTTGGACTGACATTTTCCTTGGCAGAATGCTGAAAAGCTTTAGAAGGATCAAATCGCTTAATGCCTTGAATCGCATTCAGTTGGTCCTCAAGCTCTCCCCGAACTTTCTTTTCCTTTGCTACTTGAGATCGTAGTTTTAATACCTCCTAAAGAACAGAAGACTTCAATGTAAGTTAAACAACAAATTTGGTGACAACATGAAAAGATGTGACTCAAAACCGGTTCAGTTAAACTTGATCCGACTTAATTCCACTCATTCTGAAGGCCTAAAATGCACAACAGCTTAAAAATCAACTCATGGATTGTGTATGTGCAAAAATTTTGATCATAAAAAAATCTAGTTTTAATATAATAGGATCATTGGGAAAAGATTAGTCCTTGAAGAATGCTCTTCGACTCCCCCACACTCCCAAAATTGAAATTCCCCCTTTCATTAGGCAGTACAACAGGAAATTCTCCCATACTTTTACCTGCAAATAGCTCCTGGCTGGTCTCACTTTACACTATTGTTGGCTCTGTTTCCACATCACAGTAAGCCATATTAAAATCACAACTCTGGTAGCATGCTGATACAGGCTCAAGTTTGTCATGCTGCCTGGCCTTGTGAATTGTTTCTCTCCAAATAAACTATGAGCAGGAAGCCAAGAACAGACCTTGTTTACTACTACAGTATTGGTTTCCATCTCTGCAAACAAACCATGACCTGGGTTTGAGGCATAAAAAACAACGGGAGCTGAATGAGAACTTTCCAGCACCTATTCACATTAAATCATGTTTAACGTGCCATGTGAACCAGGCAATTGTAAAAATCCATTAGGCTTTATCAGCTTTTAAAGATATCTACATCAAATAAAGCTCTAGTACACATTCAGAATCTTTTGTAGCTATGACTATCAGAAAGCATATATTCAGCTTTTAAAGGACTAAACTCAATGGGTCTAATTGCCAAAAAATGAGGAATAGCAAAATAAACTCCATCTCTATAAATCACATTGTCTTTGTTCCGACAGGCATGTACCTCAAACTTTTTTCAGCACAGACCTTGAAATGGTTGACTCAGAGTTTGGTTGGCTTGTGGTTTCTTTACATCCTTTTCGGCAACACTCCCTGCTGCCCCCAGCCAGGTGCAAAAATAGTCATCTGCATCCTGCCAGTTGACAGGAACTTGTGAAGTAGTCCCCCCCCCCCTTAAATGCTATTTTCTTTTAATTCACATTTTTATTTCATCTAATTTTTAACCCACCCCCTTCAAACAAGCAAACCTATGGTAGGGTACATTAATCTGAAAAACAGGCAATTCCACTAAAAACCTTAAAAGCATCAGTATAACAGCTACTCCTTACTTATTGTCAGTGGCTCAATATGTCAACAATCTACCTTAAAAAGCCCGACTGGTGCTGAAAACATATGCATTTCTTTGTACCTCATGCCATCTCCCCTCCCCCCACACTGTTAGGCCATTGCTGGATTTTTTTCCATGGCCCCCATTTTGCATCCAGACTGATGGGTACTTAGCCTCTTGAGTTTGTTTTGCTCCAACTCATAGCAATGTTGCATATCACAAACCTGTTTCAGTTGTGCATTCTCTTCTTTCAGTTTCACGACATGCTTGATTTTCTGCTTCTGATTCTGATGGCCCAACAGCTTGGCATATGCGTCACTCAGTTTGTTCAGTTCTTCTTGGGCGGCACCATTCTCATTCAAAAGGGCATTCTTCTCCGCCTCGTATGCATCAAGTTGTTTCTGAAATGTAACGTTTAATATATGCTGAACTGCAAGCGATCAGCAAAACTCGAGTTGCTTTCAGATGCTGTGTCCTTACTGTATAACCAATTCAATAACGAAACTGCCCATTACCCGCACACACACCCCGGATGAAATCCAGCATCAACCCCTCATCTGCTTGGGGGTCCCCAACCCTCCAGAGAAGTTTCTGGAAGGCATAGAGGGCCGTAGAGGGGAAAGGGAACTGCACATGTATGGTCATCACTGAATTTTACCAACAGCTAATAGTGTTTAAGGCAGGGGTAGTCAACCTGGTCTCTCTGGACGTTTCAGGATTCTAGGTGGGCGGTAGGGGATTCTACGGCACAAGCTGAATCCTCCTTCCATTGAGCACTGGTGGGCAGTAAGGAAATTTTACCATCAAGAAAGATGCATTAGTGGGCGGTAGGTATAAAAATGTTGACTACCCCTGGTTTAAGGCAGTGGCAGCACCTGGAGAGTAGTAAAAATTCCAGAGTTTATTTTGGTATTTTTTGGAGTATCTAGACTCTTAATGGCTTTAATCCGACTAACCTGAAAGGGTTTGACTTTATTAAGCAGGTCTTCGTACTGGGTACGCCATGTTTCCAGGCTCTCTCTGCAATCAGCTTCTACCTTTTCAGCAACAGTTCTCCTAAGGAAACAGAATCGTGCAATTCATTTCTAATTTCAGATATCCAATTACCTGATGCAAGACCCAGGGGAGCCTGCATTTGGGGCCTCAAGGAGCCTGCTTTTACACCTACTAGTCTCCTTCCTGGGGTCCTTATAAAAGAGGAGCTATGATAGGATAGGCCAGAAGACAGCACAGTAATAAACTCAAAATTGTGAAACTTACCTTTCTATTTCAAGTTGCTTTTTAAAGTATTCACTTTGTTCTTCAAGTTTTGCTTGCAGATTAGCAATTTCCACAATACTCGATTCTTTGATTCTTTTTATTTCTTCATCTTTTAATGCTACTTTTGTCTGGGCATCCAGAATCATCCTAAGTGGGGAGTGGGTAAAGGGAGGGAGGAGATCTTTTTAAATTCTCCACCTGATGGATGGTCGGCAAAAAAATAGAATGAACATATAGATAAATGGCACAAATTGCCATTTATTTATTTTTTGAGAGTCAAGTACTAAAAGTCAGTCAGGAGTCAAGTACTTTGACTAGATCCTCACTTTGTAGGATCAAATATGTTTTGCAATTTACACACTGGTACAATGCGAAGGATTTGCATTTTAAAATTATTATTATACAAATCCTATCCTGTATGCATGCTTTTCTTTGATAGGACCAAGAGACAAGACTGCTCCCCTCAGCTGTTATGTAGGCCTTTGGAGATGAATATGTAGCTTATTCTGTCTAAACCTTTTGACGGGGGGGGGGGGGAGACGTTATAATTAATGATCTGTGCTAGTGACGAACAACTCTTTAGCCTAGACAGTCAGAGATCTGGCTGAGCAAACACATGTAAATATCATCCCACTTCACAATCAGGTCTATCAGGTGAAATTTCTTATCGTCGCCCTTACCTTGCATTTTCTTCCTGCGCCATTTGTTTGGCAAGCTGCGCATCTTCCATCTTTTGGGTCACATGCTGAACAGTTTTGCTCATCTCAAGTAATCTGTCCTGCAGGGCCGTTTTCTCTTGTTTGAGGGATGTGATTTCTTGGACCACAAAAGCTTTGTAACTAAGAAGGGTTACAATATTTACATTCCTGCTTGACTTGGACACTGCGCTCAAGCTCTCCTTTGCCATGCCTTACACACCATGCCTTGCTGCACCCCCCCCCCTGGCACTGGTCAACTCACTCTTCCCATTCCTCCTTGCCTACATGTCAACAGCTTAGATAGAGTTGGGGGGGGGGATAAACTTCCTTCACTGGTGCAAACCATCCGGACAAGGGTCACGCTGCTTCAGAGCTCTGCACAGCAGAATTCAAGTCACTTGTGTGAATTAAGGTTTTATCAAGGGCTTAATGCCAATTTCCCCATGTGCCACGCAAAACCCCATAATGCTGCTAGTCAAATAATGCCTTCCATTTTTCTATCCCTCCTACATCAGGGATGGGAAGCCTATAGCCTTCCAGATGTTGTCAGACTCCAACTGCCATCATACCCAATCACTGGGCATGCTACTGGGATATGATGATGGGCATTGAAGTCCCAACATCATCTGGAGTGAGCAACCGTTTATCCACTCCTGCCCCCTCCCAGAAGGGAGACTAGCAAGGTTGGTGTCATAGACAGCTATTTAATTACCCACCCACCCTCATTTCAGCAAAGTTCGTTAAATATATTGAACCTTGTAACACAGCAACAAGGTAGTCCATACTCATTTTATGGCATATAAGCAGCAGCAATACAAGGGGGTAGAAGAGGGCAGGGGAAAGGGACTGCCCTGCTTCTGCTACTCCTGGATGCTTTCCTTCCTCCCCAGCACCACCTGCCTTTTGGGAAGGATCCCAAAGAGTGAGTGTGTCTACTACTGTTTAACAACACAAAATCCTTTGTTGCAGAAGCAAGTCAATGCACATGCAAGATGAAGGTGCCTGCAGCAGTTTGCCCTGATAAAACTCTGGAACTGGAGTGGGGGACCTGGAACCCTCTGCAAGTGTTGAGTTCAGATTTGTGTTAATGGGAGATGAAAGCTGAAATAAGTAAGAGTCATTTGGGGGGGGGGGGAATGGACACAGAGAGCTATCCAATGCCGCACAGAAATACCCACAATTTGCTTTGCCCATCCCGTCACCATGTCCTGATTTGGATGTTTTCATGGGTCAAAGGAAAAGGGGAAAGGCCAATATTCTACAGTTCTTAAGGCCAGCATCAACCAAAATAAGTCAACTGTGAAAGGGGGAGAGAAGGACAGAGGGGAAACACACCATTTACACAAGAGCAGAGAAGAAATGAAAGCATCCACTTACTACCCAAAGACTTACGTACGTTTCAAATTCAGCAACGGTCTCCCCAAGCCTACGCAGAGTATTGCTATGCTCTTCTTGCATCTTCACAACGGTACTTCTGCGCAATGAACCTAATTTCTCCAACTCTTCAGTTTTCCTGGGGTGGGGAGTGGTGAGTCAAAAAGTGAACAGCAGTATTTTTTAAGAACAGCCCCCGCAAAGCTTGCCAAAATTGTATGAGCCAGTACCTCCAAGTGCTTGTTTCTGAGTCTAGTGCAACCTTTCCATTTAAGTACCTAGTCCTTTTGAGTTAAAAGCTATGTGCACAAAATGGCTTAGTGCGCTCTCTCTCTCTCTCTCTCTCTCTCTCACACACACACACACACACACAATTTTATCAATATATGTCATGTGATCTTTTTCACCTGCAGCTTGAAAGACTACAGCTCAGGTACAGGTTTGCTCACATCACCTGCCATTTGTGAGAACTATGTCTAAATGTAAGTATGCAAATCACCATTTCTCTACACACCCTCTCAGCTCTGCTTCCAGCGCTGCTAGCTTCTCAGCTTGGGATTCCTTCACATTTTCCAAGTGTTTCACCACCATCTCAACTTGGTCTTCTTTAGCATGCAGTCTCTCCAACTCAGCCATGGTTTCTCTCAATTCTCTTTCCAATCCCTGACGCAAATTAGCAGAAGCCACCTGAAGTAGATTCAACAGATAGCATGTAGCTCGAGTGAACCCATTAATTAGAACAATCTGCCAAGTTATCCTTCCTTCTGATCATGTTCTGCTTCAACCCAACGTTCTCTGCCACTGCTTCCTAATTTAAGAAATGTTATTTTTTGAAACTATTTTGATGAATTTTTGAGACACTACCCCACCACATATTAAATTTCTGGGTAGATATAACACAGCTCAATCTCTCCGTGGCAAATTGGAGTGGCTGATTCAATAATCTGAGACATAACCCAAAACTATGCCCATTATTCTCCAAAACCGCCAAGAGTGAAATAGGATAGGAAGCTTCAGATAATGTGAAATAGCAGCACAAAATCTCCAACCGTAGTTGTTTTTTGTCTGCAAATGGTGACTAGCGGGATAAAACTCTTCAGCTTTCTAGACTCCTGCTCAGCTTTATTTACATCATAGGCTTCCTTCTGCTTTTGGCGCTCCTGTTCTTCTTGAATCAGTTTTTCTTTCAGAAGATCTATCTCCGCATTTGCCGTTTTCTCCTTTTCTCCATATTCAATTAAGCATTTCTCTAAAAAAAAAAAAAAAGAAAAAGAAAGAAAGAATACAAAGTTACACAAAAAAACCTGCTTGGATATAGATACAGCTTTTTAAATTCTAACTGTTCTGCTCTGCCATTTGCAGTTCATTCCTAGATTCCTGCATTTGTGTCTCCAAAGTAAAAGTAACATACAGGAAGAGGTTTGCTTAGCACAATGATTTCCACCACCAATAAAATTAAAATAAATTGCCTCATAATACGGTGCACGTCAGTGAAGATTAAACTTGGAGCTGTCATTGAGAAAATGAGAGCCAGCTGAGGTCTGTTTTGAAAGTAACGTAGGCATATTTGGCCAAAACACACCGTAACTTTATGGTCACCTTTTTGCTGTTCAAGCAACTTGCATCTTTCATGCAGTGCTTCAATTTCTGTAGACAGCGTTGCTTCTTTCGTTTCAAGAGTATTTTGCAATGTGTCAATGTCCTTATTCTTGGCTTCTATTATTGCCTCTAACTGGATGACATCCAGCTTGTATTTATCAACTTGTTCTGAAACATTGCTGTTGGGGAGAAAAAAAGAAACACATGATGTTCTTAGTTTACAGTAGGTTTACTCTGGCAAAAGTTAGATCTCAGCTCAGCAACTTCCCCTAGCTTTGCAATGTAGCGAGTCTTATTTTAGGCCTCTGTGCTGCCAGCAGTCTCTTCTGAGAAATATTCTGAAGTAGTCACATTTTACTACTGCCTGAAGAAGAGATCACAAGGATATCTTGGTAAACCTGCCCTAGTTATTTTTGTTTTGTTTATTTTAAGGTTATATTTAGCATGCTGCTCCTTGATTAGGTCTTCATTTCATCTTCAGGTAAGGACTTGGATCCCATTAACATCCTCAAACTCTCCAAACCAGAAACAGAGGTCACCCAAAGTCCTTTAGAAGTCACAATGCTTGAAACAATTGCTGGGACTGAAATATGCCAAAAAGTTACCCCAATAAGCCCTTCTGATTTCGTTGCTGTTCCTAAAATGCCCAAAGATGCATTTAGGAGAGGTAATGGCTCTCTTGCAGTTTTAGAAGCTTCTGGCTGATGACTCCTCAATGTATATTATTCCTTCAAGGGGGGAATAAGAGTAGCAGATATCCACAACCTAAACACTCCAGTGTCTAAATGCCTTCCCAAATAAACATAAGCTGGTATGTTAGCCAAAGATATAGGAATATTAGCAAACGGCATTTTCTAGTCTAGCCTTTCCCAAACTGGTACCCTCCAGATGGAATCCAAATCCCATCAAACTTAGCTAGCAATGCCACTGGTCTGAGATAAACAGATGCTGTAGTATAGCAACATCTTGATGACACCTGGCTGGAGAAGACAAGCTTAATTAACCTTAATCTCTACCCTTATAAATGATGGATGCTGCCTGCTGGTAGTCTCTTCTTTTCTCAATGCTGATTCAAGATTCATCAGTAAGCCAACATGGACACTTGTGGTCCATCCCATCCACAAATGCCAGCTGAAGACTGGGGCACTTCTCCACACCCTGCCTTCACTTACATAGAACAGCAGCAGCCTAGGCAAAAACCCAGCTTTTATCTCAGTTAGCATTTGAGACCCCAACTCTGAGAACCAGCAATGGACTTGTCACCTCTAAAAACGTAGCTTGTGGAAGTTATGGCTTTGGGAACCACTAGCTTCACACTTCAGTTTAACAAGTGCAGACAAATGCACAATTAGGCAAATTCAAATCTTAGGCTTTCCGTAGAAATAAAACGTACAAGGCCAAGTCCCAAGGTTCCTTTACCAGACAGTGCTTGTGTCAAAGCTGTGAAAGTAAGATTGTAAGTATACTTGACTTACGCAAGTTCTGCAACGTATTCCAGGAGATTTTCTAAGTCACATGTCTCTTCAGCTTGCCTTTCACTTGCTGTCCTAAAACAGAATGAAAATGTATGGGAGCACGGCATAGGGTCTTTAGAAACTCGATCAGAAAAAAGTGAGTGTTAAGTTTTCCAAAAGGAATGTTTGTTTCATATTTTAGGGGCCTAAAATATGTAGTTAAGTTTTCAACCGGGAAGTACAAAATAACCAAGAAATGGAAATAAGCAGTTTCTTTCCTAGGGTATACAGAAGATCAGTTACTTAGAATCCTTACCACAGCCCAGGTCACAGCCGAGCATTACAAAGTTGAAAACCATTGGGAAAAGATGCAGAAGACCAGGTGCATAAAGGCAAATAAGTGTTCCGATTGTAAGAGAAAAATAAGGCACCAATGTCACCTTTCTGAAATGTGTTTTTCCATTTAAAAAATTCTATGGATATATGTTCAATATAATGGCCCATGTTGTCAAATGTTCACCGACAATTTAGACATACAATCTCTATTTCTATCTAAGCATTATTTTATCAGTATCCAAGGCTACGCAAAGCCATAGCAAATAAAACCTACAAACCAACTGAACTGTGGAAAGCAGCAGCGTGGTGCTGATCATGTTATCGCATAATGCTTACAACAAGCAATAGAGGCCACTCGGTAGAGACTCCATCCTCAACCACTACAGGTTAAGACCTGAAAACAATCGCTCTGTGTTGGATACTTCTGGACCATTGATATCCCTACAGTCATCACGTTCCAGCTCTTTTCTTAGCTGTTTCTCTTAAAGGGAAAGGCACTTAAGAGTTCAGGAGTCACAGGAGAAAGCAACGCTAAATACAAGGACAACACCCCTCTTTCTCTCCATTCCCAGCTAAGCCAGTGTTATAAACAGAGGTGCTGGTTTTGAACAGAAATCCATCTGGGTAGTGGGGAAGTTTACTGTCCAACATCTGATTTTAATTACTATTGATTAAATGGCTCTCCAGTGAGCAGATGGTCACTTAAGATGTCCAACTAGGACACGCTAGTCAAAAAAAATGTTATGGATACAACAACATGGATACAAATTGCTTGGCCACTCTAAAAGATTCCAACAGAGCATTATTGCTAACTAAGGAGCAAAGTGGAAGGACATTCACTGGAAGGACAGATTGTGAAGCTGAGGCTCCAATACTTTGGCCACCTCATGAGAAGAGAAGACTCCCTGGAAAAGACCCTGATGTTGGGAAAGATGGAGGGCACAAGAAGGGGACGAGATGACGAGATGGTTGGACAGTGTTCTTGATGCTACGAACACGAGTTTGACGAAACTGCGGGAGGCAGTGGAAGACAGGAGTGCCTGGCGTGCTCTGGTCCATGGGGTCACAAAGAGTTGGACAAGACTAAATGACTAAACAACAACAAGGAGCAAAGTAACTGAAGTTGAATGGACTAGTTGAAGGAAACATACTATAGATTGCAAATATATTTCACTGGCCACTCACCTGTACCAAGTCTGAAATATTTGTGTTAAGTAATGCCTCTTTTTTTCTTAAAAAAAAGAGAAAGCCTTAAAAAGTAGCATTTCGGTGTTTCAGAAAGCAGTTTGTCGTAGAAGATGGTTACCGACTCTTACCTTTCAAGACCCTTTACACTTAAAAGGTTAGCCTACTAAAGTACCACAAAGTTTTCAAAAAGGGTTGCTGTTTGACATTTCATGCAGTAACTTACAGTTGCTCTTCCAGCTGTGCTACTTTTTCCTGTGATTGCACCAAGTCTTTTTGAACTTTGTGCAGTTTCATTTCTGTGTCTTCCTGTTTAACGGAGCCTGTCTAAAAACCACACACATAGGCATTACACAAAAGATTAAAACCTTAAAAGATCATCAAATCTTCCCTTATTCAAAATTTTTAAGTTTAGCAGCAATAAGGCAGCCAATAAAAGGAACGTAACCTGAGCAATATGAACTCTCCCACTGTTCAATCTCTACATTAGCAATTTTGAACTCTCCCTCACTGATGGATTTATAAAGAAAAACTGTAGTCTTAGCAGATCAACATTGAGGGTGGTATTCAACTACTGCATCCCATCAGGGCAAGGGTTTCTGCTTGCTCAATAATACTACCCCCCCACGCCAAATTTGAAGGAATCCCTGAACAATTTTTCTGGGATGTGGTGGTGGTGAAGGGAAGAACATCCTTTTGTGCAAGGAGAAATCTTTGCACTAATGGAATGAGACTTAGCATTACATTAGATTTCACCCTCCCTCTCCCCATAAGCCAAGAAATTTAAAGTCTAAATTATACTATGACAGATATGGCTTTAATCCCAGTCTGAGTACTGTAACTCACCTTCTTTGCATTCCTAAGATTACGCAGCTTCATTACCTCTATCCATAGCCTTGTATTCTTCCGTGTTCCATCTTCATGGAACTTAAGGGGAGAAAGCAGGAGAGAAGGAAAGTTTTCTTCTCAATTTTAGTTCTGATCTTTAGGAATCTTCAGGAGCAACCTAGCTAGAACAAATCCTATCTAGCCAAAATTATCCTTTGTCATTTTAGATTCCAGTGGGAACAAATTGGAATGTGAGCCTACAGAATTGTTCGAGGTTGTTAAAACAAAAGGAGTGTGTGAAGTGCTCCGAAAGGACCTTTCCAAACTGAATCGGTGACAAAAGAGCAAATGAAATTCTATATAAAGATGTAAAAAGTGATGCATACCAGGACAAAAATATCCTTGATTCCACATGTTTACTCTTGGGTTCTGAAATGGCAGTGGCTGCCCAGGAATGAGACCTTGGGGTCATAGTGGATAGTTTGCCGAAGTGTGTGGCAGCTGTGGGAAAAGGCCACCAAGTTGGCTTTAAAAGAGGATTAGACAAATTCATGGAGGACAAGGCTATCCATGGCTACTAGCCACAGTGGCTCTGCCCCTGTCTCTGAATACCAGGTGCTGAGAATTGCAGGTGAGCAGAGTGCAGTTGCGCTCATGTCCTGCTTGCAGGCTTCCTACAGGCACGTGAGATGGGTCATTGGCCTGAACTAGCAGGATCATCTAATGTAGAATGCCCCAAAAGGTTAATTTAAATAAAGAGAAGGATTTAAAAGGAAGCCCCCTTGCAGTCAATGAAACTTATTCTCATGCCTTGTGTGTTCAGCAGCCTTGTCCAACCTGATGCCCTCCATACTCCCAGCATCCTTGATCACTGACTAGGCTGCCTGGGACCGATGGAAACTGTAGTCCAACACATCTGGAGAGCATCAAATTGCAGAAGGCTATTGCAGGGCATTACTGCCTCCAGCACATGCATAAACCCATCCATTGGAAATCAGTGCTTGGAAATGCACACAATACATAGTTACTTCTGTGTTCATCTTTTCAATGCCAGTGTAGACTGTCCTGATGAAAGGGAACTTGCTGCACAAAGCCCTCACATTTTAAAGTGTGTTAAAGGGAAGAATGTCCCATGCTTAAGTTTGTTACTGTCTAAAGTCACATTAAGTAGATAGCGAGACAATATAGTCAAACCTCGGTTGTTGAACATAATCCATTCCGGAAGCCCATTCAGCTTCCGAAATGTTCAGCAATCGAGGTGCAGCTTCCGGTTGGCTGCAAGAGCCTCCTGCACTTGAGCAGATGGCACGTCGGACAGCTTCCGAAAACCGAAGCATTTATTTCCAGGTTTTTGGCATTCGGGAGCCGAAATGTTCCAAAACTGAGGCATTCGGGAGCAGAGGTTTAACTGTATACACCCCAAAATTAGTATTTACTTGGTAAAATAAAGGCATAATTGTAAACAACTTAGCAGGGCCACCTAGAAAGGTGGTGAAAGGATGGACACCATCTCTCTTTTTTTAACTACAAAGATTATGACATGTTTGTGAAATTACTGTTCACCCACTGTGCCTTAAGGACAGACCCATTCAAGCACAAAGCTTTGCAGGAGGAAACTGCCACCAGAAGATAAGTGCTCATCCTGCCTCTTAAAGAGGGGCCAAACACGACAACAGCTACAAAAACCATAATGATATGTACCTTTGATTTCAGTAATTCATTGGTCCTGATCAACTCCAGCTGCTGCTTTTCCAGAGAAGCAATATTTGCCAAAAGTGAGGTTTTCTCCCTAATTGCAGCAGACAGCTTTGACTCAGACTTTGCAAGATCTTCCTCCAGAGCTTGCAGCCTTTTATCCTGTTGGCCACGTTCTACAATCAGCACCCGAATCTACAGTAATACGCATGAAATTAGCTGAGAAATAGTTCCAGGAAGCAAGTCCCCCCTGCCCCACAATATTGTTTCATTACTAGTTGAAATTCCAAAATATTCTCGTTAAAAGTATCACAGTTGAATAATTGTCCTAGGGCACTTGCAGACTGTCATTATTTTTGGGTGGGATTCAGTCCAGTGTTAGAAACTGAGAAATGAAAGCTGTAACCTAAATGGCACCTTAAAACTAGGTTGTGGGCGCAACAACAACATCTGGGCACACTTTTTTATAACAAGAATACAAAGCTGAAAATGAATGAACTGCAGATAAAATGTTATGTTCATTTTTCACATGGTCTAGTCCTTCCCCTCCCCGAGCCCCTAATATTCTTAAGAGGGTCTCTTCTCCAGTCTTCAGAGAGTAGCTAGAAGTGAGGAGGCAGAAAAAGGTCCTCCTTTCCTTCCACTCTGCAGTTTTGATCTGAAATCTTAGGCACAGTACTGCGCCCAGAGCCCAGAAACTACTAATGTAATTCCCGGCCACAAAATGCCCCTAGAACAATGGGAGTTTTGAACACTGATTCAGTTGCAATGCCAGCAAATTCAGTTTGCCACAATTACAGCTGTTTGGGAAGGCTTGTGTCACAAACCCACTTCCCTGAATTATCAGACTTTTTGTGGTATAAGGAAGTGGTGGGGAAATGCAGGGGAACTGATGCAATGTCATCAAAGCTCCCTAGAAATACATCAGAATGAATTCTCAGTAAAGCAAGCTGTCTGAATGGAACCCCAAGTCACCCACCAGAGCAATAATTCACATGTCAGCTTTTATAAATGATTTCAAAGTAGTTTACAAGTAAGCCAACCATAAATCCAACATCACATATAAACAAAGAACTATCACTGAAACACTCCAGACACCTGTAACATTAATGTCAAAATGGTTTATGTTGTTGAGTTTGATGATAGACAGGTGACTTAAAGGCCCTTGGGTACTTCCAAGGGGAGTTTCCTATTATGCTGACTAATACACAAATTGATTTGGCCACCCACTTATTTAATCATCACTAGGAAATTTGGGGGGACAGTAGTGACACTGAGGGAAAATGCTGCACTCCAATATATCCAGTGTCTTGGGTCAAATTATGTAATAACATGTCAAATCTTTGGCTCTCCAACAAGCCTGAAGAGGTTTAAGAATTAATTGAGACCTAATAATAATAACAACAATAGTTTATTATTATTTATATGCTGCCCATCTGACTGGGTTTCCCCAGCCACTCTGGGCAGCTTCCAACAAATTAAACGCATTACGCACAGTAAAACATCAAACATTAAAAACTTCCCTATACAGGGCTGCTTTCAGATTCTGCAAACCTATTCTAAAAGAACCATAGATGCTCACACCAGAAATGCAATAGATTTATTTAAATAAGCTACTAAAAGAAATGGCGGTGCTCATACCTCTTTTTCCAACTCCTTGCATGTTTTCAGGTCTTTTTTGCTGGCCAAATCCTTTCCTGCTTTCATTCCCAAGCTGTTTGGCTTTAAATTCTAGAGGCCAAGAAAAGAAGTTTGTTTCATAAAAGGGCTGAAACCTAAAAACAATTTCCTTTTGATTTCACCCACACTTTATGAGCACGGCTTTTCAGAAGAACAAATGCAACTTATCCAGCAGACAGTTGAGAAATATACACATACATGTTCCCAATTGCTGGGGGAAAATAATTTCCCAAATTTCTATGCACAAAGAAACTCCTAAAGACAAGTGATCTTTCGGGCTATCTCAGTTTGACAGTTATAACTGGCTTTCAAAAGGACTGCATTTGTAAAGAAAAGAGAAAACTTTAGCAAAATTATCCTGGGTGTGGTGCAGAGTTTTGTGGTGCTTACCTTACTTTTATGGGTGTGTGCCTTTTCTTTCATTCTAGAAATTATCTCACCAATTGTCTGCGCTCTACAGCCTTCATGGGTGCCAATATTTCAATTAAAGTCCAGGGGAGGAGGTTATGAAGCAACTCTTCCCACAGGACTTTCTCAAGTTAGGAAGCTCAGACAGCCAGGGAGGCTGCAAAGGACTGGAAAATGTTTGCTATAAAGTGTGCATATATAATGCTCCACCCTATGCCATCTTGCAACAATAAGGTAAGCTCGAAACCTACATCCATAAAAATTATAGAGAAGTTCTACTGAGTTCCAAGAACAAAGCAGAAACATTGAAGCTGTTATGTACTGAAGTTCTCACCCTGGACCAGCAGGGGGATACTGTAGATAGTTATGCAAATGAAGGATCGAAAGTGACGTTCAGTGATTGGATAGTTTGTATGCAAATGAAGGATTGAAAAGTGACGTTCAGTGATTGGATAGTTTTAGAAAATGGCAACAGTTACATTGTTCTGGAGCTCTTTATAAGCAGGCTGACTGCTTAGTTCTGTTCCAGCTTACAAATAAAGAGCTGCTTTGGAAGAATCGCTGTGTCATCTGATATGTTCGCCCACAACTTAACAGAAGCCATTCCCCGGGGAGAAAAAATAATAAAGAAAAGTTAAAGGGCAGATTATGACACAGCACTAGAAAAATGCCAAGGGAGACACAAGATAGAATATGAATCCTACTTTCGAGTCAAGTTTTCTCGAAGCAGTTGATGAAGGTTTCATACTGGTAACATTCTGCTGGATTCCTGCATCCTCTACGAAAAGAAAAAAATAAGAGAATTTTCACCAGATTCCATTTCCAAATTATTTGTTCAACATCCTTAGATGTTCGGCATCCATAGATAGGAAACACAAGAACAATCCATGAAATGATGCTGGTGGACAAAATGAAATGGAGAACCAAGTGCATTATCCATTCAATGTAACATAGAACCCTGGCAAATCAGGGTTCCACTTGCACAGATATAAACCAATCACCCCTGAATTAGAAGAGGGTGGCAAGGTTGCACTATTGCACTTGTCTGTGTCCCCACATGTGAAATTCCCATCTTGCAGAACCACCTGAAAAAGGTTTATGTTTCAGCCATTTTTAAAAAAGGACTAAGCAGATGTACTTCTATTTCCCAGGTGTCTCACAGAAAACTTTCTACCACCATTCCCACATTGTCTAGACATCACAAAACAAACATTGACTATAAGCAAATCTACTTTAGGGCATGGATAAGTGCCACAGCATGAAGTTACAAGGAGAAAGTTGGAAACTAACGTGTACACAAGCACAAGTCGCCCTCAGCGTTATTTCACCTTCCATTATTCTTTGTGTGTTTAGAATAGACACCAAAATGAACAAATTTATAATTAAACAAGTAGGAATCCAACAAACAGGAGCTCTAAAGCAGAAGGACAGTAAGTGTTAATGCACATCCATAACAAGCGCAAGTCATAACTCCAGCAAAAGCTCCCAAACCTCTTAGTAGTGTGTATATGAACATACATGAGTGCTGACTGCGCACATGTGAGTCCAGGTACACACACATAACACTACTAGAAGTCATTGACAAACATGGAACATGGTAAGAATGGAAGATGAGAACAGACTCTTCATGCATGAAGCGCAGCTCTGAAGCCTGTTAAAGAAGCATCAAGCAAGCATTTGCCAGTCCAGCTTTTCCACGATTTCATTACCCATATGCTCTTTGAATCGTTGGGACTTGTCAAAAGACACAGGTCCTTTTGATGGATCTGAAGTTTTGACATCATAAGCGCCTGGTGATGGAGCACAAGCTAGATAAGGTGGGAAGAAGGATGAACATTCAGCAAAAATCAAAGCCCTAATTACAAGACCCCCATTTTTAAAAAAATACATTTTGGATAGCCAACTGTTGCAGAAAAAGCTGAATTAATCCTTACTGCAGTGTTTACATTCATTACATTGTGCACTGGGGTTCTTTCACCTCCTTTTCATATTTCTGTTGAGGAAGGGGACATATTTTGATAATCTCTGAATTCCTGATAAAATAGTCACAAGATGAAAGGGTAGAAATGACCCAATTCAAGGGACACTTCAAACTTTAGTCTGCACCAACTAAGTCAATAACAATGATCGTGAATGCGTTATCAGGGCACATTGAGAAATGATACATATATTATACAATGTAACCATTTGCAATATTTTTATAACTTGAAAAGAAAAGAAAAACTCCAGCCATTTCCTGGTGCCTTAAGAATTCCTGGTTCATGAATTGCTTTAAATAACTTAAAAAAAACAACCCAGTAGCAACTTAGAGACCAACTAAGTTTGTTATTGTTATCTTTCATGTGTATGCACACGAAAGCTTATACCAAGAACAAACTTAGTTGGTCTCTAAGGTGCTACTGGACAATTTTTTATATATTTCGACTGCATCAGACCAGCATGACTACCTACCTGAATTGAAATAACTAGGAAGAAAAGAGGGGGAGGGGAATGGTAAGTGGGGTCGTGTCGTTATGCTTCTATTCTCCTACTTACCATCACCAATGTTTAAGATTAAGAACATTTATACTGTACATGGAATGGGAGGCAGGAGCAGTGTCTTGCCCTTTGCCTCGGGCAGCAAAGCATCTTGAGCCGGTCATACTAGACTACAAACAGGTTGGTACCCAAGTGAGACTGGACTTTGGACAAGAGAAGGCCAAACACCGCCTTCAGTGGGGAAGGGGCACAGAATTAAGTGGAGCTTCCATGTTCAGAGGCAGCGTGCCTTAGAGAAACGGGGACAAAAAGAGGTGTGGGGGGGAGGACTGGGTGGTGGACTCAGCAAAGCCCTGGGTAGATACTCCCCGCTGCTTATTCACCCTCTGCGCTCTTAGGAGACGCAACCGAGCGCCCCTTCCCGGCCCTTTACTCACTTGGTGCCTCATTGAAGCGCCTGAGAGGAGCCTTCGGGAACGACATGGCGAAAAGCAGCGTCCGGCCAGCCTGCAGCGAGCAGAACGAATTCAAAAACCCGCGGCGCCCCACCTCCCGCGTCATATGAACTCAAGGCAGCCAATCAGGAACGAGCGCCGCCGGCAAAGAGGCTGCCGCTGGGAGGAGGAGTTAGCGGGACGGAGGCGGGGCAGGCGAGGGGGCAACGCAGAGCTGGAAAGGTGAGGAGAAGCACCAGAGCAGTCGCAAAGCGGGACGGCTCAGAAGCCAGTCCCCTGGCCTTCCTCCCAGGAAGGCGGGCCAAGGGCGACGCAGACTCATTTAACGGCTTCGCTCTGCGTAAAGGGCTCTGACGTGGAAATCTATATACGGTCTGGGAGGCGTCAGCATACGAATTCATCGCATTGTGTTAAGGTCTCCATGCACAGGGAAAACTCTTCCTGTATTCCACCCGTTTTCGTTGTAATAGTCTGATTTTAACGCGCGTGCTCCTCTTGAACTGTAGGCGACAGGTGTAGTTTACTGATCCAGTTGCAGGTATCCTAAGCGCCTTTCTTTCTGAGCGCCTCCAGCGGGATGCATCCGCGCATCGTCCGGGGACGCATCCTGAGTAGCGAGCGCATTCCACAAACGAACACAATGTGCATTTCAAATCAACGACAAGAAGCCTTTCCAAACCTGAGTGGCTGGCTGGGGTTAGGTACAAGTTTATATTCTTCCTTATTTGTAGAACATTGTTTTTTAAAAAAGACTGTTCTTATTTTTTCTAGCTCTATGGGCAGTGAAAAGCTGGCGGAAGTGGGGCACTTCGAGGACCACTTCCGGGGACGGGTTGCGAGGCGAAGGGACGAGGGCGCATGCGCCCTTTCCCCAGCGCTGGGGTCGTGGTGGGGGGCATGAGGCGAGGCGCCCGCTGAGTGGATGTCGGCGCCGTTCGAAGAGCGCAGCGGGCTGGTGCCGTGCGCCACCCCCTGGGGCCGCTGGTACCAGACCATGGAAGAGGTGTTCATCGAGGTGGACGTGCCGCAGGGGACCCGCGCCAGGAGCGTCGAGTGCAGCCTCAAGAGCCGCCACCTGTCTCTCTCCGTGGCCGGCGAGGAAGTGCTCAAGGTGCGGGGAGGAGGCGGGGACCAGGGGCGGCGACTCCGCGCCCAAGCGCACGGCTTCCCCCAAAGGAATCTGGAAACAGCAGAGCTAGAGTTCCCAGCGCCCTTTGTGACTGCAAGTGGGTTGGGCGAGATGGCCTTCGGCGCCCCTTCCAACTCGTTCAGTCCTGTGGCTCTGCGGATTCTTGGGAGGAAGCCATGCGCGTTGGGAGTGCTTTTCAGTGCATGGTTGCACATATTTCCTTTCTTAGTCTCTTGTAGTAAGGCTTGCTGAGTCATAACTATGAGTCTGGACTAGATCCAGTGCAGGGTTTACATATAAGCTAAACAAGCCATAGCTTAGGGTCCCGCTATCTTGGGGGGCCCCCAAAAAATTAAAGGGGAAAAACACTGGATGTACATTTCCAAAATATAAGATAAAAAACAAATAAAATAAAACCTACATACAGCAACAGTGTTTTGTGTCCTGTAGGCTCCTATGATGTAAGTTATGTGCCCCACCTGCTAGCCTGCTCCTTAAAATATCACTGGTTTGCTCATTTCTACAGTCATACCTCAGGTTAAAGTTGCTTCAGGTTGAGCGTTTTCAGGTTGCATTCTGTGGCGACCCGGAAGTAATGGAACAGGTTACTTCCGGGTTTCGCAGCTCACACATGCGCAGACACTCAAAATGACGTCATGCGCAGAAGCAGCGAATCGCAACCTGTGCAGACGTGGGTTGCGTTCTGCTCAGGATGCGAAAGGGGCTCCGGAACAGATCCCGTTCACATCCAGAGGTACCACTGTATATCAATTACTTTGATAAAATACACATTTTGTGTGCAAATGGCTTTAGATGCCTATTAGGTCCATAAATTACCATATAGCATATATTCAACACAAAAAACAACCACAGTTTGTTGTTGACAAAGGACAGCTGGACAAATAAATGGACCCCATTACCTTCATTAGCTTAGGGCCTCATCAAACCTAAATGTGGCCCTGACTAGATTATTGGTTCCCAACTTCTTTTTGGCCATGCCCCACCTAAGCATCTCTAAAATCCTGGTGCCACTCCCCCCCCCCCGACATATTATTATTATTGAAAATGTGAACTCCTATTCACATGGAGGAAGCCTGGAAGGCCATTATGCTAATAACTCATTCTCGGATTGCCCCCCTTAAAAATCAAATTGTCACCCTATGGGGCGTGTGCCCCACGTTGGGAACCATGAGACTAGATGATCCTTGTGGTACTTTCCAACTCTACAGTTCTATGATTCTTCTTTCTCTAGCTCCATAGTCTACCTCCCAAAGCTAGTCTGGCTGCATACTAAACATGTAACTGCCTCAGTTCCTCTGGTGTAAGAGGAGACATTCTGCATCAAGGCAAAAGGTCCATCTGCCTTGACTCAATGGAAAAGTGATCAGTTGATATGATGGGAAGAAGAGTTTCTGGTAATGGAGTTATATTGTGAACCTCCCTGAGATTTTGTGATGAAGGGTGGTATATAAATGAAATCAAATCAAATAAATAAGCTATTCCATGCCATTGTTGTGCATGTGAGCCATCACTTACTATTTTACTATTATTTATTGAATTTATATGCCGCCTGATACCCAGGGGTCTCACTTGATGGTAAGAGTCTTCAGGTGATGAATATGCATGTGTCAAACAGGGCCTCTGCCCATTTTATTGGGCATTTGTGATTATTTGTGCTCCCAGTGGTATCAGAGTGGTTATTTGTGATCCCACTCTCAGTACTGTTTGCACCTGCAAAATGGTTTGGGGCAGATATACTTCTTTGTTTCCAATCAGTGCATGTCTGCCACTTCCTTCTGAAATCCTGTAACTTTTCATACTACTGATGCCCCAAGTTGTCTTTAGTCCTTCTCTTGTCTCATTCAGGAGTGTACATGCTGACAGCAATAATGTGATAACATTGGGACAACATTGCACAACACCTAATAAACTGGAATGATCTATGGAGGATCCATTTTTAAATCCACAACAATACACTGTTATTGCATCAATGACATGTTGCAGAATGCACCCTCAAAACAAAGAAACAAACATATACTGTCTCTAAAGACCCGAGTCTTTGAAAAAAGAGCTTCTGTCTATCCAAGAGGAAAGTGAGTGTGGGAGTTTGGTAGTATCCTTGATCTCTTTCCTTGCTGCCCCCTACACTCTCTTAACAGCACAGGTCTGACCATATGTACTCAGAAGTAAATGCTGTTGAATTAAGTAGGCCTTTCTCCTAGGTAAATGGGGTCAGGATTTCAGCCTTAGCCATTAATGTGGTCTGAGCCTTGTACTTGCAGACCTATGCACCTCATTAGATTTCTGCATTCCTTTTGTGTGAGCAAGCATTTGCCTGCTTCATCACATGTGGAAAGTTGTAAGATTCTGCCTTTATAGATTAATTGAATACAATTTCATGAGAAATAAAGGGGTTTATATTCAGTTTATATTGCACTATTGGGATGTTGCACACATAATAGAATCCTTGCCAGCTGTATAATTAAAATGGCAATACCAGACAAGGAGATTGAGTCCCTGTAATTAAACAAATTTACTAAACTAATTAACAAGTTGTTGTTTTCTCAAAAAATAGACCAACTCCAACAATTATCATTTACTTACGTGCAACACAAAACAAATGGTATTTCTGGAATCAGCTTAAGAAGTTTGAAGATTTAAACAAATGTTGTTGGTTTACAAATACATGTTACGACACGCTTTTTAAAACAGTTACTATTTCTTTCAGGGTAAGCTCTTTGATTCTACAATAGCGGATGAAGCAACATGGACACTAGGTAAAACCTTTGTTTAAGTGAACTTTTGGGAGGCAATTTAGTTTCTTTGTTGAGTTTTCTTCCCGGTAAAGTTAATGTTTTATTTGTGGAATTTGCATGGGGTTTTCATCCTTCCATGCAAGGACACAGGAAGATTCACACGTGGATTGGCAGAGCCCTGTTTCTCCCTCCCCTCTCCTGAACTGCCTGGGGAGTGGAAGTAATGGATGAAATGAAGTTTCATACCGAAACTGTTTCCAGAATCTTTCCACTGTTTTAGAATGCTTGTTATAAATTGTGGTTGCGTTTGCTGCCCTTCAGGAGGAAGAGCTGGATATAAATTCAACAAATAAATAAAGACTGTGCATGCTTCCCATACACCCAAACAGCTTCCCTATTATGTTATGTGAGTTCCAGTTACTGCCTCATTTGGCTGAGCATAGAGATAGTTGGATGAGGTCATGATAGGCAGGCACAGACCTCCAATTCCTCATTAAGGCCTGTCACTCATGCATTGGAGCTAAAGGAGAGCATGTGGGGCTGTTACTGCATCTGCATGTGGAAGGTTTGTTTCTGTGATGTTTGTCTTTTATGCAGAGGTCCACAAAGGCACTCGACAGCTTGTTGCTGGGGAGAACATTTTATTTTTATTTTGCTCTGGTACAAGCACGAAAACAGAAAGAACTCTCACCTCCTTCTATGTATGCCTAAAGAATTATGCTTAGAGGAATGGCAGGTGTAGTGAAGCTAGAGAAATAGAACTATCTTTCTTCTTCCTCTCCTAGTTCAGTAAATGTTTGTCAGTCCACAATATTCCTGCAGAGGCATGAAGTTTGTTCTTATTAAACGATTTGTGTACCACCTTACAAGCTTCAGTCACCTGGGAATGTGTTAATGTGATGATAAATCTCAGAATCTCTGACAGCAATTTTGCACAGCCAAGCTGTCTGTCCTATGATTGCTACTGTTAATAATTGGTCATCTTCCATCGATCTAAGTGCACTACACGGGGGTTGGAGAACCACTGCCCCTCCCAAGCAGGATGTCCATTGATATCAGAAGGTAGCTGACCCCTGCAGCACACTAACCATCAGTCTGAAGACGAAAAAACTTAGTCACAAAAGGAAAGCTCATTCATTTGGTGTTGGCTCCACAAACACTGTGTGTAATAGTTTAGAGAGAGCATGTGCCTTTGCTTGCTGGTCAAAAAAAAGGAGCTGGTCTAAATGCACGCAAGTTTCCAGCTGTTGTGTGTCATCTTCCTCTCTTAAAAAGCACACTTCTTTAAAAAACAGAGGACCAGAAACTGATACGAATCGTCTTGACGAAAACCAACCGGGATGCTGGAAATTGTTGGAGTTCTTTGCTTGAGAACGAGTATGCTGCTGATCCTTGGATCCAGGACCAGATGCAGAGGAAGCTGACGCTAGAAAGGTTCCAAAGAGAGGCAAGTCCGGGGACATCAGTTAATGTTTGTGGCTATGTATTTGAACCAAGATTTGTACATTACGAAAGCAGGTTATTGAGACGGATCCTGAATATAGCCACAGTGGTATATAAACTATCTAAATAAATGAACTAGTGGTAGTGATCCCACGGACCATATTCCCAATGTCCCTAAGTTGTGCCAGCTCTATCCTCTCTACACCTGACATAGGAGCTGAATGTGCAATGCTCTGGACTGGGGCAGAACAGGTGGCAGAGAGGCAGGGATGTTGGGGCGGGGTGTGCTTCCTGCACAGTTTAGGGAAGAGATGGAGAAGCTATGGCCCTTTGGATGGTGTGACTCCCATGAATCCACAGCCAGTATGGTCCGTGGTCCTCAGGGATAATGGAAACTGCAGTTCAGCAAGACCTGCAGGTTGGCCACCCCGGGTTAGACCTTTAGACTAAATGCTTCTTTTAATTTGCAAAGCAGTTAGCAAATGCTGCAAGTTAATCTGATGAATGGGTATAAATGAAATACTGCTTTTTTGCATGTGGTTTTTTTTCCTCTTCCCAGAACCCTGGATTTGACTTCAGTGGAGCAGAAATTTCTGGAAACTACAGCAAAGGAGGGCCAGATTTCTCTAGTCTTGGAAGATAGTTGTCTCCCCCCCCCCCACACACACACATGTATTCCCTTGAACTCAAGCAAAAATGTTGTGAAATATAAATTGGCCAAAGAACTCACCTGTGAGAACTAGGCTTAAAAATAGTTCACTGCTTGTTCTCGATAGCTTTTAGATCACTGAACGACAATAGGCTTTTATTAAAATTGTGCTAACATGGTAATGCTATGGCATATACATAGTTCACAAGTCAGTACTATATGTATATCAACAATAAAAAACCTATAATAATGCTGCTATTATTATTATTATTATTAAAACCCTGCCAGCTGAAAGTTATGTTGAAGAACTATAGGGTGCATCATTCTTTGGAATAAGAATACTACTTCCCATGTGCTCCTGGCTTTAATTTTGACAGAAAACTGCCAACATGGCAAGTTAGTAAAATGAATTTTGAAGTGATGTTCTATGTTGTGATATAAAAAAGCACGTTCTTTTGAAGGCTGGGTAATTAAAAGCAGATGTGGCATGCTGTTGCGATTCTGTGTGGCATCCACTTAGTTGACCCAAGCACAATTTGGATTATGTGGAAGTGCCTGTAGACCCAGCTGTGTACGCTAAAGTGTGGTGTACAGGTAGCTCATATCTTACGTGAGGGTTCAGTTCCAGGGCTTCATGCATAGGCACAAAAATGCATAAAGCCAGGAAGCCCCAGAACCGACCCCCGTGCAAGGTGGAGCACTGCTTACCTGACTTTGAGAAGGCAGCGCAAGGGCTCTGGGATGCTGCAAAGGCTCTTGCGTCGCCTTCCCAAAGCCAAGTCAGCCCATGATTGCAATTTTGTGTGGGTGGTTGTGGGGAAATAAATAAATGGAGAGCGGTTTTCTTCTGGTCTTTCTTCCCCACCCCACCCACACAAAGCTGCAACTGTGTAAGTGAAATAAGCGTAAGATGTGAGTTACCTGTAATTAGAGTCTCCCATACTTTCGTGCCAAGTTCATTTGTAAGATAAACCCTGAACCAAAAGCAGGAAGCCAGTCAGCTGCAGTCTTGGGCAGAGTAACCTTATAATATTCTTCCTGGGCCTCTACCCAGACCAAGCCAGTCATCATTCCAATGGTCTCTCCACAAGGCTGGTGGTGGTTCTGGCTTTGAATCAAAGAACTGCCTCGCATACAGCCAAGAGTTGTGGCATTCCCAGTTGGGTTTTTGACTTCTAGTATTCGATGAGGGTCTGGTGCTGTAACTGCTTTAGAACACAGGAAGAGTTTCAATAGGGTTTGCCCTGCAGCTTCCCCTCTTGCCATTTGAGAAACTCCAGCCCAAAATGTCATTGGGCATGCAGATGTAGCTGCAATATTGTGTTGCTCTTCAGCTCTTGTCTGTACAGTACTGCACACAAAGCTTTAAATGTTTGTAAACATCTTTTTAAATAAGAACATAAAGTGTACTTCTTATGCAGTCAAGAAATGGTATGTTAGAACAGTTGCACCCCATTCTAGAACAGCCGTGAAGAACCTGTGGTTCTTCAGATAAGATACTGTTGGGCTCTAGCTCCTATCAGCCAACATTGCTAATTGTCAAGGATTATGGGAACTGGTCCACCATCAACTGGAGAGTCATAGGTCCCCCACCCTAATAGACAGTAAGTGCAATGTCCTTTTGTTTCCTGTAGTCATACCTTGTTCTCAAACGCCTTGGTTCCCGAACAAATCGGCTCCCGAATGATCAAAACCCAGAAGTGAGTGTTCCAGGTTTTGAACGATTTTCGGAAGCCAAATGTCCAGCGCGGCTTCCAATTGGCTGCAGTACGTTCCTGCAGCCATTTGGAAGCCGCGCCTTGGTTTTTGATTGGTTTCAGGAATGCATTGTTTGAGAACCAAGTTATGACTGCATATGCACAGTGAAATGAATACAGTCATACCTCAGGTTACGAACGCTGTGGGTTGCGCGTTTTCGGGTTGCGGACCATGCCGAACTTAGAAGTACTGGAACGGGTTACTTCCGAGTTTCAGCTCATGCACGGAAGTACAAAATTACATCATGCGCAGAAGTGCCAAATCACGTCACGCGCGTGCGCAGACTCAGTGCTTCAGGCTGCGAACGCTGCAGGTTGCGAACATGCCTCCCGCTCGGATCATGTTCGCAACCAGAGGTATGACTGTACACTTAATTGTAGTTGTCTGGTTACCTCCTTAATAGTGTAGGCCTTACATCTTTCTTTAAGTTCCCTGCGGAGGTAGTAATTTTGATGTTTGAGAAAGTCAAACCTTTCCATGAACTAGTGTATACCAGGGGTCTGTAACCTTTAAGACAAAAAGAGCCACTTGGACCGAAGGAAAAAAAAACTGGGAGCCGCAAAACCATTGCGGCATTTAAAACAGTGGGGAGTGTCAGGGCACACAATGCGCCTCCTCCCCTCGCTAGTATCCGCCCCGGAGCCGCGTCAAAGGTGTAAGAGAGTCACATGCAGCTCCGGAGCCGCAGGTTGCTGACCCCTGACCTAGACAGATGCTTACCACTCAATGACTAGTTTTGATTTTAACTCCCTATAGTTGTTTAAGCATTTTTAAATCAATGCTTTTATTCCCCTCCCTCCCCCCCCGGGGGGGGGGACATTTCAGAGCTTAACTTCTCAGTACACATTGTGTAATTCCATTATTACTGTTTTACACAATCCATTTACAATTTGAAACACAGTATGGGGAAGAGGCTTAGAGCTTTTGGCTTATGCAATTTCTCATTTACACATTGCCCTCTGCAGGACTTCTATATGCCCTGCTGCAGAAAAAAAAGGACAGGGAGCTCTTCACCTAGTCTCTACTCTTCGGCTTCAAATTGTGCACATGGTTCCGTAGTATAAGAGGCATCTTGTTCTTTTACTTAAAGCTAATTACCTGCGGGATGCAAGGCAAAGAAATTCACTTACACTACTCCGTTTCAGTATGCTTTATTGAAAGGTACACTGTTTCTTACAAGGCATAATGGCACTTGTTAACTAGTTGCAGCATTCCCTGAATCACATGGAATAGATTTGTAAATTCTCTCTACATATCCAGATGGCAAAAGGCACATGTTAGGAGATATCAATGCATCAGTAAGTATCATGGTATGGTCACTTGGAAACCAGTGGCTCAAGGAAACATTCTATCACTTCATTTTGAGTAGCTTGTATTGAGGTAGAAGTTGGTACTGAAGTTCTAGAATACTTTCTCACAGAGAGTTTCAGCCAGCAGCTTTAACACATGTAGAAATGACAATATATGCATTTAGACGAGGAGCTACATTCATTACAGAATAAGTTACTAACCCAGATGACAGCTGGAAGACACCTAGACTAGAAGTGGATGCCATTCAGAGTAAGTAATGTAGAGGTGCTGATTCAGCCCAGGTAGGAAAGCTACTTTTGATGTACAGTGGCACAGGGCTTCAGTACATCATTCACAGCCATATAGCAAAAGTGCACTAAGCATTACTTGGCTTCGTACTTCAGGAGGCGTTGTGCTCCCAAGTCCTCACTCCCAAAGGCTGCTATTTCCGCATTCAAGTGGTCATGATGCTAAATACTTAGCTCATGTTTTCTTCCCCACCTCAGCTGTCCATTTCAACCTTCCAATACTCATCAATGGTAGCTAGTCCTAACTGGCTCACACTGGCATCAAGGGGACCTTTGGTGGTAAAATCCAACTATTGCCACATTATGCAATCTTCCTCTAGAAACACTTTCCAGCTTAAAATAAAACAAGCCTATGTATGAGGTTTATAAAACCAACCTAACACAATGTTCTACTGCAATCCCCACCTCACATGCTTTGACCAGTCACTATTGTGTTCCCCAAGATGTACTCCAGGACTGCCTTTCAGACTTTCTACTTCCACACATTTTAAAACTGTTTAACTCAGTACAGACTTTGGACGAAGTGTCTCAGACAGCCTTTCTATTTTTAGGTAGTGCTAATGTCCCAATGCTTGACCTACATTCTTACCTCAGCTTAAGTGTCAGTGAACATTGTGAAGTTTCAAACAGTGTTTTTAAAAAAGCAGACATTAAGCAGCATTTACACTCTGCTAGAATGTGCAGTGAAGTGGTGCTAGTCACATTATATATTTAAATGCTTTACTCCTAATACCCTGGTGTTTAAAACACATTAAAAACATCATAGTTTAACTCAAACACTTGCAATACCCATCTGATTCAGTCCTGGCACAGACATATAATCCAGTTCCATACTTGTAAAGTGCATCATTATTTCAAGAAGTTTCAGAATCCTGGATTCAGTTGGGACATTAAAGTTTCACTTCCTTAAACATGGTCTGAACATGTTAAAAAGTTTGTGTAGAAATGTTTAGGACCAAACACTAATGGTAGTATGAATTTCACTTTCCTCCAGAAGTCAGAATGAAACACTCAAATAGCTGCCATTTGTGTACGCTTTAGGCCCAGGGATCATTCTGTAACAGTATCTTCATTCTTCATCATGAGGGGTTAAAAACAAACACTACTGATATAACAAGTAGCAACATTTTAAAATAAGCATGGATACTGGTTTTCAGTAGGGTTCAAGATATATCCAGCTGATTCTCTGCTCCAATACAAAAGGAGATCCTAGCCAAATTTGCACTCCCATCTTCTCTTATGGATTCTCTGTAGTTAAATGAATAATAAAAAAAAATGTTATTGCAAGGTAGAAGTAAAATAGTATAAGTTGATTTAATCAGTACTGTACAACATTCAGTTCTCTCTTTTTTAAAAAAACCCACTCAAAATCACAAATAATAACAAATAAACAAGATTCTTCTGAATCTCTAGACTTCTCCCCTCCGTAGGTTATTTGGTTAACCTTTTCAACTGCATATTATAAATCCTCCTAATTTTTTAGTCGTCCGTTGTATCCAAAGTTTATGTAACATAACAAGAGTTACAGTGGTACCTCGGGTTAAGAACTTGATTCGTTCTGGAGGTCCGTTCTTAACCTGAAACTGTTCTTAACCTGAGGCATCACTTTAGCTAATGGGGCCTCCCGCTGCCGCTGTGCGATTTCTGTTCTCATCCTGAAGCAAAGTTCTTAACCTGAGGTACTATTTCTGGGTTAGCGGAGTCTGTAACCTGAAGCGTCTGTAACTTGAAGTGTCTGTAACCCGATGCACCACTGTACTCCAGGGGCAGACTGCTTTCCTACTGGCTACTCATTTGCTCACTTTTTGTGCCACTTGTGAGTGCTGTCAATATTTAAAGAACCTTCTTCCCTTCCTCCTTGAAAAGATCAGGGGTGGAGCAGGTATGAAGCTTTGATATTTAACTAGCACCGCTGACCTAGCCACACACTATGACACAGAGTGAGAGAGGGTCAGAAAGTATTTTAAAAATTATGCCTTGAACTTCTTCTAAACAAATCAAAAGTTACAAGAAAACCCACATGCCATATAGGCAACTTATTTAAAAGTGATTAAGTTACAGTTTTACAGAATCAAATTTACTCACCTTTCAGGAAACCACTTTCTGGGATCGTGGGAAGATGGGCGATTCTGTAGTAACTGTGTTTTAGCTGCCGTGCCGTACGGCCGGACACAATCCATTTCAGCTTCTGAACATTTGGTTTGGAGCACTTGCTTGAGGAGTATTCCAAAAGGCACTTGGACACAAGCTCTTTCCAAAAAGACAGCTCTCTGTCATTTATCTGCCAGAAGCAAGTTGGAAAATAAAAACTAATCAGTGCCACTGAGAAAGCAGCAAAGCTTTGTTTGAAAGTCAGGTGTGTACTTGGCTTTCATGATAAACACTAGGAACCAAGTAAGCTGTTGCGATTGTCAGAAAATAACATACAATTTGATCTGCCACCTGATGAATGCTCTCCATAGGGACAACATGTCTGACACCATCACCGTCAGTTTTTAGGTGCCAGGCTAAGATATTTTTTATTTACCTAGGCCTTTGGTAGTTAAGTTAGATTTTACTGTGATGCTCATATTTTAGTAGGGTAGGGTAGGACTTAATCTTCTTTCTGTGTTGCTGGTTCATTTTAGGATTTCTGTATAATAAATTGTTAAATTTCAGGCTTTAAATCAATTTTATCTGTAGTTTAACTTGCTAAATTGAATTGGGGGGGAGTTATAAAGCAGCTAACAAACAACACTACTGCAGGTGGTGACCATTCTGAGCGGGGGTTCCGTTCCTGACCCCCACATGCACGGGCAGAGTCCGTGGAAGATACTCTGCCCTGTTACACCTGCCAGCACACCCATTCTAGCCTCTTCTGGGTCCAAAAGGATCTGTTCATCAGCAGTTGCACATCAGCTGGACGCGTGCAAAATGGTCACCGTCTGTACTAACAATAGTAATACCCTTAAGCAAGGTTTCACCACCACCCTGTGTATCAAGCTCTGACAAGTTTTGACATTCTTATTCACTTAAGTCTACACTCTGCCACCTGACAACTGTCCAAACCAGGTAGTACCATATCCTGCTTCCCCAGGGAAAGATCTGTATATCAATAGGGGGTTGGGCTAGCAGATCTTTGAGATCCCCTCTAACCCAGTGGTTTTCAACCAGTGTGCCGTGGCACCCTGGGGTGCCTTGAATGATGGTCAGGGGTGCCATGGGCAACACTGGCCTCTGTCGCTCTTTCCTTCTCTCCCTCCTCTGATGCCCTCTTGCGTCTCTGCCTCCCAAAGGATTGCACAGCTGTTTCTTGCAGCAGACCTGACTACAAGCTCCCCAGATGAATGGTGCCTCTGGGGCTGGCCAGCGGGTGCTTTCCAGGCCCCTGTGGGGCAGTGGGAGGAGGCACCTCTCTCCTTGGGGCAGAGGGGGCAGCTCAGAGACCAGGGACAGCAGCAGCTGCCTGGAGGACTACCAAGGAAAGGAGGCTGAGGGAACACTCCACAAGGGAAGGCGTTTGAAAAAGGGTGAGGGGCTGCCAGCTCTGCAGGCAAGGGGTGACATAACTGGGCTCCTGACCCCACAGAGCAGCTACAGAAAGAATGTAGTTGCTCAAGGGAGCCGTGGACCCCAAAAGGCTGAAAACCTCTAGGATTCTGTGGGATCTAATCATGCTGAAAACCAAAGTAGACAAAATCATTCATTGTACATAGTCTCTTATTAGGCAAGAGGCTCTATACATTAACTCAAGGCTGCTGGAAACAAAGAGATCTAATCTTCTGGACTAAGCATTTATCTACTGCCTACCTTGGAATGTATTTGAAGGTGTTCTATGGTGCCCTCCAATTCTGGCAGTTTTTCTTCTTCAGCTTCCAGGACCAATATTGCGAGCGCCAAGACAGATGGCTGAGGAACAGACAAAGCAATTAAGATGGCAATCAATCCTCTCCAGGTCCTGCAGAATATCTTCAAGCACCAATCAATCAAGATCCTTACCTTTGCTTTCGAAAGAACAATCCTGCAGTGACACGCCTTGAGCTGGGCTTCAAGTCTCTCAAAATTAAGATGTTTCTTCCTGTAAGAAAGTGAGACCTAGTTTAGTAGAGTCTCGTCTTTGCACACAAAGTTTACATGGCAAAGCTAACCTTACTAAGCTTTGAACAGCTACAGAAATTTTAGATCAGTTTAGTAATATTCATTTTTTTATTTCTTAAACCACCAACTCATTCATATATATATATAACACATTATAAAACTATGAAACCATAAAATACAGAAGAAATGAACAACACCGAATCAAATTATCTAAAACCAGTTTTCAAACCAGAATCATTTTCAGCAGGTGACAAAGTATCAAAATGCAGGTGCCTCGGATTTCACTCTCCACTGTTCTCAAATTCCATCCAAGCAAAGACTTCCACTCCGCCTAAACGGAACTGCCCATTCCACACATGTTCTAAAAGGAAAACTCTCTACCTTTCATAGATTAGGCTGCCATGTAGGACGGAGTGATAAAGTTGCAAAAACTGGAAGGCAGTCGTTGCTTTCACTTTACCACACAGCTTCTCTAGAATAATCTCCTCCATTCTCATCAAGTCGGAAACTGTGAATCGGTACTGGCTTATTCTAATTAAGTCGGTGGCTAATGGAACATTCCTCTCGTCTTCTGTCGCTTTCACTGCTAGGTAGAAGCAGCTTAGCCCTACACAGCCCAAGTGTTTTGGCTGTACCTAGAAGAGGAAAGACAGTCAGAGATTCAGGGTTTTTCTTTCTAATGTGCAATTTCATTTGTTTTACTCTTAGGCTGCTAACAAACAAAAAACCAGGAAGTAAATACCACTGTACTCAATGGGAGTTAAGACTTCACACCACAGGATTAATGAGCTACAAGTCCAACAGTATATTTTTATATGTGTAAGATTAATAGGCAGCTAGATGGTTTAGGACAGCTTTGGGCACTCCTGGGTCAGATCTATTAAACTTCAGGATTGACTGGTAGCAACCACCAGGGGTTCCACATGGGAAGCATTTCAGGATCTAGCTGGGAATTGAGCTGAAAACTTACACATGAAAGGCAGATGCTCTGCCATTAAGCTGTGCTTCCCTGTAGAACTTCCAAAAGTTCTCCCCCCACCACCTGCAATTAATCATCTTAACTTCCTTGAGTGGAAAGTTCATTCCAGATATCCTTGCATAAGCCTGCAGCCATCCCTTAAATAGAAATGCATGCTCAGTTAGCTCTACGCTTGGGGAAGCAAGGCAACTATTTCTTGCTCCCCAAGCACCCACTGTCATATACGTGTCTCAAATGTTTTAAGGCTATTCAAGTTCAGTACAGATAACCCCTGCCCTCTTGCAGAAAGGGCAGTCAAGAAAGATTGTGTATGCCTGGCACACAGCAGTTAATTGCTTAAATACTTTTTATTTCTTTCAAAAAGGTACTATTTGTTTGTTTGTCTGACTGACTGACTGACTGCTCCTAAATGTCCCTTTCTGCAATTCTACAAGTTTTGTAACACCCTCCACCCAACCTGGAAATGTCCTTTGAAAATTATTTATTGATTGATTGATTTAAAAAGACAACCCTGAATTTAATAATGAAAATTGACATGATAGACGTGATTAATAATAGGGTGGAGAAGGCAGCTTGAGAATTGGGTCTTGCCCCCACCCCCCTGCCATATGTTTAGGATGAGTTGGTCATGATCAATTTGGTGCTTGGCCCAAAAACGGTATAAAACCCCTGTGCTAGATGAACACATTTGCTTTTTGCGGTGGATGGAGCAACCACTACCAGCAGTTTGGGACACTCCGCATAGCTCCAACAAGGCAACAAACACACCAGAAACAGAAGGTCCTGTGTGGGATACACTTTCACCCACAACATTGTTCAAACTGCTCAAAAACAAGGTATTGTGTAAGTTTCCCCACTTGTGATACACAGCATCAGCCTTGAATACTGAGACCTCAGAATTATATGCATTCTGCATTTTAAGGGCAAGCACAGTCACAGCCTCACATCTCTCTTCAAGGCAGCTAGCAAATATACAAGAGACAATACAACTGGTGAAAGAGAGGTGAGATTAAACTTGGCATGCATGTTCAAGACACAGTTATGCATTTCATGTTGAAACCCAATCTCTACTCCTGGCTCAAGAGGCAGGAGCAAATGAAGCCTCTCAGGCATGTGCTTTGATAGTGTTTAGTCTTTGAATGTGTTCAGAATTGTGTGAATCAATGAGACAAGGAGAAGTTTATGATGCTCTGAACCACTGAGACCTCCAAATCTGAATTCCAGTCAAGAGGATTTAAATAGCATAACTGCATGCATGCATGTTGAATTGAATGCAGCACTCCTTTGCAGTCAAAGACTTTAAAGTCCATATGGTTACGAAGAGATGAATGAGCCTACAGCTTTGTTGTTCCAAGACTTACCTTCATTTTTGACAGAAACCTGTCTAAGTAATTCACTGTGAGAGAAAACGTCTCTGTACCAAAGCCAAAGAACTGAATTAAACTAAGCAGGTCCTTCACTTCAAAGTCTCGCAACCTTGCCGTCATCCGGAGCCCATTATCGTGAGCAGATTCAATTATTCTCAGGCCAGATAACTTTGGCTGACATCTTAACTCTTGATCCAGTAACACACTCAGCTGCCGCAGCAATTCCAGAGTCTCACTTGCTGCCAACATTTCAATCATCTGAAATACAAGACTTGGGTCAGAGCGACTGCTTACAGCATAGCATTTGTCTGCAAATTCACAAAAGGAGCACATTTAATCCTGCCAAGGTAGATCATCAGATGCTATAGTGGAACAGCTAAGAAGCATGATGTATTGCCTCATCTTAAAATAAAGCTCCAAAAGCCACTTTTGATGAGATACTGCAAAATACAGGGGTAGAGAGGGAACAGGTGGACAGTAGTGCCAACAACCCATGTGGACAAAATCAGAAGGGAACAGTCAAAGTGGCAGGTGTTGCATTCTGCTAAAAATGGGCTGAAGTTTAAAAGGTTACAGACATCATATGCGAACACTATGCATATTCACATCAGAATTTGTGGGTGCTCTCTCAAAACAGGCCTAAAAAGATCAAATCCCCAGAGTTAAGGCAATCTTTGTCAAGTCCACAGACTCAACTCCACATAGGAGCCGCAGAAATTAGAGGGTACTGTGTGAGTCTCAAAGCCCAAGGGATTGTTGACAATCTCTTGATATAAACAAAAGCAAGACAACTGGCACGCTAATGCTCCCAGCTACAATGTGCAGACATGACTGCTTTTAGGCCACATCACTCCCTTTTAAACAGGCAGCAGGGGCCACAACTGGGTTGGAGTTGAAGATCGGCCAGGAGGGGTTGCTAACAGCTGCTAACTGGATGAAGGGCATCCTTTCTAGCAAAGACGTAAGGATTTACTGGTGAACCTCTTAATGCATGGGCATATGTTGCCAACCCCCAATGAGTTAGCAATATTAGATTATTGCAACATGCTCCATGTGGAGCTGCCCTTGGATCTGGTCTGGGAAGCTTCAGCTAGTGCAGAATGCTGCAGCAAGACTGTTGACAGGATCATGGCACAGGTGTTGAAAGACCTGCTCTGGCTTCCAAAATGCTACCAGGCCAAGTTTAAGGTCCCTGTACTAGTGTGCAAAGCCCTTAATCATTTAAGCCCCAGATGCTTTAAGGACCACCTTGCCCTGTAGTGCTCCTTGGATGAGTACTATTAAGGCCACAAGCATCAATCAAGTCAGGAGTACCTTCAGTGTTATAGGCCCAACTCTGGGGAACTCTGTCCCATAAGTAGTTTGGGGCAGGAATTGGCCCTTACTGAGTGTCAGACGCTTGGCCAAAACTGTTTCATTTCCGGGGGACTTTGCACTCTGAATGCTTCCCAGATATTTTCCTTATTTTCCTTTTTTAACAATATTTTTGATTGGTTTTTAAACAGTGACATCAATACAAAAACAAGAACTAAAACAGTTATCCAGCAGTACATCTAATGGCTTTTGTTCTACCCATTGAATTTAGACATAAGCTTGCACATCCCTTTTATGAGATTTTTAAAAGTTTTAAATGTTGCATATATTTCTATTCTATTGCTGTAAGCTGCTTTGAAACCTACATGGTGAAGAGCGGTATGCAAAGCTGAAAATAAGCAAACAACATTTAAGTGAAGTTACAAGGGCTGGCCTTATGATGAGGCTCTGGGCTCCCTGAATGTAAAACATGACCATCAATGGGCCACCTGGGACCTGCTGCTTCTGCGACTATACTCCCTAATTTCAGAACTGAGTAGGGGACCCATGAAATGAAAAGTGAAATCTACACTTTTATATGGAAATCTAAACATGGGTCTCCCTCTCCTCTCTCCCTCCCCCCCGCCCTTCTTTTCGTTTCTGTTCCATCTGCGGCCCTTACAGGTCTTCATAGTTAAAAAGCAAAGAAAACCTTGCAAAAGCCTAAGGTCCGCCCACCTCTTGCGCAGCGGCAGCACCTTCCGGCTCTGGGCTTTGCATGCCCGGGCTTGCCCTTTTCCTCTCAATCTCTTCCCTCCCCCCAAAAAACTGGTCTTATGCGTCAGAAACAACCCACCTACCCATTGAAACCCCTCGCCTGTCACCTACCTTGTGCCCCAGGAGAAATGAAAACCAGGCGATTGGGAAGCGCGGCTGCTGCTGCTCTTGCCCACGAAGTACGCGGAAATAAAAGATTTGCACTAAAAACAAATAAACTTGTAAACATTCTACAGGACTTACTCTTTCTAAAAGCAGCCGTTTATTTTAAATAGCATTAAAAAAAAGAGAGCAAAGATCAGGTCTATGCAGAAATAAGTTCTTCCATTTCTTTTCCAGCCCTGCCTTTTCCTCCTGCTGTTGCAAATACCTTCCACGAAGCTCCGCCCCTCCGCATATGTATAAAATGATCGCTCTCTTTCGATTGGTCGCTACTTTGACCTGATGGGCGAATCAAAGCTTCTCGTTCAGCCCCGCCCCCTTGGCAGAGCGAGAGAAAGCCCATAGAGAGAAAGGGGTAGAGTTGTGCACGAGCTCCGGTATCCCGTTTCACCTCGGTTACCGCTGGTCGAAACTTAGTTGGCTGGCCTGGCTTTGCGTAGGTTAACCAGGACTGCAGACAGGCTACAGAGAGTGAGGCAAAAAAGAAAAACCCCACTACACAATCATTCCTTCAATAAACCTGACTGCTAAAGGGATTTCTGCATTAAGGACAGAGGATTAAAACCTCTGGAAGAAACTTGTAAGCGGCTGTAAACCTAGTCGCTATCTCATATGACGATTGTTAAATATATAACGTAATGTTTGCACGCACTGAAGTTTGAAAAAAGGTTTGGGTTTGCAAAGTAGGGAAGTTCGTATTAGGCAAGAGAGGTTTGTCTCTAGCAAATGCAGCAAGGAAAGGCTGGGCGTTTCAGCCTTTAGGCTAATTGACAGGACCGGCACAGGTGAGACAACCACCCCTAGAGGCAGGATCCATAAGGACAACAGATCCTTTATCGCCCAACCCCTTGTTCCTGATGTAGATATTCACTTACCCCAGGGGTCTGCAACCTTTAAGACAAAAAGAGCCACTTTGACCCGTTTCCGAAGAAAAAAAACCTGGGAGCCGCAAAACTTGTCATTATAAAAATAACTTTTTTGTCACTTTTTTATTATTTCTTTGTTTGACCCCTCAGAATTACTCCTCCTCATAGAAATAAATGTTAAATTAACAAGTTACCTTTTTGTGTGTGTGTGTTCTTCACTCCCCTTCAAAACAGTGACCAGCGTACATGCCCCCTTTCAATGCAGTGACCAGCGTACATGCCACTTACAATGTAGCAGGCGGGTGGGAAGGTGACGTCGGGACGGTGCGTGACTAACGCACGCACCGCCCCCATGTGACGTCACAGCCAGTACAGTGCCCGCCACAGTGGGGAGTGTCGGGGCGCACAATGCACCTCCTCCCCTCGCTAGTATCCGCCCCGGAGCCGCGGCAAAGGTGTAAAAGAGCCACATGCGGCTCCGGAGCCGCAGGTTGCAGACCCCTGACTTACCCCTTCTTTCCTGGTAGCATAGGTTTAGCCAGGGGGCTGGAAAGGGGCAGCTGCTCCCCATTATATCAAGTAAATAAATAAATACATAGCTAAAAGTAGAAATCGTCAGAACATTTGAAACCGAAATGCTCACTGAGATACGACGACCTCCCTCCCTAGCGAGCATTTTCCTAGGGTCTGCTTTTGTTACACTTATGCATGCATTTCATCCTTCATTGCAGTGTGTGAGCTATTCTCTGCAGAACATCAGAATTTAGGATACTACAGCAGTGGTTTCTAACTGGCTATCTCTCTTGCTCAGCCATGCACCACTTGTACAGAAGAGTGGCCATTCACTACCTTGCAGAGAGTAAAGACTTGGCTAAGGTCCACGGGGGGGGGGGCATCTCAATGGGCTATATTTACAGAGTGTGCATGGAAAAATTGCATTGGAAAAAGGAGGAATTTGAGAAGGAAGTGCTGAAAAAGTTTTAGTTTAGATTTTGTAAAAATAATATGAAAAAGGCATGTATTTTGTAATTTTGCAAAATGTAAACTGCATGAAACATACTCCCCAATGTTAATATTTTAATTTAACTTCCTAGTTTTCAAATAACTGAAGCTTTTGACAGACTGTTCTGATCACTTGGGGTCAAAAGAAAGTACAGTGGTGCCTCGCAAGACGAAATTAATTCGTTCCGCGAGTTTTTTCATCTAGCGAATTTTTCGTCATGCGAAGCACGGTTTCCCATAGGAATGCATTGAAATTCAATTAATGCATTCCTATGGTCAAAAAAAGTCCAAACAAAGCCAAATTTGGTACAACAATAGTTTACTAACTGCTCTTTAAAGTCACACATACTTTAAAGAGCATTTCAAAAATTGAAGGAACAATAAATTAAGTTTCTAAACATGACAGAAAAACATTTAAAAATCCACAAAGTGTACTGTACATACATTTTCTAAGACTCTGGGGGACCACTCGAAGAAGGTTCCTCTTCCACTCTTTGCTTCTTGCTGAGGAACCTGTCCATGGTCTGCTGCTTCACCCGCCTTTTCAGCAGCTCCCTGAGAGGCAACATGACCGTCGTATGAAAAGTGTTCGCTTGGTCATGTGCCACGTGCTTGTTAGGGTGGTGCCGCTCTGCAAAAGCCTGCACCTCCTTCCACTTCTGGCAAATGTCCCTCAGTTCTTTGGAGGACAGCTGTTCCTCAGTTGCTTCCTCCTCTTCCAGCCAGGCCTGCTCCTGCGCAATCTCTGCCTGCAGTTCAACCAGCTCCTGGGTGGTCAGCTCATGGTCGTGCTCCTCCACCAGCTCGCTGACGTCCTCCTCTGTGACCTCCAGGCCCATGGTCCTCCCCAAGGCAACAATGTCCTGCACCACTGTTGACTCTGGTGCATCAGAGTCACTTGGTGCCACACAGTCCGGCCACAGGCTGCGCCAAGCGCAATTCAAATTTCTCTGGCTGATCCCGTTCCAGGCTGTGGTGATCATCTTCAAGCAGGTGACGATGTCGAAGTGGTCCTTCCAGAATTCCCGCAGGGTGATGGTGGTGCAATCAGTCACCTCGAAGCATCGCCTGAAAAGCTCCTTGGTGTAGAGTTTTTTGAAATTGGCGATGACCTGCTGATCCATCGGCTGGAGCAGTGGCGTGGTGTTAGGCGGCAGGAACATGATGTTGATGAAGCTGAACTCCTCCAACAAGTCCACCTCAAGGCCTTTAGGATGGGCAGGAGCATTGTCCATCAGAAGCAAAGCCTTCAGCGGCAGGTCGTTGTCCAGCAGGTACTGTTTGACAGCAGGGCCAAAAGCAAGATTGACCCAGTCCACAAACAGAACACGTGTGACCCAAGCCTTGCTGTTGGATCGCCACACGACACTCAGCCGCTCCTTGTCGACCTTGTGTTTCTTGAAGGCCCGTGGGTTCTCTGAGTGGTACACCAGCAGGGGCTTGATCTTCAGGTCGCCGCTTGCGTTGGCACAGAAGAGCAGGGTCAGACGGTCCTTCATGGGCTTGTGGCCAGGCAACTTGGCCTCCTCCTGTGTGATGAAAGTCCTTTTGGGCATCCTCTTCCAAAACAGCCCAGTCTCGTCGCAGTTGAAGACCTGCTGTGGAATGTAGCCCTCCGTCTTCACAACCTCAAGGAACTCCGCTGCAAAGTCTTCAGCCGCAGGAACATCAGAACTGGCAGCCTCTCCATGCCTGACCATGCTGTGGATTCCAGATCTTGCCTTGAACCGGTCAAACCAGCCTCTGCTTGCCTTGAAGACTTCTGGCTCGCCTGAGGTTCCTGGCTATTCCCGGATGAGGTCTGCGTGCAAGGCCTTGGCCTTCTCACAAATGACGGCCTCAGTCACTGTGTCCCCTGCACACTGCTTCTCTTCTATTCAGATGAGGAGCAACTTATCGACCTTCTCCAGAACAGCTGGGTGGTTCTTCATGATCCTGCTGACTCCCTTGGCTGCATCAGTCACAAGGATCTTCTCCCTCATCTTCAGGATGGTCCCAATGGTCGATGGGTTCCTGCAGTACTCCCTGGCGATGTCCGTCACACGCATTCCACCGTCGTGCTTCCAGATTATCTCCTTCTTCATTTCCAGTGTCACCTTCTCCTTTTTCCTCTCGCCGGCCTCCGCAGCAGCAGTCTTCTTGGGTCCCATGGCAGCACAGCTCTTACCTTCGTAAACTCAGAAAAAAAAGGGGGGGGATCAGCAATTCAAACCCAGAACCAAGTCCTTGAATTCCAAACACCCAACCCAAAATCCAAAAAAACCCCCCAAAAAGTTTTAAAAGTTTAACTTACGAAATGGCTGCAAATCACCAAAGTCTTCAAAATCCTGAAATGGCTGCAAAAGACGTTTTGGAAAAGCTTTAAAAATCACCAAAGTCTTCAAAAACCTCAACTGTTCCCCCAGCCACCCACCCAGCACACAGAAATTGCAAACCCCTCCCCAACTGTTCCCCCAGCCCAGCACACAGAAATTCAAACCCAGAATTTTTTTCAAAAAAAACCAACATGGCCCAATGGTCACAGAAAACCATAAAAATGCAGAAAAAAACCACACAAGCTCCCAGATTCTTGCAAACCCCTCCTCAGCTGTTCCCCCAGCCACCCAGCACACAGAAATTCAAACCCAGAATTTTTTTCAAAAAAAACACAACATGGCCCAATGGTTACAGAAAACCATAAAAATGCAGAAAAAACCACACAAGCTCCCAGATTCTTGCAAACCCCTCCTCAGCTGTTCCCCCAGCCACCCAGCACACAGAAATTCAAACCCAGAAATTTTTTCAAAAAAAACCAACATGGCCCAATGGTCACAGAAAATCATAAAAATGCAGGAAAAAACCACACAAGCTCCCCAATTCTTGCAAACCTCTCCCCAACACCAAGTCCTTGAATTCTAAACACCCCAACCCAAAATCCAACCCCCCCTCAAAAGTTTTAAAAGTTTAACTTACCAAACAGCTGCAAAAGAAGTTTTGGAAAAGCTTCAAAAATTCAGCAAACTCTTTAAAAAGCTCAAAAAGTCCACTACACCGTGTGCAATGTGTTGCTCCTCGAAGTCAAGTCGCAACTGCACCTCTTCAAGCAAAACACCCTGGGTATTAATGGTTTTACGAAAAAGGAAACAAACTTGCAAGACGTTTTCATCTTGCGAAGCAAACCCATAGGGAAATTCGTCTTGCGAAGCAACTCGAAAACGAAAAACTCTTTCATCTTGCGAGTTTTTCGTCTTGCAAGGCGTTCGTCTTGCAGGGCACCACTGTACAGTGGCACCTCGGGTTAAGTACTTAATTCGATCCGGAGGTCCGTTCTTAACTTGAAACTCTTCTTAACCTGAAGCACCACTTTAGCTAATGGGGCCTCCTGCTGCTGCCGCGCTGCCGGAGCACAATTTCTGTTCTCACCCTGAAGCAAAGTTCTTAACCTGAAGCACTATTTCTGGGTTAGCGGAGTCTGTAACCTGAAGCGTATGTAACCTGAAGCTTATGTAACCTGAGATACCACTGTAATTTAAACAACTGTTGTTGAGACATTTCATTCCAAATCTGTGAGACAGAGACAGACAGATGATGATGATGACGACGGGGGGGGGGGTGTCCTCTCCCCCCCCCCATAAATCCTGGCTATGTCCATGTTTTATAACAACCCAAGTTTCCCAACTGGAGTTACCGTATTTTTTGCCCTATAGGATGCACTTTTTCGCCTCCAAAAATGAAGGGGAAATGTGTGTGCGTCCTATGGGGCAAATGCAGGCTTTCGCTGAAGCCTGGAGAGCGAGAGGGGTCAGTGCGCACCAACCCCTCTCGCTCTCCAGGCTTCGGGCAGATATCCGCAAGCCTGGAGAGCCCGGCGGGAATTCCCGCCGGGCTCCCAAGGCTTGCGGATAGCAGCCTGTTCTGGGGGCTGGGGTCGGGGGAAGCTCGGGCTTCCCCCGCCCCAGCCCCATGCATGGGGAAAAATATTTTTTTCCTTTATCCCCCCCCGCCCCCCAAAAATAGGTGCGCCCTATGGGCTGGTGCTCCTTATAGGGTCAAAAATACGGTAACTATTGGTCACTGGTTGTCTGCATGTGTTTTCCATCCTGCTTGCATATATAATAAAACAAAATTAGATCATTTGAAAGTTGTCTGTCTCTGTTCCTTTTCATAATACTTTATGTTTATGTGTTCATTTTTACCATCAAGGCCTGATAACATAGCAGTTTAGGTTTTGGGACCATCTAAATTTTGGCAATATTAAATATCACAGCAATTAATAAAAAAGTTTACCTCAAGTCCTTATGTATTGTAGTTTTGGTATGATAATAAAAAATAAGTAGCAAATCCAGTTGTGGGTCTGATTGTAACAATTGATTATTTTTATTAATTTCTTGAAATATTATACAGTATTCCAAAATGTTGCAATTCCCTCACATGACCACCACATGGGAGGGGGGATATCTGCTCCCACAGTCTCCCCAGTACAGAAGGGAAAGCGTATTATTATTTATTCTGTTTATTATGTGGGGAATAAAGGACCAGAAGAATAAAACTCTCCGACTCTGGCACAGATTTTAAAAGGAAAAGTTTATTGAACCTTCATCCTGATTCATTTACACAAAGTTTGTAGGGAGGTTAGATAACGTCCCCTTGATGCAGAACGAGACATGTTAAGGACGGAAATAACTACAAATAGCACCTTTTTTCTGGATATCACTGGTATCCTGTGAAGGCATTTGGCCCTGCAGTGGAAAATGATACGATCTGACTGAGACTGCGAAGACTGCTGACAGTGCATAGTCTTTTACAGGCTACAGTTGTGTAGGGTTAAGCCCTCATTCTCTTCTTTGTAGGAGAACGACAGTATCTTAGAAGGCCTCAGGAAAGAAGAGTCGACTAATGCTGAAAGTAGACACAATGAAACAGCTGCACTCCTAAAGTAGCAATTCTGTAACGAGCAGCTGTTGATTGCATATAATTTTGTCTTTCAGCTGTTAAACACCATTTATGGCTTTCTTTTCTTACGTTGGAGAGAGTGCTATTTGCACCGAAGAAGTTTAGAATCGAGCACAATTAAGTTAAAAGTTATGCATACATTATCTGTTCCGCTTCCTGAACTGAATGTGTGTGCCTGTGTGTGTGTCTATTAAAAACACTGCAGGATAGCAATTCACCTAATTAATGGCTGCTGCCTGCCTGGATGTTTCCAGTTCAAGGTACTGGTTTTGACTTAAAGAGCTCTTTATGGCTCGGGGATCCCAATATCTTCTGGAATGCTGCTTCTAATATGAACCTTCCTGGACACTTGGGTGTCCAGCCAATGCCTTTTTCTGGGTCCCTCCATAGAGACAGGCTTGGAGGGTAATGGTGAGAGAACAGAGGCTTTCAGTTGTTACACCAGGTAAAGACTTAGGGCAGGATTGTTGCATGTGCAGAACAGGACGTCGTGTGCTTCAGATGGGCAGTGTTAACTATACCAATACAGTAGGTTGGAATGGGAGTTACAGCTACCATAATCAGATGTGGACTGGGGTTGACATATAGCATTGAGGTAAGCAAACACACTACCTGTTAAAGGGGGAAACTAGTGTACTACTTCCTCTAGAAAAAGCCCTTATTGAACAATGCTTCTCAGAGTCAAAGTGCATAAAAGGTAAAGGGACCCCTGACCATTAGGTCCAGTTGTGGCCGACTCTGGGGTTGCGGCGCTCATCTCACTTTACTGGCCGAGGGAGCCGGCGTACAGCTTCTGGGTCATGTGGCCAGCATGACTAAGCCGCTTCTGGCAAACGAAAGCAGCACACGGAAACACCGTTTACCTTCCCACCAGAGTGGTACCTATTTATGTACTTGCACTTTGACATGCTTTCGAACTGCTAGGTTGGCAGGAGCAGGGACCGAGCAACGGGAGCTCACCCCGTTGCAGGGATTCGAACCACCAACCTTCTGATAGGCAAGTCCTAGGCTCGGTGGTTTAACCCACAGCGCCACCCATGTCCCATCAAAGTGCATAGGGGTGTACTTAAAATGGTATCAAGACTGAGCTTCTCAGTAATGATCTGCCTTCTTGATAAACCAATGGGTGATTATATCCTAATAATCAAATCCATGGAAATTCTTGCTCTTTGCTATTCATCTGCTAATGTCTCCTAAACTGATGTTTAGCAGGAAACTGATGAACTATATTGCCAGATATACACTGTGAGTGAAAACTGAGGAAGACGTGATTCTCTTTCCTTCCAGGTCAACTGCAGGTAATGAGGCCAGGATCATATGTTTCTTCTCTTCCATGCTTGCCTATAAATATCAGTCAATGACTCTGCATGGGGGACATTTCCTACAAAAGGTCAAGTGAACACTAGGAAGGAGGGTAGGGACCCAACGCTGCTGTAAGGGTGCTGTGTACTCTGTACCTAAAAGAACAAACAAACAAAAAACCTCCAACAATTTATGCAACAATTCCACAATCTGTGCAAGTAATGTAAATTAAGCTAATTGGTACAGTTTCACATATTTTGTGCAACTCATTCTTTTTTAAATAGTCTGCTTCTGGAAAGGCAGAAGGAGTTGTGATGGACACTTGAAATCTTATCCAGCAACTCATCTGGCCTCAGATTTCATCAAGTGCCCATGCACATTCAAGCACATATGTTTAAAAATTATTTTTAACCCAGTAATTTGTGAAATCTGGTACATTGCAAATCCTGTATCTCAAAAATGATTTTGAAAAGGGGGGCAGGTAAGCAATTTTCTCTGTGCATGTCTACAATGGTTCTCAGACTTCTGGAACTGAGGGAAGGTGGGGAAGCACTAACCAGTGGCGTAGCGTGGGTTGTCAGCACCCAGGGCAAGGCAAGCAATTTGCGCCCCCTAACCCGTGGATTTGCGCCCCCTAACCCTAAACCCCAGATGTTGCGCCCGGTGCGGCCGGCCCCCCCTGCACCCCCCACGCTACGCCACTGGCACTAACTCAGGAGAGGGGACAATAACACACAGCTTGAATATATCCCACCAAGTACCACCCACTAGTTGGCATGGGAAACTCTCAGACAGAGTTCAACTGAAAGTGCTCATGTGTGGATGAACATGTACAAAAGTGCACATGGAAAAATCAGACCTGTTACATCCATGTGCACATTAACACCCCGATGTGTACGCAGCCCTAATATTGCTTACATTTTTTACAATAAAAATGTGCTCTTAGCATGCTTCCTTGGCACTGTGGGTTAAACCACAAAGCCTAGGGCTTGCCAATCAGAAGATCGGCAGTTCGAATCCCCGCGACAGGGTGAGCTCCCATTGCTCTGTCCCAGCTACTGCCCACCTAGCAGTTCGGAAGCACGTCAAAGTGCAAGTACAGTGGTACCTCAGGTTACACATGCTTCAGGTTACATACACTTCAGGTTACAGACTCCGCTAACCCAGAAATAGTACCTCAGGTTAAGAACTTTGCTTCAGGATGAGAACAGAAATCGTGCTCCGGCGGCACGGCAGCAGCAGCAGGAGGCCCCATTAGCTAAAGTGGTACCTCAGGTTAAGAACAGTTTCAGGTTAAGAATGGACCTCCGGAATGAATTAAGTACTTAACCCATGGTACCACTGTAGATAAATAGGTACCACTCTGGCGGGAAGGTAAACAGCATTTCTGTGCACTGCTCTGGTTTGCCAGAAGCTACTTAGTCATGCTGGCCACATGACCCGGAAGCTGTACGCCGACTCCCTCGGCCAATAAAGTGAGATGAGTGCCGCAACCCCAGAGTCGGCCACAACTGGACCTAATGGTCAGGGTTCCCTTTACCTTTACCCCCCCCCCCCAAATATTTGTAAGCAAGTGTCTGTTTGGGGTTTTGAGGGGATCAGAAGGTCAGGAACAGGCATAGGCAACCTCAGCCCTCCAGATATTTTGGGACCACAATTCCCATCATCCCTGACCACTTGTCCTGTTAGCTAGGGATCATGAGAGTTGTAGTCCCAAAACATCTAGAGGGCCGAGGTTGCCTATGCCTGGTCTAGAATCTGAAATGGTGCTCCTTCTCTCTCTCTCTCTCTCTCTCTCTCTCTCTCTCTCTCTCTTTATTTTATATACCACACTATACCCGCAGGTCCCAGGGTGGTTCATAGAACAAAATCAAAATATAAAACCACAAAATATATAATAAAAAAACCAAAACAACCCAATAAACCGCCCCCCCAAAAAAAACCCCACATTTGAAAAGGGCATTTGTTGTTCTTGTTGTTTAGTCGTTTAGTCGTCTCCGACGCTTCGTGACCCCATGGACCAGAGCATGCCAGGCACTCCTGTCTTCCTGTCAGGAGTGCACATCCTGTCTCCTGAAAAGGGCATAGGATGTCTAAAACCAGCTATGCTCCTCTACCTGTCCCCCCCCAACCCACTGTTTGGAAAGGAAATCTTTGGCAGCATGTTCTTTCTTTCTTATTCCTGTCAAGAGAAGAGCCTGCTCTAATGGACGTTGCAGACTTCTGCTGTTTCATAAGCTGCATATGACAGGAGCCTCCGTTGTTTCACTGAGAGAGAGAGCGAGTGAGTGAGCAAGCCAGCGAGCGAGAGAGGGATGTGTATGTGAAAAAACTAGGAATCAGCCTTCAACTCTGACTGTATTGCAGGGCTGCTTTCTCATGACTCATCTTGCCAGCAAAGGAGAGTCATACGCATAATCAACCTCCATGTGGGGATTAGGAGAAAAGGCACTGGCTTCTTCGAGTAAATTTTTCAGAGGGCCTCTTGAAGCCACAAATCACATAGCCTCCGTTAGCAAGCATTACAGGTTCTATTTCCAGCGTATGTTGCTAATAAAGGTTTTCTTCATAGGCTAATGCTCGATGGCATAGGCCACCTCATAAGAAAAGGTTATTTTTAGCGTTTCTCTTCACTGTCATTTACTTATGAATATTTATCATGGAATAAAACTGCAGTTAATTCTGGAACCTCAGGAAAGGTTTCCAGATGGCATATTTAAAAATAACTTCTATTGTAGAACACCAGAGAGGCAAAAAAATAGATTCCCATGTGTTTGTCATGAGATTTTTAGCTGTGGCGAGTCAAAAGAAACATCCATGATTAGATGCAGTGTATCTTGAGTGGCTGGCTTCTAACAGTCATGCCCTGCTTGTGAGTTTCCTAGGGGGTTGTGTCTGGCCACTGCTGGAAATACGGTAGATCTTACATTAAAAAATATACAGTTTAAAAGCAAACAAACAGTATGGCCTTGTGTCCAAATGCCAAAACTCTTTGCTTCACACCCAGTGCAACCCTGCACATGTCTACTCAAAAGTAAATCCCACCAAGTTCAATGGGGCTTAATCTCGGATTAGTGGGTACAGAGTACAACCTTACACGGGTGCCAACCCACCCTCAGGGTTGTGGGCACCCATCACTGCAACGCAGACATGTGACATCGCACGCACAAGGCTGCACGTAGTTGCATATGGTCTGTTTACAAGCAGATGCCAAACTGCAAATGTGGTGTGTTTGCCACCCTAATAAGTGCTTTTTAATTTTTTTTATTCTATTGGCCTGACGGTAGCCAGAGCCAGCCAGCCCATAAGGTGGGCTGAAGCAGCTGCCTCAAGCAGCGCCCCCCCCAATGGGCAGCTCCCCTGTTCTGCCACCCAGCTTTGACACCAGTCTCCCCAACCTCTAGGAGCAGAGACAGACCAGCTCTTCTTGCTGAGTCAGTGAGAGAGAGGATCTGGAAAGGATCTCCCCCTCCCACCCAGTGGGGGACACTCTGTCCCCCATCATGGGTATGTAGGGGTGCTTCACGTCAGGTGCGGAAATGCCTTGGGCCACCCCAGCTGGCGGCTGTTAAAACTGCTTCACCATGGCTGTAGCTCAATGGTGGAGCATCTGATTTGCATGCAGAAGGGTTCCTGGCATCGCTAGGTAAGACTGGGAAAGACTTCCTGTCTGAAAACCCTGGAGGGCTACTGCCACTCTTTGTAGACAAAATTGAGCCAGCTGGTCCAATGGATTCAGGCACTCAGGGTTTGGCTGTGTTGCATGGTCACAAGCACCTCCCAACAGGGGTGTTGTGAGAAACGGGTTCCTGGCAGTACAGCCCAACATGATGCTAAAGTCGGTCACTTCCAACGACTTCTCACACCCTTGTTCCCCTAGCACCCCCTGCATCTGCTACCCAAGACAGAAGCCGTGAGAGATATAAGCAGCCATAGTCCATTGAAGAAGGCCTAGCCTATAAGGAACCAATATCCATCTGCTTCTAGGCCAGGAGCATCTTCTGGAGAGTGGGGAAACATATAGTGTTTGTGTGTGTGTTGTGTGTGTGTGTGTCTGTATTATATCATTAGCCTGCTTGAGAACTTCAGTTAGTTGACAGTGTATAAGAAGAAGAAGAAGAGTTTGGATTTGATATCCCACTTTATCACTACCCTAAAGAGTCTCAAAGCGGCTCACATTCTCCTTTCCCTTCCTCCCCTACAACAAACACTCTGTGAGGTGAGCGGGGCTGAGAGACTTCAGAGAAGTGTGACTAGCCCAAGGTCGCCCAGCAGCTGCATGTGGAGGAGCGGGGAAAAGAATCCGGTTCCCCAGATCACAAATGAACTAATCAACATGTAAATTGGTCCTAAGTCTTTCTAGAATGGCAGCTGCCTCCACAAAAACTTCTGCCGATTCTCTTGAAGAAAAACAAAGCTTTTATCAGGCTTTTCTCAACTGGCTAAGCTAGTGTTAACATTGCATTTGCTGGACTGCATGTGCAAAGTTAACAGAGAGACGAGGAGAGGGACTCAAGATGTTGGACCGCCACTTCAAGCCTCCACAGTTGTGTCATTTAGACAGCCCATGCTGTCTTCCAGCCCTGCTGCCATGGGCAAGAGTTGGTCATCTGGACGCTGACACCAGGCTGACACTCGCTTATGCTTTTCGACTGCAAAGGGGCAGATTTGAGGAGATGTGATCGCACAGTGGGCCAACGACAAAATTCCAGCAGCCGCTGGCTGGAGCTGCCAAAGGATGGAAATGGCTCTTCCCCATTTGCTTTCTGATGCAGTTCAGTGCAACGCAGGACCGTACAACAGGCAAAGCTGAATATCTGAACCACCACTACATTTTTAGGTTTGTTGAGGAACGGAAGTTGAAAAGGACTGTAGGAGGCTAGATATGCTTGAGGACATGGCAATGAAACCACTTACACATGACATAAAATATATTTGGGAGGGTGTTTGGTTATGTTTTAAATTCAATCATTCACACACACACACACAAACACTGTCTTTAAAGTTCTTATTTATTCAATGCAAAGCAACATTCCTTGTTTTGTAGGCTCAGAACAAGAGGCTATTTACTGAGAAAGAGGCTCACACACAGCTAAATAGAAAAATGAAAGTAACTACAAGAACAAGCTAATGGGTGGAGCCTTACCTCCAGCCCCTAATAACTGGAGACAATATTTAACTTTAGAGTTGCCAATTATAACACAAGCTCCTTCTCTATATGATTGTTTCTCCCCCACCTCCCACAAAATATTCAGTCAGAAAAGGTGCATCGGATTACAGCCTGCAAGGACTGCAACACAGCACATAGGTATGTATGGAAGTTATAGCTATGCAATGGCTTTGGGAGGAAGGAGTGGATCTGAAGGGGAGAGGGTGGGCCGCAAGTCGCATCTGGATCAGAGACAGGCAATTCCCCACCTTTGACATATGGCGATAGGGTGACCCATACAAGGAGGTGGGTTTAGAGAATCCTAGACATGCCTATTCAGAAAACAGTCTCATTGAGTTCAATGGGACACGCTTCTAGATAAGTGTGTCTAAGTTTGCAGCCTGGACAGCTGTCTCAAGGAATAAGTTTCAGAATGTGGACCTTTTCCTCACCCATGCCTGCCATGATGCATTTGGGGATGTTCCCATGTAACCGTATCAAAGGTCCAAGCTTCTTGCCCTCTTTTTGTCCCTGGTTGCAAAACAATATATTACATTGCGACTGCATTTGCGTTTGGCCTGACTCATTTCTCGAGTCCTTGCTTTTCCTCGCTCTTCCCTGCAGATGGCAGTGTCGTTCTAGCATCGGAATTTTCCCCCCTAGCGCTGGGAACGATCAATCTAAATTTAGGTGGAAAAAAGCACTCTCCAGAAGAGTTCAATAAACATTGCACTCTTGTTCTTCTCTATCCCACACAGTCTTGACATCCACCTCTTTGGAGTCTTCCCATAAATCGTGACAATAAATGTCCCCGATGCTTTCAAAACAGGGTCTGAAAGGCACACGAAAGGCACGAGCTTTAATTAAGCTCACTGACATCTCACGTTCAGCTCTGGGAGTACATGGATCTGAAAGGTGTTTCCATTATTATTAATGGATTGTTGTGACAGTAGGAACAATTCGAGAGGGCCCCGCAAGCGTTTTGGTTAGGAAGCAGGGCAAGGAAGGAGAACAGTGGCTCTTACAAAAAGAAAAAAGAAAAAAAGAGAAGCTACTAACAACTGGAAATAAAGAGAACCCTAATGGTGTCCCTTACATCCATTGCAGTTATCCAGAAGGGCAGAAAATGGCCATTGTGAAGGCTCTCTATTTCAAAGAATTATAGTTCCCACAGTCTGAACCTCAGGAACAGGTTTCTTGACGCTGAGGGAGAAAGATGAAAGAAATAAGACAGGGGTGTAGAATATGAGCTAACAGTTAACCACAAGATTTATTTGTGTGTGCATTCAGTTTGTGCCCAGTGTAATGCACTGTAAAACATCATGGGGGAATAGTATTTTTTAAAATAAAAAAGCCCAGAAACGTTTGTATCTCCCCAGTGGCGTAGCGTGGGGGGGTGCAGGGGGGCCGGCCGCACTGGGCGCAACATCTGGGGGTTAGGGTTAGGGGGCGCAAATCCACGGGTTAGGGGGCGCAAATCCACGGGTTAGGGGGCGCAAATTACTTGCCTTGCCCCGGGTGCTGACAACCCACGCTACGCCACTGTATCTCCCACTTCCTTCAGTAGACTAATGACCCCTTTGTCATCACAACCACCCTGTAAAGTAGGGTAAGCCTATGATAGAGGGATTCACAGCAACCACACCCCAAAGGGGTCTTGCTTCTCCCATAGCTTTAGCCTTGGATTCAAACAGAAATCAAATGTTGCCCTGACTCTCTCTCCTGCTTGCTGGTTTCCTTTCACATCACCGCAAACTCCCCACTCTAAGCTGAGGCTTTGTCCTGATCTATCTCTGAGTTGAGGGAGGGTCCCCACCCATTTGTCATCTTGCACAGAGCCCCCTCTCCTTTGTTCTCCTAATGGCCCATCACCCAGGTGATCACCTCAACATAGGGAGCTAGTCTGTGGTATATTTTAACACCTGCTGGATCCAGGGGTTAGAAGGATCTCACACACAGCCTGCTTCCTCCCTGTATCCCCAGACTTGTCACTCTGCTTTCACTTCTCCATCATCTCCTTGGAGAGCTTCATTTTCTGTGAAAGTTCTGAGGCCTGCAGTACCAAGCAAGAAGCAGGCCAGTCAATATTTGTGCTGAAGATAAAAAAGATGCAGTTTCTTTAAATGATGTCTCTTAGGATGACACCACCAAGAGGGCCTTGCAGTTTAACCTACACCCATGGCTGGTGCATCATCACTGTGGATGAGACAAAGAGCTGGCAAAGGTTTGTTGCTGCAGGAATTTGTGTATCTGATTAACTCATTAAATTATTAATTGTTCAAATAAAGAACAGGTAGCACTTCCCTAAAACTGATTTGAGTAAACTGTTTCTCAAGGTTCTTTAGTTCGGGCCCAACATCTTAACTTTGTGGGACTCCTCATGCTTCCCATGCATTTGGTGGGTGAGTGTGCGAAGGTTTTAGATGCAGCATGCATGAGCATCAGTGTCACAGAGCAGGGGTTCCCTAAAGGTGGTCCGTGGACCACCATTGGTCCTCAAGCTTCATCCATGTGGTCTGTGGCATGTCCTCATTAAATATCCACATTGATTTTCAATTGCATTTTTATTGCTGTCCTTTATGTCTTATGTTCTAACTTATTGTATTAGTTTTAATTCTATGGAATGCAACTTGTAATGCAATAGAATACAATATAAGAAATAAGAGAAGCACTAAAAAAACTGGTTAAAATAATCTAGCACCCTGCACAGTGCATTACAATTGCAGTTCAGCAACACCTGGAGGGCAAATGGTTTCCCAACACACCACAGCTAAGATATAGATTCAGTATTAAGCATATGCAGTGTTAAATAAACAAAATAAAACACCTTTCATTTTCATTTTTTGGGAAACATTCCCACCCCCGCCCCCAGCATTTTGTTAATTGCTTTCAAATGCATTTTATCTTCATTTGAATGGCATTTATGTTTGGTTTTCCAGTGGTGTCAGTGGAGATGTGCTCTGATGTCTGTGACTTGGTCTTTCGTATCCAAAGGGCATGAAATGTGCATGTATTCTACCTGCCAAAACATAGGCATATTGGACAAATTTTAAAGGCTTTTAAATTTATTCATTTTTAAAGAGGGACATCCTATAAGCATCTTATTATTTTCAATAGAGACCCACCCTGTCTTGTGATACATGTACCTTTGATGTCTTCCGTATAAGTGGAATGAAATTTCCATGCATTTCAGTACCTGAAAAATTACAGATTGAGAAAAAAATGTGAAAATGCGAGTAAATGTACCCACATTTGTTCTTCACATTCATTTTCATAGAATCATAGAGTTGGAAGAGACCACAAGGGCCATCGGGTCCAACCCCCTGCCAAGCAGGAAACACCATCAGAGCACTCCTGACATATGGTTGTCAAGCCTTTGCTTAAAGACCTCCAAAGAAGGAGACTCCACCACACTCCTTGGCAGCCAATTCCACTGTCGAACTGCTCTTACTGTCAGGAAGTTCTTCCTAATGTTTAGGTGGAATCTTCTTTCTTGTAGTTTGGATCCATTGCTCCGTGTCTGCTTCTCTGGAGCAGCAGAAAACAACCTTTCTCCCTCCTCTATATGACATCCTTTTATATATTTGAACATGGCTATCATATCACCCCTTAACCTCCTCTTCTCCAGGCTAAACATGCCCAGCTGCCTTAGCCGTTCCTCATAAGGCATCGTTTCCAGACCTTTGACCATTTTGGTTGCCCTCCTCTGGACACGTTCCAGTTTGTCAGTGTCCTTCTTGAACTGTGGTGCCCAGAACTGGACACAGTACTCCAGGTGAGGTCTGACCAGAGCAGAATACAGTGGCACTATTACTTCCCTTGATCTAGATGCTATACTCCTATTGATGCAGCCCAGAATTGCATTGGCTTTTTTAGCTGCCGCGTCACACTGTTGGCTCATGTCAAGTTTGTGGTCAACCAAGACTCCTAGATCCTTTTCACATGTACTGCTCTCAAGCCAGGTGTCACCCATCTTGTATTTGTGCCTCTCAATTTTTTTGGCCAAGTGCAATACTTTACATTTCTCCCTGTTAAAGTTCATCTTGTTTGTTTTGGCCCAGTTCTCTAATCTGCCAAGGTCGTTTTGAAGTGTGATCCTGTCCTCTGGGGTGTTAGCCACCCCTCCTAGTTTGGTGTCATCTGCAAATTTGATCAGGATGCCCTTGGATGCATCATCCAAGTCGTTGATAAAGATGTTGAATAAGACCAGGCCCAAGACAGAACCCTGTGGCACCCCACTAGTCACTCTTCTCCAGGATGAAGAGGAACCATTGATGAGCACCCTTGGGGTTTGGTCAGTCAGCCAGTTACAAATCCACTGAGTGGTAGCATAGTCAAGACCGCATTTTACCAGCTTCTTTACAAGAATATCATGGGGCACCTTGTCAAATGCTTTGCTGAAATCAAGGTAGGCTACATCCACTGCGTTCCCTTCAACTACCAGGCTTGTAATTCTGTCAAAAAACGAGATCAGGTTAGTCTGACATGACTTATTTTTCAGAAATCCATGCTGACTATTGGTGACCACAGCATTCCTTTCTAGGTGCTCACAGACTGTTTGCTTAATGATCTGCTCCAGAATGTTCCCTGGTATTGATGTCAGACTGACTGGGCGGTAATTATTTGGGTCCTCTCTTTTTCCCTTTTTGAAAATAGGGACAACATTTGCCCTCCTCCAGTCTGCCGGGACTTCGCCTGTTCTCCAGGAATTCTCAAAGATGACTGCCAGTGGTTCTGAGATCACATCTGCCAGTTCTTTTAATACTCTTGGATGCAGTTCATCTGGCCCTGGAGACTTGAATACATCTAAACTAGCCAAGTATTCTTGTACTATCTCCTTAGTTATTCTGGGCTGTGTTTCCTCTGCTGAATCATTTGCTCCAAATTCTTCAGGTCGGGCATTGTTTTCTTTATCGGAGAAGACTGAGGCAAAGAAGGCATTGAGGAGTTCAGCCCTTTCTGTGTCCCCTGTTTGCATTTCACCATCTTCTCCTCTGAGTGACCCCACTGTTTCTTTGTTCTTCCTTTTGCTATGGACATGCCCATAAAAGCCTTTTTTGTTGCTTTTAACCTCTCTAGCAAGCCTGAGTTCATTCTGTGCTTTAGCTTTTCTGACTTTGTGTCTACATGTGCTGGCTATTTGTTTGAATTCCTCTTTGGTGGTTTCCCCCCTTTTCCATTTTTTGTACACATCCTTTTTTAATCTTAACTCAGTTAAAAGTTCTTTAGATAGCCACCCTGGCTTCTTTAGGCACCTTCCATGTTTCCGTCTCATTGGTATTGCCTGACGTTGTGCTTTTACTATCTCCCTCTTAACAAACTCCCAGCCATCATGAACTCCCTTTCCTTTTATTATTACTGTCCATGGGATCTCACCTAGCACTTCCCTAACTTTTATGAAGTCGGCTTTCTTAAAGTCAAGAAATTGAGTCCTAGTATGCTTGGCTGCTCCTTTCCGCTGTATAGTAAACTTCAGAAGAGCATGATCACTCGCGCCTAATGATCCTTCCACTTCTACCCCACTAACCAGGTCATCAACATTGGTTAGGACCAGATCTAAAATGGCTGTTCCTCTTGTTGCTTCTCCCACTTTCTGGACAATGAAGTTGTCTGCAAGGCCAGTGAGGAATCTGTTTGACCTTATGCTCTTGGCTGAGTTTGACATCCAACAAATATCCGGGTAATTGAAGTCCCCCATTACTACTATCTCCCTTCCTTTTGCATGCTTGGCCATCTGTTCCAGGACGGCATAATCTATGTCCTCCGTTTGGCTTGGGGATCTATAGTAAACTCCCACAATGAGGTCTCTGTTATTCTTCTCTCCCTTAATTTTGACCCAAATGCTCTCACTTTAGCTTTGAGGTTCTAAATCTTGGATCTCTTCACAGGTATACACATCCCTGACATATAACGCCACTCCTCCTCCTTTCTTGTCTGGTCTGTTTCTCTGAAATAGATTGTATCCCTCCATTATTACATTCCAATCGTGGGACTTATCCCACCAGGTTTCAGTGATGCCTATTATGTCATATTTAGTTTGCTGTGCCAAGAGCTCAAGCTCATCTTGTTTATTTCCCATGCTTTGCGCATTAGTGTACAGACATTGAAGTCCATTAATCATTCCCCCGTGTCTCTTATTTAAGGATTTTTTCCTCCCACCACTAGGTCTGTGTGCTGTTTGCTCCATTTGGTCTATGACATTTGGATGATCATCTTCATCAATTGATAGACTCCTACCTTCAGGAGCACTGTCTCCCTCCCCCACATTAGTCAGTTTAAAGCCCTCCTGATGAGGTTTCTGAGATTTTTGGCAAAAACATTCCTCCCAACCATTGTGAGGTGCAGCCCATCGCTTGCCAGAAGTCCATCTTCAAGAAACTGCAGTCCGTGATCTAAGAATCCAAACCGTTCCTGTTTACACCATTTGCGAAGCCAACTGTTCACTTCCCCTATTTTTCCCTCTCTCCCTGGGCCACGTCGTTCAACTGGGAGGACAGATGAGATGACAATTTGTGCATTTAATTGCTTCAATTTCCTGCCCAGAGCCTCGTAGTCTATTTTGATCTTCTGGAGGCTATTGCTTGCAGTGTCATTGGTTCCCACATGAACCAAGAGGAAGGGGTATTTGTCAGTGGGTTTTATGATTCCTTGCAGTCGTTCAGTTACATCTTGGATCTTAGCCCCGGGGAGACAGCACACCTCCCGAGACATCTTGTCAGGCCCACAGATCACTGCTTCTGTTCCCCTCAGTAGGGAATCCCCTATCACCACTACACGCCTCCTCTTAGGTTTGGTCGGGGTTCTTCCGTGAGCTGTCCGTTCCAAGGTCACCTGCACATTCCCTGAGGACTGACTTTGCTGCTCGTCTTCATATACCTGATCGACTGTAATGAGGGAGAGATCCTCAAATGGAGTCTGTTCTTTGTCTTCCATGCTAGCGGAGAGGACTTCAAAACGATTGTGTATTTCTAAACAATCAGAGCGAATCCTGGGCCTCCTACTTCTTTGAGTCACGTTTCTCCATATATCTGGCACCTGTGTTGGTGAACTAGCCTCCTTCTCAGGGGTGTCCCCTGTCTCCTCCTTGGTGGAGACAGTGTTCTCTGTTGCTTCCAAGAAGAGCTCCAGCTCTCTAATTCTTTGGAGTATAGCTACACGTTCCTCCAGTTGCTGGACTTTGTCTTCTAAGAGGGCAATCAACATACAATTGCTGCAGGTAAAGCTGCCTGCAACCTTTGGCAAGATGGCAAACATTGCGCAGGAACCGCAGGTGACTGCAGCTGTTCCCTCACCCTCCATCTTGAGAACGTGTCGTTGGGGGTGGCTACAGTGGTCCTCCATCTTAAAAAGTGTGAAGACAGGACAAATAACCCCCCCAAAAAAACCTAGGTCTCCCCCAACAAACGTTTGAGACTAGCTCCCCTAAATCTAAAAGATGGATCAAACGGCGTGCGCCACTGCCCTGCAAGCTCTGATAAGCTTCTCCCACAGCTAATCACCTGCCTCAACAGAAACCCTGCCCCCTCTGACCTTTGCACAGGGAGAGCTGCTAATCAGCCACAAAGAAACATTTTACTTTTGTTTTTACTTTTTTTTAAAAAAGAATATCCACTCTCATTTATTTTTATTGATCCATGCATTTATATTCCTGTGACGCCAGTCAGACTGAGGCACAGTGCCTAACCCAAGGTTACTAGTGAGCTTCATAGTCAAGTGGGGATCTGAACCTGGTCTCCCAGGTCCTAGTCAGAGATTCTCATCGCTGCACTGGTCTGAGAGAATGAGTATAAATAAAAAAGTTATGGAACATAAAATACCATATTGAGGGGAGGCGGGTTCAGAAAGCCATCATAGATTGTCTGAGTGAAATTGCCACATACAGTGGTACCTCGGGTTAAGTACTTAATTCGTTCCGGAGGTCCGTTCTTAACCTGAAACACCACTTTAGCTAATGGGGCCTCCTGCTGCCACCGCACGGCCGGAGCCCGATTTCTGTTCTTATCCTGAAGCAAAGTTCTTAACCTGAAGCACTATTTCTGGCTTAGTGGAGTGTGTAACCTGAAGCGTATGTAACCTGAAGCGTATGTAACCCGAGGTACCACTGTATAGGGATTTTTCAACTTGTTCTATTATTTTAAAAAACCGAGCCCTTCAAAAAAAAACCCGATTAAAAGAGACTTTGAAGATTGAGATGGGAAGGAGTGTGTTATAGGGTATATCGGAGTTTCTCTAACACCTCTTAATGTGTAAAACTGATACCACCTCTTCATTATTACAAGGACAGTATCTGTTAGTTATAGGAACTTTATTGTATCTGCAATCCGAAAGCTGAGAGGATAGGACATTGGAAAATTTTTTTAAAAAATAAATCATTCCTGTATTTCACAATATATAGCCAATTTAAATAAGATATCCCATTCTTACTATTAAGACATGGGAGCCCCACACAGCTATTATGGGTCAGTATCTATTAGTCTCTGTTTAATAATATATTGACTTGCTCACAGTTCGTAGATAACAGATGAAGAAAAGATAGCCTAGCCGAAACAACTTTTTAGAACAATTGTTTCACCCCGCAGACTTAGAAAACCCATCATTATCTGGAACAGAAAGGAGATGCAAGTAAGCAAAAGATCATTATGCAGCCAAAAGTAAAAGGAATATCAATATATCTAAGCCAGGATACTGTTCAGTGATGTTATGCTCACGAATCCAAGCTTTCAGCTTCAGCCACAAATAACTATGATAGACTTTCCCTGTTACAGATAGTAAACATATGGGTCAGTAATTCTTTGGAGAATATTGAGTACCTTGCTGAAAAACTGGAATAATAAAAGTTTTGAACTAAACTGTGGGTATTATAGCGTGTTTGTTTATTGAAGAGAAATGGGTGGACAGCAAAGGGGCTCACCAGCCTAGATTACAGTTTAGTTGTTCATCTGGTCCAGGGTCCTTGCCCATTTGGAAGTTTGTAGGATCACGTTCATGTGAGTAGAAACTTTAGATCAAAATCTTGCCCACAGTGCACTAGTATGTTGTAAGAACTTGAACTCTGTAAGCTGGAGAAAACCTACATGTCAGATTTCCCACATAGGGCAAATAACAACTTTTTTGGGTGGGGTGGGGCAGTGTTGAAGAAGAAAGGCACATTTCTGGTACAAGAGGGGACTATTAGTTGCTGCTTTTCCACCACAAGCAGTACTCCACTAGATTGCTCCACAGATGCCTCAGTTTCAAGCCTGGCCACAAACCTAGAAAAAGTTTTCCAGGTTTTTACTTGGCTCATTGCCTTCACCCCATTACCCTGATTTCCCAAGACTCTAGTATATGAGTGCCAGTCTAACGATGCACAGTTAACAGACCTGTAGATGGTGAGCAGAGATAATAATAATAAAAAAATACAAAACAGCAGAATTCATTTGTTCCTTGGACACTATTAAACTAGCACGAAGCAGCTTTTCTTCAGTCGATATTGAACTGCCGTAATGGGGTTGTCAGCCTCGCTTCTCCATTTGTTATCAAAATGAGAGCTTGGGGGAAGCTGTCTTAAGTAATAATGATATGAAATCAACCTGCTATTTCTTTGTAATGAAGACACTGCACAAGAAATGAGCTGCAACTTAGGTGGCGATGTCTTGGTGGATCACATATAAAAATAGCATCCCTAGGTAAAGGGGGAATCCAATTTCCAGATAGGGCTGTTCATCTTGCGGGGGGGAGGGGGGTGGTTCAAATCTCACTGAACATGTTGCTACTCTCCCACACTTTGTGGGCATGCATGCTTTTATTCCCCTGTGATTCACTGTGACATATGTCAAAATACTGCCCAAAGTTTTGTTACGTGAGTGAAATTCCTGCAATATTATGGCTTTCCAGGGAAGCGATACCACATACATACACACACCAGAAACATTAACATGGAAATGAGCAGTAAACTTACACTAGAGTCTACTAAATTTCTGGAAGTGGATCATGTGAAAGATCATATGAAACATGACAATTATTAAGTGAGAAAATATCAGTAAGATGGAATCAAGTGCTATCTGAATGCAGCGATCATTGGGACAACTCACTCAACACCCCTCCTCTTAAAGCAGGGTTGAGAAACCGGCATTATGTGGACTAATTCCACATGCCTACTCAAAGCAGACCCATTGAAAATAATGGACTTAAGTTAGTCATATCATCAGTTACAATGGCCTTCTTTTTGGAAAGTTCTGGGCAGTTTGAAAGAGTGGCTGCTGCCTGGAGTAACATTACTTCCATTTCCAGTGAACAGGTTTAGCAAATAATCTGTAATCTGTATTGTTTCAAAAACCTACAGAACTTGTTTAACCAGAGGCAACAGCAGGACTAAAAAAAATTCCTGTGTAAAATGGCACATTTTTGGAGGGCCAGGCACCATTTTTAGCCAGAACATAGGAAACTGCCTTATAATGAGTTGTAACACTGGCTCATCTCTACATATTGCCTGTGGGCCAGATCCATATCTCTTCTACTCACTTCTGGGCCAAGTTTGATAGATGGGCAGCTCCATCCACCCTTTGTCATATAGGATGACCCGACTGGATCAGGACAATGGCCCGCCTAGGCCTGCATTCTGCTCTCACAGTGGCTAACCAGATGTCTGTAGGAAGCACGCAAGAGGCCCTGAATGCAAAAAAACCTCTGCCTAGCTGTCATTCCCAGGGCATGCTGTCTCTGACAGTGGTGATGAGACATCACTCGCAATGACATCAGGCAACTCATTATTGCCCCTTCGCAGGCAAAGGCACTGTGCTTTGCAAGCCCCAAAGACCAACTGGTTGTCAATACTTGCAATGTACTGTGCAATGTGCAAGCAAGGCCAGTGATTAGCCTGAAAATAAAGAACCTTTCAGCCCTGCTGTGCTTTTAAGCTGCCTTGCAGCAGTTAGGTGTGGCTTGGCCAAAATGGCTTCACAGCCCAAATGTGAAGGCTTGGCAGGTCCAGTTAGTCCCAAGGACCAGATGTTCCTCAACCCTGATCTACACTGGCTGGGAACAGCCCTCTAGGACTTGGGCCAGGAGTCTTTCGCAGCTCAGTCAGGATCTATCGGGTACGAAGCTCTAGCCCACTGAGTTAGATCCCTTCACCTTTTCTCTTAATGTTGTGGTGCATAATATCTCCAGGGAAAGACAGAGAGTGGAAAAGAGAAATGAATAAATGGGGAAAGGAAAGAGGGCAAGTGGGGAGAAGTAAGGGGAGGTGCAGCTACAGGCATAACTGCTCTAACTCACATCAGAGCTGGTCCTGCCATACAGCACAATGAAGTGACCTACTTCAGGTGGTGCAATAAGGGAGAGAGAGATTCTGCCTAAGCAGTGCTGCAAGATGTATGTCTGAATAGTGGAGCAAGACTTTTTAACAGCCTACCCTCTCGGAGCCTGTCTAATAAAATCATTGCCAAGAAGCCACCCAACTCCCTGGCACATTAATCTCTCCTGAGAGTCTGCACCAATTTTACTCACCTAAAAGCTCAGATGCAGTTTAAGAGGTAAAGGACACTTCCAGATTGTCACTACAGTGGTACCTCTGGTTACGTACTTAATTCGTTCTGGAGGTTCGTTCTTAACCTGAAACTGTTCTTAACCTGAAGCACCACTTTAGCTAATGGGGTCTCCTGCTGCTGCTGCATTGCCACGGCTTGATTTCTGTTCTCATCCTGAAGCAAAGTTCTTAAGCTGAGGTACTATTTCTGGGTTAGCGGAGTCTGTAACCTGAAGTGTATGTAAGCTGAGGTACCACTGTATTTTCCAGTGGGGTTCAATCATATATCAGAAAATTCAGCTTGTGTAATTAAAGCTCAGTGGGAGGTTTGGGGCAACCAACCTGCTGACCTGCAAAATCAAACTTTTGATGATAAGAAAAGTGACGGGGGAGATGCAGTGAGAACTGTGGGATAACAATGGCCTGATGCAACAACATATACCTTCGCTGCAAACAAATAATCATAAATGCTCAATGAGCAGCTGATGGTGTCTAACTCTGTGCAAACAAATCAGGGTGAATGCTCAATAAACAGGTTGACTAAACCCACAAAAAGGCTGCAGTGCAAATGTTTCAAGAAACAAATATTGTGTGGGTACCCTCTTGATTTCCCTATAACAAAACTTCTTCCCTTGCAATCTATCATGTAGATGTCTTTCTTTCCCTCCTACGATGGCCTCTATTCTAGGTTTGCACATCTGCTAACTACAAATATTGTTATTCCACTTAACAGGTTAATGAAGCAGCATTAAAACTTTGATTTCCCCCTCCCTTAGTCAAATAACATGTTTGTATAGCAAAGGGGGAAAGCCGATACCCAATGATATCATGCTTTTCGATCTATGGCAAATGCTCTTAAAACTTGCAGTTTCTCCATAATGTATCTTTGCACGCAGAAGGTCTGTTGACCTTGCTGAATGTCAAGCCACCCAAATCTGAAGTTATCCCCTAGAGAAATCCTGCATATTGGGAAAGCTTTCTGCACAATGTCAACCTCATGGTTCCTTATAAGATATGCCCACATAATTACCCATGAATCAGAACTCAAGTACTTAAAGTATTTGCAGATGCAGAACATTAACAAAAAATGATTACAGTAAATCAGGCTTCATGAATATGCAGTATATTTCTGGTTAGAACACTTGCCAGTAAATAATCTGAGTTATCTAAATTAAAGTACCAAATTACATATCATGAAGGAAGTGTTCTTCTATTTTATTTTTAAAAAGAGAACATCCTTTGTGACAGTCTTCCTGAAATTAGTGTGCATATAATCAGCCTCTGGATCAAAAAGGACTTGCTCTTTTTTCAGTGTGTCTTAAATAGCTTTCAGATTAATTTGCTGTAAAAAATAGATCCCATCCTTTCTCTCTGCAATGGACCCAGCCCTAGGTATAACAAAGCAAAACAAAAATGAAGTTGTCATCCGCAGATTTGACTCATAATGCTCCCTCCTCCACCTTGCAGTAAAATGTACTTTAACTTCCATCATTCCAAGAGAAAGATTTTAAAGCACTGATAATTAAACAAATATTCCCTCTGGTCTCTTATGAGGAGAGTGCTTGAACTTAGGTGTAGTAAACTGGAATTGCAGTTCCAAATTACTTTCTGGATGTCACAGAACAGCAATGAGCAGGCAAACGATAGATGCGTTATCAGCCCTGTTCAAGTGTTATCTACAGGCATTCTGCACTTGTCATCAGAGGCCCTTTCTTATGTCCCCCTTCCCAGAAAGGTTTGGAGAGCAGCAACATGAGAAAGGGCCTTTTCAGTGGTGGCTCCCCATTTGTGCAATGCTCTCCCTAGAGAGGCTCACCTGGCACCATCATTGCATGTCTTTAGGCACCAGGCAAAAACATTCCTCCTTACCCAAGCCTTTGGCCATTAAATAATCTATGGCCTGTTAAAGTGGTGATGTGTGTGTTTTATTATTTTATTATTATGTTGTCTATTATTATGCTTTTTATTACGTTTTTATTATTGTGATCCATAAAATGTGTTCTTAATGTTGTATGCTGCTCTGGGATTTTTGATAAAGACTGGTATATAAATTGAATAAATAATAATAAAACATCAGGGGTATGGGACTTTTATCAACTTGAGGGCCACATTCTCTTCAGAGTAACCTCCCAGGGTCCACATGCCTGTGGTGGGTGGAGCCTTGTAGTGAGATTGTCCCGGGATGTTTAGCTCTATTACTGTTATTAGTTTCTTTCAGTCTTTGTAATCATCATCATCATCAGTATTTGGTAGTATTTTGCTGTTATATTATATTTACTTTCTAGCTTATTTATTTCTGGTATTTAATTCTCTCGTTTATTAAAATCAGCATAAGTTAGATGTATTACTGACAATATTTTCACGAAAATGTAGGCATTAGCTTATACAGTATATGAAGACTGAAGATCAAATTAACACCCTTTTAATTAATTAAGAAATTAATTAAGAAATGCGGTCTTGACTATGCTACCACTCAGTGGATTTGTAACTGGCTGACTGACCGAACCCAAAGGGTGCTCATCAATGGTTCCTCTTCATCCTGGAGAAGAGTGACTAGTGGGGTGCCACAGGGTTCTGTCTTGGGCCCGGTCTTATTCAACATCTTTATCAACGACTTGGATGATGGACTCAAGGGCATCCTGATCAAATTTGCAGATGACACCAAACTGGGAGGGGTGGCTAACACCCCAGAGGACAGGATCACACTTCAAAACGACCTTGACAGATTAGAGAACTGGGCAAAAACAAACAAGATGAATTTTAACAGGGAGAAATGTAAAGTATTGCACTTGGGCAAAAAAAATGAGAGGCACAAATACAAGATGGGTGACACCTGGCTTGAGAGCAGTACATGTGAAAAGGATCTAGGAGTCTTGGTTGACCACAAACTTGACATGAGCCAACAGTGTGACGCGGCAGCTAAAAAAGCCAATGCAATTCTGGGCTGCATCAATAGGAGTATAGCATCTAGATCAAGGGAAGTAATAGTGCCACTGTATTCTGCTCTGGTCAGACCACACCTGGAGTACTGTGTCCAGTTCTGGGCACCACAATTCAAGAAGGACACTGACAAACTGGAACGTGTCCAGAAGAGGGCAACCAAAATGGTCAAAGGCCTGGAAACGATGCCTTATGAGGAACGGCTAAGGGAGCTGGGCATGTTTAGCCTGGAGAAGAGGAGGTTAAGGGGTGATATGATAGCCATGTTCAAATATATAAAAGGATGTCACATAGAGGAGGGAGAAAGGTTGTTTTCTGCTGCTCCAGAGAAGCGGACACGGAGCAATGGAGCCAAACTACAAGAAAGAAGATTCCACCTAAACATTAGGAAGAACTTCCTGACAGTAAGAGCTGTTCGACAGTGGAATTTGCTGCCAAGGAGTGTGGTGGAGTCTCCTACTTTGGAGGTCTTTAAGCAGAGGCTTGACAACCATATGTCAGGAGTGCTCTGATGGTGTTTCCTGCTTGGCAGGGGGTTGGACTCGATGGCCCTTGTGGTCTCTTCCAACTCTATGATTCTATGATTCTATGATTACTTGCCTTTCACCATAAGATCCCAGGATGGATTGCATCTTAAAAATTTAATACAGTTATATATATTCATATTGTATTAAAATGTTTAAAGCTGCTTAAAAGCCTTTGCTTTAACTTTTTTTCCAATACAAAAAAGCAGAATACTATTTCAGAAGATGGTCTTGCATAAATGCTGCTATATCCAAAATCTGGAACAACAATTGCAATCATACGCTTCTCTTTTCTTGATACCCCAAGGAAAGAAAAAACAGCTGACAGATATAGCTACATCTGTATCTCGCTATCTGTCTATCTGTCTATATTTAGCCTGAGCTTCAGCTTATAATTGGAAGTGGACCCCAATGTGCTGCTCTTTAGTGTGAGAACACAACAAGGATAAGCAATTTCCTCCTAGCAGTGGATGGGTAGTGGATATAATGAAACATGACTGATGCAACTAAATGTGTTGTGTTATACAACAAGGTGTCAGGAAAACTTGCTATGTTGTCGTGGGTAAGAGCCGCTTTAAAGGCACACACAGTTCACTAGCACCCAATAATGGCTGCTTAAAAATCTATACCATTCAGACAACTGCCTCAAGTGGAAAGGAGATTGGGTCCCTGGAGGTTGCCCAGGATCAACCAAGCTCCTGCTGTATATAGATAGATCCACATGTTGTTTTGCCTCCCTCTTTCTTTCTTTCTTTCTTTCTTTCTTTCTGGGATATTGAATTGTTGGCATCCTTCAGTCTCAAGGGACGATGGAGTGTGCCTCAGTCAAACTGCTGGAGAATCAGAATGCCTGCTATGGTTGCAGAGACTGGCAACTCCTAAGTCCTGCCTCCTGCACTGTTTTTCTCCTGCATGAGCAGCACTGAAGTGACCTTCCTGGGGCACAAGTCTGGGAAGTGTGGAGGTCCAAGTCTGCCCAGAAGGCCCCCACCCGATTTGCTAGTGTGGTCCAAAGGAAAGCAGAGCAATACATTTTGCACCAGCGTGGCTGCAGGAGTTGCCAGAAGGATGCATACAAGATGCCATCCAACCATCTTAAAGACTCCACTCCAGATTTTGTGTCGGGCTTACTCCTTAGCCTTTTCTTCTCTCAAAGATGTCAACGTAAGGCAGCAGGTATGGATTTCTCCTTGGAATTTACTCCTGAAGCATTGATCACAAATGAGTATAGACACAGTATAGACGCAGTATAGACAAATGAGTATAGAATACAGAGTTTTCCTTCCCTTAGATGGGCTGCTATATGCCCTGGGATACTGAGTAAAGGGAAAGAACCAGCATTCATGTAAACACTGTTCCAGGTATGGAGATATCAGCATTTATACAGCTTTCCTTTGACATGTACATGTACATGCTGTGACAGGTTTATGGTTGGTTCTTCACACCATCTCACACTCTATTCTATCACACAATGGTCCTTGGGGATTAGAGTGACAGTGATACAGCCTTCCTTTGCAAAGTGCAAGTGAACAGGCATGGTGTCTGTCTTTACACATAGACTGAAACACATCAGGAACTGTAGGAGCAACCATGTCCATCTTCCCTGATCCAGCACCCAGGATCAAATGAAGCACCGAGCCTTGCTAGCATCCTCCTGGGCCTGGCCATTCTATGTCTAGGCTACATTTATACCATACATTTGAAGCACGATGACACAACTTTAAATAGTCATGGCTTCCCCCAAAGAATTCCAGGAGCTGTAGTTTGTTAAGGGTTCTGAGTGTTGTTAGGAGACCCCTACTCCCCTCTCAGAGCCACAGTTCCCAGAGTGGTTTAACAGTCAGTCCCTCTTCCCAGGGAATGCTGGCTGTCTAGTGAAGACAGGAGTTGGAAGGTCATGGGTTCCCTATCACTGGAGTATAGAATTGCAGGTTTAACTTGACATTCATAACAGCATTCAGAGTGACTAGTGCTCTTCCCACCCTCTGCAGTTTCAAGTTCAACCAGAAATGAGCAACCTCAATCCTGGTTCTTACTAATTGAGTGGTTTACTGATTGAAGCAGGGCTTAAGAATCCATCACTGGGTTCCTCCGTGACTTTCCTTCTGCATTACGTCCTTCAGCTTGTAAAAGCAAGAGAGCTCTTTCTAGCTACAGGCCAGCATCAAAACAATGTGATCTGCATTCCTTGCTTTAAATCAATCCTTACAAAGGTCACTTTGTCAGGCTGTTGAATATGAAAAAGTCCCTCCAAGCCTTAAAGATCTAAGCTTCCCAGGAAGCACAATGTTATCCTTTTACTGTGCATGAAATTATCCCCATCCTACTCCTTCACAATTTTGTCACGCTTGCACGTCCTGCCTTTTGCTTAGGAGGGTCTTTTCTTCTTGAATATCTCAAGGAGTGGCAGTATATGTACATGGATGCAGCCCACATGAAATTCACCAGGTTGAATGTTAGTTATAGCTTCTTCGGTTTACTTCAAATCACCTTATCACATAACATTATCATTGTTAGGCCACAGTGACTGAGATCAGAGCATAGCTTGTGTGGATAACATTGGCATATACTTACCACATGATAATGAAGGAAGATAGAGTGTTTTAACCTCAGCATTTTACTTTATTTGAAATGTCAGAAATCGCCTCACTATTAAAATAAAAAATATCCCCTCAATAGCTATTAGTCAACTTGGCCAAAGCAACTAGGAATCCCAGGAAACACAGATTGTCACCTGTTCCCATTGGGGATAGCCCAACCCATTGAGTTCAGTGAAGCTTATTCCCAGGTAAGTGTAGGAGTGACAGCTTTAACCTCTGATTCCCAGGCATCTTTCCTTAGACATGATTCCCAGGCATCTTTCCTTAGACACATGATTCCTGGTGTGTTCTACCAACAGCTCACAGAAATCGAAGGATGTTGCCCCCTAAGGCTATGTGCTAATTCTGTTCCCTTAGAACTGAAGCAAGTCCCAACATTGTTAAGTGTTTGACATTTGCTGAAAACTTTGTTTTTCTCCCAGGCCTTCCTGAGTTAGTCTATTTTATTTCTCCAGTTTTAAATTGTTATTGGGCTTTGTGCTTTAATATCTCTTTATCACCTGTAATATGTTTTCTGTTCTCTTTCTGCACACTGCTTGGTTATTCACTGAGTGTGGAGAGGTTTATATGTTCTGAAATATACAAGTAAATAAATAATTCTCATGTTAAGTTTTTGGTTGGAAGAGTCACCACAAATTGACTCTGTTCAATATTCACATGGTAAAATGGTCCTGTGGCCAGAAGTTAGCATGCTTGAGAAACACAATTTTTTTAAAGTGTCTCTCAGGTAATGGTGATTTGTAATTTTTGCCAAGTGGCAGCACTTTCATAAGATCACTTTACATCATGAACATTCGGCAAGGCAAAGGGTGTGTGTGGAAAGATTATCAGGATTCTCTTCAGCAGTCTCCCCCCCTCCCATGGGCCAGTGCACCAGCTCATTGCCATGTGACTTCAACACCATGTTCTGATTCCATTCCCTTGATGGGAATGGTGCAAAGGTCTTTCCTCCCTTTCCTCTGGTATGCTGCAAAACCATATGTGGAACAGCTATAAGTAGTCTATCAATGTTAGAGGTCAAAAATTGTTTCAAGTGGAATTAAATAATTTTGACAACCTGCACACTTCAGTCAGCAACAAGGCTTTCAATTGTGCTGGATGCCTAATGATACTGGAATTCTGAAACCTTTTAAAAGCAGCCCTGCTCCAGTCTCGTAACAATGGGCCAGCAATTATTAGCAATTTCGTATTTTGATATTCAGCAACTATTTTACTTAGACCCATTTTCTCCTGGTACTTCAGATAATCTCTTTACCTGACTCATTTTATCTCATTAAACCATGTCCTTGGATTCCCTTAATATTTCTTCTCCCTCCCACACCAGGAAAGGGGAAATATCTTGCAATCAAGTGACACGAACATTTGCTTCTCAACATGAAGAGGTATAATTAATAGGAACACTAATTAGATTGGAATGTGAAATAATTGAGTGATAGGTAACTATGTGAGGGAAAATGAGGTAAATTGGATTTGTTTTGTTGTACTATGCAGCACTAACACATTACTACTCTCTCTGACACCTCAATTGCTCTGGGGTGGCTGCTGTAATTTCTTAATTCCCTTGCAACTTGCTCCTTGATAAGATCCTTCCTTCAAATTTGCAGCATCTGAGGATTGACCCTGAGCACTTCTGCATACAACAGATGTGGTCTAACTCTGAGCTATGCTCCTTCTTAAGATAATCTACCCCCAGACACTGTATCATAGCCAAGTCATGGCTCTTTCTGCTCAGATGTGCCACACGCTCCTGTGTCACTCCTGAAACCTGGAGTGAATGTTGGTCTTCCACGCCACAAACTTCCAAGCCATTTAATCCCCACCACCATGTATCCTAGAGCAAAATATACATCAGGAGGCTTAGTTTGGTCAGAAGCAAGCATATACTTCCAGAGTTAACATTAAATACATTACTTCTGGTAAATGAGCCACCATAACTGCCAGAGGGCTGTCAACATTTGTGTCCCAGGCTTTTTAGATTCGTCTACCCATATACTACCATGTACAGCAGTCATGAAATTAAAAGACGCCTGCTTCTTGGGAGAAAAGCAATGACAAACCTAGACAGCATCTTAAAAAGCAGAGACATCACCTTGCCAACAAAGGTCCACATAGTTAAAGCTATGGTTTCCCCAGTAGTGATGTATGGAAGTGAGAGCTGGACCATAAAGAAGGCTGATCGCCAAAGAACTGATGCTTTTGAATTATGGTGCTGGAGGAGACTCTTGAGAGTCTCATGGACTACAAGAAGATCGAACCTCTCCATTCTGAAGGAAATCAGCCCTGAGCGCTCACTGGAAGGACAGATCGTGAAACTGAGGCTCCAATACTTTGGCCACCTCAAGAGAAGAGAAGACTCCTTGAAAAAGACCCTGATGTTGGGAATGATGGAGGGCACAAGGAGAAGGGGACGACAGAGGACAAGATGGTTGGACAGTGTTCTCGAAGCTATCAGCATGAGTTTGACCAAACTGTGGGAGGCAGTGGAAGACAGGAGTGCCTGGCATGCTCTGGTCTATGGGGTAACAAAGAGTCGGACATGACTAAACAACAACAACAACAAACCCATGTACTATCTGAAACCAAAGGCACGCCTTGGTTGCCAAGTGTGAAATATACTGGCATTATTTTCAGCTCTCCTACCCCACTAGAGGAGGCAGTTGAAAGGGGAAATGGTAGCTTAAGAACAGCAGTGAGTGGATGAGGAGTTGCAGGTATGTTGGGAAATGAATAGCAGATGAGTTCAAAGGAGGCCAAGATTGCCAGATGGAAGGCAGTCAGTGGGAGAGCTGAAGTAGGATTGGGGATATGTCTGGAAGTTTGCAGAGATCATTCAGGGGTGAGAAGGTCTGTGACATGTAACTGTAGGCAGTTGACTGTCTGCAGCCTTTATATGACACACCAATACATAGTGCTGAAGAGAAGTGGTGATGATCAACAGTAGGCGCTGCCTGTTTTTTACTGTATTGTCTGGGATCACACATTTCAGAACTAACTTTTAACAAACTGGGGGAATCATATGGATGATTACGGAAGAATCCTGGCCAGATTTGATGAGCATTTTATTCCCAAGCATAATGTAGCTTATGGGAAGGCCTTTTTCAGTTAGAGAGCTCAGAGGCATAGGGAGTCAGTGGAATCCTGTTTGAGAGATTTGTATGAAATGGCAGAAAATGGTGTTACTCAATTGGGCTGTCAGGAAACCTCTTCTTTTGGAGGGCTGTCAGTAAGCTGGCATATATATTTGTATTGTGGGTGTGTAGGGGCTCCTTGCCTTTAAGCCTGGCCAGACAAAATTGCTGGGCAAGCATAGGTCACACATGACAACATCAGATCCCCATTTGCTGGTGGTTGCAGCTGGGAGGAGAAGTGAGTGAACCCAAGTAGAATAGTTATGGGACTTGACCTACATTGAAGACTGTTGGTTATCAGAATATATTTAGAGAAGAATCAGTTAAAATGAAGCCAAGATATGCTGGGTTTATATTGCAAAGGAGCAGGGTGATGCAGGGTGATGTTAGGCCAGACTTAGCAACTAACAAACAAAGCTGATGAAAATTCTAATGGTACCAATTATGGTGGAAGCAAGATGACAGTGAAATTGTCAGAGATTCCCCTGATTGTTGCCAAATAGCTCTATTTCAAGATTGCCCCACTTGACCCCTTTCCCCTTTCTGTCTTCCTCAGTGCCAGAACCTTGCACTTAAGATTCTCATTCCTCCCTCCTTGTCTTCTGATGACTTGCAGTCTGTCAGCACTCACCAAGCTAGGAAAAGACCGAAGCTTTTTATTACATTTACACTACATTTTTCTTTAAAAAATGAAGTTATCAGTGGTAAGCTCTTACTGCTGCTGATTGGCATGACAGTTCCTCCCAGCCCTACTTAATTTAAAGTACTACATTAACATTCTTCCCCCCACCCCACTTCCCTTAGAATTCAATTACATTTCAGCCCAAAACTTTTGTAACAGTTTAAAGAGAACAGTGATTGATTTGGGGGTTTGGAGCTTTTTGGCTCTCTATAGAACCAGATGCACTTAAGGAGTATGCCCAAAGTGAAGGGAATTCAGATAATTTACCAAGAACTTGTGTGTGTGTGTGTGTGTGTGTGTGTGTGTGTGTAACAAATGCAGCTGAATCACTACATTTTGAAGTAAGTAAATTATACATATTGCCCTCTAAAGCTGGCCTTTCCTTGTAAGGTCATCTGAATTGAAGTAATATACATTACCATCTAAAGTGGATTGGGCAGGACTTAAAACAGTAAGTCCAGAGTCTTGAATGTTTCCAGATGGACATTTATTGTGGTATTGGGGTTCCTCATGCATGCCAGTTTCTTTTTCAGTGTCTATACAATGTCGTCGGAATAAACATTGTCAACCTGTCCCCACCCCACTGAATTTGGGAAAAGCTCCAAAGTTGTTTTTTTTTTTTTAGGAAACCTCCCCCTCAAACATTTCCCATTAACTTATTTGCATTGTTTGAAATGACCCATCTGCAGATTAAGCCCCCTTCTGGATGTGCCCCAAAACTACTTAAAAGCACCATTCTGACAGAGGAGGCTGATCACAAGGAGACCAGGTCAACTTAAATTCATGAATCATGCAGAGCTGCAGTTGCAGCAGGTATGAGTATTTCTGTCCCACAGGAGTCTTTAATTTTTTTAATTAAGTAGCAGTCCTCTCATGGCCCATAGTTTCACAATCTGTTGTGCAATAGTTATGTTTAAGACTGTGAGCTTGGTACCGGAGAGCATGCATGTGATCACACCATCACAAGGTGACTTGCTGGAGTTCAGACCAGCTGATACCTTCCTGCAACCACTTTGCATTGGGGTGAATAGACTGAGATTTGGGGAAGTCAGGTCAGGGCTGAATTTAGTAGCAACTGGCCACCTAGATACCTCTCTCCAGCTGTCTCATTGACTACACACCTGGAACAAATGGTAAGCAGTTCACTCACTGGGCATGAATAAATTGTGATTTACAGCTCCTAACATGTGTCCTCTTATATGACAAGGAAAGATAATGCTCACAAATCATGCAAAATAGGATACAAATGCAAGTTTTAAAAAACAGCATTTTCAAAACATGATGAGATGGAGGGGGCACCAGTGACATTTGCTGGCGGTGCCACTGGGTCTAGGGCTAGCCTTGACTTAGGAAGTGAAAATGTTAGCAGAAATGGGGCCCAGACTGAACAAAATCAATCTGGGAACAAAGACCAGCAAGGAATTGGTTTAGGTAGAAACAAAGGTCAGGGGCGTCGCAAAAAGAGCAGAAGTGCTTGAGCTCGCAGGGTATCACCAGTGTGGTTCTATCTGCTGGAAGTGTTTTCCTGTGGATTATCTCATAAATCAGCTGGGGTGGTGGGGAAGAGGCTTTGACCTTCCAGATTTTTATTAAACTTGATGGAGACAAAACTCCCTGCCTTTTATGCTGCCTTCCCCACCTGTAATCAAGTAAGGAAAAAAAAGTAGATGTGTAGCTGCATGCTATACATCTGGGGGGGAAACCCAGTTTCATCCTAACATTTGCAGATTGCATAGTTACCATCTCTGAAATTGTTGCTTGGATCTGTGTTGCTATTGTGTTTCCAGGCACTAGTTCATCTTGGTCTGTACGGTTTCATGTTAGGAAATGTTAGATAATGCTGAAATGTTTCATTTTTTATTTTTTTGCTTGAAGAAGTGCAGAAAGGAGCCCCCCCTTTTTATGAGAGCAGTATGCAGTTGTGTGTGACCTGTGTTCTCTCACAAAACAAGAAGCCACTTTTGAGCACCGTGCTTTGAGAACTGTGGTCTGTAAAGCAGTTACTTTCATAACCGTCAGAGGAAACCAGGCAGAGGTATACAATGTGACATGAAAGTATTGAAAATGTCTCAGTCCATTAACTAACCAGCTCCTACTGAGCTGTATCTTGATCCATTTCAAATTTCTGTTCTGATAGGGAAAACATTGCTTCCTGTAGGATGTGTTTGTTACCAGATACAAGTAAAATTAAAAGACAGCCTTTTGAGCAAGAAAACTGATATCCTGGTTTTGGATATATGCACACGCACTCTCTCTGTCTCTCTCTCTCTGTGTTCATGTTCCCCCTTATCAGAGCCCCAGTTCCCCCACCCTTTTTTGGTCAAGTCAGGTTTGCAAGAGGCAAAGGTTAAGCTTTCATCCTGTCAGACCTGGCTGTCTATGTATGTGCTGTATTGATTCTGCATTTATTCGCTTCCTCTTTTCGGCAGACATTTCATTCAGATGATCCCTGCTAAGTGTTAATCATCCTGGTGTTGGACAACTGACCTTCTTCCTTCAAAATGTCTCATCCATAAGTCTTTACCTATTTTGGAATAGAAACCAAAATGTGTGTATGTGTGTTTTAAAAAATGATTCAAAGGGACTTCTTCCGGGTTGGTGCCTCCGGCAATGGCGGAGTTCCTCTGATCAGGAGGAACTTGCCCCGTGGGAATTTGGGTCTGTACCACTGCGGCGAAGGCAGAGACCTGTAAAAATCACAGGCAGGAGAAGCCTGTGGATGTGGGATTCGGCGGGCACCTTTTGTGCCTCCCCTACTCGCGGGGGAACCCGATTTCGGGGACCCGGAGTGACGTGGGGTGAGTGGCGCGGTGCTTTGAATCATCTGCTTCTTCCACGGAGCGAAGCCGCATAGCTGTTGCCGGAGAGCACTGACTTTTTCCTGTGGACAATTTGACTCCAAAGTAATTACCCGTGAGTAGAGCTGATACGGGAGAATCGGATTTTAAACGTTTAATTGGGCATCGAAACGGGGAGGTTCAAAACAGGAAGTCCGCCTTCCCTATTTGTAAATAGACTGAGGCAAGAAGTCTGTAAGCTGAAGTCTTGGAAAGCCTTTTGTAAAAGATTAAATTTCCATCAGCAAAGAGTATAAAATCCCCCTTGGAGGCAGGAGAAGGGGGGGGGAGTTGTGGACTGAGTATGCTTGCAGGAGAGAGTAAAGAGAGTTAAAATACTGCCGCTCTGACCCTGGAAACGGGCTGCTAGTAAGACTGACGTTTTGGAATGTCCATTGACTGCACTTAGAATGTTCCTTGACAGCTAGCAAAATAAGAGAGATATATTGTTTCTACTGTCTCTGGCTGCTTCTAAAAAGGAGTAATAAAGTAACTGAAAACTGAAATTAACTTTGGATTGTACGAGTTGCGCTTAAAGGTGACATTCTTGATTATTATAAATAGAAACTGTTTCCCCCTAGTGGAAGTTTCTGAAATTGGTTACTTTATAAGAGCTGGGCTAGGGGAGTTTCCAGCTGCAAGATAAAAACTGTGTGACTCTGGGATTGACCTTGAATCTCTTAAGTGTTATGGCAAATGGAAAGGAAAGAACAGATGAAATGTCAACAGAAGAGACCTTAGTGGTCGCATTATTGAAAATAAATGACTCGCTGGAACAGCTTCACAAGAAAACAGAAGTGATGAATGTGAAAGCGGACGCTGCAAATAATAAAATTGATTTAATTGTAGAAAGTTTAAATAATCTGGGACAAAAGGTGAACACCAACACAGAAACCACCCAGAAATTGACACAGGAATCTACTTTAATATGACAAACTGCGGATGAAGTCAGGGAGAAAACCTTTGCTGCTGAATGTAAAACAACACAATTGGAGTGTGAGAGAGCCCCATACATTCAAAAGCAACTTGACGAATATAAGATGACATTTGCTATGATGGAGCTTAAAGAAAAACAGATGAATTTGAGGATCAGAACCCCACCAGAACTGGGAAAGGAAAGTTTGATAGAGCTTCAGGAGGAGACAGGATCAACATCGGCTGAGAAAGAGAGATTTTTGGGGGTCAGTAGGACCGCCAAAAATGTGAATTTACTTAAGGGTAATTGTGAAGGACACTGGATTGAAGAGAAGGGGGATTGGGAAATATGGACAAATCTGAAGTTGTTATGGTTTGGCCGAGCTGTTGTGGTGGGGATGAGGGTTGCGGTGTTGCCGGGGATGTTGCTTTTGTGTCAAAAAGCGCAAGTTTTGGATGGGAGGGATTGTTTCAGGAGGTGGCAGAGGGATGTTCCTGGATTGGTTTGGCAGGGCAGGAAGCCTCGAGTAAAACTTAAGATATTGACGGATGCTAAAGAAGGAGGTGGACCTGCCCTGCCAGACACCTAAACTTTGTTGTGAATCATCTGCTTTTTGCTGGCTGAGAGAATGGCTGTCTCTTAAAAGCACTGAAGTGTTGGATAATGGCAGATGAAGTTGATGGACTAGACGGAATTGGCGGAAAAGACTGGCAAGATCCGAGACCAGGGAGAAGAGTCGGTGGAAGAAGACTGGGAAAAGTTTAAAGACTATTTATAGAAATATTGTAAAATTAATGAATGTTAGAAGAATGTTGGAATGAAATTATATGGCTTCAGTAGAAATGTTTAAAGGAATTAAGCATAAATAGATTAATAGAGTATTAAAGGACAATAAGGTTGAAAGGTGTTAAGATAATTATAGGATAGAAAACAGGGGAAGATGGTAAGGAATTGCTGAAATAATTAATAGAAGTGGAATACAAAAAGGGAGGTGTGAGGAGGCCATGGAAATATGGGAAAGAAAGATAAGATATTGGAAGTTTTTTCTTTTTCTTTTTTTCTTCTTTCTTTTGATGTGTTTTTAAATTGTTTTTGTTTTGTTTTGTTAATTTTTATGTAGTGTTTTTGTATTAGAATGTATTGTTTTTTCTTTTGTAAGTGTTTAAATTGCTGTAAAAGCAATAAATATTATTATATAAAAAAAATGATTCAAAGGGTACAACCCTATTCTGAAACCCCCCCCCCCTGGCTATATTAAGCATTTTCTGGCTACATGATTTTCCTCTCCTAGGGCTGAGCACATGTCGAATGTGATGACTGCTCCACTGATGCAGATCTGGCATAATGTGGGTATAGGATTGCTCTGAAAACCATGTTAGGTCTCTCAAATCTCACAGGCCACATTTCCTGATGAGGAAAACCTCTGGCTACTTTTTTATCTTCAGTTTTGCATAGCTGAGTGACAATGACTTTTGACATGGAGCATATATCTGCGTAATGAAAAAGAGCTCTTGAAATATTTTAATTCATAGGGAACTTGAAACTTGTTGGTAATAATCCAACTTCCTGCAACATTAAGTAACAGTTGAATTAAGTAAAACCTGGAAATCTGGCATTTTCTATCTCTAAACCTGAAATAGCACATAGCTAAGCTAGGGTACCTTTACCTTTACCTTTAAGCTAGGAAACCAATATGCGCATATATATATATATATATATATATATATATATATATATATATATATGCAGGTTTTGGTATCTTCGGGTGTCTTCCCGTGTAAGAGTCGGGGTGTCTGTGCGACGTTTCGACGTTTCTTCCCGTGTACTCTTACACGGGAAGACACCCGAAGATACCAAAACCTGCATTCCTGTACCCGTGAAAATCTACGAAAGCATATATATATATATATATATATATATATATATATATATATATATATATGCAGGTTTTGGTGTCTTCGGGTGTCTTCCCGTGTAAGAGTCGGGGTGTCTGTGCGACGTTTCGACGAGGTCTCACTCGTCATCTTCAGGCTGGTGCTTTCGGCTCCTGAAGATGACGAGTGAGACCTCGTCGAAACGTCGCACAGACACCCCGACTCTTACACGGGAAGACACCCGAAGACACCAAAACCTGCATTCCTGTACCCGTGAAAATCTACGAAAGCAAATATATATATATATATATACACAAACACATACATACACACACACACACACACACACACACACACACACATACATACAGTGGTACCTCAGGTTACATATGCTTCAGGTTACATACGCTTCAGGTTACACCCAGAAATAGTGCTTCAGGTTAAGAACTTTGCTTCAGGATGAGAACAGAAATTGTGCTCTGGTGGCGCGGCAGCAGTAGGAGGCCCCATTAGCTAAAGTGGTGCTTCAGGTTAAGAACAGTTTCAGGTTAAGTACGGACCTCCAGAACGAATTGAGTACTTAACCCGAGGTACCACTGTAAATATATGAATGAGCTTTCATCAGTAACCCTTTCCCTTGTTTAAGAATATTCACAAGTTTTGCCTTGAGAACCCAGAAGCTCTTGCCTTGACATATATATGTCTCAGCCTGATAGGATCTAACCCAGGCATAGGCAAACTCGGCCCTCCAGATGTTTTGGGACTACAACTCCCATCATCCCTAGCTAACAGGACCAGTGGTCAGGGATGATGGGAATTGTAGTCTCAAAACATCTGGAGGGCCGAATTTGCCTATGCCTGATCTAACCTATGCTATTTGATAGCATTGCTTAAGAAAGTGGAAAGCTCATAGATTAAACAAGAAATGGATGTACAGAGTCTATATCACTTCAGCTCCTATTTGTGCCAGACAGGTACTTTCCCTTCTTCTCTGGAGATGGGGTGGGGGCAGGGAACTGCAGCTACTAGTCTCTGATTGAGGTGTTGGTGCTAAAGCTGGTTAGCCTTTGATCATGTGTGATAAGGGTCTGAAAGGCAAGCTGACCAAAGCAGACCAGTCCCTGGATCCATGGCAAAGATAGTCTTGTGCTAGCAGTCGGAAACCATAGCAACCTTCCACTTTAGAATGCACAGCATATAATCTATCTGTCCTTCAGCAAGCATTTTGTAGTCCAGAAATAGTCATTGCTTGGTGTGAGAATAGAAAAGGTCAGGCAGTTGGAACCTAGGCGACTATTCAGTCCTGCAGCCCTGTCACGTAATCTGTATGTGTGCTCCGTAATTACGGTTGAGATGTTGAAGAGGAATGATACCTGAATCCTGGGTTTCATTTATTTTAGAGGGGAAAGTAACATCACCTGTTTCAATCTGCAAGCAGAAGTATACATATATTTTTTAAAAAATAAAAATCTCCCTTTCTTCAGCCATATGTATGTTTCCCTTTTATTTTTGGCTCAATTTCCTAAAATTACAGTATCGTGCATTTTGGGAGTTTTCTTGTCATCAGCCTCTTTGCTATCGCTTTATTTAGGTATAAATAACTGCAGAAGCACTTGTTAATTACATGGTATCGAAGATACCCTACAACTTGCTAATGCATAAGTGCAACTGGCCAAAGCTGTCAGCCCCTGCTCAGCAGAGCTGCAAAGGTCAGAGAAAGACAGTTTTATTGCTGGTCTTGTGGGAACTTTCAGGAAGGCAAAATCTAAGGGAACATCTGTATTAAACTGCTTAAAACGTCCCAGGTTTGGAGAGCTAGAAAGGATTAGGAGTGGAACTGAGATCTCAGAAATTTGAAGGAAAATGCCCTGTAGAATTTTCAAGCAATTGGGTGTTTTGTAAAAACCTATGCTGAATTATCAGAAAGAGTACTGAGTTTCACAGTCAGGAAAATGCTTTGTTTTGCAGAAGAATTAATTCCTGATATGGGTCATTCCATTATTGTATTTTTAGCTTTGAAAAAGAATTAAATCCATCCATGTTTTTAGAAGATGTGGAGGGTGGAAAATATACAATTCTGTACCTTCAGAAAGCCAGAGAAATACAGGTAGATTTCACATTTGAAAACTTATCTGCTAATGTAGAGCAGCTAAGCATCTTACATTCAATAGTCATGTGAAGGAGGTAGGGAAGCAGCCTGACAAATATTGTCTTGCTATTTTCAGTTCTATGTTTTGCTATTGGAATGTAACTTAGCTTTTACTGGTATTATTAATGTTACCACAGTATACTCAGCAACCTACAAGAGTAAGACATAACTGCAGCACAGGTATATCCTGTAAGCTATTTAATATGCAATATTGAAGTGAATACTGCAAAATGCGGCATGAAACTGTAGGTATAATTTTTGCTTTCCAACGGGGGGAGCTGTTGATACATGATTTATGTTGCCTTTCCCCCTATTTAATATAATGCTCATTAAAGATTGTGCATTTCAGCATATTTATACTAAGCATTTCAGAGACCTGCAAAATTATTTCTACATGTAATTCCAGGGCTAAGATGTACCAGAAAAGAATGTGAAGGAAGTCAGGTTTTTTAAAAAATAAAAAGTATTTAAATTGAAACTCCTACAAGAATGATTTTCAAGTTCCAAAGAGAAAATACAACAGCTTACTGATGGGAGGAAACTGTTATCATTTTGACAAATTGAGGTAGAAAATAAGTGTTTAAAGTTCTAAAACTTTTTATTCCCTTCACATGATTTTGTCATAGAACAAGACACACTTTACATGGCAAATGCCTCATCTAATATTCATCTGACTTGCATATCCTCATATGGTGTTTGTTTATAGGATATACCAGACACGAACAAGAGGTAAACAGTGGCTCATGTGTGTTTGAGGGATAGGATTCTTGTAAACAATGCTGGACTGATCTTGGACGTATGTCCTTAAGCCAGAACATATATTTGGAACTGCTTACTGCAGATTACTGCTCCTTTAACTCAGAGGAGATCCTCAGTGGAGACAGACTCCTCATCCACAGTGTGTGTACATAATGCTGATCTTGTATAATGTTGGAGAATATCTGTCATTTGTGCTTCCTCAAGATTGTGCCCAAACTTAGCCCTCTTTGGGAACTCCATCTGATCACTGTGCTATATTTTAGTCAGCTTCAAAATTGTGAAAGCTGTAGAATTCTCTGAATGAAGTGTATGACAGAAATGTGAAAATTTTACTATCCCCAAAAGTGAAAATATTCATTCAGTACTGCTAAGAAATGTTTGTTTTGGAGTTTGTATTTCAAAGTGTATTTGAAGCATGTCACCAGACTCCTTGGAAGTTTTTTGCCTAGTTCAGGGATAGTGAATCTGAGGCTATCCAGCTCCCATCCAGGTCATCCAATCCCCAGCTAAATGGCCAATAGTCAAAGGAATGATGCAACCTCCAGAAAGCCAGTTTCCTCAGTCCTGATGAAATTAATTACCATATTGGTAACCTTTCTTCCTTTACAGTACAACAAGTCAACCTGTTTTCCTTAGCTAACAATAGAAGGTACTGATTAATTAAACTTAGGGTGGAATTCAGTGTTTACCAATGTTTTCTTTGTAAGTTACCTTGATACATGTAACACAAAAGGAAAAAAGGGGTTTTGATCTAAAGAGCTACCGTAGTTCTGCACTATCACTTGCTACAAAGTTCTGCTGCACTTCCTCTGCCTGGGTAATTTTCCACTGGTTATCAATTTGTTCCTCCACACTTGTTTCACTGTGAAGAAGAAGAAGAAGAGGAAGAGGAAGAGGAAGAGGAAGAGGAAGAGGAAGAAGAAGAAGAAGAAGAAGAAGAAGAAGAAGAAGAAGAAGAGTTTGGATTTGATATCCCGCTATATCACTATCCGAAGGAGTCTCAAAGCGGCTAACATTCTCCTTTCCCTTCCTCCCCCACAACAAACACTCTGTGAGGTGAGTGGGGCTGGGAGACTTCAGAGAAGTGTGACTAACCCAGCAGCTGCATGTAGAGGAGCGGGGAAGCGAACACAGTTCACCAGATTATGAGTCCACTGCTCTTAGCCACTACACCACACTAGTACTTCTGAGCATCTAGTGCCTCTTCTTGACATTGACCTTTTCCAGTGTTTGGAGCAAGGCAGCTTGTCATAGTTAAACGACAGAGGGGATAGAAAATCCCAAACCCAGATCACATAAGCAAGGTACATGAAGCGAATGTGGTTGTATAAAGATGGAACATTTGGTCAATAATCCCTTAAACAGTTCACCAGCGTTGGAAGGAGTTCTTCATCTTAACTCATCTCCCCACCCCAGACACCCACAAGAAATTCAATCAATTGTCTCCAGACCTTTCACCCATGTATATGGATTTTCTTTCTTCCAACTATCCAATATCACACATGGTAGTAGAGGCAGATAAATGGATTAAGTGACAAAGAAATGAATCTTTTACACCTCACAGTGCTTTTGGGGTGGATGGAGGAGGAAGGCTGGTGGGACTGCTGAGGGACAGTATGAGAATAAACCATTGCCAGTCACTGCATGAAGCACTGCAAGGAAAGAATTCAGATCAGAATTGTGTGGTTTTTTAAAAAATCTTTCTTCTTCCAACCTCCCAATTTGGATCATGAGAAACTTTTAACTTGTTTGCTGGTGACTCCCTTTTTAAAAAAGATGCTAGAAGCTGAGTAACCATACTTAAATTCCTCTTTACTGGTTGTGTTCACACAGCAGTTGAATCCCCTGCAGGGAAAGGAGAAGCCTTTGAGCACATCTCTCTGTGTCCCTCCTCTCTTTACTGACACAGGACTGCATTACCCACTGGCTTGTTCTATTTCATCTCTCAAACAACAACAGTTATGATGAATGTGGGTATTTCCTGCCATAGTTTGGCTTGGGGCTCCCAAAGGAGGCTGGGTTGAAGCAGTGATACTTAATGGAAAGGCAGAGTCACATCTGATTGGGTAGAATCAAAATAGGTTATTCAGGATTACAGTAGACAATGTCCTGCTGGGAAGGTACTAACTGTGGTCAAGAGCAGACTGGGGGTTTGGGGGCTCAGGCACACACTGCATTAATGACATGGCATATGAGCTTGGCCCTGAGAGAAGCAAACATATGGACAATTCACTAAGTATCCATGACTTTCAGTGACAGAGAACATGCAACAGAAGGGTAGCACAAGTGGCCTGAGTGATTAGGGTCCCTCAGAGGGTATGGAGCAGAGGGTCCCCTCAAACTTGGCAGTGCCACAGCTTATCAATGGTGATTGCTGGCAGTGGTGGGGTTACTTACAGTGCAATTGAGCTAAACCATGTGATAAGAGTCTGAAAAAATTATGGTGGGGAGCTGTTTTCAGCACCATTTCTGTGGGAGAACTAGCAAGCACACAGCTCAGCTGCCAGAGCAATTTCTAAGCACATACTAAGCTTTTCGTGCATTAATTTTGGAAAATGTGCTGATGAGCCTTGGTGCATCTGAGCAAAGTGTAAACTTGTCATTTCTATCAGTGAATATGCCATTGCGTTGGTGCACACCAGACACTATTGCAGCACCTCTCGATGGCACCTTAGTTGTCTCCTTTGCTCTCCCCTGTCCTTTGCAAACATTAATTCAGGCTGAAGGAAACTCAGCAAACAACCTCCAGATCATGAAGGTCTTCCACTGGCACACCACCACCAGTCATCCACCTTGAGTTTTCCTTTCATGCTCCAAAAACGAGGAACTGGAGCACATGCTTGTGGGCGCAAATGACCTTTGGAGGAATATTTTGATGACAGTTGCCATCTCTTTCTGCAACTCCTTGCTATTTTCCCCTAATCCACCTTTCTACCCTTCGTCGCTCCCTCTTTACCAAAAAACATGAACAACAAGTTGCAGCTGAAAAGGGTACTTACGTTCAAGGTTTTGAGAGACGCTTGCCACTGCTCCACTGCTGCACTTACCACAGAGGCTGAGCAAAGCAGAAGTAGCCACTTGCCATTGACCCAGATGAACAGAGGAGATAGCCAATCCTGCCCTGGGAAGCTGCAGTGCCATTAGACAAATGGTTTGCTTCATTGTTTGTATTGTTTACAAAAATGGAAGCAGAGCATATAAGGAAGCAAACAAACACCTTCACTGCTGGCACATCATTAGATTCCCCAAAGAATAGTGTAGACCCTATGCCCCCTCTGCAGTTTTCAGTCCAGTTCCAACAATCTTAGTTTGCTCAGGCTCCCAGATCAAAGCACGGTTTATCTCTTTTCTTTCGCACATTCCCCACCATGAGCCCTGGTCAGAACCCACAGGCATGAAACTGCCCACTCAAGGAACCTAGCCAATTATTTTTCATTGATGGGAATAACAATCGATCTTCCCTGACTATGCTTCCTTCACCTGCTACTTAGAGTACAAATTCTTTGAGCAGGAAACTCAGGTTTTGCAATCAGAACAAATTATGCAGATTGGGCCAAATCCATTTAAAATTTAAATCTGATTTTAATATAATTTATTCTAAAGAGGGGATTTAGGATTTTTGCTTATCAAGCATAATTACCAATGTCTTCTGGCTATCTTCACATTTCCCCTAATCAAGCAGCACCCCCTTCAAATGCTGTCTTTATCCTTAGGAGTTGCTTATTACAGCTGCAACTCTGTATGCATCAATTCCATTTTGTGTGTCTAGTCTGCCTCTACAGTGTGAGCGTTAGTTGGAATCTATCTTATGTTAAATATCAAGGCAGGGTACAGTTATCTACTGGTTAAATGGTGGTCACAACAGTGCTTTTCCTGGTGCCTTTGAGTGCTTTCTTTTCTGGGACAGAAGTGCTGTTACCAGGCATTTCTCAGCAAAAAAATTTGCCATGCAGATTTATGGGCTCAAGACAATAGTAAGCAGGACGCCAATGAGAGAAGGATAAAGGCTCTTGAGTGGCCTCCACATTCTGCTAAATAATTATTAATCATTTTCAATAAAATTGATGGGTCAGTCCCTTCATTATATTTACCCTGTTCATTCCAGCAACACCCTCGAAAGAGATGTCACTCCTGCTTCCACTCTTCAGACTAGAGTTTGCAGCTTGGTCAAGACTGAGTTGCTGTTGAGCTCATGGCTGATGAAATGAGATTTGAATCCAGACATCCTGAATTCAAGTCCATTGTGTTCTCCACAGGGCCACTCTAATTCTATTTTAAATCAGGTCCCTGTGACTCCCTTTTCTTTCTCTATGGTTATTTGAAATATGCCTTTTCTAGCTGCAATTCTGTAACCATTTAAATGGAAGTAGATCCCACTGAACAAAATGCACTGCCCACTAGACACCTATAGGATTTTTCTCTCTCTCTTTTTTTAAAAAGGGGAATGTGTTTTAAACAAATTCCGTTTTCTCATAAATACTTTCCAACACATTTGTGCATTTCCCCACCTAGCTTGAGGACTTCCTGACATGATTTTAGAATGTGGTGGTGGGGAATCCTTTTATGCAGCTTTGAAATACCGTCCCCGCCATGCCACCACATTATATTTGTGAGCCCGGTGCAAGTTCCTTCCTACCCCCAGCTTTCCAGTTAGCTGCTGAGTAGTGTTCCTAAGTGCCGATTCTCTCTTTAAATGTGTTGCACTTCAGAGCTGTACCTGGAAACTTTGTAACATTTCAATGTTGGTTAGTGTGATGGAGTGGAAGAATTCAGCACGGTGTTTTCTGGCCAAGGGATTAAAACAATGCCCCAGGCAGCTAGCTGGTTCTCCAGATACTGCTGAGATTGCCGGGGGAGGGAAGGGAAAGAGATAACCAAGTCCGACAGCAGGAGCCCCTGGAGGGACATATTAATGAGTCTGATTGACAGCATGCATATGATTTACCAGTGGCCAGCAGCCTGAAGCTTGTGGTATTAAGCAAAAGGAAGGGGATTTGAGTTCTCGGAGCGGTCAAATGGTCTTGTCCTCTTTCTCTTCCTCCAAAAGGGACAAAGTTGCATAACGAATCCCCCAAGATTGCCTGGTTCACTCCCTGCACCCTATTCTGTTTGGATAACACTCATGGCACTGGGAAATTCAGTGACACCTTGGGCTAGAAAAAGCTCTGCTTACTAGTCTGGAAAAGTTTGCGGGGCTCAGCAAGCTCTTGGTGCACTTGCTTGGAGGCCTCTTCTGCATTGAGAAAAACAAGCAAAGCACTTAACCCCTTTCCCTGCATGAAAACTACTTTGGTTTAGCTGCAGTGCTTAAGTAGTTTTCATTATCAGAAGGAGGTAATGCTTCCTTTCATACATAGGAGCCAACTACTGGGAGCCATGGGGTATTGGGGCCCCCCCAGTAAAATATTTGAGGGGGCCATCTCCCCCAAGTTGATGGGCATTGCCATTCAAATGGTGTGAGTGCCGCGATATGTGATTGATTATGTGGGGTGGGGCTTGCCTGCCCCCCTATTTTGTTCAAGTTGCCACCCCTGCATTAAAATACGGAAGAGTTACTTGAGGTCTCTAAATCAGGAGTGTGCATCGGCTTGGGATGGAGGGCAATTAATGGAGCAAATTGGGATGATTTGGGGGTCTTCCATCCTCTGAAACCAAAGCACAGTCAATACGCTCTCCAGCTTGAATCAGAATCCTCACAAAGCCACAGGGCACTCTCTCATGTTCTTTTTCTGTACTTTTTTTGGGGTGGTGCAGAAAGGCTACATGTTTTTGAATATCTGTATCTCTAAGTTCAGGGGCTTTGCAAGAAGTGAAGGTGTTCAAAATGTCAGCTGTGGAACACAGAGGTGCTCTGGGTTGTTGTTATTACTGTATTGTTAACAGCAGTGGATGGTTTCTTTTGTAAATTAAATACTTCATTTAATTCAACAAAAAACTTATACTGCTCTTCTTCAGCAAAAGCAAACCAAGAGCTCATCAGAATTCCACCAGCAGCGTTTGAGACAGTGTCATGTTGCAAGAGGCCTGCGGCCTCTTGGGGGACACAAACAAGGAGTGTAATGGAGGGCACCAAAAACTAAGGCCGGTGTGAAGCTACAAAATTTTTAAAAATGAAAAACCAGAATGCACATCACTTGGCCACCTTCCTTCCTTCCTTCCTTCCTTCCTTCCTTCCTTCCTTCCTTCCTTCCTTCCTTCCTTTCTTTTTCTTTCTTTCTATACTGCTTTGTACCTGAAGGTCTCAGGGTGGGTCACATCATAGTTATTTTCAGGCAATAAAGATCAAGACTAAAACTTGCACTCCCTGACCACGTGATTATGGATGAAAGCGAATCCCTTTCACTTTCCCTACCCCCCCCCCCAGCCAAGAGGGGCTCCTGTGTCTGCAAATTTCATGCACTTTGGTCAAAAGGGGAGAAGGACACAACCATTTTTAGATTCCTCATTACAGTGAATGGAATGTCAAAACATGGAGCTTTTTAAATATAAAGAACAGCTCAGGAATTGAATTATTGATTGAACCAGCAGCGAATAATAGTACAGTGGTACCTCTAGTTATGAACTTAATTTGTTCCGGAGGTCCGTTCTTAAGCTGAAACTGTTCTTAACTAGAGGCATGCTTTTGCTAATGGGGCCTCTTGCTGCTATTGTGTTGCGGGCACACGATTTCTGTTCTCATCCTGGGGCAAAGTTCTCAACTCGAGGTAACTCTTACAGGTTAGCAGAGTTTGTAACCTGAACCGTCTGTAACCTGAGGTGTTTGTAACTCGAGGTACCACTGTATTAGGAATCTGGGAGAACAATGCAACCTTATCCATACCACCCTACAAACTGCTACTGCCAGCCAGTATTGGTTGGGACATATGCTAAATAATTGGTCCTTGGTCATTTTCATGCTCTTCCTTCTGTTCTACTAGATTTGGAATATGTTTTGATTCAAACTGCCTTTTGATTGCCACGGCAAAAAAGGCCATCTTAGCATGCTAGATCTCCAATAAATAAGTTGCCTATCCAATATAACCTTAATCAGTTCAGGCTAGTCTTCCTGTTTGTCCCTGTCCCTGAAATCATTTATCCTGTGCTACTACTGCCTTGACAACGTGCAACTTTTGTCTCTGCTTCATCTCACTTCTTGATCAACTTTAATCTCTTCAGAATTGGGTCATCTTGTTGCTCTGCAACGTGTCGTGCACGCTGATGGTATCATATAAAGAAATAAGTACTGATAATATCCACGCACATAGCCATCTGTACATGCATGTATGACTAAGCTGTTGTGCAAATTGTTAATTTGAGAAGCTTTTTCTTTGACTGTAGTAAAGAGGTCAGAACCCGTCTCTGAGCCAAAAAGATTTTCCCCAAGGTTATTCATTGTCTTTTGCTTTTATCTTTCTGTTCTCCCTGTTTGGTTTCCACAAGCGATAATCCACTTTTAAGTAATGCATGCTCATCATTTCTTAGCAAGGGAAAGATCACAAACATCCCTTAGGGGAGCAGCAAGCAGTGAGTCAGTAAGTACATGGAATCTCGAGCCATAGTTTCAATAGTAAATTTAACTTTGAAAACTTAACTTTGATATGTGAGCAACTTAAGATGGATGACCCCTTTTGATGTCATGGATAAAGTCCTTTGTGGCAGCTTCATTAATCTGTGAGAGTATAAGAGGAATGCTACTGAGAATAGTGGGAGAGGACCCCTCAGGAATTAAGAAGAATCCGAGAACACACCTGTGCCAATATGAAAGAAAAATAAAGGTGGCGACTGGTCTTTCAGTGACCTCTCTACGGGTGCCAGTCTTATGGTGCCACGGCAGCTTTTCCCAGTCTGTGGCCTCCCATATATTTTTGACTTCAGCCCCCATCATCCCTAACCACTGGCCGTACTGTCTCGGGTTGATGGGAGTTTCAGTCCAAATCATCTGAAGAGGACTAAATTGGGAAAGACTGTGCTATGATGGCATAATGTTAATATAACAGTATGATCGCATTTGTGTCAGATGGGCCTTTAAATTTGTTATATGATCCAGTCTATGCACAAAATATAGTGAATGCTGAAATTGACATGTTAATGCTGGCAACTGCAGATACCGTATTTTTCGCTCCATAAGACACACTTTTTCCTCCTAAAAGGTAAGGGGAAATGTGAGTGCGTCTTATGGAGCGAATGGCGCTGCGCAGAGAGGGAGAGCTGCGCAATGCCCATTCAGCGAAGCGGGAGGAGGAACAGAAGGAGACCCTTCTGTTCCTGCTCCCGCTTTGCTGAAGGGGCGCTGCGCAGCTCTCCCTCTCTGTGCAGTGCCTCTCCTGCGAAGTAGAACTACAGCCTAAGATGAGTTCTACTTAGGCCACATTCACTCCCTACATTTAAAGCACTATGATATCACTGTAAACAGTCATGAGTCCACCGCCCAAAGAATTCTGGTAGCTGCAGTGTGTTAAGGGAGCTGAGAGTTGTTATGAGACTCCTCTTCCCCTGCCAGTTATAGTTTTCAGAGTGGTTTAGCAAGCATGCCCTGTCACAGGGAATGCTGGGTATTGTAGCTCTTGGAGGGAAATAGGGATCTCCTAACAACTCTCAGCCTCATAACAAGCTGTAGCTACCAGAATTCTTTGGTGAAAGCAACCACTGTTTATAGTGGCATCATAGTGCTTTACATGTATAATGGGAATGTGGGCATAGGAAATACAGGAAGGACCAAACTGACCAGGATTTTGTGAAGATAAAATGGAGAGAGAACCACATATGTCACTTTGAGCTCCTAGGAGAAAACGTGGGATATAAAACAAACAAGCATTATTCAGGAACTTGATTGTTCAGTTAGTTGAAAACTGAACATTGTTATTATTGGAAACCAGCCAGAGTGGCTGGGGAAACCCAGCCAGATGGGTTGGGAGAAATAATAATAATAATAATAATAATAATAATAATAATAATAATAATAATAATATATTATTATTATTATTATTATTATTATTATTATTATTATTATTTGTAATCTTCCTTCATATGCAGATACTATATCCTCCAATATTCCTCAGATGAAAATAGGGATTGAAAGTTTCAGAGAAAAATACTTTTGGACTCTGACTACTGGACTACTTTTGGACTCTTGTATGGCTTGGTACACTGAAAAAAATGCTGTAGAAATGCTTAATAATCCTCAGCATGATCCATCCCTAGCTAAGCATTTTACAATACCATTGATTGTGATAGCACAGTTAAGTACAGTATGCCTTACTCCCACCACCTATTAAACCAGTGGGATTTATGAGTGCTTAAATGTGCTTAGTTGCAGCCATTGTGAAGTAGGTTATTCATTTCCTGTCTCTCTCTCACACACACATACACACACACATATGCATGCCAAGGAATCTTAGAGGCTGCGATTTTTCTTTTAGGAGTAAGCTAAAAACAGTAGGAAATGCTGAAATATTACAAGCTGAAACCCAGTTAGTGAAACCATTGAATCCCTTGCGAACAAGTCTGTCCACACAACACGAATAGCTTGGCATAGGCTGGAGTAGCTATCCAGACACTGACCTCCTGATATTTTTTTACAGTTCACTTATAACTAAAGGGAAGCAATTAATTGACTATGCTGAGTGACTAAGATTAAGTGCTCATGTCATAAATATTTCAAGGACCTTTCAGAGGTTCACTTCCAGAGTAGACTACAGAAAGTAATTCTTTAGGCATTCCCATGCTGGGCTTTTACATTGATCTCTCTAGTCAGGATACTTTGTGCTAAAAGATAAAGATCATTTAAGCTGCAGGACTTGCTCAGAGAGGCCCTAGAGTGCTGCAGAGGGGGAAAAAACCATGATAGGAAAAGTATCTTAACAGGGATTGTCATGGAGACACAGGCTGAGTTTTCTGAAATCCTTCTCTCCTGAAGCACTTAAAACACTGTAGAAGGAACAACTGAGTGGGGGAGCACATGCTCAGCATACAGAAAGTCCAAAATCATTGAAAGGCAATTGGTAGCTGGTCTAGGGAAGACTTCTAGGTACTTTGGTTAGTCATTGCAAAGTAGACGCCACTAACTAGATGGGGCCGGTATAAAGCAGTTGAGCTTGAAATATCCACATCAATATTTAGTAGTGCATACAATGACAGTTTTCTTTCTCTTGGGAATGTTCAGTAGATAGGCTATATTTCCTGCCAAGAATCAAACAGATTTGAGATCAAGAAAGAATCGTTCCGCAGAGCAGACTGGCTAGATCTTTCTCTCTCTTCCTGTTTAGGTTTCTTCCTTACCTTAGCGCATCTTTACAGAAGTCTCGGGCCAAAGGACAGGGAACCTGCTTCTGTAGATGATGATGTACTCCACCTTCTATCAACACCGGCCAACATGGCCAAGGGTGATGGGAGCTGAAGTCCAACAACATCTGAATGGCAAAGGCTTCTACATCCCTGCCCTTGCTGAAGGACTTGCATTGTCTATGCTTGTAGCAAAGACATGGCTGTAGATTCTTCAGTTGTGATTCCTGCATTGCAGGGAGTTGGACTAAATGACCCTTGGGGTCACTTGCAACTCTGCAATTCTATGATTCTATGTAGAGGTGGGTTACTCAGGGTAGTGAAAATCAAAGAATTCCATAAGCATTTAGAGAAATGGAGTGAATGGACAGTAAAATGGCAGACGAGGTTCAGTCTTCAAGTTAAACTTTGTTAAAGTTTGGGAATGACAGTCTTATCCCTAACACAGCAATCAGATAGATTTTTGACTTAAGAGGTTCTTAATAGGTCATTTTCTCTTTTCCTAACTACGATTCTGAAATATACTCAGTCGAGTGTGATTTTCATGCTCTTTATTCAGGTCATAGTAGCAATGAATGAAACTTTCCCCAAAACGTCTAGCTATATATACATTATTTACACAATGGGTCCCACATGATTGGCTAATTCTGGGCTGCTCCTGTAGACCAATCAGGTTGCAGATTCACCTCCTCCAGACGCCTGATTGGCTGCTCCTGCAGACCAATCTGGTTGCTGATTCTCTTTATCAAGGAGCCTGATTGGCTGCTCCTGCAGGCCAATCAGGTCGCCCATTCACTTCCACCTGGAGCTGGATTGGGTGGCTCCTTCGGGCCAATCAGACTGCTGCATTCTGGATCCTATTGTTCTAGGATTCAGCTCAGTACATAACAGATTCATTTTGGTCAAGCGTACAGCTAGATGATCAGAAGTTATTCTGGATTTCCTGGAGCACGGAGTGTGGAGATGGTGGTTATGTTCCTTCCTGCCCCAGGCTCCTTTGAAACTTCCTGCAGCTCAGAGCATTCCTGCGTGAACTGGCAGGTGGGAGGTAAATGCAGCTGTGAATGAATGTAAGACAGTGGAATTCGCTCTGTATGAGGTTCACAGTTATGTCAGATCTCTGGTACAATGTGGAAGGGAGCTTGCCTGTTTTGGGACTATCTGCTTGATTGCTTCTTTTGCTAATAATGCCTAGTGGCAGATGGTCCCATGCTCCTTGTATAGAGTGCATATGAGTCAGTGTATATGAGTCAGATGTATGAGGGTCCTCAAAATATGTTTCCGCATCATAAGGGAATGGATCTGAACCTAGATTGCTTTCCCTTCATCTTCATACACTCTTTCTGGAATGTTGTGTGTTTCAGGGTAAAATGACTGACAGGATACACACAAGCACAGACTTCATGAAAGGTTTGTAATTTGGTGCCTGATCACCTAATCTGTCTCCTGAGAAATCTCTATGTGGGACAAGAAGCTACAGTTAGAACTGGATATGGAACAACTGATTGGTTCAAAATTGGGAAAGGAGTACAGCAAGGCTGTATATTGTCTCCCTGCTTATTTAACTTATATGCAGAATTCATCATGCGAAAGGCTGGGCTGGATGAATCCCAAACCAGAATTAAGATTGCTGGAAGAAATATCAACAACCTCAGGTATGCAGACGACACAACCTTGATGGCAGAAAGTGGGGAGGAATTAAAGAACCTTTTAATGAGGGTGAAAGAGGAGAGCGCAAAATATGGTCTGAAGCTCAACATCAAAAAAACGAAGATCATGGCCACTGGTCCCATCACCTCCTGGCAAATAGAAGGGGAAGAAATGGAGGCAGTGAGAGATTTTACTTTCTTGGGTTCCATGATTACTGCAGATGGTGACAGCAGTCACGAAATTAAAAGACGCCTGCTTCTTGGGAGGAAAGCAATGACAAACCTAGATAGCATCTTAAAAAGCAGAGACATCACCTTGCCGACAAAGGTCCGTATATGAATTGTGTATTGCTTTGTAACGATTTGTTGGGTCTCTGGACCGTAATAAAGATTGTTGTTGTATGGAAGTGAGAGCTGGACCATAAAGAAGGCTGATCGCCAAAAAATTGATGCTTTTGAATTATGGTGCTGGAGGAGACTCTTGAGAGTCCCATGGACTGCAAGAAGATCAAACCTATCCATTCTTAAGGAAATCAGCTCCGAGTGCTCACTGGAAGGACAGATTGTGAAGCTGAGGCTCCAATACTTTGGCCACCTTATGAGAAGAGAAAACTCCCTGGAAAAGACCCTGATGTTGGGAAAGATGGAGGGCACAAGGAGAAGGGGACGACAGAGGACGAGATGGTTGGACAGTGTTCTTGAAGCTACCAACATGAGTTTGACCAAACTGCGGGAGGCAGTGGAAGACAGGAGTGCTTGGCGTGCTTTGGTCCATGAGGTCATGAAGAGTCGGACATGAATAAACGACTAAACAACAACAACAACAAATTTGGTGCAGTGGGAGAGCAATGAGTCAGCACATGAAATTCTATCTCAGCTCAGGTCTAAAGCATTTGCTTGGAAATCTTGAGGCAAGTGGTAGTTGTGAATCATTTTTCCATTTCTGGTCATATGGAACTCAAGCTAAAGCTTGTTCATTGAAGTTTTGTAGCACAATCACCCTCTTCACACAGTTTGCAAATTACAAATGTGTTTATTTATTCGGAGGACTTATGTCCTGTTCTTCCAACGCATTCACATTGCTCTGAGTAGCACACAAGAATAAATTAATTACTAGGCTGAAGTCATGAACTCTTGAGTGCGATCAATCATGCCCACCATCCTCATTTCTTACCCATCTGGTTCTCTGTGGATTTTTTGTTCTTAATTTATTTCTGTCGTGTTTGGCCACCTTTCGTGATCATATAAATTTGGAATGTGACACAAGAATATTATTAATAAATATTTTAACACCTTTTTAAAAATTAGAAGCTGGCAATTGGTTCTTCCCCTGACAATTCCCTAATGTGATGAGGAAACTCAAGGAGGACTGAGCATGTTCATTGGACACAGAACGCTATTTGACTGTGATTAGGAGAGGAGGGGGGTACGGAATGCAGCCATTTTGAAGATGGCATGACTGGCTGCTGGCTGGAACCCTCAACAGGAGCACATTTTGTTGCAGGTCCCACTTGTCAATGTCTAGCAGTGGTCATTGAGATATCTATCTCCACCACCCTCCCCAAACATGGATAGATTGAATTCCCCTTTAAAGCCTACATCACTAGTCATTGCTACATCTTGTGGCCCTGACTTTCAGAAATAAAATTATGTGTTGGCTGAATAAGTACTCTTCTTTTATCTGTCAGTGGGGCACATCCTCTAATGCATCTATCGAGCAGCATCGGCTGCAGCAAATACGGTACTAATCAAATTGCCTAATAACATTTACCCAATATTTCTCCAGTGCTGACAGCCCTTCCCTTAATAAGTAAGACTTATGGGCACAACAGAGATCTTTCAAGCATACCACGAGCATTTTCATTCTTGAGTCAGGACCTGATGCCAAGTGTCATCTTGCACCGTAAGATGCCAGGTATCGTTTTTTGCCTTGTCAAACTTGTGTCTGCTCGAGTGGTGTAACAGTCAGCTTGCTGCTGTTCCTTACAAATGTTCAAAGGCACGAGGATGGAAGAAATCAACAGGAAAGCTTTCAGGAAACACCAAATTAAAAAATGAAGGATTAGCCACTGAATTAAGAAGCCAAGTGGAAACTGCTTCCTGCACTGTAGAAACTTGTGTTCTATAGCTGACTCAAAAATATTGCTTGGGACTATTTCATAAATTTAACTTTCGAAAAACAACATATCCTCTTACCAGACTTCAGCCCTAAAGCTGATTTGGATAAATCAGATTCTTTCTTTCTTTCTTTCTTTCTTTCTTTCTTTCTTTCTTTCTTTCTTTCTTTCTCTCTTTCTTTCTTTCTTTCTTTCTTTCTTTCTTTCTTTCTTTTCTTTTAGAAATGCTGAAATAAGCTTCCTGAATTTCATGTGAGCTTATACTGTGTCAACAAAGTATTATATTCCTTTTTCCTTTTTAAATCATTTCATGAGGAGCCTATGGAAAGAGAGGTAATGTTATCAGATTTTGATGAATTTATAATCTATACTGTCTCTCTGTTGGCAGTTTTGGCTGAAGAAATCTGATTAAAAAGAATACAGTAGATTGCTCCTTTCCTGTTTATGATGCTCAGTTAACACAGATGCCAATTTTATCACGATAGGAACATTCTTATCTGTATCACAGACTATTTATACATTCAGGCTATGAGATACTCTTTGATCTGTTTAATCATGTAATTTTATGCTCATAAAATGTATAGCTCACTCTGATTTCTGATGGCCAATATATTTCAACAATGAAAAAATGAGCCTGATCTTTCACAGAGATGGGGGTGTATTTGCACGCGCACATGCAATCTTGTACGCAAGAAGAGATCTCAATGCCATGTTCTCCCAGATCTGAGCTTGCAGAGGGACAATGTCCAAGCCTAATGAAGTGTTTCCCAATATGAGGTCTACTACATAACAGTATGTTATGTAGGTCTACTACATATGAGGTCTACTACATAACCTTGAGCCAGACATCCTGGAGAGTGAAGTCAAACGGGTCTTAGAAAGCACTGCAAATAACAAGGCCAATGGAAGTGATGGTATTCCAGCTGAACTATTTAAAATTTTAAAAGATGATGCTGTTAAGGTGCTACACTCATTATGCCAGCAAGTTTGGAAAACTCAGCAGTGGCCAGAGGATTGGAGATCAGTCTACACCCCAATCCCAAAGAAGGGCAGTGCCAAAGAATGCTCCAACTACCGCACAATTGCACTCATTTCACACGCTAGCAAGGTTAGGCTAAAAATTCTACAGGGAAGGCTCAAGCAGTATGTGGACTGAGAACTCCCAGAAGTGCAAGCTGGATTTCGAAGGGGCAGAGGAACCAGAGACCAAATTGCAAACATGCGCTGGATTATGGAGAAAGCTAGAGAGTTCCAGAAAGACATCTGCTTCTGCTTCATTGACTATGCAAAAGCCTTTGACTGTGTCGACCACAGCAAACTATGGCAAGTTCTTAAAGAAATGGGAGTGCCTGATCACCTCATCTGTCTCCTGAGAAAGCTCTATGTGGGACAAGAAGCTATAGTTAGAACTGGATATGGAACAACTGATTGGTTCAACATTGGGAAAGGAGTACGGCAAGGCTGTATATTGTCTCCCTGCTTATTTAACTTATATGCAGAATTCATCATGTGAAAGGCTGGGCTGGATGAATCCCAAACCGGAATTAAGATTGCCGGAAGAAATATCAACCACCTCAGATATGCAGATGACACAACCTTGATGGCAGAAAGTAAGGAGGAATTAAAGAACCTTTTATTGAGGGTGAAAGAGGAGAGCGCAAAATATGGTCTGAAGCTCAACAGCAAAAAAACAAAGATCATGGCCACTGGTCCCATCACCTCCTGACAAATAGAAGGGGAAGAAATGGAGGCAGTGAGCTATTTTACTTTCTTGGGTTCCATGATCACTGCAGATGGTGACAGCAGTCACAAAATTAAAAGACACTTGCTTTTTGTGAGGAAAGCAATGACAAACCTAGAAAGCATCTTAAAAAGCAGAGACATCACCTTGCCGACAAAGGTCCGTACAGTAAAAGCTATGGTTTTCCCAGTAGTGATTTATGGAAGTGAAAGCTGGACCATAAAGAAGGCTGATCGCTGAAGAATTGATGCTTTTAAATTATGGTGCTGGAGGAGACTCTTGAGAGTCCCATGGACTGCAAGAAGATCAAACATCTCCATTCTTAAGGAAATCAGCCCTGAGTGCTCACTGGAAGGACAGATCCTGAAGCTGAGACTCCAATACTTTGGCCACCTCATGAGAAGAGAAGACTCCCTGGAAAAGACCCTGATGTTGGGAAAGATGGAGGGCACAAGGAGAAGGGGATGACAGCGGACGAGATGGTTGGATAGTGTTCTCGAAGCTACCAGCATGAGTTTGACTAAACTGCGGGAGGCAGTGGAAGACAGAAGTGCCTGGCGTGCTCTGGTCCATGGGGTCACGAAGCGTCGGACATGACTAAACGACTAAACAACAACAACAACACATAACAGTAAAGCTCAGGGAAATGTGAGAGACAGATGCTTATAGATCCAGATATCTCTAGGGTCTACAGGGATGGAGAACCAGTGGAGTTGGACTATAGCTCTTATGAGTTCCATCCAGCATTGTCAGTGGTCAGGGCTGATGGAAGGTGAGATCCAATAAAATCTGCAAAGCCATAGTTTCTGCATTCCAGTTCCATTACATATTCATATGAGGGCAATAATTAGTCAGTCTTTGTTCAGGATACTGCACAGACATGGCTATATGTTCACCCCTAACTTCAAGTGACATGGAAAACTAAGGAAATCAATCACACATGCCAGATTTTTCAGAGATCATTTTAATTCTTTATTATTTTTGACTCACGTAAAAGTACTGATACACAATATAGTAAAGCTAACAACAAGACACAGTGATCATAAAAACAACAAGTTTAATGTTGTCTGAAACAGCTCTCTCCAGCTATATTCCACAATTCATTTCAGTAGATTGAACTGTAAGCTAGGAAATAACATAAACAATGTCTAGATTGGTTAGTTGGGAGTGGATTCTGCAACCCAGGCATGTGCAGAGAGGACTAGATGCCTGAGTCTTCTGCTGTAGTAAAAGGATGGTAAAATCAGGATCCCTTCACCTGACTCCCGGTATAATAGGGATGAGTACTGCATCCTTGGACAATACCCTGTCCTTTACCCTCTATCATTTCTGGAAAAGGCTTTGTATCTATTCCAGAAAGGTGTTTACTGCTCCATTTTCAATGGATGGTTCCTGTCTGGATTTCTGTTTGATGTAAACCCATATCCCCAACTTGTGTATAATTAACACATCTTGTGAGGTTTATTGTGTAAAATGTAATATTTATTTCTACAGTGCCAATACTCCTTCTGTAATGTGGTTTATATAAAAACTCAGAGACAAAAATGGCAGCTGTTCTGTGGGGTTGCTTCTTTCTATTGATTTTTTATTGCATCGTTTATTTATTATTGTTTTTCATACTTGACTGTGTATTTTTATGTTGTTTTATATGCAATCTTGAGTGCCTTTGGTGGTGGAAATAGAGAGAGATGATTTTTTAATAAAATAAAATAAAATAAAATGAATCATATTTAAAATTTAATGTTAATATTTGTGACTAGTCAATGCTCCTTCTTGTCTTTTCGTCTTCAGTCCCTCCACCATGTGCCTCTGAAATGTGCTCCAGATGAATGAAGGACCCTCTGGAATAGATGTTGGGGCTCCAATAAGGAGGAGGAGGAGAGCAACCTAAAGTAACTTGTAGATTTCCGTTGTGTAAGCAGGCAGACATCACCGGATGCTATCGACTGGTCAGTGGGATTCCTTCCAGGTATGACTGCAAGTTAAACAAGGTGTGTTCCATGGGAGAAATGTGCTATCTGCAGTTGTGCTCCCACACACTTTTTAAAAATGAAAATCTTAGCAGATTAATTATATTTGGGAATATTCAGAGCTCATTTCCGCTACAATAGGTGGTACTGTGTGGCAGCTTAGATTGCCATCTGTGTGTGCCGTTTTACTCTCAGATCAAAGATTTTACTGCAAGGTGGGAAGAACCTGGGATATGTTCCACCTACGTGCATTCATAACCCATTACATGCTAATTTGTACCTCGCCTACATATGAATTTATTGATGGCTGTACAGTCACAAGTTCACTTTTGTAATGGGAAACTGATTGATTGCATCATTAATAGTAAGTAGAAAAAAGAAAAGCTTTTTTATTATAGGGAAGAAGCTGGGATGCAGTGCCTTCATTGCTTTCAATTACATGAATATATTTAGAAAGGCATTTTCAGCAGATTCTGGTACCTTGATGTGTGAGAGTTTTTTTACTGCAGATTTCTTGCGTTGACACTGAATAAACAAAATTCACATGGAATGTTGCCTTTTATTGCCAATAAAATATGTATGTGTGTGTGTGTGCGGGGGGGGGGGGGAGACGACGACGACTCTATTTCAAAGAATGCTCTTCATATCATTGGCAGATGTGGCACAACTGTGAAAAGTGCCTTGTGCACATTTATTAGCAGTCAAATGCTTCATCAGCTTCCTTACCTAAAATTGGCTTTCCCCCCTCAAGGGCTTTCTTTTCATTTTGCAAAGTATCATAATAAAACTTCTTCTTTCATGGTTTAAGAAAAGAATTACAAGCAAGAAAGGACAGATCCCCTTTGTGGAGAGAAATTCCTCATACTCTTGAAGATATTAATTCAAATGAATCAACAGCCATTTGTCATGTCAGGAAAGCAAGCTGACCACTGTGAGAAGCAGGATGTTCACGATCCACTTTCTCCAAGCCGTGCAAGTTTACAAACTTCTATCATGTCACTTCTTGCTCAACTTTCCTTTAAGCAAAGAAGTCCAAAATGCAACCTTTTCTCTGATTGGTGTTGCTCCACCCCCTTGATCACGTTGGTTGCTCTTTCTGAACCTTTTTTCAACTCTAGAATATTCTTTTTGAGGTCAGGTGACCAAAACTATACACAGTATTATGAATTCATTGTAAATGTGTACAGTACACATTGCCATCAAAATGAGGGGTCCTCCAGAAAGACCATATTCTAAAATCTCCAATGTGTACCACTGCATGAAGCCATGGGCCATGGGAATTAAGGTAGGATCAACTGCAGGCCATGATAACAGACAGTGCATCAAGAAAGCAGTATAAATTTGTTTCAGTGGCATTGTTTCTAACAAACATGGCCATGCTCATAGAACCACTTTAACTTTAATCTTAAAGGTAGATCCAACTCCCTACTAAACTAGCCATTGCCAACTTTTTCATAATTGCTGTGAATTATCGTTCTTTGCTCCTTAGCTAGTGAAAGCTGAGAGAAGTTGCTGTTACGATATTGAAGCAATGCAGCCGCGAGCTACTGCTAGCTTGAAAGCAAAGCATAATGGGAATGTTGGGACTGTTCCGTGGGAAACAGAGGGACAGTCAATTCACAGCGCAGAGGGCACCGGAATTAGCTCAGAGTGTAATATGAGCTGTACAGGAAGTACAGGAGGAGTTTGTCTCTCGGCTGTTGGAGTTTGAAGAGAGCAGTCGTGTTTTCTGTAATGCTGCAAAGACAGAAATAAAGGGATGTAAATACGTTTCTGTCTATCTCTTTCCCCTGCCTGGGGGGGCAGGAAAGAGTGGTGTGTTCTTCTCACGCTGAGAAGGATCGCCTATCACGACCTCTGCCTGGATCTTGCCGGGAAAGCAGACAGGGAGGTCAACAGGAGACCAAGCCGGGTGCCTGGGAGAGTTGCCAGTTTCTCCTGATAAAGGCTTGATTTCCGACAGTTGCCGCTTCTGTTAAGTGCTGTTCAGGCAGTGTGGGCAGTTCCGCGACAGAAGTCCCAAACCCACACGAGTAAGTGGAGTGCATTATACAGAATATATTGTATGGCTGTGTGTTTTGAATGTGCTTCATCAGATAACTATAATGTATTGCATATATTTAATGTAATTAGATGTTCTGTATTTCAGTAAGTTTCATTTTGGATTAACGCATTTCAAAAGGTGAGCCAAGCGACCTATTCTGTGCATTTTGTAACTTAATCAGGGGTGCAATGTTTATGGCTGCTTAGAATCTTATGTTATATTGTTGTTATTGGCATCTGTCTGACTCAAAAGACAATGGAGTGTGCCTCTGGGGGTGAAGTCAAACCACTGGAGAACCACAGCACCTGCTGTGACTGCAGAGACTGGTAATTGCTGCCTTCCATGTTGCTTTTGCTGCATTAGCAGCACTGAAGTGGCCTCCCCGGGGTGCAAGCCTGGGCAGTGTATATGTACATCCTGGGCTGCCCAGATGACAAGACCCTCCTCTCAGCCTTGCTGATGTGGTCCAAAGGAAAGCATAGCAATAGATTTAGCTCCAGTTTGGCTGCAGGAGTTGCCAGAAGGATATGTACAAGACACCATCCAACCACCTTGGGGCCTCCTCTTTAGATTTGTGTAGGGTTTACACCTTAGCTTTTTTGTCTCCTGAAGATGTCCTACAAGGAAACAGGTAAACTTGTGTTATAAATACACATATATTCATACAATCCACAAATGATATGAGATGGAACACTTTGCAGGCATCAGGACAAGTGGTTTGTAGATCACTCTTTATGCCATGAGTGGGGAACCTTTGACCCCTAGATGCTGTTGGGAGTCCACCTCATTGGATCCTGATGATATCACCAAACTTTAGCTATGATCTGAACTGAGGGCTCAATGGTCTCTGTTGCTGCTTCAATGGATCACACCGTGACTAGACTATACAGAGAGAAATATTACAGGCTGTTCCTGCTGGCCTATTAGGCCAGAACTCTTCCACCTGTTGTCATTCTGTCTGGCCCCACATGTCATCCTCTTGGCCTGCAGAGTCACCACTGGTCTCTACTTAGTTTCTACTTAGGCCACTGTCGCTTCTGTTGCACTATTACTCATGCCAACTAAAACCACCTGATAAGAGCGCTGGCTAGGGGTGGTGCAGGCTTAAATACTTTACACTTGCCCCACTCCCAGCTGGCATCTGGTTGCAGTGTGCACTAGGTCACTCCTGACCACATGCCTCCAAATCCATTGAGGAACCTGGCGCAACACCACCCCACCAGGAGGGTAAAAATCCTTCCTTTTGCATTCATATGGATGCTTTATCCCTGTCTACAGAGAAAGCATGTTGTGTGATGTATGAGCTATCAGAGGATATTGATGTTGTTCTACAAGGAGCAGTTCCTCTCCACCCATGAAGGGATTCTAATCATGAAATGACAGGGTGAGCCCCCACCTGGAACCAAATTCCTCAACCTGCAATTATAGTCTATTAATATTCCATTACACTCTCTTATTAAGTAAAGTTTTCCACCACCAGTTTCTGAGAAGCATTTGGAAAACATTTTATCTTAATAAGAATAACCCATCATGCACAGAAAACTGGGAGACTTCTCATTATCACTCTCCCTTTATGGGAGTTTATCTCTTTGCAGCTGCCACTCGTGAATTCCACACTGTCTGGCTCTGGAAAATAGATCGTTTTGATGGCTGATTTTGAGTGACAAAGGCAGAGAGGGGTCACGGAACATGCCAGGAGAAAAGCCAATCAAATAGAGATGCAGAATGGGCTAAAGAGCTCCTAGGAGTCGTGCACTGAACATTGGCACCTCTGATTGGCATTAACATGCTTTGCTTGCTTCAGGGCCTCTTTAAAATGCCATTTGCATTGATGATAGTATAATTGACATTGCTCCCTAAGGAGGACTAATGGATTGTGGGAAGCTGAAATCTCAGAGAAGTCCTGCAATTCGGGGAGCTGGATCTCTTGATCACTCCAATATAATTTAGAGGACTGGGTTGTGCTGAATAAGGACAAGGAACAACCCCCCTATTTTGTTCCAGTTCTCAAGGAGCATTCGTATTAAATCCAACCAGACACTTCACTCCTAATACCACTTTGTTTTACTGGCTGGTGGACTGCCTGATTTTATGGCTTAAGTTACTCCCATAATATGGCACACATTAAATTTTTACAGTGACGTTATAAAATGCAAACTGTTAAAGGTGGCCTTCATTATTATTTCTGCAGTGAAATTTCAGCCATATTACCACATTAGCAATAGAATCCTGAAGGCCAGATGTCAGTACCTGCATGCAAAGCAACCCTTGGTGTGCTTAATTTATCTTTAAGAGATTGGAAGAATAATGCAAGAGGTGGAAAGTGAGTCAGTAGATGACATAGCCTGGATAGCTCAGTTGGTTAGAGCATTCTTCTTCTTCTTTGGCGATCACTTGTATCTGGGTAAGATCGTCTTCCATAAACACGGTTTTAACAATAGTCCGTAAGTGACTGTGGAGACCAGATCTGGACCCACACGTCCTTCCACAGCAGGGATATTGGTTCCCGGTTGGGAGTTGATCATGGTGTGGATTTGCCAAGCGTGCCTTCCTCTTAGCACGTTTCTCCCTTGGGTTCTGAGTTTGAGTGTCTTCAAAGTCCACAACACCTTTGGTAAAGGCTGTTCTCCAACTGGAGCGCTTGCAGGCCAGTGTTTCCCAGTTGTCGGTGTTTATACTACATTTTATTATTATTATTATTTGCCTTGAGACAGTCTTTAAACCTCTTTTGTTGATCACCAGCATTACACTTTCCATTTTTAAGTTCGGAATAGAGTAGTTGCTTTGGAAGATGATAATCAGGCATCCGTACAACATGACCAGTCGGACAAAGTTATGTTGAAGAATCATTGCTTCAACACTGGTGATCTTATGGTGCTGATAATGTCAAAGTTGCAGGTTCATTCCCCGTATGAGACAGCTGCATATTGTTTGACTAGATGACCCTGAGGGTTCCTTACAATTCTACGATTCTATGATTTGCTTTGCTTATTTGCCATGAAAAGAGTGGATTCTTGACCACATGTTTTATTATTCTGTGATAATATAATAATAATTGCCATTGGCTAAGAAGCAGCAAGAACCAGATGGACCAATGAAAATGACTTCTTTGAAATTCAACTTGATAGTTTGGGTCCCTATCAAAGAATCATTGGAAGCTGATAGTAGACTCTACATGAGAAGCAGACATTTCCCCACTAATGAGTGTTTAGAAACTCAACAGTAAGAACAGAGATGCGACTTTGTAACCACCATCTCAGCTGCTATTGGCCATTCAGGAGCGCGTCTTTGGCTTTCAGACCAACCAAGCATATAGAAATATGTCTTGGGACAGAGACATCAAAGTTATTCTTACAGTAAATCAGCCTTACCTAACTTTGTGTCCTCCAAATGTTTGGACTACAACTCTCATCATCCTTGATAAATGGCCATGCTGACTGGGGCTGCTTGGAGCTGAAGCTCAAAATATCTGGTGGTCACTAAGCTAGGGAAGGTCTCAATAACTGGATTTTGCAGTTTGACTTCTGAGACCCTTTGTAGCCCAGATCTTTAGAATTGCTTCAGCAGTATATAAACTGAACGGTTCTATCACACAGAAAGTTTAGCAAATCAGACACAATAATATTTGGGTGATTTTATGTCCTGTGATATAACGGGGCCAGAGCTATGTTGCAGGGCAACTCCTTTGAATGCAGGAGGTCCCAGTTTCCATCCCTAGCATCTTCAGGTAGATCTGAAGAGGTTCCTCATCTGAAGCTATAGAGAGCCTCGGTCAGTCAGTGTAGACAGTGCAGAGCTTGATAGACCAGTGGTCTGACTTGGTATAAGGCACAACTATTTTCACTCAATATGTTGCTTGAAACTTGGACCCCTTTCCCAGCTGCAGGAACCCCATGAGTTCCCATTTATTTATTTGCAGCAGAAGCCATTGCTACAGTATTCCTTCCCACCTTCATTATTTTAAAAAAATATTATTTCTCGCTTCTCGTGGCTCTAAGAAAATCAAAGAGGGATCCTTCTCCAGAGCCAGGCATTCTGCAGCAGCTACAAATACTTTTTAAATTTAGAATGCTTTGTAAAATGCATTGGGGGGGGGAATTGAAGCTACCACAGCCAGCCATTTGTGGCTATTTGGTCCAAAATGCCTGACTCTAAAAAGGGACTCCCCTTTGGCCTTTCTCAGAACGAAAGGGAAACAGGGGTATGGAGGCAGGTGGCTCCCAATTTTGGCTCCCAGGTGGTGTCTGCACCCTCCCTTAACACACCGTACATTATACCTTGGTTCCCAAACGCCTTGGTTCCCAAACGCTAAAAACCCGGAAGTAAGTGTTCCGGTTTTCAAACGTTTTTCAGAAGCTGAATGTCTGATGCAGCTGTCAGTTATTGTTTCTGGGGCACCTGCATGAATCAGAAGCTGCGCCTTGGTTTTCAAATATTTCAGAAGTCAAACAGACTTCCGGAATGGATTAAGTTTGGGGTTTTTGGTTTTTGCTATTTATTTAGCATTTTTGTTTTTGAGGCTTTTTCCGTTAATTTGTTTTTGTGACTGTGTGGAACCCAGTTCACTTACTGATTGATTGATTGATTGATTGAGTGATTGATTGATTGTGTGACTGTGGAAATGAATAAAAGCCCCCCATCCAAACAATGACTATCATCAGTGCAGGTAAGAAATGTTTTTGTTTTTTTTTAAATCATCTACAATACTGTCTTTTTTTTATAGTACAGTACATTGATTATTGCTTTCATTTTATCAATCAATAGCCTCGTTAGATAGCAAAATTCATGCTAAATTGCTGCTTTAGGGAGTTGTTTTTAAAAGTCTGGAACGGATTAATTCCTTTTCCATTACTTTCTATGGGAAAGCATGCCTTGGTTTTGGAATCCAGAACGGATTAAGTTTGAGAACCAAGGTACCACTGTACTACACTTTTTTAACCATAAGCATTAAGATATTTACTCAGATTAGATTTAATATACACGATTATTAAAATCATACTCAAAGCAGCTTGAAATGAAAATCAACAAAAATACAATATAAAAGCAATGAAATGACATATTCAGTAGAATAAGAATATGTTCCAGCTGCTATTCCTCTTACTACCTACAACAGAGCAAAGTTTCTGGGGTTCTAAAACCCGATTCTGCTGGTTACTTAGCAGCTGACTGCTGAGTGATGAGTAAGTTTCTCAGTGTTTTAAAGATTATCATAGCAAACGCTAAATGTAGCAGTGTGGGAGGACATCTGTTTCAGGCAAAGTTCTTGCAATACTTTAGGAGCTACAATAATTTAGTTCTTTGAAATTGTTTTAAAGATACAGCATCAATACAACAAGAAAAATACATTTTATTGTTTCACATGCACAAGAGAACGTGGAGTTATAGCCTAACTGTGGGATGATAGGGAAATGTGTATTTATGACTATGGAAGACTTGTTTATGATAGTATCAAAGGGTGAATTTCTATTTTACATGTCTTCCAGCAAAAGAGGTAGTCATAACCACTATAGTTCTCACCCAAGTTCAAAATCCCTTTTAATCTCTGTATCTTTGGAAGAGAGTCTTGTGTCTGTTTATTTGCTATTTAAGTGAAATCATCATTTTACACTATTTCATGTAGTTACCTTAGATCTTTTTTCCTTTTTCAGATTAAGTGTTCTATAAATGCTGTTAAATGACTCATGCATTCATTAAATTATACACTAACAGAAGGACCTTACAGAGCATTCCCCCAATGCTGGCGAGGGAGCAGTGAAACAGAATGGAATGGTAGAGTCATCACTCACAGCAGGCAGGGTGGAAGGTGTTTGTGTCAAGGAGGGGGTAAAATCCTGCCCTCCTTTTGTGTACCAGCTTAAGGCTGGTGCACCAGACAGGCCTGGATTGGGCTTCTTTCCAGATGCAAGACCAGTTTAGGATTCAGTAGATCCTTGGCTGGCCTAACTGTACCTTTGCTTCCTAAATACCCTGCTTTGAGGGTCTCCACCTACGAGAACATTGCCTCTGCTGTACTTTCTTTGGATACAGCAGGGGCCTCCATGGTGGTGGAGCCAGCAGATGCCAATGGACAGGGATGCCCACTGCCTCTAGACTATTGCTAGCAGTGTGGATTCAGCTTTGTGCAGGATACACATCATATATTTAAATAATTCTGGTAACTGTAGTACACCCCTGGCAAAGCAACAGTTCTCTGTAACAAGGTACAGTCACCAAGATTCTTGGGAGGAAGTCAAGTGATTTAAATGTACACAGCCTTGGTCTGTAAGACTGACCAGTTGATGATTGTCTCTGATGTCAGCATTCCACTCCCCCATTACTGGATGTGTGATTGTTACATCACATGTCTGTGTTTACTTTCGAGGGTTGGGAAGTGTGAGAATGGAAGCCAGTCTTATCTCTTCCGTTTGTATTGTACTTTTCTATTTACTTTCTCTCTCTCTCGGAGTATAAGTGAGAGGACGCCATGTTTGCTTTGTCCTGCATATATTGCTTAATAAATACATAAAATGCACACTCCTAAGCTCAACGTCGTCTCTGCTATACTCTGCTGATAGAGTGTGCACATATCTTTTGATATGTGTCGTTACTGCGCACCGGGACTGAAGACTGGAGAATGTCCTGGGCTGCACTTCATAAGGAAGACGCCCAGAGAGGTTTGTCTCATCCCCAGGGCTGCATGTGCCCCCCAGGCATGCTCCAACATCTACATCCCTCTGCTTTCTAACCCCCCCCTCCTTACCTAGCAACAAACCCATTGACTCACTTGTGAAAAAAACACACTGGGCAGGTTGCATAGATCCTTTGATGAAGGTTGCCTCTAAGGTCTATCCTGTTAAAGGACTGAAAAATAGAGCCATTCCCAAGTAGTCTCAGATCATTTTACCTTTGATGAACTCACCACTTCTACAGAGTACATAGAGAGAGTCATATTGCACTTCTATCAAGAGAAATATATCTGGGGCTCCCAGGAGATTACGATAAGTATTTTTTCTGTGTGTGGGAGGCAATGCAAACAAATATCTGGTGCAGAGGATTTGTGTCTCAAAGCAAGAATCCTTCTTCAAATGTATCTGAAAGCAAAGTTTGGGAAAGTCATTTACGGAGACTTTTTAGAAGCTTGGGGGTAGGGATGGAGAGAGGGACAGTTCAAAAATGAAATATTCTGTAGAAAAATATAAAGGCTGAAGGTCCTTGTCAGTAAAAGAGAAGAGATGCTAACAGGATTTATTAAATGCAATTGCTCACCGAGTACAAAGATGTTTGACTTAGGGACATTGAAATAAAAGTGGAAATGGCCCAACAGTCACAAATAAAAGCAAAGAAAACCCCTGACAGCCTTTTGAAAATGATTTTTTTTAAAAAACAACAACAACAACCCACCCATTATCTACTTCTTTTGACTTTAGTTCCAAGCAGTCTGTGCTTACACCAAGAGCATATTGACTTTGTGAAATAGGAAGGGGGGGGGCGATGTTTGCACATGAAAGAATAGCTGTGAGAGCTAGGCAGAAAATGCCAGAAAAATATATTCTCTGTTAAAAATGACTGGATTCGTCATCATCACAGGTAACGTGGTTCGAAGTGCAATAGCTGCAGGCTCTCACCCTAACCTGGGACTAAGCTCCCTTAAATGCAAGGGCACTTACATGGCTAGCAGTAGAAATGGTTAGGACTGCAGTCTAACTTCTTCAAAATGAGAGGTGCTATGGAGCTAGCTTATCTGTCATCTAATTTCTAATAAAAATAGGGTGGATGTTGCTCCACAAACATTTTTGCCCTGAATAGAATGCCTCCTCTTTTTAGTTGTTGTTGTTGTTGGGTTGTTGTTTTTTTGCATCCTTTTGTGAAAGGGCGCAAAACTGTTGGCAAAAGGGTGTGTGGCAGTCTTGAGAGTGTAAGAAGCAGGAACACATTGCTGTTGCCAAGGGAAAGGAGGAGAAGGAATGTTCAGGCCAGGGAAACCTAAGTGGAGATGGTTGAATTGTACGGCTGGGTTTGAGGATGGCATTGAGTTGTGTGCAGTGAGGAAAATGCTGGGTGTTCTGAGCATGGAGCAGGAAACACTATTGTTAGCTGGATCCCACCTGATGACTCCAAGAGTTGCACAACTTGATCAATGATTAAATCCATAGCAATATCAAAAGTTCTAAGAGACCATGTCAGACCATACTTTTCTCCCTTCTCCTTTCCCTACTCAGCTTTCTTACTACTCATGAAAACAAATGGACAGTTTACCACACTGCTAGTTTTACTGAGGATAACACGTTTTTAAATGGAACCACCACCTCTGTAAGCATCTACTCTGTAAAACAGAGTTTAAAAACAGAGAAATGATGTGTGAAGCAGAAAGGAATATGGCCCATTGGTTGGCAGCTGCATGGCCGCAAAGAGAGTTGAAATTCCACCACAGTCCATGTGACTGAGGGCACTTTTAAGCTACTTGTTTATGCAGCACCCATGCTTTATATGCAGGGAGAATTGATGACACTGGCTGCTTAACGAGCATTGATTTAGAATCATTTGTGGGGAGGCAAGATAAAGTTGCATCAAAGCAAGTGTTATCCAGAATATTTCCAACCCACTTTACTTATGGCAAAAAGTCTGATCTTTTGGAGAAGTGGGTTGGTTGCGCAAGACCTTCCAATGGAGTATAATTGTGCAACCTGTACTTACCAGTGTGTGATTGAATCTCATCTGAAAATAGCAGCAGTCTGGAAGCAACCTGAGTTTCTATTTTAGCCACAGTAGCTCAACTGTAAGTAATGTGGAAACAACAGTGATTCAGTGAATTATGATGCCTAGACTATTAGATTTTAATGTGGGAAACTCAGATTCATAGTCCCATTCAACCATGAAGTTCATTGACTAACCTTGGGAAAGTGACTATCTTTCAGCCTTTCAGAGGATGAGTATTATACGAGAGAACTCCCCATGCATGGGAGGAAGGAGGGTTATCAAACAAATGTAAGGTCTCACAGAGTCATTTTTGCAAAAATATTTATATTAATAAATAAATAAAATTAAATGGATTCCATCACTGTAGACAGTAATAAGAATGAATTGTCAAGTGATGTATCTTTTCTGAATGTTTGACTTTATATTTTCAAAGATATTCTCTGTCCTCCTGGACAAATAATCTCCACAGTGGCTTGCACCCATTTGCCCACACACCCAGAAGGAAGACTCATGAGAGAGAGCTGGAACACTAGGTGGAGGAACTGTAAACCAACAGTAAATCAATTAACGAACTAATTCAGGTAGAGAAGCCTTCCTCCGGTCCCTTAGGCATGTGTTGCAGGTGTAAGCTGTGGCTCTCCATTGATGGATGGGGATGAATTAACTTCCTCCTTGCTATGTCAGTCTTGGAGCTGAAACCAGCACGAGCAGCTAGGCCCCACTGAGAGTTTGAGTTTTGGATTTGATATCCCGCTTTATCACTACCCGAAGGAGTCTCAAAGCGGCTAACATTCTCCTTTCCCTTCCTCCCCCACAACTAACACTCTGTGAGGTGAGTGAGGCTGAGAGACTTCAGAGAAGTGTGACTGGCCCAAGGTCACCCAGCAGCTGCATGTGGAGGAGCGGGGAATCGAACCCAGTTCACCAGATTACGAGACTACCGCTCTTAACCACTACACCATATTGGCTCACCACACTGTTAGGCATTCACCTAAAATGTGCATGTCAGGCCTGAAGTGCACCTCAAGTTCCCCCAGGCACAAAGCACTGGTAGGACTCTGAAGGATGCCCTCCACCCAATAATGCCTCAATATTTTCTCACCCACTTCCTTACCTGCCAGTACTTAATGCCCCCATGGGCCACCAACCAGGTGCTTGTGGGGAATGAGGTTAAAGCTTCTTCCCTGGTGGTTCAGCTGTTTCTGTTTCTGAATGCATGCTATCAAGGGAGACTTGGGTATGTGGCATTGATGCTTTTCCTCAGCAAATTGCAGTTTTCTGATTTATTACAGAGTGCTTTAGACACAATTCTGTGTCTTTGTAACAATTAGCACTTAAGGTACAATTATGATTCATTCTGAAAAGCCGTGTACAATTTGCTTTGATGTGCTTGAATGGAAAACCTCCATTCAAAATGCTAAGAGCCAAGTTTTTCACATTTCACTTCCCTGGGTTTTAACAACTGAGGTACTGCAGGATATGTACTGTATATGATTTTATTTTTATTTTTGTAATGAGGGGAATGCTGTACAAGACAGAAAATAAAGACAGCTGTGTTGGGTCATTAAACAAATATCAAAATCTACATTAGGGTTGTACCTTTAATAGGTCAACCCAAATGTTACAAAAGAGTGTGCAGTCTTTCAGGTTTTCTGGAATCAGGCTAGATGTCAAACAGAACAAGTGAGGGGAGAGGAGAGAAGTTGGCTGATGGTGAAGCCATGAAACTTGCATCTAGCCAGTCTTGAGACAGACTGGGAAGAGGTAGTAGATATTGAAAGGAAGCTCTACAAGGTGCTATGCAGGTTTCAGGTCACACTTAAGACTGTTGGGAGGAAGAAACACACAATAGGCAAGACTTTTTTCAGCCAGAACTCACTGGAACTCAGTTCCGGCACCTGTCAGGTGGGTGCCACTGCCATTATAAGAGAACAAGGGAAGTGTTTGTGGTGAGCTCTGGAACCTCTTTTTCTGGAAAAGTAGTATAAACATTGGGTGATAACTATACATATAAAATCCAGCCAAGAATTTCAATAGGTGGTATTACTCTGAGTTTTACTCAGAGTAGACCTGTTGAAATTAATGGCCCTAACCTAGTTATCTTCATCAATTTCAATTGGAGAAAGTCAACATAGAACAAAGGATATTGCTCCATCAGTACAAACATTTCTGTTTGCCTGGTGGAATGATCTCCCTTCTCTCCCTCACCCAGGACTCTGTTCTGGGGGTTCTCCTGTTGCTCCCCTGCTCCAAGCCAATCCACCGATGCAGGAAAGCCCCATTGCATTTGCATGAGTTTTCACTACTAAGACCAGTTAGTTGAATCCTGCTCAATGGTTCTATATGCAAAAAAAACTTTTTTGAACGCTACCTCTTGAAAATTTCTCCTAACTTTGATGATTGCTGCATGCAATTTGTTTGATTCATTGGCAATGTTTGAAAAAATGCAGGAGAATTTTTTTGCAAAGCATGCACAGACACACACATGGACAGACTACATTCAGCAGTGATGAGGGCTAGAGAAAACTGTGCAAAACAAACTAAAAAGAAAAATGCAAACCATAGCAGAGTCTAACAGTGTAGCAAGACCAGAAACTTTACCAGAGAGAAAGCAAGCTGATATTTTAGACTAAATCATGGTGTATTGAGAGAGAACCTGGAATTACATTCTATTACATTTACCCACATTTTTAATACTGTTCTTATGTGACCAGCCATGAACTTTGTAAAGATGTGATATATAAATGTTTTAAATAAATCTATATGGTAGTAGTACAGAGCCAGTATTTCTTTCTTTCTTGCTTGCTTATAAGACAATTCTTCCAAATCTCCATTCTGGCTTAACCTCTGCAGCATGCCTGCAGGATCAGAGCGATCAAGATCTGTACTTTCCTCAGATCCACACATCCTGAACTTGTGAATGTGAATATTTCCACAGAGGCTATGTTTTGGTTCGTGATTGTAAGAATTTTCAAATCTGCTCATCATTATTTCTGATTTGATAGCACTTCTTCATGGGTAAATTCCAAGACCTAAAAATAAACAAATAAACTCTAATCTCATTTCCCTCTACTAAATGCAGAGTAATTTAGGAATGGCACAAATCCACACTTTCCTAAGTCACTGTTGTATTCTTTTGTTTCTATTTTTGTATTCCTGAAAATAAAAAATATGCAGAAAATAACATGACATGCCAGAGATACAAATAACACGTGCAGTTAATAATATATAACAATGATGCTTATATATATTCTTTAACCCAAATGCTCTTTCAAGGCTTCTTTTAAAAATACATTATTTAAGGCCCACCATAACAAAATGGTAGAATGTCTACCTACAGTCCATGACCTTTGCATGCACACATGACTAAGCAGCACTGTGCCTTCAAAAGAAAACAAGTGCACAGCTGGATAAAGAGTTATTGGGGACTCTGACCTGCTTAATATTTATGCTGAAACTCTGGCACACTTCATCATAATCTTGCTGACAGTTCAGTGCTTTCCAAGAGACACTGTACAGGCAGATACTTTTCTAAATCCTCAGTGTACCTAACGAAGACTGAGATTTCTGCCTTGAAGTACAATAACAGCAAGGACATGCTACTGAGAGTTACTGCTACCCAGAGGTAGCAAATCAAGGTTAATCACACATAAAGAGTTAGCAAGTGTGCACTGACTTGTCCCCTAGAGCATAAAATGTGTCTTCACTGAGGGCTTCATTGAATCACCTAAAATACCCAAGGTTGTATCAGAGGTTGAAGAATCAACAATCCTTGTTTATGGGGACAGAGAATCTCAGGATGCCTTAGTGCTACCACCTTGACGGTCGTTTCATGCCTTTGTCTATTTACCTGCACTTCTTTCTATGCTATCTACACATTTCTTCATGGCTCAGATCAGGAGTGCCAGCTTAGCCCCATAACTATGGGTGTCTGGGGCCGTGGGTGTCATGCAGTGTGCATGGCCCTGGCACCAAAACTTGTGGGTGCCCGGCCCCTTCATGGGGAATTTTTGTGGGTGCTCAGGCACCCAGTGTTCCAAGGAGCGGGCACCCATGGCTCAAATAAAGATTCTGCTTTGTTTAACAAAGACTGTAGTCCTATGCACTTACTTTGGAGTAGGCTCACTAAATGTAGACAAACTTATGTCTGTGTAAATATCTATAGAATTGCACTGATGGTTATGTATTCCAAGAAATGAAGCAAAAACTTCAAATTAAGTGAGAACTTTCTGCAGGCCCCTTTAAATTCAGAGATAGGATGAACCATTTCAGGAGTGAGGTAAGATGAGGGCTGGTTATCTCCAGATATGTCAACGACTGAAATATTTACACTGTGGTGCAGAGATCTGGTGGGGAACATTAGGCATGCTCAAATGAAGTAGGCCTTTTAATATGGATCACATGGGTCCTAGTTTATTTACCTCCTTGATTAGGGATGGGCAAGTCTGCTAATTTTGGTTTCTCTCAGTTCCTCATTTTACCCCAGTCATAAGTTCTCCACATTTCCACACCAACTCACAATATCTTCTTTTTATTTTATTTTAATTGTGAAATATTATCAGCATTTTAGTGTGAATTTCTCCTTTACATGCAGTTTTGACTGAAATTTTGCCCAATATACACATTTTTGCAAAGCTAATTTTCCCAATTTAACATATTTTTGTACACATTGCTTGGCTGGAGAACAGATGTACAAAAATTCAGAGATGTGTGAACACTGTGGGATGACTGTGGGCTCCTCCACAGAAAGCACTAGTCTTAATGGTTTTCTGCTTGTCCCATAGCTTCTTGTCATGTGTCCAAGCAGTTTTACACCCCCCCCAAACTTTCTCTGGGAAAACCCACTCTTTACTTCTGAGTCAGAACAAATGCTGATCCACAGAAAACCCAATTGACATTTACTCCAATTCAGCCCTAAAGAGTGGGTTTTCCCAGGGGAGGGACTCAGGACAAGTGTGGATGAATGTTTTGGCTTGTGCATTGCTTCAGAAAGTTTGAATTAGATAATTTTGCGTTTAAATTCAAACTGAATCAAATTTACCCCCTAACCTACCTCTGAGAGAGCCTTCTGAAAGTAATTTGAGTATTCTGAGTATCTTTTCCAGAACCATGATCTTTTTTTTTCCCTAATGAAGCAGCAAATGTGAGAGAAACCTTCTTGTTCTTCTTGCATCTCTCCTACTGGTTCTAATCCAGAACTAGGTATCTGCACCCTAGAACCATGGCTCATGCTCAGAATTGGTAACATGGCTTAGCTACTCCTCAAAAAATTTCACTAGCATTCTTTGTTCCTAGCCAGATTTGCAGAAGCATGGCAAAAGAATGGATTTTCCTACTCTTTCTATGTAAGCTAAAGGGTGAAAGGAGTTTCATACTGTGTGATCTTTATTGGGAGAATGGAACCTGAGTATATTGGTGATTAGGGTTCATTAATGTGTAATTAATAATGACTTAAAAGACATGAACTTTTGCCTAAGGTATGGTAAAGAACTGTATGTCACCTCCAGGTTATAATTTGCTCTAGGATATAATTTGCTCTGAGTTGCAGAAAAGTATTTATGCGCTGAAAGTAAAGAGCAGTTTACATGACTTTTAAAACATAATTTCTTTATTCCTTTAACATTTCACATGAGCCTCCATGGAATAATACCACTGATGCAAACTTAAGGCAACACAGTGACTCAGTGAAGCTCAGTTGACTGGAAAGACATGTTGTTTGCTGAGTCACATCAACGTAGGTCGTGACTGTGCAACAAATGGAAAATGTACACAACAGGTTGCGTGGCAAAGAATAGGTCTGATTGCTCCATCAGTTGTCAGAATAAGAGGAGTTTGCCATTGTTTCTACTTAACAAACCATCTGCTTAAAACAGATCTGGCCATGAGATGAGACATTTCTATGGTGGCAACTCCAGCTGGCCAGGTGAGCTGGTGTGTTAATGTCACATAACTATTTACTTCATTGTGATCTCAGGGAAAGGGACGCGGGTGGGGCTGTGGGTTAAACCACAGAGCCTAGTACTTGCCAATCAGAAGGTCAGCGGTTCGAATCCCCGCAACGGGGTGAGCTCCCATTGTTCGGTCCCAGCTCCTGCCAACCTAGCAGTTCGAAAACACAAAGTGCAAGTAGATACCTTCCAGCAGGAAGGTAAACGGCGTTTCCGTGTGCTGCTCTGGTTCACCAGAAGTGGCTTAGTCATGCTGGCCACATGACCCGGTAGCTGTCTGCGGACAAATGCCGGCTCCCTTCGGCCAATAAAGCAAGATGAGCACCGCAACCCCAGAGTCGGTCATGACTGGACCTAATGGTCAGGGGTCCCTTTACCTTTACCTTTAATCTCAGGGAAGAAATATATATATATGCAAAATAAGAGAATAATTTTAAAAACAAATGTATTAGGGCACAACCCTAGGGGGTTATAAGAGAGAATGGGTTTCCCCCTCTGCCTATGGAGAGGAAGATCTGCCCTTACAAACCTCCCAATTGAAGGGGCAGAGACCTCTTCTGCCTCTAACGGTGGTAACAGCAAACAGTGAGCAGATCAGATCTTTCCCCAAACTTGACCCTGAAATTGGGGGAAATCATACCAGCTGTGAAGCTGGCATACACCTGTGCTGTACAGCTCCTTCCCCTTCCTCTTTGGTTGGTGTCAGCCTGGCAAAACTTTGGAATTCTCCCATCTCCACTTGTCAGGGTGGTTCCACACAATCTGGTCTTTCTCATTGTTGTAGATATGCTGCCAGAGTACCAAGTGCATTCAGTGACAAATATCAGCATGGTCCATCATGCACCTTAACACACTTTTGCAGAGGAGGAATAATCATATAGCTGGACAAACTAGATGTGAAGTTAATTGAATGAATGCAATGGATGTGTATACCCTTTGTTGTGTAAATCATCACCACTGATGTGAATAGGAGCTTCCTTTCAGATGCAAATTGCAGTTTTGGAGAAGCAGTGCTTGTTGGGACCAAGGAGAGAGATACCCCTCCCCTTTCCCTGCTATCTCTATCTTGCTCTGACTTCCCAGAGGCTGCTATTTTCATAACTAAAAACATAACTGGGCAATAAAACCCAACCTTGTCCTAGGAGGAAAAAAGGTAAGGTGCAAATCTGATGAATAAAACAGTTTAGGAGACTGGGGTGCTATTTCAGGGTCTATATTCCATGTTTTATGTTGCCTTATGAATTCCACATATTAACCCCTTTTCCCCAAGTTTGGTCATAACCTTGGACCTGCCATTGTGGTGCTATACTACATCAGGAATATGTTTGAAGTAGCCAGACATAGTAATTTTGGAAAGTAAAGGTAAAGGGACCCCTGACCATTAGGTCCAGTCATGACCAACTCTGGGGTTGCAGCACTCATCTTGCTTTATTGCCCGAGGGAGCCGGCGTACAGCTTCCATGTGGCCAGCATGACTAAGCTGCTTCTGGAGAACCAGAGCAGCACACGGAAACACCATTTACCTTCCCGCCAGAGCGGTACCTATTTATCTACTTGCACTTTGACATGCTTTCGAACTGCTAGGTGGGCAGGAGCTGGGACTGAGCAACAGGAGCTCACCCTGTTGCGGGGATTTGAACCGCCGACCTTCTGATCAGCAAGTCCTAGGCTCTGTGGTTTAACCCACAGCGCCACCCACGTCCCAATTTTGGAAAGTACCCTGTATTAAATAAGGAAGTCCAAAAACTGCACAGGCATCATTACCTACCTGAATATAATGATGTGCTAAACCAATGGCAGCTACCCTGAACCATGTGCTGGGGGTCACACAACTCGTTGATTAAGCTTCTTCTTTGTTTAAAGCCATCCAAAGCTGAAGATGGCTATAAAGAAGAAAAGTAAAAAATCCAACTAGAGACTGGCACACATTTTTACCAGGTGCTGCAGAGTTTGTCCCCAGTTTGGGCTAGAAGCATAGCTTCCAGTGAAAATGCTGTCAGGTGCAGCCTATGTGGTGCCAACAGATATTATGGTACTACAGTTTCTATAATTCCTGATGGTTGGCCATCTTGAGTGGGGCTGATGGGAGATGGCCATGTTAGCTAACCCTGTGCCAGCTTTTCTTGTAGGCCCAGGCCTATCTGTTTTCTAATGTGTTTGGGCTCTTTTCCAGAAATAGAGGGATTCTCTGCTGCAGGGAGGGGCAGCTGTATATCTCCCCTGTCCTGCTCCTGATGCCCTGTTGTATTCAAGATGAGGAGCTAACATAGCTCCTTATCCTAAATCTCTCTGATTCTGTGAAATGACACCCGCCCCCATCCCTTCACTGAATCAAAACCTTCAGCCATGGGATGTGCATATGGGATGCACATAATGACTGAAGATTTCTGAGCCCATGAAAGGTAAGGAAAATCCTCCTCTTCACTGCTTCAAAAGGACCTTGGGATGCAAGGTTTAGTGCAGCTCTGAAGGAAGATAAAATCTGAAGAATGAAAAAAGCATAGCTTCTTTGTTGTCTTTGAGGGCCCTCAGGCAGAGTTCCTTAATACCTTTATAGGTAGATCCTGAGCATGCTGGCTTGAAGTCCTCAGTTGAGTCAATGTGACTTGCTTCCTATTATGGTTGCTTTAAGACTGCAGTGTTAATGTGATTGATTACCGAGTACCTATAAGGTAAAAGAGTCTGTCAGCAAAGACTCACACCTTTCTATTGATCCAGTCAGTTCACTTATCACTGATGTTATTCAGGCCATTTTCGCTTGAGCAATCTTTGTTTCTGTCTCCAGCAATGATAATGATCTTAGAAACAAGTTTCACGCTAGGCCCTGGAGTCTAATGAGTGTTGTGTGTTAGATGACATTGGCTGTGTTGAGGACAATTGTAGAAGAGATCAAATATTAATGAAGACTGCATTTGCCTTAGATAGGCTTAACAGCAATATCATATTCTTGAGGCACTTCCAGATGACCTGTTTATTGATTGTTCATCCTGATTTGTTTGCAGGGAGGTTAGATAATGTTATGTCCAAACAGGTGTTATCCCCAACTTGCCAGTGCATCTCTCCCATCACTTTCCTTGCAACAAAAGCCCAATCTTTTGGAGAAATTGTTTTGTTGTGCAAGAGCTCAAAATCAGTTTTAATTGTATGCCATGAATTTACTCGCATGTGACTGAACCACACTAACAATAGTGATAATTATTATCCTTATTTGATTTATATTGTTTATTTTGGCCCATTGGTTATCAAATCATCAAAAACAAACCAACAGACCATAAGAGCAGCTTTCCTGTATTTCCTCTTATTCTTGACAAGTAATTGTCTTACTGGGGTGGTAACTACAAACACTCATGCTTTAGGGTACAATGGAACTGGAGTCCTAAAAGTCCTGTTAAAATAGGAAGCTGCCTTATACCAGGTCAGACCATTCGTCCAGCCAGCCAGCTTCAACTGGGAGGGGAAGGGTTAACATTTTAGATTATATCTTTTGATCTAGAGTGCATAGGAACTCCCTTTTTAAAAAAAGTCTGAGATCTCTGCTTGCCTTGGGAACCAGAAAATCCCACTCCCTCTACCTGTCTATCAGTGGTCCTTTGATTGTGCATTTTCATAAGAGAAAATGAATCTACACTTTCTATTCCAAGTGGCTGTTCCATAAATCTAGTTTCTGAACAAGATCTTATATTGACAATAATTTTAACTTTCTGTCCTCAGTACTAGTAATACTAGATACTAGTAATCCCTCTTGAGAGAGAGCAGGGCAGAAGCAAAGGGAACAAGGACAGAATGTATAGCATAGCAGCACTAATAACTAGGCATTCATTGCCTTTCCATTTTAGACTTCCGTGTTTAGTTTTAGACACCAGCTTAAAACTTCTTGTTCCAATTATTTACACAAGCTTACCATGCCATGTGACCTATTTTCTTCTGACCTCTGCCCTTTTATGTTTTTGCCTTTGCTTTTGCTTTGTGAAGTTGATTTTATTACATACACCACTTGGAGAGTCCCCCAGTCCCTCTTGAGTTAGCGGTATAGAGATTTAAGCATAAATAAATAATGTGGGAAAATATTCCAAGCAAACAAGCCAAATCATTCAGACATCCATTTAGCAGCAGCAGGAAACTGTCATGCTTTGGAATAGAAAGTGACTGTTCCAAGTCAACTGCTGTCAGCAAAAGACATCCCATATGCAACCAGTACTAAATCCTTAATGTGTCAATGTCATTCCATGGGGAGGGCAGGATACCAACTTCTAATCCTGAGCTCATCTAGAGATTTGACAATATCAACAAGTAGTCATTTGAAGGTCACTGTTCAATAAAACAAATATCCCCCCTATTGGTTTTATGAAGGCAGACTTCCTTTTCAGTGAAACCATCTCCTCCACTTTCTTACTGACTGGACCCTTGCAATGTATTTGTTGTTTGTAATTGGGTCTGGCCAGAGCTGTGTCCCATCCTGCCCATTTGCTTTCTTTCCAAACTGCCCAAGAGAGTCACCCCTCTCTGAGTTCAAGGAAAGAACAGTTACAGCTCAGATAGAAAGGTGAAGATGAAAAGTCCTTTAAATGTACCCTATTTGCTCCACAGAGGAATGGAACAAATGTAGAAGAGGGAAGGTCTGTAGTTCAATGATTCAGCATCTGTTTTACACGGGAAAAGATACCAGGTTTTTTCCACCATTCAAGCAAGTTTGGGATCTTCTAATTGGCAAAATGCACTGCAAAAAGCAAACAGTGAATTCCTGCCAAAAGTTCTCTCACTTGCATGAGATGTCACATAGACCGCATAATCTGTCTCTCTCTGAATGCTCTTCAAAAGTGGTCACCAATATAGCGCCCATAGTTGCCAATGTGCCCACTTGTACCTGCTATGATGCTCATGAAAGGTCTCAGTAAATCTTCCTGCAATCCACAGTATATGATAAAGTGTTCCTCATGCTAGTTTCTATTTGGCTCAGGCTCTACCACATGCATGAATGGCAGCCATTTTGTATTATGCCACACCCACAGCAGCCATTTTGTGACTGGTAACCATGGCACTTTATCAAAATTCCAAATGTGCCTACTGGTCCAAAATGGCTGCTGACCCTTGCTCCACACCAAAAGAGTCATTTCCAAGGTCACAGAGTTCTCTTAGCAACACATAAATAAGACACTGTGATTTGATACAGAAAGGTCTCCTTTCAATTTTATTGTACTATGTCTGCATGGACATGGGGGAAAATCTGTAGTAGCATTTATGTAGCATGCACAGCTCATTCACGGGGCAGCACTTCCCTTTAATTATTATAACATCTAAAAAATTCATCAGCCTAGGGGTGGTGAGGATATGACAAAATGGTAGAAGACAAGACACAGTGAAGTTGGAATGCCTTGGCTTATATAATAATCACCTGGCAGCAGTACAATGCTGACTCCTAAACAAAGTGTAACAAGGCTATACAGTCAATCCATTAGATTATGGCTCTTTTTTACCGTCAGTCTTTCAACAGTACATGATTTGAAACTGTTGACACCTGAGCTGAGGAAGAACCTTAATTCTGTAGCCAAGAAACCCTCCACAATTTGATCACAAAAGCAAGGTCAAAATGCACTATTAGAATGCTGAAATTTGATCACATCTGGGACTTCATTCCCTGCTTTTGTGTCCATGTCCTTAAACCAACTGGGAGTTTAGCTTTCAGAAGAAGAGGAGAGGGAAAATGCACATTTGATTTGGAAGCATCTCAAGGATGTAGAATGGCCTGAAAGAATATTTTCCCTTGTTAATTATGCTGTTTTAAATGTGCATTTTATATTTGTCATCCCTTAGTAATGTTTTCTTTTGAAATGTTCAAGATAATTTATTTGTTAACTTTGATGCGCTAAATGTACATTCTGTAGTTGATCTCCTTTGTAATGCTATATTTTGAAACCTTTAAGGTAATATTTTTGTTTCCTGTTAATTATGTTGCTTTGAATTATATTTCACTTTCTTCTGTAATGTTTTATCCTGGATTGTTTTATTTGAGGTTTTAATACTGAGATTTTTTTCTTAAACATATAAAGTGGCATAGAATTTTTAAGTAAGTAAGTAAGTAAGTAATGGAAACACGGGCATAACAAGGGACAAATGTTCCATTTTAAAAATGTGCTTGCTATTTGCCTAGCACCAGACATGGCTCACAAAATAAAAACATGTACGGTAACTCACAAAGAAAGTGCTAGTCTGGATTTGGAGGAATGAAATTGTTTACATTAGGTGTAATCTTAAGCATTTTTACACAGCGTCTCTCCAATATCAATGGAACTTAACTCTACTTAGTGTGTTCAGGATTATGGCCACAACAACTCATAACTGAGGGCCTGCAGGCAGTGCTGCCTAGCATCCACTAGGAAAGTGAGAGGCGTAGAGGCCAGCAGCAGGCTGAGCCAGAGCTAACTAATTCTAATTTTGTCTCCATGCTCCTGCCGAGTTTGCTACAAAGGGCAACACTGGGACCATGGAGGAGGAAAGTGAGAGGCAGTGCCACCCTTTAGTGGTTGTAAATAAGAAGCCAGGTAGGTGGCTGGCTGGCTGAGGGCAGATTAAGGTTGGTGGGGCTGTGCCCCATTTGACCTAAAAAAAGGAGCCCTCACTGCCTGCTTCTCACCCTCCCCAAAGGTATTTGAATATGATACGGCTTAAATTACTCTCCAACCGGTGGCATCGAAATGCAATTCTGCATGAACTTGCTCCACTCTGTTCTGTAAGCATTAGAGTTAAAATCTTAACATTGCTAAGTTTTTGTGGATCAATTTTCCCATAAGGTCTCATATCTGAGGATGCTTCAGAAAGTATAGCAAAGAAGAAATTATGCCCCTCTGCATAGTAATAGATCTTGGGACCACGTCCTGTACCCTGTTGTGTTAGCAAGCTATCTCTTGCGAAATCGGGAACCAGTTCAGGTAGAGGAGAAAACTCTTGTGCATGTGGTGCTGCGGAACAGAGAGGAGCATGGGCTGTGTGTTGCCATAGCAATGATGTTCCTTAGGAATGGGAAGCAAGCTGCTTTTCAAAAGCCATGATAAGATCTGAACCCCCTGAGCAAACAGAAGGAGAAGAAAGGCTGCTGCTTCGTACTTCACAGTTTGGGAAACATATTGCTCTTTTTAAATTATTTCCCAGTCCTACCTGGAGATAACTAGGAATTGTACCTGGGACTATTTGCATGCCTAACACATACTCTGCCATTCAGCTGTGATCTTTCCAACTTTCTTATTACTGGAAAATATATGGAATATAATCTCCTAGAATCATAGGTACCCTGAGGATCATCCAGTCCTATCCTCTGGAATGCAGGGATAGGCAGCTGGATGGAACCTACAACCTTGGCATTATCAGCACCACACTCTAACCAACTGAGCTATCCAGTCTGTATAAGAGAAAATTGATTGTGACAATACTTCTTGCATAAATATTTACTCTCTCTCTCTCTCTCTCTCTCTCTCTCTGTGTATACAGACACACACACACACACACACACACACGCATGAAGTATTGTCATAATCAATGCCTGCTTTATTTATGTAGCAAGACCCATCAAAGTGTATTGCTTAAACATCTTAAATATATCGCTGCTGTGAATATTCTGATAAGTTTCCAGATAGCAGGAGCCACATTTTGCTTCAGCTTGCTCTCCCAGCATGTGATGAGTTAAGCTCTAGTCACATTCAGGACTTGCCCTGATGGAACAATTGTCTTAGAGTGATGTTGAATTCCTTGCTATATTTTTACTTCAATCCGCTCTTCCTAATGCACATAAAGTTGTAAGGTCACTTAACTTGGTACTGACTCCATGGAGTAAGATGAAAGCAAGGGCCATGGCAACATTCTTGCTATATCCACGTGTAACCAAAGCTCCAGAGTTAAAATGGATGTCATACATTTCAGGTGAGAGAGAGCTAGAAACACATGGATGCATATTTCAGATTCAACTATCTGAAAGCTGTTTATCTATAAGCAGTGCCAAGTTGAACCTCATTTCAACACATATCCATCGAGATAACTCTCTCTCTCTCTCTCTCTCTCTCTCTCTCTCTCTCTCTCTCTCTCTTAAAAAACACAGCAACCTGGAGAAGATCTTGAAAAATCTGTGTTAATCTTGCAGCTTTCATTCTGAAATATTCTCCCTGTATAGATGGGGAGCGGCTGCTTTAATATCAAAATATGAACTGTCGGGAGTAAAAATGTAAGAATATTAGAATGCAGGAGCACATTATAATCTCCAGAAGCTCTAAAGGAAATGATAAGAAGTGGAGCATGAATATGTAGAAGAATTTACAGAAGGTGTAATCTTTTTTTATCATCATCATGTGTATTTAATCTCAATGTGCCACATCACCTCAACTTTAATCTGATGTCCACAGGTAGAGTAAATGTTCTGAGTGAAAGTGTTTGGAAATGAGAAGATGATCAGGACTGAATTTTTATGGGGCATTTGCTGCATTTCAATGCATGGTTTTCGTCTTGTGTTTCAATCATTGGTTCCGAAAGCTGGTTTTTCTGGTCTCTTTATCCCGTAGGTGGCACTGTTGTGCCATAGCATGCTTCAGACTTCTAATGAGCTCAGGAATGATCAAGGGAATGGGAAGGGAAAAACACATACACACAGAGAGAGTGAAGCTAGCAAAAAGGGGAAAAGGAAATGGGGGTGGTGGTGGTGGAAGAGAAGACTTTTTTTCATTTTAAAACTTGCTTATCTGAAGATTTCTTCATAACTTTTTAACTCTTGGAATTCACTGCTTCTGAAATGGAAAAGAAAAAAAGCTGATGACTATTCCTGCATGACTAGGCTTGGTCTATATTCACATCAGGCCATGTCAGAAGTGAGAGAATCCTTTCCTCCAACTCTTAACAGCCTCACATCACTAAGGGGGATACAAATGGGATTCTCTGTCCCTGTTCCAGAGCAGGGGTCATAGTTAGTCCACATGCTTTGCATACAGAATGCCCTTGGTGCCTCCCTGGACATATCTAGGTAAGATGATAATATATACTAGGGCTGGGAAGGCCACTGTCTGAGCTTGTTGCCACTTGAAGTATAGGCAAGATGGTCTGGCCCAAAATAAGGCAGCTTGATATGCCCATATGCTCCACCAGTCTCATTGCTCATCTCCTTCCATGGCTTTTGGAGTCAGCAGGACTCTTCTGTGCCCTACCACAGGTGGATGGTCAGGGGAAGAATAAGGTATCTGAGGAGAAGGGCTATCAGTGGCTACTAGTGAATTGGAGGCAATAAGGCTTCTGAAAACCAATTGTTGGAAGCCACAGGAGGGGAGAGTGCTCATGTGTTCATGTTCTGCTCACTGGTTTTCCTTTGTAGGAGGGTTAACAAACTGAAGGACACCGTCTTCTTTCTATGTTCCCCCCGATGGAAATATGCTGATGGGGACTGATACACCCCCACTTTAAGTTGTTTATATGCTGTCTTCTGTTGTATATTACTTACTACAAAGCTCGATGACTAAGCCCTTTGGGGGACGAAATGTCTGATTACCAGACGACGTCCAAGCACTGAACAACTGATACATCACAAGTGGACTCTTTATTACTGTGTTCAAGATAAAACCTATTTTGGAAAGAAACTACTTTTGCCATTTAATGGGTGTTTATTGTTTGCCTCGGTCCAGTATATCTGAAGGAGCGTCTCCACCCCCATCATTCTACCCGGACACTGAGGTCCAGTGCTGAGGGCCTTCTGGCGGTTCCCTCACTGCGAGAAGCCAAGTTACAGGGAACCAGGGAGAGGACCTTCTCTGTAGTGGCACTCGCCCTGTGGAACACCCTCCCACCAGATGTCAAAGAGAAAAACAACTACCAAACTTTTAGAAGACATCCGAAGGCAGACCTGTTTAGGGAAGCTTTTAATGTTTCATGCACTATTGTATTTTAATATTTTGTTGGAAGCCATCCAGAGTGGCTGGGGAAACCCAGCCAGATGGGTGGGATAATAAAAATAAAATAAAATAAAATAAAATAAATAAAATAAAATAAAATAAAATAAAATAAAATAAAATAAAATAAAATAATAATAATAATAGACAGTTGCCTTGATATTATCTTGTGTCTATTGCAGAAGCCATTGTATCACCACCCTGTTTATTGTTTCATTGTAATCCACACTAGAAGCAACCTGGAGGACCGACTCAGAGGGATTTATTTACCACTGGAAGATCTATTATCCTCACTTTTGTAGTGCAAGTTCTTCTGAGATTTTACCAGCATTGACTCCTATATAAAATGAACAGTGGATTTTCACTAGCATGGATAATTTGGATTATTCATTTGAGACAAAAACTACCCAGAATGCATAGGATCTCACAGGAAAACAGAGGGGCCAAGGACTTAAAACAGGCATAGAAGAAGAAGAAGAAGAAGAAGAAGAAGAAGAAGAAGAAGAAGAAGAAGAGGAGTAGTAGTAGTAGTAGTAGTAGTAGTAGTAGTAGTAGTTTGGATTTGATATCCCGCTTTATCACTACCCGAAGGAGTCTCAAAGCAGCTAACATTCTCCTTTCCCTTCCTCCCCCACAACAAACACTCTGTGAGGTGAGTGAGGCTGAGAGACTTCAAAGAAGTGTGACTAGCCCAAGGTCACCCAGCAGCTGCATGTGGAGGAGCGAAGATGTGAACCCGGTTCACCAAATTACGAGCCTACCGCTCTTAACCACTACACCACACTGGCTCATCCCTGACCACTGGTCCTGTTAGCTAGGGATTATGGGAGTTGTAGTCCCAAAACATCTGAAGGGCCAAGTTTGCCTATGCCTGTCTTAAAACATAATATACTAATTTCTAGACTTTCAGCACTATTAAGGGGACAGTTCCCTGGCTTCCCAGTGATAACTAAAACTCACCATCCCAACTTTTTATGAACAGTTCCTGAGGACATAGGGACTTGGATCATTTGGGAGAAGCAAGGTGATTTGGTTGGACTGAAAAAGATTTTTTAACATGCAAGAAAACAAAATATATTGAAGTAGAACACAGTTTGCCTGGGGCTGAGACCAGTTACCATAGAGGTGATTGTACCATTTCAGTCTGCAGGTAGTGGCTTACATAACAAAATGCTCTGTCAAGGGGGGGGGGAGAATACAAGCACATGGCCAAACTGAGGTTAGCCACATGATTAATCCCAGTTTGCAGTATTTTTAAAACATTGCAGATGCAGAAGCCATGGTCAATTATTCTGTGAACTGCCCTGAGACCTCCAGGTATAGGGCATTATATAAATACAATAAATAAAACAACAATAATAATAATACCTTGGGAGAGGTGTAAGGGGGCTTAAATCCTTTGCTCTCCACAGCATCTGCAGTCCAGATCATCCCCTCTCCATGCTTTGGGGGAAAGCTCTCTCTAGAGGATTCCCTGGTCCTGAATGGGGTAACTGTGCCCCTGAAGGACCAGGTGCGCAGCCTGGGAGTCATTTTGGACTCACAGCTGTCCATGGAGGCACAGGTCAAATCTGTGTCCAGGGCAGCTGTCTACCAGCTCCATCTGGTACATAGGCTGAGACCCTATCTGCCTGCGGACTGCCTCGCCAGAGTGGTGCATGCTCTGGTTATCTCCCGCTTTGACTACTGCAGTGCGCTCTATGTGGGGCTACCTTTGAAGGTGACCTGGAAACTACAACTAATCCAGAACGCAGCAGCTAGACTGGTGACTGGGAGCGGCCACTGAGACCATATAACACCGGTCTTGAAAGACCTACATTGGCTCCCAGTACGTTTCTGAGCACAATTCAAAGTGTTGGTGCTGACCTTTAAAGCCCTAAACGGCCTCCGTCCAGCAAACCTGAAGGAACGTCTCCACCCCCATCGTTTTGCCCGGACACTGAGGTCCAGCGCCGAGGGCCTTCTGGCGGTTCCCTCACTGCGAGAAGCCAAGTTACAGGGAACCAGGCAGAGGGCCTTCTCCATAGTGGCACCCTCCCTGTGGAACGCCCTCCCACCAGATGTCAAAGAGAACAACAACTACCAGACTTTTAGAAGACATCTGAAGGCAGCCCTGTTTAGGGAAGTTTTTAATGTTTGATGTATTACAGTATTTTAATATCTTTTTGGAAGCCGCCCAGAGTGGCTGGGGAAGCCCAGCCAGATGGGTGGGGTATAAATAATAAGTTGTTGTTGTTATTATTATTATTATTATTATTATTATTATTATTATTATTATTATTATCATTATAGAGCAAATGGGAATTTCTTTGTATATATTGCAGATTGCAAACTATAGATTGGGAATCAATGGGGAGAACTGCCTCAGTGAGAACTACCGGTAAGCTCAATAGGGAAATTTCACTGAAAATACCCAAGTATACCCAAAGTTGGGACTCACAATTTAATAGTGTGGATTTGATTTTTACATATGAGGCCCTAAATTGACCTTCCCCAACGTGGTATCCTGCAGGTGGTTTAGATTACGGCCCCATTCAGCTCCAGCCAGCATTGTGAATGGTCAGGAATGATGGAAGTTGTAGTCCAACAATATCTGGAGAGTCAGAGGTTAGTCACCCCTCGTTTAGACCATGTAATGTACAGAAATCAGTAAGCAAGGCTAGAGAAAATTGTATTTATAATAATACAGAGCCATTGCTCATTAAAGTTAATGGTCCTGGTTGAGGTGGACTGCAGTTTTGGGCTCAGTATGAGTCAGTTTTTCATATCCTTATAATGGTAAACTCCAGTGCACAATTCTTTCCAGAATCCCTTGATAACATTTAAGTATCTTTTTTGTCTTTGAGTTTCTCAGTTAGTAATAAAATTCCAAGACTGTGCTTGATTCTCCATGGGATTTGAAAATCTGCCGTGCATGGATAATTAGTCTTCCTCAATTGCTTCTAGAAAGAAGTGCTATTTATTTAAATTAGTGCACACCACAAGGTTTGCACTGGCAGGTCTCACAAAATATATCTAAGGTGGCCAAATTTGGGTGATACAGTTAAGCCAGCATATCTATTTTTAATTAGTAAGGCCAGAAAATGATGATCAAAAAAGTGCTTTGATGTACTACTGTTACTGACTCTCTTCCAAACAAAATAGTTTCTCAGTATCAGAAGAGGAAGCATATTGTTGAGCAGTCATTTCATAAACAATTCAACAATTGTTTGATCTCACCTCACAGATCTCCACTGTGAATGATGTCCCTATAGTGTAAATATAAGCAAATAAATGAAAAATGAAAGATATGAAGGAAAGGCTTGCAAAAATATCAGTATATCCTTGGAGACTGCTAATCTGATCTACGAACAGTAAGCCATTCATTTATTCTTTCATTTTATCAGCTGCCCAGTAGCAAGAGCTCTTTGTGTAATGTATGATGTAAAAAAAACAAAAACAAAGTTAAAATCACAATTACAATAATAAAATAAATAAGAATAAGCAAATCTACTGTAATCTAAGTACAGTGGTACCTTGGATTAAGAATTTAATTCGTTCCGGAGGTCTGTTCTTAACCTGAAACTGTTCTTGACCTGAGGTACCACTTTAGCTAGTGGGGCCTCCCGCTGTGGCTGCTCGATTTCTGTTCTCATCCTGAAGCAAAGTTCTTAACCCGAGGTACTATTTCTGGGTTAGCGGAGTCTGTAACCTGAAGAGTCTTTAACCTGAAGCGTATGTAACCCGAGGTACCAGTATACACCTAATGTAGCTCTTTGGAGCCCAGCCAAAGTTAGGATGGTGTACCTGTGTTCAAGAAAAGGTAAGGCACAGAACATCATTGCACCCCCACTACATATATAGTCTTCCAAAAACAGTGTAACTAGGCTTGCACAACCAAATTGTCCAAATCCTGAACCAAATTGGGCTGATTTGTGCCAAATCTGGATCAGGTTGGGACAACTACCAATCATTACAGCCCCAGGATTAACCTTTAGCATTCAGTCCAGAGTTAGCCACCCCAGATGAAAAATGCAGATCACTAGTTGTTGGCACTGCATAGTTACTTCAAGGAGAAGAATATGCCATGAGCAAGCCTTGAAAGGAAATGCATTAAAACCAAACAGTATGTTAATTCAAGGTGAACTGTCCAGAAATTTTATGAGACCTGTCAACGTCATATATCACATTTGATGTGAAAATGTAGTAGGATATAGAAAAACATTTCTGTCTGTTCTTATGGTGACATACATCTCCTGACAACCCATGTCTGCTCTTCCCTGCTTCTCCCACTCAAAAGCCACTAATAGGCTGCATTGCTGCTACTGGAACCAAGAAGTTTCAAGTAGCAGAAAGGTTTAGAACATTCTGTTATCAACAAATGACAGTGTGATCTTTTCTTTATGAAGAGTTTCACTATTAAGGCACTCATTCTTGATTCCTTCCTTTCCCAAAGTGAAGAAAAAATATAGCTCTTTAGATCAGTTTTAACAATACTCAAGCTCTTGGGAATTATCTTTCTATACTTTAATAATGACATTATTATTATTATTATTATTATTATTATTATTATTATTATTAATTAGCAGCAGCAGCAATATTATCCTTATCATCATTAAAATTTCTATACCACCCTTCATCCAAGGTTCACAGGGTGGTTTACAACATAAAAACACAAATACATAACACAGTATCAAACAAAAACAATACCCCACCCTGGGAATAGCATTCCACAAACAGGGAGCCATCACAGAAAAGGCCCGTTCTCATGTTGCCACCCTCCAGACCTTTCATGGAAGAGGCACACAAAGAAGGCCCTCTGATGATTATCACAGGGTCTGTGTCAGTTTGTATGAGGAGAAGTATTGTCCTTGGGTTATTGTCCTTGAGGTCCTTGATGTATTGCAGTCCTAAGCTGTTCAGGGCTTTATAGGTCAACATCAGCAGTTTGACTTGGGCCAGGAAACTAACTGGCAGCCAGTGCAGTTGGGCCAGGATTGGTGTTATATGATCAAACTGTCTTGCCTCGGTAAGCAACCTGGCTGCCGAATTCTACACAAGCTGAAGTTTCTGAGCTATCTTAAGAGGCAACCCTACATATCATGCATTACAGTAATCTAATCTAGAGATCACCAGAGCATAGATGACAGAGGCTATCCCAGTCCAGATAGGGGTGCAGCTGAGCCACCAATCAAAGCTGATAGAAATCATTCTGCACCAATGGGGCCACCTAAGTCTCAAGTGACAACAGTGGACCCAGAAGTATTGCTGAGCTACGTATCCACTGCTTAGAACTTAGAAGTTAAATAACCCACAGAGATACTGGGGTTATAGGCTGCAGGGTGCAACATATAACAGTCTTGTCTCATGAAGAATGGAAAGGCTCACATAGTATCCAATATTCTACACAGGAATGGCAACCTATGGCCTTCTAAGTGTTGTTGAACTCCAACTCCCATAATTCCTAGTCATTGGCAACGGTGGCTGGAGTTGATGGGAACTGGAGTTCAACAACATTTGCAGGTTCGTAGTTTCCTGTCCCTGCACTAAAGGGAGGATGAGACAACCGCATCCTATCATGTTTGCAAACTTATCTTTCTCATACATTTCTCTGTATACTTCAGGAGAGTATCAATGCAACACTACAGTGATGTCAGTGGACACTGCATGTGTGTAGCTACTGTAGTAGCAAGGTAACAATATAATACAGTGACACATGAGAATCTAGATAGTTTAGTTATTATGCTTTATTAAACCATAGCCTACTTCCAAAGATATGCCCATTCTATTTTTGTCTACCTAGTAATCTGAAATCTCATAAGGACTTAAAACTGTGGAATGCCCTCCCATCAGCTGTCAAGGAGATAAAGAAGATAAAGATAAAGAACCACACAACTTTTAGCAAACATCTGAAGGCAGCCCTATATTGGGAAGTTTTTAATGGTTGATGTTTTACTGTGTTTTATATGTGCTGTAAGCCACTCAGAATGGTTGGGGAAACCCAGCCAGATGGGCAGGGTATAAGTAATAAAATAATAATAATAATAATAATAATAATAATAATAGTAAAAATGACATGGTTCAAGCCAAGCTGGATTTTACTAAATGCACTCCCTGCTATTGATGTACCTCTGGCATGATGTACTCGTACCTTGCCTAATCTTGTTCTTTGCTGATGGGTTTGTGTTTGTGATCCTGGATCAGCTCTGGGGTTTGGAACAGATGACCCTTGAATGTGTTTCAGCCTTATGATTTTTTGTTTTTGTTTTTTTGGCATCATTAATTATTGACTGCTGTCAGAAACTCAGTTCCGTTCTTATCTGATATGGCAGGTCTAGGCTTTATCAGATATGGCACTTTGTATGCCACAGTTGAATGTTTTAGTGACTACACTGTTCTCCTGACAGATTGCCAAAAGGAATAAAGCATTTCCAACCAAAAGCTTTCAATCTGACAGATGTGAATGATACAGGACTGATCATCATTGTGTAGAAATGAATTTTTGTCTCACCGTTGCTCACAGGGGAATCTGCATAATGAAAGTCTAAGTCACAATCTCTGGTTAAAAATAATGTTGGTCTGATGAAAGAACTGGTGAAGTAGAATTTGTCTCCAATGGTTCAAGAAAGGTTATGCAGAACCAGGGTTTGAGAAGAGCTTGGCAGCAAGTGAAGAAGAAAAAAACAGATTGATGGCATTGCTGTGCAGTGTGGAAATGCAGGAACTAGGGAAAGGGACAAAGGACACTAATAATACTAGATTAGTTTTCACAAAGTGAGAAAGAACCTGGAGGGGATAAGAAGATAAAAAAGTGAAACAGTGAAGGGACAGGTGGCCAACAACGTAAGGATAACAACTTGCAGAAAACAAAGAAATACACAGGCAATTAATCTTGAATCTCATGTTACCTGAACAAGATGGCTGCTGATTTTATCTCAATATAGATGGGAGCCAAACCACATGAAAATAAATTGATATGATGCAGCCCCTATGAGGGGTGGGTTGCTAACCATGTTTAAAGATCCACTTATAAGTGGGTGTTTACCCATGATAAGCAACCTCCCCCTTCCATCTCAGCTACTAATTACCATTGTTCGTCTGAGCTTTCACTGAGAAAACTAAGAAAATCTCAGCAAACCTAGAAAATAATAGTTTGAGAGGGAGAGGGAGATTCTCTAACAGAAAATGGTCAATGTAAATGAACTTCTTTTCCCAAGATTCAAGGGAATCCAACTCACTTATATTTAAGAATATTCTAAAATAGAAAATTTTATTTGTAGTGTTCTAGATATGTCCTAGAGTTTGGCCTCATCTTCACTATACATTTAAAGGAGTATCATACCTCTTTAAACTACCATTGCTTTCAGCAAAGACTCATGGGAACTGTAATTTGTTAAGGGTGCTGAGAATTGTTAGAAGATTCATATTCCCCTTATAGAGCTACAGGTTGCAGAGTTCCCTGGGAAGAGGGGTTGATTGTAAAACCACTGTACAATCACTGTACAAAAAAACTGTAGCTCTCTGAGGGTAATAGGTGTCTCCTAATAACTCTTAGCACCCTGAACACAGTACAGTTCCCAGGGTACTTTGTGGGAAGCCATGTCTGTTCAAAGTGGTATGATACTGGTTTAAGATTATAGTGCAGATGGGGCTTTCATTCCTATTGTGTGAACAGTAGAACACATACAGAGTGAACATTCTAGCATACTATTATTGAATGACATAATAAGATAAAATAAAGTACATGCTCAGAATGACACATCTGAAAGAACAGACCAATGGGGAAGGCATGTTATAGCAGTCTGCATTCTCTCAAAGTAAAATAAGAAGAAAGGCATGTTTTCCTTCTTGTTTTAAGTGACTCAGCATGTGCTTTTATCTCCAGCATAGCCTTTCTTTCCTTTTAGTTTTGTACTATGCTGGCAGTCTTAAATGTTGCACAAAGGACAGCTGGTAATTGGTATTTGGGGGAAAATAAAATGCTGAAATCTTGAAATATTTTGGAAAGGAAACTAAGGAAGGAACAAGGAAGGGCAGAACAATGGCAATTATCCCTGTGCTAAAAAAATATACAGATACTTCTAAGACCTCTTTCCATCATTCAGTTGTGACACTGTTGTTGAATTTATCAGCATACTTTTACATCACAAGTGTTGAGGTAAAACTTGTTATCAAACTATAAAGTTTCCAAAATTAATTTTAAAAATTAAGTACAAAGTAGGAGAAAGATAAATAAATCTCCTTCAGGTTTAAATTCCCAATTAGTCTGTCCTTCATAGGATGCCAGGGAGAACAGTATATTTTTAATCTAAGCCTTAGATTCTAAGCTAGGAAGTAATGCACCTAAGCTTACTTGGTGAGAGAAAGGGTATTAGATAAATGTGCGGTTACAAATATAACCCATAACTTTACATCACTCAAAAAATTGCTCCTGTCTCTTCATTGGATGCAGAGGCCATACTGGCCAAGCATAAACACTACAAAACACCCATGATGTACCTGAAACAGATCTGGGTGAAATCCAGGTAGACTGGTGGGAAAATAAGGTAATCTTAAACTTGAATACTTGGAAATTCTGTTGAGATCAACTAACTTTCTGAATAATACGCATGTCTAGGAATCACCAGTGTTCCTGGTCTGAGATTTAGTACATTTTGGGTAGCTCTCTTATAGTCAAAACAAGAGCATTAACATGTAATTTTTACCAGGTTTGAATGGACGTTAGTGCACTAAGTGTTGTTTTTTCACACATGAAGGCTTAACTATTTTCTTTATTTCAGATGTACAAGGGATTATTGGGAGAAAGAGGCCATCCATTTTCTTTAGTCTATATCGTAATGAGAATTCTATTACTCTCTATGTGCAACAAAATGTATTCAGTGAATAGCCAAAAAAGGAAAAAAAATGTGGTTTTTCAGCTTCATTATGCATTTGATTTCTCTTATCATTAACAGAGAGGCATAACGTTTCTTAGAAAATTGTGTATAAAAGTGGGAAAGTCTGCAACTTTGAAAACCTGGAGAAAATGTCATTACTGGGAAGGTAAGTTCATTGAAATGAACAGAAGAAGCACAAGATCATGAGAATATTATGAATCAGCTTCAAGTCCATTAGTTTGGTAATGAAAAACAATGCAAAACAAAGGAGTAGAATACAACTGCATATTGAATGACCCTCATCTCAGCATGAAAATGTTTCTGTGCAAGCTACAATTGTCCTTAAAGGTAAAGGGACCCCTGACCGTTAGGTCCAGTCGTGGCCGACTCTGGGGTTGTGGCGCTCATCTCGCTTTATTGGCCGAGGGAGCTGGCGTACAGCTTCTGGGTCATGTGGCCAGCATGACTAAGCTGCTTCTGGCGAGCCAGAACAGTGCACAGAAACGCCGTTTACCTTCCCACCAGAGTGGTACCTATTTATCTACTTGCACTTTGATGTGCTTTCGAACTGCTAGGTTGGCAGGAGCTGGGACTGAGCAACAGGAGCTCACCCCGTAGCGGGGATTCGAACTGCCAACCTTCCGATCGGCAAGTCCTAGGCTCTGTGGTTTAACCCACAGCGCCACCTGTGTCCCACCACAATTGTCCTTACCTGTACCAAATTGTGGCACATCTGCTGCAATTGTGAAGACATGCTGGGACAGTTTCCAGTTCCACCAACAGGTGTTTTTTTTTTTTTTTTTAAAAAAAAGTTATGGAGAAATGTGAATACAGTAATTCCAATATGGTTATATTCCATACTGGAGCCAGTGGGTCTATTGCAGCCTGGAGTGGCAAGGGAAACAGAAGATCAGGACCATGGAAAGCTCCTTGTGCACAAGCTTCAGGGTTAGACTCACCAGACTCACTGTGAAGCCAGGAGCATTTGCTCCAGAATTAACTGTAGGTGACTGATCATTAAATCTGTCTGAGGAAAGCTGGCTTACATTGTTCTTCAGAGAGGAAGATGTGGATGAAGCCACATCTCCATGAAGGCGCATTGTGTTCTGTGGGGATAAAAATGCATCCTGGAGTGCTCTAAGTGAGGCAGAGTGGAGGAAGGAGTCATCAAAGTCCAAGATGGGGGACAACCCTACCTCATTCACAGGTAACCAAGAATGATCTGACCCTCTTAGATCCAAAGCATTGCCCTTTAATGGTTGAAGCAATTTGATCAAGAGATGGATGAGGATCTCAATGTAGCCCTTTTGGACAGTGCAGGCAATCAAATGCTTGATGTGAAGAACAGCAAGTGCATGCTTGGCTTCAAGAAATCACACTATTTATATGTATAATATTTATTCATCTGTCTAATGAGGTGATGTCCTAAATTATTTAGGAGAATTCTTTAAGAATTGATCAGTGGCAACATAGGCAGTCCAAATGATCATAGGTGCTGCTTAACAAATGTGTCCCCTCCATGGAATATTTATTAGAAGGTTTCTAGAAGGACATACTTACACATTGTAACCACAGCCTGCATGTCTCTCAGGAAAGCTAAGCCTGATAAACCTTCTGAAATTTCTCCTTTATAAAAACCATACCTTGACTTATTCTCCTGTCAGAAGTTTTGAAAATATCATTTGCAGGGTTGTTAAGTCAAATGTAAACATGAACAATGAAGACATTTAGACTATTTAGTGTTTGCTGCAGAAATTGGTCTGAAGGGACCATGATAGTATTTGCCATTTCAAGAAAACTCTTAACTGTGCAGCTCTGCCATGAAGGTCACTTTTTTAAGGAACGTGGAGCATTTGGTGTGCGCACGCTCCTAACATCAATATTAATGTTATTTGGGTTTGTGGGGGCATATAAAGAGAATATCTTTTCAGAGCTGAACAAGGTTATTGTTGCTTGCAGACATCAAATAATAAAGGGAATCTGCTCAAGTGGCTAAAAGCTGAAAGGGCCTCTCAGCCAAAATCCCCCATTATTCCTAAATCATAGGGGTTTAGGAAAGACCCAGTTCATACAGCATTCTGACTAGTGCAGAAGCACGGTGATTTCAGCTTGTGACAAATAATTCAGGAATATGACCTAAATTTCATAAATTGTAATTGTACTCAGAAAATGGCAGCCACTTGCAGCAGTGGCTAGTGCCCACTGGGACTGGCAGGGTGTTGTTGTTGTTTAGTCATTTAGTCGTGTCCGACTCTTCGTGACCCCATGGACCAGAGCACGCCAGGGTATAAGGCAGGGTATAAGGTAGGAGACAAAGCTTTTGAAGTGGACTTTCACCCCCCTGCCTTTATTGATCATTCCACACTCACCTGTGAGGCTCTTAAGACCAGCTGAACTCCGTGAGATGCAAAGATGATCTACTGTTACTGAGCTGGACTTCCACCATGCCTGCTCTCCATCTGTAGAACAGCTTTAGATTGATTCATAGTGTCCAAGGATGCTAGATCACAACATCAGAATTCCATTGACAAATGGGGGGTGTCTTAAGTTTCAGCTACTGTTAGGCAAATTTCAAAGTAAACTTACTTGAAAAACATAATAATTACAACAAAGATTCTTGTTTGTCTGCCTACTGAGTATGCAACTGAATGCAACTATCAAAATAAGACTGACATTTGAGAGTCAGGAGAAATTCCCATTGGCTGTATTGCAAAAACTTCTTTGTTTTATGGATATGTGGGTGTTCAGTTGGTTTATGAAAGGATGTGTCAGGACATTTTAATAAAAATGAAATTTATCTGAAAATTATGTATACAGGGCAATGGGTCCCATTTTTTCTACCAAGGACCACATGGAAATTTCTGAGGGCCTTGACATACCACTTAATGATTTTTCTGCCAGTTGCAACAATTGTAATGTTCTGTGCTAGTTGCTGCTTGGAATTCAAATTGCAATAAAAATACAGTTACAATAATTATGAATATCTAATGTGATGGATGTGCCATCTCCTACCTTCAACCACAAATCCAGAGAGACACTGCAGACCACCTGAATGAAGCTCATGGACCACTAGTGGTCCACAGATCACAGTTTGGGAACCCTGGTTAGATCTTTTTGGGTACCAAGCAAGGTGGAAGCTATGCCCAAAAAATGAAAGGAAGAAAATTAGGTCTGAGGTTTCGTTAACAAAATGATAACACTTACACACATGTCCAGGGCTACTCAAATACTGTAAATCAAATATTTTGATTTGATTTGATGGTTCACAGAATTGGACCATGAATTGCAAGTGCCCAAATCTAAAATGGAAGCAGCAGTGACATGAAAGGGTGGGGGATTTGGGGGGAAAGAACCACTACTGGTCTTGGCTGTTAAAACAAAGATGAGATATTCCTTAAAAATAAAAAAATAAATCTGCAAGCCCTTTTGTTGGGAACTACTGTATTGTTGGCATTACTTTTTTGTATGCTAATATTGATGGTGTATTTGTATGAATGTAGCCTGTAGGCTGATTCACACATACTTGAGAGCTATACTAATGGCAAATATGTGAACTATCTCTACTGAAAAGATATGTGTTTGAATAAGCATATAGTGATACGGAAGTTCTTCCAGTGATTAATATGCTGTGGCTGATTCAAGCACTCATCAATTAACGCAACAGTCAACAACAAAGACCCTAAGGAGCCAAAGAGCAGAATATATAAACATAAACATAAATCAACAAATGATGTTGAATATGCATGTGTGAATAGGGTTGGCGCCTCTCTGTCTTTAAGGATGAGTCATATCTTGTAAGAAATAGGCATGCAGACACAGATGTGCAGGTGTGTGATGGGGAGAAGCTGAGAAACAGGCAAATGCTTTGTTTGTGTATCAGACATCAATAAGATGGAAGTTATAACCTGATCTGTCTTTTGTTCTATATCTTTTAGAGATCTAGAAGATTGGCATTAATATATGTGGGGAAATAGTCTTCAGCAGAAATGAAAGTCTATTCTCTTATGGCCTTAGTTGGCTAAAAACTACAGGGACCCTTAAACTAGATAAATATTATTGTAGATAATGCATGAATACAATACTAAAACCCTGATGATCTGCTTTCTTATGAAAAGCAACAGGGCGGATGTGTGGTGGTGAGAGGTTGTTTAGAGAAGAGCCTGGATTTTTCCACTGAAGCTCCCCACAAGGCACATTCTCCATCTATGAAATCCCAGGTTTATATTTACCTTGCTAAAAAAATGCCATGTATTGCCATGAGATGAAACAAGGCTATGTGTGGGAATAAAAGAGGTAGTGTGTTAGGTGGGGAAGGATCCAGCATCCTCTCACTCCTTACTGCTTCTTTATTACAACTTGCTCCCTCGCAGTGCTGCTTGTAGTGAGGAAGTAGGCCCGCAGTCTAATATGACACTGCTCATGTGTACTTTTTTAAGGTGAGGAAAAGTCACTTAGCTTTGTAATATGCTTTAATGGCATCATAATTGAGATTTATTTGCTGTTAAATTCTTGACTGGTTAAGTAGCCGTAGACTATTTAAATCAATTTAATTCCTAAGTGATTAATACATTTTGTTGTCCCAATTCTAATAATGTTTGTCCATAATTGTAGGAAAATCTAAATATAATGTCCTGGTAGAGCAATAAATTCATTTAGGAAGACACCCTGGTGGAGCAATATATTCATTTAGAAATTGTAGGGACATGTTTGGAAACATGGCTATAAATATTTGTCCAGACGGATCTCATTGTGTAGATTGGGAGTTCCCATTACCAAAGTACTGGCTCTTTAATACCACACCTGTCCTTGCTGATCCGCAGCAAGAAACTGGTCACATGACTTGTGTGTTATAGATAGATAGATGATAGATAGATAGATAGATAGATAGATAGATAGATAGATGATAGATAGATTCTTTATTGTCATTACACTAGTGCAACATTGCACAAGTGCAACGAAATTGGATGCCATCCCTTAAAAACAACAAAAGCAAAACAACAACAACAACCAAACAAACCACCTTCCAACCACACCCACACCCATCAAACTCCCAGGTCTCACTATCGAGTTACAGCATTCAAAAAGGCCATAGCTCTTGGATAGAAACTGTTTTTTAGTCTATTTGTCCTTGACTTGATGTTTCTATACCTCCTGCCAGAAGGCAGTAGTGCAAACAGACTGTATTCCGGGTGAGATGGATCCTGCAGGATGTTGTTTGCTTTCCTAAGGCAACGGGAACCGTACAGTTCTTCCAAAGGTGGGAGAGGGTGACCAATAATCCTTTGGGCTGTGGTTATGACCTTCTGGAGCACCTTCCTCTCCCTAGCTGTACAACTGGAGAACCAAGCACAAATACAGTATGTAAGTATGCTCTCTATGGAGCCTCGGTAGAAGGACACCAGCAGTCTCTCACTCAGATTGTTCTTTTTTAAAAGTCTGAGGAAATAAATTCTCTGCTGGGCCTTCTTCACCAGAGCAGTGGTATTTGCGCTCCAAGTCATGCCCTGATCCATAGTCACTCCCAAAAACCTGAATTCCGCCACCCTCTCCACCCGTTCCCCGTTGATATACAAGGGCTGAATGTCCGCCTTTTTCTTCCTGTAATCCACCACCAATTCCTTGGTCTTAGCCGTATTAAGAGCCAGATTGTTCTCTCCACACCAAACACAGAGCCGCTCCACCTCGTCCCGATAGGCGGACTCATCCCCTCCTGAAATGAGCCCCACCACCGTAGTATCATCAGCAAACTTGATGATTTTGTTGCTGGAGTAGATGGCTGTACAGTCATACGTATAGAGAGCATAGAGCAGGGGACTCAACACGCAACCCTGTGGTGAGCCGGTGTTAAGGCTAAGGGCTGTGGACACATGTGACCCTACTCTCACCCTCTGAGAACGTTCTGACAAAAAATCCAAAACCCAGAGACAGGTGGAGTTGGGGAGTCCAATCGTCTCTAGCTTGGACACCAGTCTATGGGGGAGGATAGTGTTAAAAGCAGAGCTAAAATCCACAAACAGCAGCCTCACATAATTCCCCGGCCGCTCCAGATGGGACAGAGCAGCATGGAGAGTGGTGGTGATAGCGTCTTCTGTGGATCTATTTGCCCTGTATGCAAACTGGTAGTTGTCAAAAGTTGATGGAAGACAGGAAGTAATATGACGGCGCACCAGTTTCTCAAAACACTTCATGATGATTGGAGTCAGTGCAACTGGTCTGTAGTCATTCAAACTACTGATTGTGGATTTTTTAGGCAGAGGGACAATAGTTGACGACTTCAGGCAGGGTGGGACAATAGACTGGTGTAAGGACTTATTGAAGATCTTAGTGAAGACCCTCGCCAGCTGATCCGCACAGCCCTTCAACACCTTTCCAGTGATACCATCAGGTCCAGCCGCCTTCCTTGGATTCACCATCCTCAATACTTGTCTCACCTCGTGCTCCTCTACAGTGAATGAGGGGCCCCTATGGGCTGGTGGCTGTAATACCGGCGTCTCAGGTGGCTCCTTCTTGAAGCGAGCAAAGAAGAGGTTAAGCTCCTCCGCCAGCAAAGGGTCACCGTCGACAGCGCCAAGGTTAGGTTTGTAGTTGGTAATATGCTGAATCCCCTGCCACATCTGTCTTATGTTGTTGCTTCTTAAATTATCCTCAATCCTCTGCCTATAATCCAGTTTATCATGTCCTGTAAAGCATACACCACTAGTTGGCCTGAGCAAAGCAGCAACCTAGCCTTAGACTTTGCCCTTTTTAAACCCTACTACACAGATGGGGGAGAGGTACTGTACCTGACCTAATGTTGGACTTGCAGCAATTAGCTTCCTATCCTGCTATCTCAATTTTCTTTTGAGTCAACCTTAAATGCTAATTAAACAACCTATGGCTTTTTAAACTGTGTGTGGAAGGATTATACTTTCTGCTGTAACAAATCTGAACAAAGCTCTCCCTCTTTTCTCTATTGGGTAAGCAATACACAGGTCTTAGGACACATTCAATTATTGGTTTCATTTGAAAACAATGCTCATCTATGGTACAATGTTCCATGAATGAGCCTTGGGAACACCAGCTCCCCTCCCTCCCTCTGCTGTGTGTGGCCATGAATACTTTCACTTGTGTTTTTAACTAACCACAATTTAATGCTATGTCCACACCCAAGCAAACTTGTTGAAACAAGACATCTTCAAACCATGATTTCCAATCCTGTCATGTTTCCATAAACTATAATTAAGATTAGCCACAAGTTTAGGTTTCTGATGTAAACTGTGGTTAATTGAAAACTAAAGTCAAAGTTTCTAACCTCCTGCTCTTAATTATTCCAGAGGAGGAGTGTGAACACTGAAGACCAACACAAAACACTAAGCTATACTTCAGTGCAAGATAGACAGAATTCAAGCTTACAACTGCTTTGAGCTAGATTGTAGTTGTCGCATTAGAACCCACAATTTCCACCAACTGGAGCCAACTGCATAAAAGAATCAGGAGCCTGGAATTTCATCATTTCATCAGTATAATTTTGATGGTTTGGAGGAGGAAGAATAATTTTGTTGTTGTCATTGTGAATGATTTGGTCAGCTATAACCTGAGCTTTCTTCTGCTCTGCTTTGTTTCTCCACCAGCAGATCTGGATTTATCCTCTGTCCATCTCTGTTTTAGAGCTATAACCAAATCAGGTCACATTATGCAGTAAGCTTCTGCTTCTGTTTCCTGATATGTCGAAACAGCAGCAGCCCCCCAAAGAAAGTGAAAGTCTATTACTTCAGCAATCTGCACGCCAAAGAAGACTGCACCACATTTTCTGCAGTCAGTTGGAGCAATGCAGGCCAAACGTTCATGGACCATCAGTGCATCTCTGGCAAGAAGACAGAGAGGAGGACTGAAATCTGACTCTAGGAACTGGTTGTGATGCCACTAAAACAGCATCATTTGGTACCCTTATTGCTTCTGTGGCAAGTGATGGCTTAAGGCAGATAGCAGTATGAATTTTAAAGTGGAGAGTTTATCTCTGTGACAAATGGTTTGTTTCATTGGCTTTAGAGATCGAAGTAATTGCTGCACGAAAAATATCACATTCCAAACTTCAACTATTGGCATGCTTGAATTATCTTAACAAGAGGCGCCTAACAAACAGCTTCGATTCATAAGCTGTTTACATAGTAAATGAGGAGGTGGCTCTTTGCGTTAAGTGCTTTAGTGACTGTAGCAATCTTGATCACACTTAGCTTTGGCCACCCTAACCAAATGCTGGGTGGTGAATATTTCCTTTGACTTAAGAAAATTTCACTATATTCAATCTCTAATGTACTTCAGCTGCAGAGCAAACTGAATTTCAGTCAAATGCTAAGGAATTGGAGCTAATGAGCTGGTACTGAACAATTGCCCTTGGAATCATTGGTTCACTGATTGTCAATCATGTCAGGATTTCAGCTGGAGCAAAGATAGGTTATTCCTATCACCTAAAATCCATTCTAAAGATGTGATGCAAAATCTTTGCTCTATTAAACATAAGGAGAGGGCATTTTGTAGATTTTAGTGGGGCTGGGATTACTATCAAGTGTGCAGCCATACAAGCTGGCCTCACCTTTTCAGCAGAAGTAAAAACGGAGGGAAGATTTAATATAAAGCTGTAGGAAAACTCACTCTAGTGATGTTGTGGCCTCTCATCTTTCAGCTCCCACTCAGTGCGAGAGTATTCTGTGCCTTCCCAAAGAGCTAAAACCTAAGGGTTTTGAAATTGCCAAAGTGCTTGAAATATTTACACAGAATAGTCTATGTACGTGCTCATGAATTTGGAGGACATTCCACAGAAGCTCTCTCTCTCTCACACACACACCACATGTATGTGGTGGCATGTTTGCAAATCATACTGGTTCACTGAAATGGTGCCAGCTCCCTTGCTAGGCCTCACCACACCAAAGAGGAGACTGGTGGATTTTAATGGTGGCATTGTCCTCCATGGACAAATGCTTTGCAAGTCCTGAAGAACTTGCCACTTCTACTCCCCACTTCTCTTTTGGCCCCTACCCCACCCCAGTTGCATCTGAACACAGCACATCAAGCATGCAGCATGAAAACTCAGACACAGCTGGCTGGGACAGCACTGAAGGGGTTCCCATTCAACTACTGTGGAATCAAAGAACTGTGGCATGAAGCCTCTAATAAAAAGCAAACAAATTGGCACTGGCGGTGCTAATTGGAATGACGTGCCTTAACTGTGCAGACAGCATCAACTCATTATGTTTTTTCTCTCCTTAGCATCTTTGCTGTTGGGTTCTGGCTGAAAACTTTCCAAGAGTACTGCAGAACTTTAAAGAAGTGTTAATGCAAGTGCTTTTGCTGTGAATATTTCTCTTGACAGTCTCAGAGACTGTTAGAATTCCATGGTGTTGTTGCTGATGTGGAGTCTCCCCCCTGCCTTTTAGTTTTCTTTTTTTCCATTTCAAGAAAATCAATAAATCCCATTCTGGTTAAGTGGAGAAAACATCAGGAAGATATAATCAGGCCAGAGTGTAGTTTCACAGCAGGACTTGTGCAAGTGGCAGTGCTAAAGCCAGAAATGAAAGTTATAGCCTATAAGAGGATGGGAAACGTGCTTTGCTGCAAGCAAATAAATTAGCTGGATTACTCAGGTGCTTAACGCAAAGTATAACCAGCATTATAGAAGAAGACTGAACTGAGAATTAGGAAGCCCCCATTTTAAATTTGGACTCTGCCACGAACTTACTAGGTGACTTTAGACCAGCAGTTGTCAGTCTTACTGTGACTTTTCTGCATTTTCTTCACTATTATGATGAAAACAATACTGACCTACCCAACTGGGTTGTAGTAAGGAATACCAAGATATTGAAGTGTTTTGGACACTCTAAGCAAATATGAGGTATTTAGCGCAGAAGCTCAAAGTTAGGTAAAGTTGAAGTTCAGTTTTAATACATTAAGCTTTAAAATTAGTTTTTAATTTAGTTTTGCCTTGCTTTCTTTTGTTATTTGAACTCCATAATGCAGTAAGGACAGGCCGTGAAAACATTTCCGCAGGCATTTGCCATGCAAGAGGAAGTTCTTTAACTGAACCTGTTTTTAACTTGTATTATCTTTATGTTGTATTATTTGCTGCTTTTGCCTCTTTTAAACTGTTTAATTCTATATTCATACTCTTGTAATTTGAACTGTTATAAACTGACCTCAGAACTGTGTAGCAGTAGACTGAAGCAAAATTGTTCCCATGGTCAAAGCAAAGTAACAGTGACAGAACTGAGGCATACACACTATTATCCTCACTGTTGTTGTTTGACTATATCTTGCAACATAAAATAGTGTTTTTGCAATGCTTTTGTGGGGCAGGAGGAATTTAAATGTCCTACTCTAAGGCCAGCAGTTCTAATTTCAAACACATGCTTGTATAAACAAACACAATACAAACACAGCCAATAGAAATGGCTGTAGTATTTATATTCCACCTTTCCTCCATAGAGTTCAATAGGTGGTGTACATGTTTTCCATCTCCATATTGTCCATTTCCATATTATCAACAAGCCTGTTGAGAGGCACCAACTGGCCGCAAGTCACCCAATGAGCTTCATGGTTGAGTGGAATTAGGACCCTGGTTTCTGGGTCCTAGTCTGGCACTCTAACCACTATGTAACACATTCCTATTATTGTAGCAGCTGAAGAAAAACAAATAATTGTTGCTGTCTGTCTCTGCCACTGCCTGGCTCAGACATCATGCTTGACCACATGAGCTTATCAGAACTCCAGACATGTAGAAACAAATCATCTGGTAGAAACTGGTCCAGTAGGAAACAAAACTACCAGCTTTGTCCAGGGCAGCATCCACATTAGAGGGGAGCTTAATCAAAGATACATTACTTTAATGAAATTCTCATAGAAAATGCAGGACATTTGATAGAACGTATCTAAATTAATTACTCCCTGCTGCCAAAAGGAAGTTGTATGACAAATTATTTGTTCTGCCTATTCATCCATTCTTCATCAGTCCTCTTCCTTCCCTGATGCAACATAAAGAGCATACACAAGCTCATTCATGGTGCTGAGTGGATTAATTTGCAATGATCAGAGTTAATACGTGGCTTGTTCAACCAAAATAGCAGTCAGTATAATAATAATAATAAAAAATAATCTAGATCATTGAAAACTATATTTTAAATGAAAGAATCATTAAAATATTCTGGGTCTGGATTGCAGCAGGTTCCAATTTTCAATCAAAATAGCATTTTTAAAAATTGGCGTGAAGGATAACATATCTGACATGGCGGCTTCCTTTGCTGTTTCATACAAACCCATCTCAAAATTACACATTCTGTTTAGTTGCATTGCAAACCATTTCTGCTTAAATAAGAAAATGGATAAATTCCTCAGGAACCATTAAGAATTTTTAGAAATCTTTTCCTGGGTGCATGGCATTGAAATGGATGAAAACTATCCAAAACCATGCTAGTAGTTCAGCAGCATTTGGAGTGGACCATGTTGACTAACCCTGAGCTAGAGCTCTCAGTGGTCTGACTAGATCTGAGGCAGCTTCCATTCTTATGTTCCCTTACTGGACTATATTACATTACTGTTGCACCCTGCGAAGTTACACTTTGCCATGTTTCTTCCTATCTCTTTTTTGAAGCCCTCTGGAAGCGAAGACCTTTGAAGTCCACAGGATTCACAGCAAGATTTGGGGAGTAATGGAATGGTCTCCCCAGGAAATATGTGAAATATTTTGAATGGGAGGTTTTGAAGCTGAAACCAGGTGGGCATTTGTTGGGGCTGTTGTTGATCTAGAGGAGTGGAAGGTAAGTCAAGTTCATGAAGGCCTAAGAAAGTCAACGATGGTATGATCCAAGGTCTCTGTGCTTTCCCATGCATATGAGTGTTTCTTCTTCTCTCCTTTATGACATGGCTGTTTGGATGGACCAGAATATAGGCGCTGAAGCACTAGAGAATCTTTTTATCATTGCCACTATGAAATCCACTATAAACATTAAAACCCAGATAAATTACAAAAAGCCCAGCCAACCAATCCCAGTAGCTAAAATCAGCATAAACCAAAGCAAGGAGAATGTTGGTTCAAAACCTGAAGCCCCTGATAGAATGTCATTAAAAGTCCTGAAAGAACAAAGAAGTCTTCATTTGTCTAAAAGACCATAGAGAAAACCATAGAGAAAGACCATGTCAGGCAACCCTTGAGGCCCCTTTCCCTTGCATCTGTCCATCATAAATCGTTAAATAATTTTAAAGTATCTTATTCATATTTTGAGCAATTTTTGCACATTCCAAAATTTGGTTATTGTTCCAAATTTAAATTGAAACAATTTATGAACAGTTATGTAAAGCAGTTGGGCAAATTTGCTCATACCTATTGGTGACACCACCACACTTGAAACATTATTGGAACTTCCATTGTCTTTTGCAAGTCCTGCTCATTCTCCTTCTCATGTCCCATCAAAAAAGGTAATGTATGTAAAAGGGTTCATCTAATTTGCATGGACATTTTGATTAGTCCCTAAGCAATTCTGCACATTAGCAGTATGAACTGATTTCAGCAGCACATTTCTCCAAAAGCATTTTCTTTCCTCTGCCTGTATAATTTTCATGCATCCTACAAATGTAATGTGTGAAGGAGCCTGCAGTTGAGTCTGCAATTACCCTTCATATTACCCAGCCTCCACCCAAGGAGACTACAGTGAAACGCCAATGCCTGTTGGAAATAGTGCAATATTCATTTAAACCATATGAGATTAGTACTTTGTAAGTACCTTAAAGCCCCTACCCCCAGCTTCCTTTATCTCTTTTGGCTTTAATTCTGCCCCCCCCCCACAATTGACCTTTCTGACCACTTAATCTTCACGTTTGTAGCTAGCAAGCTGACTGCACTGCCAGTGGAACAAGATACAAGTGGATGTTCTTAGATGTCAAAGAAGAAGGGAATGATCTGCTGACATGACAGTCTTTGCTCAGCAAACATAACTGGCACAAAGTATAAATCAAACACTTTATAATCAGACTTCTAGGCAGATATTCTTTGTGAGCTGCCAATCATTTGACAGCACAGGAAATTCTTGTTGATGAAGCACAAATGAAAATGGATAGTCCTTAAGAAAAGTCACCTCTTTGCTGACTTCCAACGTTCTTCCAAATGTAGGGGATTGTCATGAGTGAGGAAGTTAGTTTGATAACTTCAGAGTACGAAAGTTGGCTCTTTGAAATTTCCAGGCATGTAGTTGCCTGATGGCCAGAGGTGGGAAACCTGTGGTCCTCCAGATACTACTAAACTACAACTCCCATCATCCCTTGCCATTGGTAGCTCCTGCGGTAGAATATGCAATGCAATTTTGTGTTGATTTGACCTATTTGTTTTATTCCCCCTTTTCTGGCTTTATGTGAGATGTGCCAGGAACAGCACATGAAGCAGCAAAGGAAACTTCAGGTAAAGGGGAAAACAAGAGGGGGAAAAGCTTTTCCTCTTCCATGAACAACAAGCTTCAGTAGATCACCAGCATTTCAATGAATCCAAAGTTTGTGGAACAGCTACTCTGGATCCAAGCCATTGAATTTATGTAAAAGATTTCCTACCTTTTTATACAAGCAGTTCTTGCTTTTATCTGTAAGCTGCCTCAAGTCCCTTCAGGGGGGAAATGGGGAATAAATAAATAAGTAATAGTGAGGTGAAATTTGTATGCTTGACATCTACATGACCCAAAGTTCTCATCCTAAATAGCCATATTCAATTTTAATTGTCCCCTCCCCAAATGAAGATGGATGAGTGGTTATAAGGGCTGCAATGTAGCTAACAAAGATGTTCAACAAGCATCAAAAAATCAGAATTTCTAGCTCCTGCTTTGACAGGCAGCCATGGAAAACCCTGAACTGTCTTGCCAATTTGGATGACACCACCCTGGCTCAGCGTGCCCAGTCAACAAGGTTGCTGTTCTATGCTTTTCTTCACCTGCCCACCTTAAATGTGACCCAACCTGTCTGCTCCAGCCCAACCCTACTGAACATGGAGGATGGTATTTGGGAAGAAGACCAGATGCCCAACATCAAATGACATCGCAAGTAGCAAGCTGCGGTAAGCACCTGTTTAATTCAGAACGTCTGGTAAACAAAAAGGCAAAACTAACGGACACTTTGAATGTCGCTGATTAAATCCAGTAATATACACATGCATTATTCCCAAGCTATTAACTTTCTGACACAGCTTAAATTGCCATAAATTAAATCTGCATGAATGATTTAGACCCCTGTAGTGCAAAATGTTAAGGGATGATAACAGGGTTGACAGTATATTGAAGCCAAGGGTGAAATCTGCTTCTTGGAAAATGCTTCTTGAAAAACGGGTTTCATTCCAAAAAAAATAAAAGCCGATTGATTCTGCATTACCCTGCAGTGTATCCTTTTGCAAACAGATGACAATTGAGGTAGTTAGTCCTGACAATGAGGTGTGCGTCCGCAGCTGCCCAATGACGTTGCGGGATCACAACCACTCCACATGGAGGGATCACAATCACACCTTCCTTCTTCATTCACCTGGGGCATGTGCAGAGAGGAAAAGGTATGGATAACCAAACCAAGGGAAGAATTTTCACATGGGCATCAAGTAACCACACACATCTTCGTGAATGGCAAGATCTAGAGTCAAACTGGCTTGAAAGCAGCATGCTTAGGATGAGCACGAATGAATCTAAATAGATTAGTTTGTGTGCCACCATAGAACATGATGGCCATGTTTAGCTGCACTCTCTGCTACCAGAGGAGCATTCCTCCAATGTCAGTATGCCTCCAAATAGCAGTTTTTGTGAATTGCAAATAGGGCAGAGTTCTAATTGCATTCTTGCAGGATATCCATTGGCATCTGTCTGGCCATTGTAACAATACAAAGCTGGACTAAGCAGATCTTTGGCCCAATCCGGTGGAGCTCTTCTTATGCAGTCTATAAAATTCCTAATTTAGCTGCTCCTTACATAGCTCTTGTTTTCTCTTTCTGGAAGCCATGGTGATCTCATATTTCTTTACTTAGAAGAGAAGCAATAAAGCAACAGGGGGAAGCAATGAAGATAATAAAGAGGTATTCTAACTCTACCCCATGCCCATGAAAATATTAGTAATTAACCCATTTATTTATTTTATTGCTTTCTGGAAGCCAATGAGAATACAAGGAGGTTTGGGATGCCTCTCCCTTTCTCTCCCTCTCCTCCAACCCCTTTCTTTTGCCATCCTGGGAGTCCTCTCTTACTGTGTTGTTCCCCACCTAAATTCTGTTATAGCTGGCAGAATTTCTCAAATTCCTGCCAAGACTGAAGCACGCAGAATTTGCAGCTGTTCATTTGCATCCTTTCCCTCCATTTGCACTACCAGTATTCATGCCCACATGATAAAAACTCTGCAAAGAATGTGATCCTCAGCTGATCGCATGTATTAAAGATTCTTTATTACATGTACTTTTGTCAAAGTGAAATGGCATGCAGAGAATTCAGGACAATTAGTAGTAGCAGCAGTAGCAGCAGCAGTATTTATTTAAAAACAGAACTGATAATCTCCCAATCTATACTGTCCTCCTACTCCTGGGCAGTGGTGAAGCTGCACACACTGCTACCAGGGGCAGAGAGCAGACGGGGACATGGCTGTCACCCCCCAGGGCGTGACATGCCTCCTGGGGGTGTGGTATGCCACCCGCAGGGGCATGGTGCATGTTCTGAAGGTGTGTGACGCATCGCCTGTGGGGGCGTGGCACCCGGCGCGCATGGGGGTTGCACAGTGCATGTCCAGGGGCGCCACGATGGCACCCTACCAGAATAGTGGTGCTGGGGGGCGTTCCATTCCCTCCGCACTCTCATTCCTCAGCCAGTGATCTTGGGAAGATTCAGGATTTGGAGCAGGGGGAGGGGGGGGAGGGGGAGGCTCCCACCATTCCTCCTCCACGGTCCCTGACACCTTTATGGTAACTCTCCCCATGTTCACTTTCCCAGATATGAACTAATTATTAAGCTGGGAAATCAAGGCAAATAGATCAAATCTGAATGTATGCAACAGTGCAGTGGGTGGAAACAATTTTCTCTCCAAAGGCTAAGGAGGGAACAAGAGCCCCAAAACCCTACTTGCTCCCCTGCTTTAAGGTAACTGTCGAATCCTTCATCATATTAAATCCAGCAGGCGGGCAGGCTGCTGCAAATGCTGTCCCGAGGGGTCTGGCCCCCTTAAATAGGCACAGACACACAAGCCCTCATTTTCTGGGTTACATGAGGACTGCATGGAAGTCTAGCCAAGCATGCTGCACTCTCTAGGGGGTGAAGCAAATGCACCCCCCTCCCCAACTGGAAGGTCAGAGAACAGTATTCCCAATCTGCTTTTTTCCCCTGCAGGCCTCATAATGTGCATCTTGGACCATGGATCTGAGCACCAAAAAAATGCAATTGAAGTACAGATCATGGCAGAAAATCAGTCATGTTTAAATATCAGAACACACTTCAAAACTAATAGCCTCTGATGTTATGTTTGCATACATACACTGGTAATACCGCAGATTTTTAACAGAGATCAACAACAAAGGCAAGAACAAGCAAAAGATTAATTTTAATAAATAAAACAGCATCCTTTTCAAAGATCAGCCATCAGAGAAATCATAACAGGATGTGTGTCCTGTTTTATACAATCAGTTTGGACAATATCCCAGTCTGGATCAATAGATTCATTTTTCTCTAGCCAACATTTCCGCTGCCTTTTATGTGCGAACAGTCTTTCATAGTAGAATTTGCTCTGGAAGGGATATACATTTCTGATACTTATGATCTAGTAGCAGATCTGTAAGATTAACAGCATCATTGTCAACACTAAGTGGAGAAAAGATCAGAGTCACATGCACACAAAAATGTATATGGAAATATGGTGTGGGATTCAAAATGCCACATGTGAAGTACATGGAGACTTTTAAGCCATCCCCTTGAGTCCTTCACAAAGTCATTGCCCAAGCTCAGGAAAACCCTAGAGCAGTATTCTGCAAAAAGACTGCCATCAATGAGTCTCTAGATCACAGTCATGAAGTTCTTGCTCTTCTTATGGGTCTTTGGATTCTGTGTTGTCTCTTTGACTCCTATAAGGGCCAGAGAATTAGGGTCTACAAATGGGAAGTCCTGGACTAAGGCTGCCACATGAGAATATATTTCACAAGAGACTACAAATAAATGAGACATCTGTTTTATGGAAATCTGGTGCTTAAAATATACAGTCATGCACGAGTTGTCACGTGGAAGTGGGGAAATGCCTGTGCCAACAGCCATACTTAGGCCCATTAACTCACCAAGAAACTGACCTGGGTATTTCAGCAATTGAATATCCCATTAGATTTTACCCTTTGCTGGAACCAGGACCCCAAGAATTGCAAGGGACTCGGGCACCATGCAGGTTAACCCCTCAAACTCACAACAGTATATTTTGCTTATTGTTCCTCTCACATTCCTTAATATTAAACTGCTGCCTGTTTCAAAGAGTAGCCAACCAGATACCTCTGGGGAGCTTGTAAACAGGATTTGATAGTGATTGCCATATCCTGCTGTTGTCCACAGCAGCTGGAAGGCAGAGATATAATGCCTTTGAACATGACATTTTAATCAAAGTAGGCAGTAAGAAGAGCTTTTGCAGCTGGCTGAAAAAGCCTTGGGTGTTCATTTTGTATTGGTTTTAAACCAATATAATCTTCAGAATCTTGGGGTGCTGTACTTATGGTATGTACATGAATTGCCTTGAGACATGTGTGAAATGTGATTCATAAATTAATAATAATAATAATAATAATAATAATAACAATAATAGATGCAATGTTGTTCAATCCTTTAAAAAGTATAATAATAAATTGTGACATCTGGTGGCAATAAAGTTTGTAAGACTACATTCTATACCCACTGATTTCAGTGGGACATTTGAGTATAAATTGTAAGTTAATTATAGATTGCATGAGCAAGTGCTTTCTTCCTTTGTCCCGTATGATAAGTTTAGTTGCTCTGTTCTGCTTCCATCAGGAATATCCAGTGTGGTGCCTCCAGGATATTGCTCCCATAATTTCTGACTTTTGGCCATACAAGTTGGAGCTAATGGGAGTTGGAGTTCAATGTACTGTACAATGTAACTATCCCTGAGGGGTGTGCATGTGTGGGTGGGTGGGTGGGTGTGAGTGTGTGTATGTGTGTGTGTACACACACACACACACATATATATACAGCTTTATGCAGGGCAGTCAGTTCTACACACATTATTTCAGAGTTCTCTTTAAGTTGCAGCCTTATGTTTAATAAAACTGGGGCCCTAGTTTAGTTCATATTGTGTCTTCACTCTGGAATTGGACAAAGAGTTCTACACACTGTCACCCATCAATGTGTATCCCATTACGCTAGTTGTACCTTTGTGTGACTTATTTCTTGAAGACATATGCTGAGTTTCAGGTCGGAGATAAAATGGAAGCTAATGTGAAAGTCAACTTGAAATATTTTACTTCTAGGACAGAAGAAGTTGAGGATGGGGAACCTGAGGCCCTCCATGTGTTAGACTACAATTCTCATCATTTGTGTCCACTGACCAGGCTGGCTGCAGCCGATGTTGTAACTACATCAGCAAAGCCACAAGTTCACCAACCTTAATAAAAGTAAGATAGGTATCCCCCCCCCCGCATTTTTAAAAAGATTGACATAATGCCATGTAAACTAAGGACACTTAAATAAACAATTTATTCCCCCGCCCCCAGTAGAGATGATTTAACAGACACAGATTGCCCTGTTATTGTGGCACCTATAGCATGCATTGGATAACATATAGGAGTGACCATTAATTATATTTTGCCCCATATCAAAGGAAGATGCATTAAAACATTCAAGCTCAGCATAATGACCCTGGAGAGATATAAGTGAGTGCTGATGCAAAGAGATAAAGTTTTGTGATTGTGATCTAAGAGAAGGGGTAGTGATGTTTTGCTGACATAGATGCAGTCTAGAGAAAGTTAGTGGCATCCTGCCATGGTATTTAAAGATGCTCATGAAGACTAGGCTATCAGTCTGGATATCAATTTGCCCTTGTTAAGTGAAAAGCAGGTTTTGTCCTTTGAAAGTCTGAGGATCCCAAAGAAGGGCCCCTTAATGCTGTTAATATTATGATTCTTGTTGCAAAATATGCATTTAAGTTGAAGAAAAGGATCCTGGTGTTCACCCACTAGATGGAAGTTCCAGCCTTGGTTCATTTCCTCACGTAGGGCTCAATCCTAACCATGGTTGTTGTTTTTTAGAAGTAAGTCCAACTCAATTCAATGGGGCTTACTCCCAAGTAAATGGGTTTGGATTTTTTTAGGTGGGGGATGAGAGTACAGTGGTACCTCGGGTTAAGGACTTAATTCGTTCCGGAGGTCCGTTCTTAACCTGAAACTGTTCTTAACCTGAAGCACCACTTTAGCTAATGGGCCCTCCCACTACCGCCGCACCACAAGAGCACAATTTCTGTTCTCATCCTGAAGCGAAGTTCTTAACCCAAGGTACTATTTCTGGGTTAGCAGAGTCTGTAACCTGAAGCGTATGTAACCTGAAGCGTATGTAACCTGAGGTACCACTGTATTTCTTTTTGAATTCTGCAGCTAACTGAGCCCCCCCCCCAAAGTCTAGACAGCAATCTATACTCATAAAAATGCCCTTTTTCTCATGCTTGCTCTTGAAACTCATTAGTTCTTCCCAGAGTGGGCAAATGTCTGGCATAATGGACTTGAACTGGCCTTTGAATGTGATGGTGAGAGGCAGGAGGCAGAGAAAGAGAATGAGCTGTGTGCTTATAATTCAAACTGCACTTCTCGTCCTTACTTTTACCTCAAGTCTGTCATGAAAACATGGTATTACATAAGTTTAGACATTTGATTTTATGCAAGTTGCTAGTGGCACGGATATCCAGGGATGCCACTCTCTGCTTCGGGTTATATATGTATATGGAAATCTCACCTTGAAGGTTAATTCCTATTTGCCCATACAAGTCGACAACTTGGATATTATTATATTCTGTTGTGACTTTGGTATGACCTTTTAAACTGTTTGTGAATTGTTAATGAGTCCTCAGCTCCCAAGTGTTGCAAAACCTGATGATAACACTGTCTGACAGGTACCATACAGAATACTGCATTTGCATTGGAGGATGTGAGCATTTGTTTCCACTGTCATTTCAGGAATTAATGCATTTTTGTTGTAAATCACCACTGGATCTCTGCCAGTTTATATCAAATGAGGATGGGGCGTGAAAAATTAAAGGCCTCTTCAGAGATGAACTGTAATACAAATTGGACCTCTTTGCTCAGTAAAGGAACTGTTCGGGATGCAACTAAAAGTGAGGGATGCCGCTGTGGAGATGTTACCACTTCCCTGTGGCTTAAATCTTTGCCGCAGTAGCAAAGCTTCGGTGAAAGAATCAACCAGGATGAACACATCACATGGAAGGTAGTTACATGAGCACCATTCTTTGGGGGTATGATCTCCTCTACCTTTCAATCATTTTTTGTCAAAGGATGTCCTGCCTTACCCTTCTGAAACTCTCACAGGTGCATAATATAACTTCGGAGTTCGGAGTAGGCCCTGAAATAAGTTCAGCAAAGCATTTGTGCATGAAACCACATGCAAGAAAGCACATATTTCCTCTGCATGTGATGGAAGAACAAACTGCACACTTGACTCGTGTGTTTGTGTATAAGTTATATGTATGTATTTAATCTGACACCAGGACTTATGCCATAATAATTACTATTTCAAAAGTATCCAAATGCGTAACAGCCCACAGACTAATTCTGGAGAAAGTAATACTTCCATGACAATAGATTATGCCGCCTGATGGGCTTTCAATAACAATGTTCACAATGTTCTTGGTAGGTGGGGGGGCTGGGGGCAGGAATTAATTATGGCAATGAAAACAGACTTGAAGAAAGTGGATTAAAGCTTCTAAAAATTTGAAGTCAAAATGAAGAGAACCCCATCAGCCACTTTCTATTTGAAGTATTACAAAGGTTAGGAATATTGTTAGGAATATCGGACTATAGTTTAGATTTTCTTGGTTTTGAATTGTTTTGTTTTGTTTTTAGGAGCAGTTTATTAAGACTCTGCATATCAAAGAAAAATGAGTGAAGAAACAATGAAATCTCAGAACATTTTGTTAAAGCAAATTGCCTTGAAAACTGACATCAGATGGACATCTAAAATGAGTCCATTGGGTGCCAAGGCCTCATGACCCACAGTTCCCTAGGGGATAATAAACACACAGACACAGGTATTTAGGTTTCTGGGTTCAAATAGGCCACAACTTTACTGGTTACAGATGTGAGTGGCTTGGCTTAGGCACCGGGTGAAGCCAGGCTATATCTCGCCTCCCACCCATCTGCAGGGAGTCCATCTAAGGGTAAACCACTAATAGGTGGAGCCCTATGACTTACACAAAATAGGGGCACCCCAAGGGGTCACTGTTGGGGTCATGGCATGGCCCTAGCCCATGTCTGGGCATTGGACAGGATCCACACCCCTGGATCCCTTTAACAGGATACCTTTTATGAGGAGGAGGGGCAGGTGGAGGCTGCAACCTCCCCTCCATCCAAACAAAGGCTTACCCAATGCCTAGCCTCTCAAAGTTGTGGCAATTGCTACAAGGTAAGCAAAAACCAAATGGCTGGTGCCTAGTGAAAAAAAATCCTACCTGGCCCCAACAATATGGCAGCCGACATTTGTCCATAGCAAAGACATGTCATAGCAAAGCATAAAAAAGAGGACGGGCGAGTTGGGAGATCAGGCAAAGGGCACGAGAGAAGGGCTTCTTGGGCACACCATGGTTTAAGTTTCCCATGCCCACGCCTCCCGCCGACTGGACAGTGGGGCCACCCCTGGGCGGAGCCCCGCCCAGTGCCAGGGATGTAGCCCAGATGCTGATGAAGGTGTCAATCTCTGCTCCCCGCCAGATCACTGCAGGGATCCCGGTGCCTGGCTGCAACGCTGCCCACCCCAAAAGGTGAGCGGACTTATTAGCTGATCTCCTCCTTCCTTGCTTATATATATATTTGATATATCTTGGTATATTTTAAGGCATTCTAAAAGCACTTGCCATGTGCAGTGTATAAATTTTAAATGGCAATAGTACTACTACTACTAATAAATGATAGACAATAATAATAATGGGTTATATTCAACTCACTTTTCCCAGAGCAGACCCTGTGAAATAATGAAACCAAGTTAGTCATGGTCCTTAATTTCAATGTTTCTACTGTGAGTAAAAGCTACCTGAATATTTCTTAAGCTTGCCTTGAATAGCACTAGCAGTAATAATAGTACTAGATGATAACGATAATAATATTTCTTAAAGTCCCATTTATTTGCTGCATACATTTTAAAAATGCCCGCAGGCTTACAGAAAGAAAATGAATGAAGGAAAGAAATTGAAAATAAGCTCACACAATCAGTCCTAAGCTAACTGAAGAAAATAAATTATGAATAAGTAAATAAATAACAGAGCACTCCTAAATCCTGATCAGCATGTCTAGATGGAGTTAAGATTCAGGGGGATGTGTGCCTCCCCAGTCTCTGGAATCACAAAGACCTCCACTGCGGCTGCTGAAAGTGTGGGTAGTGGAGAAACTACCACTTGTGGTGTTCTAAGTGGTAGGCGCCAGCATCGGGCTCTGGAATAGTGGGCAGAGCAGTGTTGGAACAGAGAAAGCTATGAATCCACTGGATCCAAAGCTGCTGCACAGGGAAACGCCTTCTGCTCTGGTCAACACACACACACACACACACACACACGGCTTCAGATGTGGCAGTGGCTCCGCCACTTCTGCAAGGAAACCCCAACAGTCTTTCCCTCTATTAGAGTTGTGTTTGTGGCTTTTGTTGTTGCTGTCATAAAGCAGGACATAAATATATACACACGATTAACCTGTAAGACTCCTTTTTTCTCCTTTAGACTGCAAAATGTTGGCAATACTTTCCATCGCAGACATAAAGATTTTGCTCCTTGTTTTTGAAAGCTCAGTCAAGAAAGCTTCAGCTGCAACCAGATAAGCAGCTGACTGAACCTCCCAGTCACGTTTCCACCAGAGCACGGTCATCAGGCTGGGTCTAAAGTATTCAGGTTTTCTATGTATGATTCCTTCTTGTTGTGAATTCTCATACTGCAAAAGAGTGGACCAGAGATCCTCATCACATTGGTTTTAGCTACTGTTTCCAGTAACTGTAATACTTCACTAATATAAAAAGAGCCCTTGAGACTAATTTAGGAAGAATGAGATCTCATTAATGTGCTAGCCTTCGAATTTTAGAATACAACAGTCTCCTCTGAAACCAGGACTCAGCTGTACAGGGAGACTCTTGTTATTTAGATGCATGAGCATGTGAAACTTACACGTGCAGGTCCACGAGGATAGCGTAAGATAGAGGCTAAGAATGAGTGGAAGACCATTTGTGCAACATTGAATTCAATGGGACTTGCTTTCAGTTAAATGCAAAAAGAAAAAAATGGATTGCAGCATGTGAAAAACAACATGCAAAGAGTTGTTGAAAATCACAACTGGGACCCTGGCTCACCTTTAAAATACCAACTTTGCAATGAGCTCAGATGTACAGTGATTATTATTTTTCAGACTGAAATAACTTAAAAGCAATGGTCATAAGTCGGCCTCATTTTAAATTAATGGTTAGGCATGAGTCAGTGCTGCAAAATAATAGATGCATCACTCCAGAGAACCTCAGCTGACATAATGGCTCCAGGAAAATGTCTGAAGTCTTTGGTGCTTTGAAACCCCAAATGATGTACCTACAATTTCACATATCTCATGGAAGGTTTCTTTTCTTTTCTTTTCTTTTCTTTTCTTTTCTTTTCTTTTCTTTTCTTTTCTTTTCTTTTCTTCTGCAGCTCCCAACAGTGCTCAAGAGGTAGGCTGTGAGGAGGTGTTTCTCTTGACTTGAATCAACACTTTTAGTCTCAAGTGCCTGCCTGTTTGCCTGAATCACTAAGGTTCAAAGGCCACTGCAAGTATTGTCTTTATTTCCTTACCTACCTAGTTGGCTCCTTTGATCGGATACTAGTAGCAACCTTCCAAGAAATAAAATATTCCATGTAGGGTTTAGGCAATGGAACCACTAAGTTTTGTGCACTGCTTAGGTAAGATGCCCTCTGTGAGCACTTGGCTGGATCCCTTCTCTTTGATAAACGGCCTTGGCCCAGTATACCTGAAGGAGTGTTTCCACCCCCATCGTTCTGCCCGGACACTGAGGTCCAGTGCCGAGGGCCTTCTGGTGGTTCCCTCGCTGTGAGAAGCCAAGTTACAGGGAACCAGGCAGAGGGCCTTCTCGGTAGTGGCACCCACCCTGTGGAATGCCCTCCTACCAGATGTCAAAGAGAAAAACAACTACCAGACTTTTAGAAGACATCTGAAGGCAGTCCTGTTTAAGGAAGCTTTTAATGTTTAATAGATTATTGTATTTTAATATTCTGTTGGAAGCTGCCCGGAGTGGCTGGGGAAACCCAGCCAGATGGGCGGGGTATAAATAATAAATTATTATTATTATTATTATTATTATTATTATTATTATTATTATACTATCACTGCTATCATTCAGCTGCACTTATCCCCGGGGCTCCACCCACATCACAGCCCCAAAGAGAAAAGCAATGCAAAGGAAGCATCCTGCTCTTTCCTCTTGTTCTTCTGATACATGGATTGGTTGGGGGAAGGAAGAGGAGTAGAACCAGTGGGCAGAAAATTTTTGGGAATGAGAGGAAGATAATGCAAAACTCATCAAGGAACAGCACACATATCAAAAGAACTGGTGTACATATAGTTGCAGACAAGCCTACCTCCTAATGCACCTTCTGTATTAAATATGGACAGCTGTATGCAATACTAATTAGAATTGTGCTAAATTTCCTGCTTTGGGTATTTTTCTTTAACTAATACCATGAAATCTCACTAGTATTCATTGCACTTCTCAGCGCAGTGTAGAAATATCAATAGCCAACATTGATTTGTCAGTTGTGGTGGTGCATAAACACCAAGGAGCTCTGCATCACACTCTCTACATCTCAACAAATCCAAACAGATGCACTTTAAAAAACAAAATATTCACTGTTTTCTGATTCAAAGGATATAATGAATGATCAATCTTTAGGGTCAAAACTGTAGGGAGAAACTTCTTGAGATAAAAAAAAAATAAAGTGCAAAGTGCAAGTCCATGGCAGCCTGGATAGCTCTGTTAGTTAGAACATGGTGCTGATAATGTCAAGGTTGCAGGTTTGATCCCCGTATGGGACAGTGGCATATTCGGGTTGGACTAGATGACCCTCAGGGTTCCTTCCAACACTATAATGCTATGAATCTATGAACTGCTGAGGCTTATTTGGGCTCTTTCAGCAAAGAGTCTAGAGTGGGGACGGGGGCCCTGTGGCTCTCCAGCTGTTGTTGGACCACATCTGCCACCATCCCTGGCCATTGGCTCTGCTGGTTGGGACTGATGACAGGATGGAGTTCAAAAACATCTGGAGGGCCACAGATTACATGTCCCTGTGATAATATAGACATGTGGGTAGTATTGGGGACCACTATATTGACACATACACATAGCAATTAATAAGATTATGTAACCTTATTGGTATTGGCCTTAATTGTATCCAGTGATTTTCCCAGGAGTGACTAAAGAATGCTGAGCCAAACTAGTGATTCATCTGACCCAGTATGGTATACATAAACATAGGAGCTGATCTCTAGGAACTCTTATACAGTCATACCTCTGGTTGTGAACGTGATCTGTGCTGGAGGCACGTTCGCAACCTGCAGCTTTTGCACCCTGAAGCGCTGCATCTGCGCACCCATGTGATGCGATTTGGCGCTTCTGTGCATGCATGTGATGTCATTTTGTGCTTGTGTGCATGCACGAGCGCCAGAACCTGGAAGTAACACATTCCGGTACTTCCAGGTTCGGTACAGTACGCAACCTGAAAACGCGCAACCCGCAGCGTTCGTAACCCGAGGTATGACCGTAGAACTCTGATATCACGCTGAATCCTGAAGTTCTTCAATGAGAGATGAGGGGGCTTGTATCAGGGGCCCCATGTATGTAAACCATTTTTTCCATCACTTAGTTACTCCACCAAAATAGGCAGAGTCAGTGTAAAATTGAGTAATTAATAAAGCTCAAAATATTTGATGCCAGATGTGTGTGAACAGAAGTGTGGTAATCGAAAAGGCAAGATACCACACCAAAACTTCCAAACTTCTAAAAATGGGTGCTTTAGAGCTATGATGCTAGAAATACAATACATCCATCACATTCTCTAGCAGCACAAGCAGTAGAAATAAAGGACATCCATTATGTCTACTGTCAGGGGTTCAGGAGTAGAGGCGCGGGAAAGGGAGGAAACAGAGAGCGAAGGGGAGGAGTCCGAAGGAAAGATGAGTGATGACGACGACCCGAGATCTCCGAGTCTTTCCAGTGAATCGGAAGATTCACAGAAAGGAGCGCCAGTGGTCAGAGCAAGGGGGAGGCTTAGGGGGACACCCCAGGAAGAAGGGACCAGAGGGGACTCAGAGAGCAGCAGTTGGAAATCGGGGCCAACGTTCCCAACAGAGCGCAGTGGGGAGGAAGGGCGCCAGGTATCGGGATCCGGCGGCTCGCCGCAGGCGGGAGGGCATGAGTCGGGAGTGGCCACACCTCCATCGGGGAGCGAAGAAACGGTCAAGCGGAAAGTGGAAGGTTGGGCGTGCGCGCCAAGTTCAAATGCACAGGAAGGCGGCACAGTAAGCAGCCCGAAAAGGGAGCCAGGTCCTAAAGCCCGCCGCAAGGAGACAGAAGGGTCCGGGGGGTCAGGGTCAGAAGAGTCCAGGAAGGAAGAGACCACGGGGGGCAGAGGGACCCAGAGAAGGAAGGAAAGACGTAAGAGGTGGAGCAAGGCTAGGGTATTAAGTTGGTGCACAGGAGGCGGGGACTCAGACAGAGCTTCGCTGGTCTAGCTTCTAAGACGTAGAGCTTCACGCTGCGGCTTGAGAATGGAAACTGTAACTCAATAAAGACTTTTATAAAGTGAATGCTGGCTAGCGTGATCCTCTGTGAGCTGGGATCTGGAAGCAGCTCTGACATCTACAAATAAAATAATGGCCACCTTCAATTTCTTCTAACGGTATGTAGCCAATGAGAAAATTTGTGACGTCTGTAAGCACAGCTGCTACTTTCTTCAGTAGCTAGTTCTGCAAAGTATTGCAGACCAAGACATTCTTAAAAGTACATTGGTGTTTGTGGAATGCTAAAAGCCATCTGGGATGCACTGAAACAGCCAGGAGGTAGCAAGGGCTGCTATGAAATCACGTTTCCAAAATCTACCGAGACTGCTAATAATGCTGAGACCAGCCACCGACTTGTGGGCTACTTCTAGTTTCCCTTTGGAGGAGGATTTTGTCAGGACTGATCTGGAGAGTTACCCGTAAGGAGATTTAAAAATCCTTAATGGAGCGCTTTGCTCCCACACTGTTCCAGTGAGTCCATTGACTTTGTTTTTGCAAGAAGGAAGAAGAGTCTGCAGATCTTTTCATGGAGGAAACCCAGGAGAGCTGATTATTGCTCTCTGCTGACATGGACTCTCATTCCCATCAAAAGGCTATTGAATCCTCTCATCAAATCCCCTCCTCCCTTTTGTAGCTACCTGATGCAACCAAATTCAGAACAGCAGAAGGACAAAGGTCTTGAAGTGCCAAAACACAGAACATCTGGGAACGATCAGATAGGTCTCAGAAAACACTATGCTTTCTGAACCATGCTGAAGAATTACTCTGATAGAGGGCACATTAGTTCAACTCTTTGCCGAACCTGAGTTTTTTCACTGGTCAGGACTTTCATGGATGTTTAGCTTGAAGATGATGAGCAAAGAAGTATTTTTAAAAAATAAAAAAATGGTGTTCAAAGTATTCAGAAAAGCACCCACGGCAAACCTTTGAGCATTCTTCAGGGCAGAGAAGAAAGAAACTGCATTAATTCCTAAATTTGCATTCTTTAAATATGTATGTTTCTGAGCAGAGTGAACACACACAGGCAGCCATATGCCCTCTTCCAGCCCTTGCATTTCCATTCCTCAACCGGGGTACAAGGCTTTTGCAAGCTTTCTTAATGTTTTGCACAGGGATATTGCTAGAGATATAGGAGAGAGAGAGCACACTTGGGCATTTCGTTCAATCAGCCATGAAATTGTCTTGCCTCAAGCAAAGCCAATGAGGAAGGAGGAAAGGGGTGGGGAGAAGTTGCCCGACCGTGTCAGTACAAACACTCATCACTCATAATGAAAGAGCACTGGTTGAACTCCAAGTGGGATTTATTATTCATAGCGAATTGAAGCAATCCTGGAAGTTAATGTGGCCTAGTTTTATTTAAAAATATCTTTTTGAAGTGTTTATAAGTGAGTTGTTTCAGCTGTAGCTTTATATAATTCCAAATAACTTCTGAAACTCTTCTTTCTTATGTAAAAAAAAGACACCAACATTGCTTTTTCTTTTTTTCAGAATGAGGATGACATTTTGATTCAACGCGTACCAAATATTTTGATGACTTACCAAATGTGTTATTTATGCTCAGAAATTTCCCTTTGCTCTCTTACCCCCCAACGGCCTTGCCCAAATTAAACAACAAAGAGATTTGAAGGTGGGAAAACTGCACTATGTTTGCATGTGGAATATACACCCATTTCTTGTTTCCTGTTATCAGCTCTGATCACACAGGGATGCAGCTAGAGATGGTTCTCAGGGCTGAAATGCAGTCCGGAGTAGCAAATGATGCAAGTACCAGCAAACAAACCACCTGTCAGCACTTGGAATAGCCATGGAAATGCAGCAGGGCTGAAGCTGGCTGATGCAGCATGTTTCTTTTCTTCTTTTAATAAATCTGTCATAGTCCAGAGTGTGAATGTCTGGACCTGTACATGATTGCAGATACTCATTTGATTATTGCCTTAATAGAAAAGTCTATTGTCTTTTCAACAAAATGGTGCCTATTTCCAAATAATATATTTTTATAGATTTTTTTTTTGGAGGGGGGTTTGGATCCTTTCCCGGCCTGTGGTTTTGTGCCTGTGATGTTAGAATGAACAAGAGGAAACCTGGTAATGAATGACCTTGTGCAAGCCTCCTCAGTACTTCCTGCTGTCCATGGTCCTTATCGGCTTAGCTTTGCCCACCAGGCACAAATTCTAACCTAGCTCAGCAGTTTCCAGCAGCTCTGCCCACCCCTGCCCACATCCAGGTTCTTAGCTGCTCCACGTTTTGATCATTGGGTTTGCTTGTGGTCCCCCAGTGCTTACATCCTATGTCACCAGCAGGTTACATGTGGTGTGGTGGTTAAGAGCGGTAGACTCGTAATCTGGTGAACCGGGTTCGCGTCTCCGCTCCTCCACATGCAGCTGCTGGGTGACCTTGGGCCAGTCACACTTCTCTGAAGTCTCTCACCCCCACTCACCTCACAGAGTGTGTTTTTTCGGGGAGGAGGAAGGGAAAGGAGATTGTTAGCCACTTTGAGACTCCTTAAGGGGAGTGAAAGGCAGGATATCAAGTCCAAACTCCACCTCCTCCTTCTGTCCTCAGTGCTGTGAGGAGGGACAAGCCCACTGAGCCACCAATGCTACCTGACATCAAATGTGTGTGCGGGCTTGTCCCTCCTCATAGCACACACATAGGATGCTTGAAAAGCATGTACAGGAGCGAACAACAGGAATGGGACGGACCTGGTGGTGAGGTACAGGCAGTACAAGCAGACTGGTAGAACCAATCCAGTGCTTCTGCCAGTGCACTTCCATTGCCCTGACCTCACCCTGCTCTGTCCCACCCGTCCACTCCATCCTCACAAGGAGCTGCAGGGAAGTCAAGTCTGCAGTGTTTTGCCTCCCTGCTGCCCACTCCCAGGCACGAGGGGGCATATTAGAGCACTGCTGACTTGCAACCCTCATCTTTCAGAAAATCCTGTCATCTGCCTCCAGTCTTTGATAGTTCAGATCAGACAAACATTCTTTCTAAGGACAATTCCAACATACAATCATAGCACCCCATGCCAATTGTCTAGAGGTAAGCCAAATAAAAATAGTCTCATGGGATGCTAGGTTTTAAAAGTGCCATAATCCCGGGTGTTTTTTTTCTTTGTTGTGGCACATGCATGAAACCTGCATGGAAACGTTTGTGAGCCACTTTCAGCAACTTATTGGTGGGGAGGGAAATCAGGGTATTACTCCCCCCCCCAAGACTAAAAGAAAGAAAAAATTATTTGCTCCAGAAATGGTAACTGTCAAAATTACACACGTCCACCAAAGTCCTTCCTCCTGTGTGGGAGCTGAATGTGATAAGGAAAGGGCATTCTCTACTTTATATTGCTTCGTGGGTTCCAAGGCTAAGCTCCAACAGTTAAAGGAAGTTCTAGGGCTAAGCCCAGGGGAGTTCTGGTTCAAATTAATCCCTCAGTAATGCGGGGGGAAACTTTGAAAACTCTTAATTTGCTGCAATTTATTGAGGTTTTAAAACTAAATATTTAATGCAAGAAAGCCTTTAATGCAGAATTTATATAAATATATCCCTCTGCTGAAAAGGTTTCTTTTTTAAAATAAAATCCCGGGAAATGGAAATTTCATCTAGACGATGCAGCAGTTCCCCTCAGACCTAAGATATGAGGGGAGGGCAGGGGATACATTTAAGGGAAGTGCCAAATGACAGCAGCCTCCTTCTCAGGATTGAGAACAGTGAAAGCAGAAATGGAGATGGATGCAATAACTACAGAAGAAGAGCAGAATCCCACTTCTCAAGGGGTTTTAAATCAGTTTTAAATATCAATATAATTAGTTAATTACAATGATCAAAGGCCTGAGCTAGACATGACGAGATCCTGTGGTTTTGAGCTTGCTAATTAGTAGACCCTTGATTCATCATGGCAGAGGATTTTAACCCTTTTATCCCCTGCTCATTACCCAACCTGTGTTGCTAAGAACAGCAGGGAAGGGGAAGGAATTCCTTCTTTCCTTCCCTGGGTGCCCATCCCAAATGTTCCCGGGAGGGTTGGAGGAAACCACAGAAAGGTTTGGTGGTGCACAGGGGGAGGAGCAGGGGGAAAGTCTCATTGTGCAACCAGAGTTCATTCCATGCATGCATCCCACACAGTGCTATGTTGAAATCCACCCTAGATCTTCCTAGCCCAAGTTCAGCACACTTTTTACTACATGGGTAGCCAATGGGTATCCAGTCAGCCCCAGTCAGTATGGCCAATCTTCTGGGATTATGGGAGCTGGAGTTCAACAATGCCTGGAAAACACCTCATTTGCTACCCCTGGTCCACTAAAAAAATGCTGTTTACCTTCCCGCCGCAGCGGTACCTATTTATCTGCTTGCACTGGTATGTTTTCAAACTTCTTGGTTGCCAGAAGCTGGGATAGAGCAACGGGAGCTTGTCCCGTTGTGCGGATTCGAACCACCAACTGTCTGATCAGCAAGCCCAAGGGGCCCAGTGGTTTAGACCATAGCGCCACCCGCTCCCCATCCCTGGTCCACTAAAAACACCATTAGCTCTATCATAAAGGTAGAACAGTGAAGCTCACACAGACAGGATTGAGCTTCGGGAAGCATGCTACATCAGTACACAATGATATGCACTTATTTTCTGGATTCACCCAAGCCAGGGCTTGGGCACTAGAAAACCCAAGAAGTCAGCTTTTGCATCATCCCAGCTGTCCTATGATTACCTGAAGGTGTCCTCCTGACTGTATCTTCTTTGCAGAAAATATAAATATAAATAAGGTGAAAATGCGATGATGGGTTGTTGGCATAATGAGGGGAGCAATGGGAAACACCGCTTTTCATGGACGTTCCAGAAGATATCTGCTGAAGGTGTTTGTACTGTTGTTCTTTTTAAGCATTCATTTATTGCTTTATGACACATATAGGGTCCAACACAGCTAGTGCTCTGGATATAGGGTGATTTTAGACACCTGCAGTGCTGGATCATTTTGTGATGTTACAAATCATTTCAGTATGTATTGCGCATTCAATCTTAAATACCAAGTTATTTGGTCAGCATGCTCAGTGCCAGGAATCAATTACTTAGTTCTGATTTTTTTAGCATTAAGTAAAATCACTGAAATGCACAAGTTCACTGCTGCTATCATGTTGTTTTCTATTTTGATTGGTGCTTTCTGACTTGGTTACTCTAAAGATGATTAGTATGAACATGAAGTGTGTATATGCTCATATATGGGAGAGAGACACAGAGAAAAGAATTGCTTCAGGCAATGTATTATATATAGGTAAATGGCTCCCAGAAGCCCATTTCTATGTTGCTTTCTGTGGTGTTAAAATATTAACCAACTTCTACAAAGTGTGACTCTCCCTAACACATTGTCAATTGGCTTTATGTCTTCAGTTATAATAGCTTCCATTCTCCTTTGCTTTGGTTAGTTGTTCAGTGTTGCTGTTCCATCTGTTTCATCCTGGCACTTTCATTATTCTTTCCCTTATTTTCTTCCTGATGCATTGTAGTGTAGGGAGAGGGCACGAGAGCTATTGCTTCTTCCTAGACACCACATTTCCCAAACTCTTTCCTAGAACTTGCAAATTGTCAAGACAAAATCAAATGCAACGACACACGCATTGCATATCTCTGCCACTTGATTGTCTTCTGATGGCAGTAGGAGGGCAAAGTGAAATGGAACACACTGGGGGGGGGGGAGTCAGCTACAGCACAATGTTTGGGACACTGTGCTTTGTCATTACATTTTTAAAATCTGTCTGCTTCTACCGGTTTATAGAGGAGCACAGATGGAATCCATAATGAAGCTACTCTGTTGTTGTTTATCACCTCTAATATTTCATAGGGCAACTGCCTTGGGTGGCAGGATCCATGGGACAGCAGATACAGCCTGCATTGAATGAATGAATGAATGAATGAATGAATGAATGAATGGTGTGTTCTGCTGCCTTCTCTGTAGCCCCACCATGTCCCTTCTACAGCGGCCCCTTGGTGAATGGGAGGCGCTGTTGATCTCCTCCCATCCTTGTTCTCGATGTATATTTTTATTCCCTTCATGATCCTGATGTAGATCTTCACTCATCCCTTGGTGTGTGTGTGTGTGTGTGTGTGTGTGTGTGTGACCATATCGTGGTTCACTTCTGGTACCAAAATGCATTGGGCTGGCCCTAGAGGAACATAGCTCAGTGGTGGAACATCTGTTTTCCATGCAGAAAGATCCAGCATCTCCATTCCCAAGCATCTCCAGTAGGGTGTCAATGATTTCCCGTCTGAAACCCTGGAGAACTGCTGCCAGTCAGTGTGGACAATATTGAGATAGATGAACCAAAGGTGTGATTCAGTATAAAGTAAGTTCCCGTGTTCCTAAATGTGCCTGGGATGACTCAAACAGCCCTTTTGTCCGAATTGTTTTCAGTCCAAGCAGTCCTGTTTAACCAGGTTGTGTTTTGAAATAGATTCCTATGTAAGAACCACATCTATTGCTCCGCCAACTTTTGCCTCTGCCTCCCCCTGGCATGTGGCTTTCAAATGAGTGGCATGGGTAACCCAGCCAGATGGGTTTGGTATAAATAATAAAATTATTATTTGAATTATTATTGGGATTGAGGGAATGTAGCCCTCAAAGCTGAGAAAGGTTCCCCTAGCCCTGACCTAATGCAACACGAGGATTCAGATTCAGATAAAATTGACAGAGTTAAAATACCCATTATAATCTAAAATGCTATATAGCGGAAGCTATCAAAAGTCAGTGTTCAGTGGGGCTTGGTTTATGCCCCCCACATCCAGCATACATATTTGGATGATCAGTGGATCCGACTATTTCAATGAATGACAGGCCTGTACATCTAGACTTCCCTTCTCAATCAAAGAATGAGAATTATACAATAAGAAGGGGGGAAGTGTGTGTGTGTGTGTGTGTGTGTGTGTGTGTGTGTGTGTGTGATAGAATTTGCAAACCAAAGCCGTTGCAATGGATTACAGGGTTGCAATCCTAAAACTTTGCAGTGGTGACCCTTCTGTCTGTAATGTCAAGCGTAATATTAAGGCTTGTGATAACTCAAGTTTAGTGGAAAGGACTCTTTTCCCCTTGTGCCAGCAATGTTTTAAAAAGGGTAAAGTATTAGAATACATTTTTTATGAACAACACTAGGTTTAACTTTGAAAAATGTAGCACTGCAAATCCTAGGATTATAGGGATAACTAACCTTTTTTCTGCACAAAGGCAGTGAAAAGGAAATTTGCAATCCAACAACAGCATTTCTTTAGAATACATATCTTTTCTTCTTGTTAGCAAGTTCCTCAGTTTCAAGGATTTGAAGGAGAGCAAAAGAAACTGTCAGGAAGAGAAGGCGATTACTTTGGCTCTTTTCCTTCACACCATTTCAAACAATCATGCTGCAGTGTGAACATTATGCACAAGAAGCGACACAGGAAATAATTGTTATTGCCTAAAAACCACCACCACACATATAGTCACTCAAATCTAATTCACATATGAGATAGAGGCTTATCAAGATCAAGAACAGTAAGAGAATTTGATGGATTGCTGAAATAAAACCCACAAAAGGATATGGAATGCAGGTTTAGGATAAAACACATAGCTCAGTTGTATAGAATAGTATGTTCAGTTTCTGGCTCCCTCAGTTAAACAGTCAGTAGAGATAAAATCATAAGAGAAGCCCAGCTGGATCAGACCAAAGGCCAATCTTTTCCAGTATCTCCTCCTCACAGTGGCCAATTGGCAGTGCAACAACATTGTCCCTACTTGTAAAATGGGAATGAGCCCTCCTTAAGACCTTGAATAGTCACTGTTAGAGTAGTCTCAATATTGGGCTAGATGGGTTAGTGGTGTGTCATGGTGTAAGGTAGCTTCATAAATTCAGATGAACTAAGGAAATGTATACCTCCCTCTGTGTTGAATAAAAAAAATCTGATTAGAGTCCAATCATGCATATTGAACCATACTGAGTACTGCAGCACATGTTTTATAAAAGTTCTTTAAGTACAACCCATTAGTTCTTTGGACACCTATTGGAAACTGTGTTGAAGAACAACAGTGCAGTAGAATTATACCAGGAGACACTACACATGCATGAATCTTTTGTTGGAGGGGGCACATAAAGTGAAATATACAGACCACTCTTTGAAGGATGTAAGAATGATAAGATACCAGAAATGTGTGTTAGTATTCCTGTATTTGATTCATGAATAGAAATGACATAAATGCTTTTAGTTTCAGTGGTTTTAGTCAAAGGAGTGAACTGCAAGCATGCTTCTTGTAAGTGGCTCTTCAAGGCCGTGTTTTTATGACAGCTCTATAAAAATAAAGAATAAGATGAAGTAATAAAATGTTGTAGCAACATCATCAATTCCAATGAAAGTATATTGAGCCCCGCAATGTCTAGCAAGTTTTGGTACTTGTCCACTGATACAATTAAGAAAATTTCTGTTGATGATCTGGTGATGAAATATCGTATAAGCATTTCTAAATGCTGAGCAAAGGGATTAAAATAAAACATTGCTTCAGCAGCTCTGTTTAGATAGCTCACTGGACATTTCAAGAGGCTTTTGTAATGCCTCTGGTGCATTAACGTAATAGGCACAGCAGCAGCCAGAAAACTTAATCCTAGAGCTTTCGATAGTTCATACAGAGAACGCAAAGGCAACAGAGGTATCTATCAAACCTTTTCGCGTGTCTGCAAAAGGTAAGGTACCACATCACACATTCACACAGTATGTAGATGCAAGTTTGTCTATAGGTAGGCTCTGTTCAGGCCTTCGGAAGGTTCAATGTGTGAAAGCCTCATTATCTCATTACCCACAGCTTTCACACCCTGAAAAGGACTACTATTTTTATGTTCTTTACAGATTTGTGCCTGGGTACTTAGCTCAAGAGTCACCACTGTTGCACCTGTAAGTGCTAATGTGCCCATCAGTACTCATTAAAGCAAAAGCTCAGCAGCAGCAAGCAGCAGCAGCAGCAGCATACCCTAAAAAATACACAAAGCATGAGAGACTGTTTCCTCTTCCAGCTCAGTTTCTATTTGCATTGACTCAGCCTTTCCTGCATTGAATGTGATCCCTTAAATAAGCCCACATTTCATTGGATGCCGGTATTAGATATCCTCCCTTCCATTCTGAACAAAGGAGAGGTATAGTGGCTCATGTAGGTGCCTGTATTTCCTTCGAGAGTGGTGGCTGATGGGGCTGCATTCCTGCACCATACTGTGGTCCCATCACTTTTTGTGCTCTTTCAGATATGACAACCATTTTGTATTATGTCCCATACCCAGCAGCAGCCATTTTGCGACTGATGCCCAATACATTTTCTCAAAAGTCCAAAATTGTGTCCACTGGCCCCCAAAACTTGGCAACCTCTTCCTTTGCTCATATCAGTTTTGCTTTCCAGGGCAGGGACATATATTCCACTATCTACAAATAGCAACACTTTGTATCCAAAAGGAGAATAATTTCTGCAATTTCAACAAATTATTCAGTGCTAAATTGCCATTCCTTCCAACCAGGCCCTGAGCAAGGCTTTTACTACTGTACTATTTTCTCTCTCTTGTGTCAGCCAAATGGTGGGGCATATTCTGTTCCATTGGGCAAATACACAGAGAGGTGCTAAATTTGGCCTTCAAAGTTATACTTGTTAGCCATCCTTAGACCACTGTTGACATCTCAGCAATGACATAGCCTTGAACTCCTTTTGTTCTTTCTCATCCCCTGCCCCAGTCTCTAACTGGCTATAACTAGCTGTGGCATATATACCTCACAGTTTTATTTATTAAAAATGGTAAAGCATTGTATGAGATAATTGGCACCAGGGAATACAGAAGCAAAGCAAAATAAGACGTCTCTGTCTATGCAGGTGGATGTCAATGTCATATTGCCTACATTCAGATTAATATCTAAGCACTATATACCAGACTTTATATACTAGATTGCCACATGTGAATCCCCCCCTTGCTGTTGTATGTGCCAGTTACTGCAGCTTGCCTAATGTATATTTAGCTGGCTTTATTAAAACACTGAATACAACAAACAGTGGCAATGGAAATTACATGCTCTTAATAGACATGTTTATTTATTTATTTATTTAAAAAACAAACTTTTGTGCTGCAGTGCTACAGCCATGGCTCCAACATAATAAGCTTAGTATTGGGAGGGAAAAAACTTATTTCTTAGAGTGATTCTGGAGCCCTTTGTTAATGTCAAGGATAATTTGGGCTGACTGATTTGATTGCTGCTCTCTTCCTGCAAGAGGGCTCAATAAATGAAGCTGCTTGCATGGATAATTTAGGATTAGATGATTGCCAGTGAACTAATGATGCAAACACAGCTGAAATAAAAATTTCCACTTTATGGTGTGATTAAAAAAACAACAAAAAACAACAACAACCCACAAAGCCACACACACACATAGGCGGGAAGAGAAACACTTAAGCACCTGCTGTATGGATCATATCCAGACAGGAAAGTAATCAGCTGATCAAAGGCTATTTTCACATCAGAACATCTTCCCAGAATAAGCTGTGGATGATTGTGTAAATTGGCTCAGTGGAAAACATGGATGACCAGGAAGTTACGTAGGTTTGAGCTTGTCCTTCTACCTCCATCACCCAGTCACAACACTGATTTTATTCATTCTCTCAAAATACACGTTTCTGGTATGTTGTTTTTTTGAGCTGAGAAAACATTTGGGAAGTTCAAGGGCCAGAGAAATGCAGTTTTGAGCCACACATTAGTAATGCAAGACTAGTCAATTCACATGAGAATGCACAAAGATCAAATTCTTCAATTTGTACAGTGGAATTTACTCCCAGAGAAATGTGCATAGGGTTGTAAAAAAGGTAAAGGGACCCCTGACCATTAGGTCCAGTCATGGCGATTCTGGGGTTGCGGCGCTCATCTCGCTTTATTGGCCGAGGGAGCCGGCATACACCTTCCGGGTCATGTGGCCAGCATGACTAAGCTTCTTCTGGTGAACCAGAGCAGCGCACGGAAACGCTGTTTACCTTCCCACCAGAGCAGTACCTATTTATCTGTTTGCACTTTGACGTGCTTTCAAACTGCTAGGTTGACAGTAACCAGTAGTAGTAGTAGTTGTTGGTAGTAACCAGTAGGTTGGTTGTAACCAGTGTTAAATAATATTGAATATACTCCAAAAAGCAGAGTGGGTTATTTATTTATTTATTTATTTGTTTAAAACACCCATTATGCCCCACATTTCACTTCATCTGTGTCATAAGCAACTTACAAAATATCAGTATTAAGTATCTTACAATTATATCACATATAATTTCACATATGTCTTCTTACAAATTACAAAGCTCAAGAACAAGAACTCTAGGCAATTCCCTCCCCCCATTTTTTTGTTGCGGTCCAAAAAAATAGGGGTTGTCTTATACATGGGGGCGTGTTATACATGGAAAAATAAGGTAATAATCCTGAATTCCAACAGGACACCTTTCTTCTTATGAGATAGCAAAAAAGAGAGCTAGAGAAAAAGAACACAACTTCATGGCAGGCGCTCCTAAGTTTGACTGCCAGCTGGCAGGAGTACGGATGATATTGTTATTCTGTACTTCTTAACAAGTGCAGAGACAATATCTGAACACTCATCAGTGGTAGGCACTTCTGTTAGAAATTGTTGTGTCTATATCAGGTGAGCTAGACTGAAGTGCTGATTGGTTCTTACCCCTTTAAAGCACCAGGATGCTATACCTCCTCAATAAGCAATAGGTGCCCAGGCATCCTTGACTGATAAACTTACATGTCCTATTTTCAGTTTTCCCACAACTGGTTTTTGTTGTTGTTCCTTGTTACAAATGAATCCACCCTCCCCTTCCTTCATATCCTTAGAATTCTCTGTTAATATTTGACTTTGTCCCTTCTCTTTCCTCCTTCCTCTTGTTAGCATTTGTCTCATCTGTTTCTCATGGAATGATTTAGTAGATTTTGACCTCCATGTGAGCAAATGACCATGAATTTGGTTCCATGCTGACTCAACCCTTATCACTCCTGGTAAACCTTCGTTGTGCTAAATCATGCTTTTTACCTAACTGTGGCGAGTCCTCATTCATCCTTGCTGTTTGATCTCTGCCATGCATTCTATTCCTCTAGCAACTGAATTGGGGTTCAACGTCTTTTCAAAGTGTACTCATAGGTGATAATTAAAGAGTGATAATCTCCCACCCACCACAGAACAATGGTTGGGTCATATCGCTGCAGCTGGCAAATGGTGTCCTGGCGCATGATGCTAGAGGGACTTGTTTCATTGAGATGTTTTCATTGCCGGCTCCTTTTGTGCCTAACCAAGTTTCTTCCTGACTCCTATTTTCAAAAAGATGGGTCCTTGAGAGAGGATTTATTAGTAGGTTTGTGTAGCAAAGTCAGCTATCTAAAGCTTTTTCTCAACTAGTGCCCTGATGTTTATGCTGATGCTGGAAGAGAACAACAAATGCCTCTTATGATGCAGCAAAACTCAATTTATTCTTCCACAGTAGGTCAGTGTGACCCCTTCCCCCACCGCCTCTTCCTCCATGCTCCCTGCAATTTCCCTTTGATTTATCTGCTTTCTTTATTTCTTTTCATATATCCATCCATCCATCAGAGAGTGCCAACCACAAACAAGTATTCAAATTACATGGGCTCAAATAAGAAGAAGGTACAATAAAATTTCCTTTACCATATTATTCAGAGGATTTGTCCATATGATCAGGCTTCCAGGCCCCCAGGCAATTTTGATTGAAGACTTGTAGCTGCTTCAGAGAAAGAAATAGATTTCATTATGAATAGAGAATCCTATATCATGCGGCACTAGGGATGTGTGTGTGTGTGTTGGCTGGCTTAAGCCATGAGATAATTTGCCTATTTTTCCAGTGTGCATAAATCCTATACAACTGCACGTTGTAAAGGTGCATGTTGCCAATGTATATTTTTACACACATATATATGTACACAAAAAGCATGTACACCACACATACTGCACACATACACACCAAAAGATGACACACGACACATACTCTGCACATACTCACCACACAAGCAAGTACACCACACTGTTCCTATATATTCATCACACACACACTGTAAAGCAGTCTTCCTCCCTTGCTGAAAGGTGGGTATCTAGTCCTTACTGCATATAAACTTGAGATATTGTCACCATTGTTTTGCATTCCTCACTTCACCCCCAGCCCACGACCACATCAAATGGGGAGAGAGTGAATAGCATTATATTCAATGCCTGGAAAGGAAATGAGGGAGAATGTTTAATAGCTGGCCATTCTTGTATGGGATCCAGCCAATGAGATCTCATACAGGAAGCCAGCCTCTCCATTTCAGTTTGGTGCATGCAACCCTACAGCCACCCATCATCTCTGGCTGCAGTTCAGGATTAGCTGGTGGTTTAGGCGAATATTTTGCCTTAACACAGATTGGCCATCAGAGTTTTTCACCAGTTCTGTCCTACAGTAGTGGTGGAGCAGTATTGTTCAGTAGGGCTGGGAGGTGTTAACTAGGCATGCAAACAACCAGGTAACAAAGTAAATGGACAGTACATGTATATAGAGCTCATATCAACCCTGTTCTTAAAAAAGCTATACTGTCTGCCAGTTCATTTCCAGAGCCAATTCAAGGATCTCACATTAATGTTTAAAGCCCTAAATTACTTAGGCCCCAAATATCTGAAAGACCATCTTCTTCCCTACACACCCTCCCAGGTGTAAACCAGAGGGGACCATTTTGATAGTTCCACCACCCTCAGAAGTTTGGGTTGGTGGTGGCTCAAGAGAGGGCATTTTTGTGGCAGCCCTTATGTTGTAAAATTCCTGTCCACAGAGGCTTCTGAGATGTGTTTTAAGGGCCCACCCTATTCCTGTGACTGCAATCAATTTAACATGTTTTAAATTCTGAATTTTAAATTGTTGTAACTTACCCTGGGCTGGTGAAGGGTATGTAATAAATTTAGTAATGATGCTGATGGTGAGGTTAAGAGGGCAATAGGAAGTTGGGGGTTGCTGACGATGACCCTGGCTAAGCCATCACATAGAGTGTGAAGAGGAATTACTTAGAATATCCTGAGGAGACATGGAATAAAGGCCCCTTGAAACATGCTTGCCTTGCCCAACCCAAAGTTATTAGGCCCAGATATTGGTGGCTTGGAAAGGCCTCTTTCTGTGGTGAGTGTTGGATCTGTGCTAAAATCTGAGCACTTCGCCACACCAGATTTCTGACAGTGGCATGCTGAATTTGGGTCTGTCACCCTAGTAAGTTGCCATGGACTGGCTTTCATTTATGAATGGGCTATCACAGATAACGTTTCACATCACCTGAAGTGCAGCACTTCTCAAATGGATTCTGTCCATGCATTTTAGCTGCTGGTTTATACAACAGACAAGTGACTGTTGAGAAATCAAGTGATGTCTCTGTGTCTGTGAACAAGCCTCAGGCAACTCCTTTGCCATAGATCCAGTGCTCATCAGCCATGACAGCTAAATGGAACTCAGTGTTCACAGGCAGGATTGCCAGATGTTGAGGGGAGCAGAGACAATAGGGGATTGGTATCACATTGTGCTCTACATCTAAGCTTCTTGGGGGGCATCTGACTAACCACTAGATGAGATGGGACTAGATGAGATGAGACTTTCTATTTCAGCAAGAAAATTCTTATGCGCTCTTGCAGAGGAATACTTATCTTTGGGCAACATGCAAATCATTGGTTTTTAATGTATTATACATGCAATAGCTCAAGCGTGCATTAATGTCTAGCATTTGCATTTGAATACAAATCTTCTGTCAATAGAATCCACAGCACACCTCCTAAACATGCCTGTCTCTGGTGGAACAACAGCATTAACTGAAGGCAATGACTTAAAGCTGGCTATGACAATGCCTGCCTGGCAATGCTGGGGATATGTTGACAGTTATCAACTATTAAGGGAGATGTCTGAGCGGAAGGAATAGTTCCATGACTGTAAGCGCAAGGTACCAATGGATATATAACTATAACCTTCATGTGTTGTGCTTATAGACTCCCATAAAGAGGAAATTGCATCTGACATATTGCCCACCCATTGTTTTTATCCATTTAATTGTTAATAATTTTATTTATCCTTCAATTTCCTCTCCCAATGGAGATATTATTTATAGTGCCTAACAAGTACTCCAGATGATTAAAATATGACAAATAATGCACAATGCAGAAACAGCATGAAAGCCAAAAGTCAGGAGAGTCAGAATTTTAATAACTCATCTCGGTTGCAGAAGACTCAAAAGCTTGTTGGAAAACATATGCCTTCAGACATCACCAGGTGAATACAAACAAGGAGGTCGAGAACTCTAACCTCTTATTCCACATAAAAAGTGATGCCACAGGAAGAGTAAAAGCAACAACAACCTTTTGCCACCTACTGTGTCTCAGAAGTCAGTGGCTCTCATTAATAGATCTTAAAAAGCAGGCAGAGACACATGTGAGGAAGTGATTCTCCAGGTAACTTCCTCTGATCCTGAGCTGTTTAGGGCTGCAGTATCCCCAAAATCTCTCCTCTGCTGTTTCTGCTTCCAACCCAGCCATTCTCCCCAATTTATAAGAGAAAAATATCATAGCGGGAGAGAATGTTTTGGGGAAATTCTTATGGGTTTTCTTGTTTTTATCTTATTTTCAGTGCACTTGAGGAGGCTTGTGAATACGTTTTCTTTCGTTCTACAATCATCTCTCCATTGGTCTGTCCTCTCAAGTATTATGGACTTGCCTCAATCAATGATCTCTCGAATCTTTTGGTGCACAGTAGCCAGCCTTCCCATGCTTCAGTTAAGAGCCAGTACAAGGCGCATGGGGCTTTTAAGGTCAGGAAGTGCAGATAGCTGGGAGGTCTGCAGAGTGCTTGAAGAATATACAATGGCTGGAGGTGAGCAGCTCCTCATTCAGCCACCTCAAATAATACAAGAAGCCCAACTCTGCACCCAGGTAAATTCTTGAGAAATATTAAAGAGCTTGAGAAAAAGGTAGACGTATGGAAGCCTCCTTCATAGGAGAAAACCTCTGAGAAATTATAGTACAGATTTTGGCATAACACTAGTTTAGGGCTTTAGTAACCGGAACCTTGAATTACACTTGGAAACAGGATGGCAGCCAGGATAGCTGATACAATAAGCTGAAGTTTCTGAATAATCTCCAAGGACAGCCCCACATAGACTCTGTTACAATACCCAAGCTGATTATTATTTTTTAAATGCATTGTATTCTGTCTTGGGATCATGTAAGGAAAGGCATTTATATGAAATAAATAAATGTATTACCATGGCTAGACCTGACTATACCAGGAACAGAGACAGCTGGCAGACCAGCTCTAGATGAAAAAAGCACTCTTGGCCACAGCCATCACCTGAGCATCTCAGAGTGGAAGAAGATCAAAGAGCACCTCTGGACTGCAAATCTGAGTGACCCTGAACTGTAAAGTGTCTTGCAAATTGATCAAAATGGGCTACTGAGCTCTATTTCAAGTTCCTGGCAGAGCCTGATAAAGAAGTCCACGTACCACCTGGAAAAGCTCCATCTCTGCATAGATGCAATGCTGGCAGAGAAAGAAGCTTTCTTTGCCACCAATTCCACCACTGAATAGTCCTGAAGCGACTACTCAATGGCAGTCGAGTAGATTAAAAGAGCATTATTTTGCTAGTTTTCTTTAGTAAAAAAAGAATAATGAGAATATTTAAAGCCTTCTGCCTGATGAGAATAAAAACTGCCACAGAGTAAACCAGAGGCTATTCAGGTTTTCATCCCTTCTCCCTCATGTAAATCCTTTTAAACCTTTTTATCTGGCCCTCAGAACTCCCTTTCTGGCCCTGTTTCACCCCCCAAATATTTTTGCCTAGAAGGAATGTGTCTTTGAACTCTGGTAATGTCTCCTGCTTGACTGAATGGTGTTCAGAGAGTGTGTGCAGAATCCAGCCTACTGTACAAATGGAAAACCTGAATTTCTTGCTTCACCTATTTTTTGTTTTGGTCCTACCCATCATCAGAATGTGGTTTCCAAGCACTGGCATATGGCCCTTGGTCTGAAAAAATGTTCCTCACCCCTGATGTAGATGCCCCATTAAAAACAAATGTACAAGGATTAGCAATTTCAGAAAAAAGTGTGGAAGAAGCCCCTGCCTTTGGTCATTATATTATAGCGGCAGAAGAAATGCTTCACTGGAAATTTAGAAGGAAAGACTGGACATTGAGGCATCCATTGAAGGTGCTTCATGCCTGAAGAAGACTGATGCATCATAATTTGCACATGTACAACCCCACTCACTGTCTTATGCCAGGACATATTATGTTTGTTTAGTGACTTAATTGTAAGTCACTTTTCCCTCTTCTTTACAACAGTTCAGATCAATCAATATGATCCTACTGCTGTTGCCCTAGGCTCTGTAAGAACTGTTTTATGGGCTCAGTGCTAGGTTGCAAAAGTGGCCACAAAAGCACATGGCAGTGAATGGGTGGCAGAGAGTGATTGTTCAGGGACTAGAACTGAACTGTCTGCTCAAAAGATTGTGTTGTGTTGGGGAAATCTAGTGGGAAGGTTCAGGGGACATGATGAACCTTCACAGCCCACTGAAGATCCTGCCAGTGTCCTCAGTTTGGTTGAGAAGCCATGCATGCTTTTGCCTTGGCCGGAATGTGCCCCATAATTCTTGTCAAGTTTTGAGTATGATGTAAATAGGAAAAGTGAGGGAGAAGGGAAACCATGGGGCATAGTGTGACTTCCAGGACTGGTGTCAGGAGTTGGGATCCAAACAGCAAATGGAAGCAGAGGCAGATTTAGGGGAGTGCGACCAGTTTGCCCATCCTGGTTGCTGAGCCAAGAATAGAAGCATCTGATGATTAAAACACAATAAAACTGCTTAAAATAATTTGCAATCAGAGGAATAAGGTGGGTCATAAAATCTATCTATCTCAGATGTCAAAGCCAGGGTAAAGAGGTGTCTTCAGCACATAATGAAACCAAGATAATGAAGGTGCCAGATGTACTCTGTAGGGAGGGAGTTTGTAATAACCCCAGAGTCCAGCCATAATCAAGCTGGAGTCAGAAGCTGAAGAATCTCTAGCCAGGGGTCTGGGGGAGGAGTCAGACTAAGTCCAGGGCTCAGAGCCTGCTATTGGAGATCAGGAATCCCTTAAGGTTGATAGCTAGGAAACTCCAGAAGAATCTCCTGTACCACCAATGCCTATAAGGCCAGACCCATGACTCTCACAGACACCTTCCTCTGAGAAACTAGAGGCCTCCCACAATACCTCACTGGTGCAGGGAGCCCATTAGGCACCTTAGGAACAGAGGAGGAATGCTCATATTCAGGCCAGGTGGTTGCCCCATTGAAGTTGGCTTCCGCTGGGCAAAGTCTGGGAGATTGAATCTGGTGGCAGAGGCTTGAAAGGGCTCTGTCTGCTTTCTGCATTTGTTTACTTGGAGTGTCCTGTACAACTCCTCCCTTGCTTGTGGGCTCCACTGCCATACCAGAATATGACAGAATTCAACGGCTTAGGAGTGGACAAGAAAATGCCCTACCACAAGTTGCAACAACCCACTCCTCTCCAAACTACCAAATGTGATAGAACTACCAAGATGGCCCCCTCTGCTGACCTGACAAGGACTGTGGTGAACCACCAAGATTGGAATCTTGTGGGCTGCTTTCTCCTGGGCTGACCACCTTTCCGCTGCACCTTGTGTTGAAGGTGAAGCCCCCTCTGCAGCTGTGCTTGCTGCCATGCTCCCCACTTTTGTGAATAAAAGAGAAAGAGACCCCTTTAGAGTGAATGGTCTAGACTCATTCCTGCATAGCATTGTCCCCCATTCAGGAAACCACGATCCTTCCCCTGCCTCCTGGATAAGTTGGTAGCTGGGGTATGAAAGCCTTTGCAATGGCAGCAGTTCTTCATTTTCTTGTTGCAGAATCAACTACAAATGTTACAGGTGGGGAAGACAGTACCAAAAGGCCATATGTTTACATAACACGCTAGGCTGACTGTGAAGGAGACACATGCCTTGCTTGTAATTATGAGAAATGTTCTCACTTGTCAGAATGTATTCCACATCCAGGCAGAAATGATGTGGCAGGAAATGAGCTTTGGTTCTGTCACTGCGGCTCAGGCTTACGGTGCTTCTCACATCTTCCCAGCGTGGCTCGGGCTAGGCTGGAGGCGCACGAGAAGTAACCGCTGTACAGTGACAGACTAATCATGAACATAATGGACACAGTGCATCACTTACTGCTTGACTAGAAGTAGCTATTGATCTATAACCAAAGACATTCTCCCTTGCACTTTATCTATCACATCACATTAGGGAACTGGCAGGATGAATCTCCTTGCAAGTTTGAAACATAATCTGGGCACACAACCCAATCGTGTGACCTCCTTGATTTTTTACAAACCTGATAGATGCATGGCCTTGGTTAGCACTCAGAGTAATGGCATGCTGGAACACATTCTGTGGGATAACCAGCCTCGAATAACCAACATGCTTCAGTCTAATTAATGCACAAAGGGTTAATACCATAAAGTAAGCTGTCCTGCCAGACTTTGCTATGTCCACTTCACTTACCTTGGGAGGAAATGGGTAATCAAGCCTATTGTTCAACCCCCAGTCTACATGAGAAGCTCAACTTGTGAGGAGGTTTGAGTTGGTTGTTTCAGCTCAACCACATGGCTCTCATCAGCCTTTCTTGAGTTCCTCTACCAATAATTTAAGAACTTTCACCACTTTGTAACTAAGCCAAGTTTTATTGCCTGTGAAATTTTTGTGAATGTTGCATGGAAAAGCACATGAATCTGGCCTTTGAAGAATTTTTAAGTACACAATTTTTAACTTACCAAATATGTGGTCTTTCTCTATGCTAGGGAAAGAGGTAAACTTTGGAACTCAATTTATAGGGAACATACTTTAAAGGTCTAACAGCTTTATTTCCACACTTCGCTTTGCTGCATATTTGGTGATTTCAAATCTCTGCTAGGATTCTCTCACCCAAGAGTACTTGCCCCAAAGCTGGATCTTAGAATCCACAAACTCTCATTCTATATACCAGCAGTAGAAAGGCCTTGGTCAGGACCTGCCTACCTATGAAATGAGCCTATCATCTCAGGTGATGGATCTGCCCACCACCAGCAGATCTGCAAGCTGCTGCACACCCACATGCCTGCTGCCACCGCTCCTTGCCTCCTTTTGTTCCCTGGATCACTTCAGGTGTGCTGGTGTGCTGTGGCATTTTTAGTTTTGTGTAGGGTGGAAAAAGGGTACCAACCTAGCAGTTCGAAAGCACCCCCGGGTGCAAGTAGATAAATAGGGACCGCTTACCAGCGGGAAGGTAAACGGCGTTCCGTGTGCTGCGCTGGCTCACCAGAAGCTGGCCACGTGACCTGGAAGTGTCTGCGGACAGCGCTGGCTCCCGGCCTATAAAGTGAGATGAGCGCACAACCCTAGAGTCTGTCAAGACTGGCCCGTACGGGCAGGGGTACCTTTACCTTTTTAGGGTGGAAAAACATCTAGGCAGTGGCGTAGTGTGGGTTACCAGCACCCCGGGGGCTCATGGAGAGGTGGGTGGGAAGGAGAGAAACAAACAATGTACACATGCACATTCAACTGCCTAATGGTATCTGTGTCACCCGGGAGATGGCAGCCACAGAGATAAGAAAAAAAGAGTCATTCCTTTGTCTGGAGAGGTCACTTCCTTGTTCACATGGAGAAGCCATTTTCAATGGAGCCCAGCGACAGAAGTGCATAGCTGTATTGAGGCAGCACTGGGTGTTGACATTTTGTGCCCCTAGCAATTTTGCAACCTGGGCAACCTCCCATGTACCCCCCCTTGCTACAACACTACATCTATGGTAGTTTTGCTCTTGGTAGAGGAACTTAGAGCACCATCAGATTGGGATGGGGAGAAATGCTTATTCGTGTGAAACATGATAATGTTTCATCTAGTTTGCATCATTTAGTTTTGCCCGTAGGGACTCAATTCAGGCATCTAAAGAAGTAGGCTTTGGCTCATGAAAGCTTAAGCCACAGAATCTTTGCTCCTCTTTTAAGTTCTGCAAGGCTCTCTCTGTTGTTTCTGGCAATACTACACCTCTGGAATCAAAACAGGGACTGTCACCTTTAAATAAGCGGGAATAAATACAGGAACGTATCTGACCAAACCAGGCTGCGCACCATTTGAAATGCTTAAATTTTAATGGGATGCATTTAGAAATGTATCCCAGAAAATCTCAAAGCAATTCTTTAACAGTGAGAAACCCCGAACCGAGACTTCCCCAGGTTTTCCTCCCTTTGATACTTTGCATACTAAATAATTGATCGGGTGTAGCTGCAGCAACTGTGAGTAAGGAAAGTGCTATCTCAGCAAAGTGGTGGCAAGTCTTTTATCAGCATTTTGCAGTACTTTGGTAGAATGTTGATAGGCTTGCTTTGGGTCTTTAAATCTTCTGATATCCGCTTGACGCTGCCACTTGTGTCATTGAGGCACAACGTTAGGTTGCCCAATAGATTTAACAGCATTGGAGAAATGGGCAAAGAATAGAGCTGCCACACAAATGCTTTGTTGTTTAGTCATTTAATCGTGTCCAACTCTTCGTGACCCCATGGACCAGAGCACGGCAGGCACTCCTGTCTTCCACTGACTCCCGCAGTTTGGTCAAACTCATGCTGGTAGCTAGTGACCTATTAATGAAAATATGCATCACACCTTATCTCAAAGGCTCTTGGCAGGTCACTATAAGGTTGCCACTTTAGCAGATCAACTGTAGAGCATAGGAAACTGCTCTTTACTAAGTGAGAGCACCACTCTATCTAGCTTTGTATTGACTGGCTGTGGCTCCCCAGGATTTTAGACAGAAGTCTTTCCCAGCCCTCTCTGGAGATCACAGGGGTCTTTTGCATGCAAAGCAGATGTTTTTGCCACTAAGCCACAGCTTTCCCCCCAAAATAAATGGATTTTACTTGATAGCTCAGGCAACTCATGAGCAGAATAAAGGGAATAAATTTTCATAAATAAATTTCTAGCTTTCTTTGGGAGAATTGTTAGAGAATTTTAAAAATGAAAAGCTTGGGCTCTGTGCCTATCTGGGTACAACTCCACATCTTTCCCAAAATCTTGAAGATATTCTCCCGAATCTCAGACATAACAGAAGCTGGTTATGATTAGCCTGGTTTAATGTACTCTGCACATGAACAGAGATTATTACTGCACATTTTGAGGACAGAGCCATGAAGTGCAAATATGTTCTGTTCTGCTGTTCCGTTTTTCAAATGAAACAATAATATTTTTTGTTTGTCTTTTTATTGGTTGGAATACATTGTTCTTTTCATTTAGAGAAAAAATGTAATGAAAAGTTAAATTGATTTTGTAATGATAATGAAAAGTTAAATTGATTTTGCGGGGAGGAAAACCACATGCAACTGGAAACAAGTTTTCCTCATGTTTATAATGTTTTTCTCTGTGTTTTTTAATAGATTATTTGAACACGTAGGTACAATCAGTGCATGTGTTCAAAAACTAATGCCACGAGATGGTATGGCTTAATATACAAATGAGAGATATGGAGTCAATCTTTTCTGATAATCCTCTTGGAAACTCTTCTCCTGCCCATCGATGTGCAGAAAATAAATGATGGTAGAATGGGGGGAGTTAGTGAGAAAGCAATGGCACTCTGCACATGTATAATGGCACACTTTCCTAAATAAGGGCTGTACAAGTTCTATTGTGATGAAAACAGCAGAGTTAAAAATTGCCTTCCTACCAAATCAAAATGTTCATAGCTGCCACTGAATGCAACAGAATAAAGGGGTGAATGTCGGTGTGTGTGTGTTAGTGTGAGGAAGACTGTTTGTTGAGAAGATCCATTGAAACTTTAATAAAATATGAACAATGAAAAGCTACCATGCTCTCTGCCCCCATAGAGGCATCAATTCATCAGGCACCATATGTTGGCGTAGAACCACCATCTGAGAAAGAAATGCCTTCACACTATCCTGGTAATATGACTACTGAGTTTATGTGTATACATATGTGTGCCGTGACTGAAGATAAAATCAAGATGATTATTTTTTACATGAGCCAAAAGTTATAGTCAGGATGCTCAGATCCCTTTGGGGAGCTTAGGGAAATCACCAGTAGTCCAGCGCTCCCAGTACCTGACCTGAGAGTCCTGGAAATCACGCTTTATTGCCCCACAGTGACCTGAGACAAAGATGTAGAAAAGCTGACAAACTGGAATGCTTGTTCGTTTACAAATACGACTGATATTTGATCCTTGTGCAATTTTCTAGACTCCAGGTTGCTGTCCAAGAATTATGTGGGAAACTAGCTACACTAGAGGACAAGGGATGTAGTAAAGACAGCTCCCTGCCAAAGAAATGCAGGGAAGCTGAGTGTAATCAGTGAAGTTGGAATTCATCCAGGATATCAGAGCAAACACCTTTAGTGTTGTGAAAGCTCTGATGGGATTTTTAACAGAACATTGGCTTTTATCTCTCATTTTATAAATGCTCATTTTTATAGTTTGTTTCATGATCCAAGCTTTGTAGCTCAGGTGAGGATATATTTGGCAAACAATTTGGGGTGGAGGGTAAATTTGACATTTAAAAAACAAACAAAAAAAACCTTGTGGAGCCATGTGACACAGATCTAAAAATAATAATTAAAATTCTTTTATTCATCTTGGTTAGGTCTCCCTTCTCTCTCTTTCTTAGTTTGTCTGTGGACAAACGCTGGCTCCCTCGGCATGAAGCGAGATGAGCTCCTCACCCAATAGTTGCCTTTGACTAGACTTAACCATCCAGGGGTCATTTACCTTTACCTGTTTTATCTCTCTCTCTCTCTCTCTCTCTCTCTCTCTCTCTCTCTCTCTCTCTCTCTCTCTCTCTCTCTCTCTGTTTTCCAGGAGAGGACAATTTGTTGTTTTCGAAGAAAGGAACATCCTCCCATCCTCCACTCCTTACTAGTTGTAAAACTAATTCATGTTGGTTAGATGAAAAGGATGGCTTTTATGTCCTAAAATAGAGCAAGTTACATCATAAAGTACTGATTGCTGTGACCCGGCTGTCAGGGACGATGTGTGGCTCATGCTGACAAATATAAGTACCGACAATACATCCAACTTTGTTTTTTATACCACTCTGAGCAACTGTACAAGAGGCAATGGAGCAGTGATTCCATCAAGCAGATGACCTTGTATGGCAGCTGCTTTGAATTTTGTCATGTGCGTACCATACATTAGGTGGCTCGTGTACAGTGTATAACCTCCAGTCCCGATACAAGCTAGGGATCTGCAGCAACAATGGCAGAGCTGTCGGCATGCTTGAGTTCTCATCCATGAAACTCAAATGAAACACCTATACCAGTCCAAACAGGAGCAATGTTGATGACAGCAGCAGGTGCCCTCTCCAAATGCCACTCCTAGATGGGCTGTTTTTCCAGAGAAGGCAGGAGGCAGCAGTTTCCCCTGACAGCTCCTCTGATTGAAGCTGGAGTGAAGGTCTGTTTGTTATGTTAGATGGAGATTGAAGAGGGGGCAGTTCTAGAAGTGATGGTAGTCAGTTTAGCTGAGGAGGGGTTTCCCTCCAGCGGCCTTGGAACTCCCACAAACATTCCTGCTGGTGGACCCCCAGAATGAAGGTAGAAGTTATGTGGCAGAGTATGGTTAGGGATCACTTTGAGTTAGAAGCAGATCCCAGCCACACCAGCTGCCTGCACTGCAGGAAGAAGACTTTCTCTACTCAAGAGAAGATAGTATGCCTACAACTTTTATCCACTTTTGATAAAAGGGGGGAGATTAAGGCAATTTTTAATCCCCCCCCAAAGCAGTAAAATGAGTGAGGCAGAAACTGTCAGTTGACCAGAGCCATCTTGGTTTGGCCATGATGGTCCGGAAACTGACTTATTCCAGAGTATCTGGGCTCTGTGGAGTTGAAAGTCATAAAAATTATGGCAGTGGCTATTCCCTGGCACTCAGTACACCAGGGGTGGCCAACTCCCAAGAGACTGCGATCTACTCACACAATTAAAAATTGGCAGTGATCTACCCCCCGCTTTTGCGGTTTAAGTCACAGTTGTTGAGCTTTTTTTTTAGGAAGGAAAGCCCTGTTTTGGGGGGTTCAGTCAAGGTTGTTGAGCTTTTATTAGGGAGGATGAGGGCCCAGTTTGGGGTGTGTGTGCAGGGCAAAGTATTGAGCTTTTTTTAGGGGACCAAAAGTTGTTGAGCTTCTTTGGGGGGAGCCAGTGATCTACCACAGACCTCCAGTGATCTACCTGCTGGGACGTGCTTGCAGTACATCATGGCAAAAGCTGCCATGTTTTTCTGGAGGAAGCCATCCTCCACCCTTCCCACAATGCTCCTGAATGTCTCAACTTCTTGATCTCACTCCCTGAACTTGATAAGAAGTGAGCTAAAATACAAAGAATTCTGGCATTATTTCATGCATTGTGTTACACACACACCAGCTTTAACCAGCACGTAAACAGATACATACAGCTGTATAACAATACTTGTAAAATTATGCTACAGAAATACCTATATATTGCCACATTTTCCCACACCAGGGGAAGTGGCACATTCCTGCTTCCAGCTAACATTAATGAACAAAAAAGTATTTAAAAGGTCATACACACAATAAACAAATCCATCCACTGCAATTTACCTTTCTTTAATAATCACTAAGCTACAGCATTTGCTATGATATATTTCAGTGGATTTACTTAATGATGCAAATACCACAAGTCATTTTTTAACACTGACATTACTTGATTTCAAATATTGTCACATTTCATTTTACATATGCATCTCTGTTCAACTTGTCTCCATATATAAGTTCATGAAAATGTATACCTTCCCCATCATACATAGTGCAGAAGAAATATTGCATCTGTATTAACAAGTTAATTTAAATAACAAATTAAAGGGACGCGGGTGGCAAAGGGATGCGGGTGGCGCTGTGGGTAAAAGCCTCAGCGCCTAGGACTTGCCGATCGAAAGGTCGGCGGTTCGAATCCCCGCGGCGGGGTGCGCTCCCGTTGTTCGGTCCCAGCGCCTGCCAACCTAGCAGTTCGAAAGCACCCCCGGGTGCAAGTAGATAAATAGGTACCGCTTTATAGCGGGAAGGTAAACGGCGTTTCCGTGTGCTGCGCTGGTGCAGGCTCGCCAGAGCAGCGATGTCACGCTGGCCACGTGACCTGGAAGTGTCTCCAGACAGCGCTGGCCCCTGGCCTCTTGAGTGAGATGGGCGCACAACCCCAGAGTCTGTCAAGACTGGCCCGTACGGGCAGGGGTACCTTTACCTTTACCTTATTAACAAGTAAATATAGTCTGATGTTTTGAAACGTTCCATCTTTTGTCTTTCAGGAGCTCTGACTGCTCTTTTTGCCTCTTTCATTGTAAGGCTACATCCACAGGTACTCAAGTCAACATGCAGCAGTTTTCCCTGCATCTGGATAGCAATTCACTTGTAAGCTAAAGCTTGTGTTCTCTCATGTTTGTCCAGAGGATGTATATACATTTTCTTACATTGGAGTGGTATCCATGTCGGGGGGCGGTCAATACATAGGAACCAGCCCTCATGCCCATTTCATTTCAACCCCAAACAGAGGTTTTACCACTACTGGGGGGGAAACAGAGGTAAGGACTAATATACTGTGAAATTGTTTCAAATGAAAGCTAGCTGATATCTGAGTTTCAGGGGAGGTCTCTCTGACATAGTTTCATGGTATCCAGAATTTTTTTTGTATATGGTTACTCCACACAGGTTCCCTACTCCTGATTTAAGACTGTGTGCCTAGCATCTTTCTCTCATTTTCTCTACTTCTCTCATGTGGGTGTCTGACTGATTATTGGAACCATTGTTTTCATTTCCATAGTGGCAAACAGCATGTAATCTGCTTTAACTGTGCTTCTTTGGGACTAGGGATTGGGGACTGAGGATTGTGTACTTGGAAGATTGTCGCTATGAACCCTTCAGAGTCTTCCTGTTTAATTCAGTGGCATCCAGGGATGTTCTGTGACTACATACTAAAGTTAATGTAAGAGCTTTAAACATCTCCCGTGTAAGGTGCTCACATAAGACCAGACTTTCCATTTTGCCATCATATTAAAGCAAAATCATATGATCAACAAAAACAGTGATCAGATTACTGTACTTCATCCTTGGTATTGAATATTTTCCGTGATGATGTCTCAAGATATTCCCTCCCTAAGACTGGAATGATTCAGAATGACTGGAAGCAAAGGTACTTGCTCAACTGTATTAGGCTGTCGAAGTCCCAGAAGTTTTATTTCAGGTAGTTGCAAATAGTGCCCAAATAGGGTCGCGGGTGGCGCTGTGGGTAAAACCTCAGTGCCTAGGACTTGCCAATCATATGGCCAGCGGTTCGAATCCCCACGGCGGGGTGAGCTCCTGTCATTCGGTCCCAGCTCCTGCCCACCTAGCAGTTCGAAAGCACCCCTAAGTGCAAGTAGATAAATAGGTACCGCTTTATAGCGGGAAGGTAAACGACGTTTCCGTGCACTGCGCTGGTGCTGGCTCGCCAGAGCAGCTTCGTCACACTGGCCACGTGACCCAGACGTGTCTTCAGACAGCGCTGGCTCCCGGCCTCTTAAGCGAGATGAGCACGCCACCCCAGAGTCGGACACGACTGGCCCGCACGGGCAGAAGTACCTTTACCTTTACCTTTATGACATCCACCATCAGCTGTCTGAGCCTGCTGTCTCATTATGTCTAATGGTAGGGCCGTTCTTGTTGCTGGACCACAACTCCCATCACCCCCTGCAATGACCATGTTGGGAGGGGCTGATGGAAAGTGGAGTCCAATGACATAAGCATGCCCACTAATTGCTGTAGCTAGATTTGGGGGAAAGGGGGAGAGCAGCTGTTCCTTGTTGTTTTTTGGGTGGTGGTGGTGGGGTTTAAAATGTGTGAAGATTTATATTTCTGTGAGTGCTCCTCTTTGAAAAAACAACTCCCATCTGTTATTATTGTACCACATACCAGGGCTTATTAGAAGTGAGCTTAGCTTTATCTGTAAACAACTGCAGCACTCTCAGCCTAGAGCAGAGAGGGGGGAAATGAAACAAAACCTCATTGTCGGCTGTTTGCTCCTGTCTGGCTGTTGTGCTCTGCTTGGCTGGTGCGGCAGCTATGGAGAAGAAAGAAAAAAACAGCTGCAGGAGTAATCAACTAGTATGAGTTGCTGCACCTGCAGCTCTTGTCTTTGTACTTTATTTCCACTGGGGTAGGTATGAAGTGTGCTGCTGGATGAAAATCTGTGTGGATTGAACAGACAAATTTAATTCCATATTTCTCAGAAGCATGATTGTGGGGTTTTTCCTTCCAAGATCTCAGTTATTGCACTTCACCTTTTGCTCAGTTCCTGTACAGACACCTTGCAGACATGAACGCTGTGGGTTGTGTGTTTTCGGGTTGCGGACCGCGAAGAACCCAGAAGTACCGTAATGGGTTACTTCCGGGTTTTGGTGCTCACGCATGCGCAGAAGCACAAAATGATGTCACGTGCATCCGCAGAAGCACCGAGTCGCATCACACTTGTGCACAGACAAGGCATTGCAAGTTGTGAATGCTGCGGGTTGCAAACGTGCCTTCTGCATGGATCACGTTTGCAACCCGAGGTATCACTGTATCTAATCTAACCTTTCCTGAATCTGAGTGCAAATAAACAGGGCAGGCAGAGTCCACCATAGCAAAAGGCTGTTGCTTTTATGTGGCCGCACACGGCCCAGGAAACAACTCATATGGGTCATTAGAAAGGTATACACATATCAGGTGTTTTTTTAAAACACCACCACCACCACATAAAAACAGGGCAGCCCTATAAGGACCAGCCCTACCATTAGGCAAATGGAGTCAACAGCCTAAAGTAGCAGATGCTGGGTTCAGCAGCAGCTTCCACCATCCCTGCAAGGTCTCTTCAAACAGCCTGTCCTGTGTGTCTTAACTTGGCCTGCTGCTCTCAGGTACATAGGAAGATGCTTTCACATCATTTAAAGGTAAGTTTCAGCTGCTAGTCTGTTCAGAATCTATATATGGAATGGTGGTTGGGGTGTCATCTTGCCCTTTGCCTCAGGCAGAAAAATGTATTGGACCCTGAATCCAATGACACTCATGAGTCCCATTGAGCTAAATGGAGCTTACGTCCAGGTCAGGGGGCATGGGTTTGCCTCCAAATAGACTCATTTGCACACATACCCATGTGCCTGCAGAGTGCTATGGTGGAGCAAAAACCCTTCAGTACCTTCTGGTACTGTTTGTAGCACTAGATCCCTCTGTACATGCATTGATGTCCAGTGACAAAGGATGGTAGGTTTCCATTGAACTACTACACAAGCTGCCACTGCCTGCAAAATAAGCATCTTCACTTAAACATTTCCTATATCTTTTTTACACTGCAGGGGTTTACAAAAATCGTTTCACACTTTAGTATTTGGAGTAATTGCCTTGTAATGATACCATTTCATTTGTGTAGTGTTCATTTTGCTAGGGACTCTGTTCTCATGTGAGTTCCCTACTGAGTTTTTAATGATCTCTCTGCTGTACATGCCATCCAAAAATGCTGTCTGCTGTAACCGATCCCATTTTAGTGCATGGGGCTTATTCCAGTCCAGAGCCAATCTTAAAATGGCTTATCAAGTTGATACAAATGTACCCCTGGTTGCTACAGAAATTAAGGCTCTTTATCCCTTTAGCTGAATATATGTATATATAGTATATATCACTGATTCTACTCACCTTTTGGGTGCTTGTGAAAACACCACTGTTTAGCTCTTGTACAATACTTTGTGTGTATTCTGTGCAAGGAGTAGCACTGCCCATTTTAAAGCTTTTCTCTCCCCAATAGTCTGCATAGCTGTGTACTAATTTTTTGTTCATTTGCATCTTTTTGCATAAAAGGTAAACGTAAAGGGACCCCTGACCATTAGGTCCAGTTGCGGATGACTCTGGGGTTGCGGTGCTCATCTCGCTCTATAGGCTGAGGGAGCCGGTGTTTGTCCACAGACAGCTTCCGGGTCATGTGGCCAGCATGACTAAGCCACTTCTGGCAAACCAGAGCAGCGCGCGGAAATGCCGTTTACCTTCCCGCTGGAGCGGTACCTATTTATCTGCTTGGACTTTTATGTGCTTTCGAACTGCTAGGTTGGCAGGAGAAGGGACCGAGCAACGGGAGCTCACCCCGTTGCGGGGATTCGAACTGCCGACCTTCTGATTGACAAGTCCTAGGCTCTGTGGTTTAACCCACAGCGCCACCCATGTTTCTTCCATCTTTTTGCATAGAGCACAAAAATAAGGAACCCGCTGTATAGAAACATATACAAATTGGGGGGGGGACAGGGGTGATCCCCATATCGAAGAGAAACTCCTTCTTCAGCTGACAATATAAAGGAAAATGGTAGCAACCCAAGCCAAACAATATAATGTGAACTTTTCCGGACCATGAGCAGGCTGACTCACCCTGTGAAGTTAACAAGGTCCCACATCGGGTACAAGTTGAAGCAACTGCTGCATACTGACTAGCAGAAGACAGCTAGCTCTCTCTGGTCAGACCAATGTGAGTCAGAAGTGGTGCGAATCAGCTGTTACTCAGAGCACAGCCACCACTCTCACCTCCATCACACCATACAGCAAAACCATACTCAACACCTCCCACACCACTGAACATATAGTGGGATTGTACCAGCTCTTTCTTCAAATATCAGGTTTTTTGCAGCTGAAGAAAAATCATCTTGGCTCATACAATATTCCAGAACCCCAGTAAAATAACAATGAAGTCATGTGAAACCATGCAGGAAAATCCCCCCAACACCCCCCCCCCCCCGCAGGCATGAGCGTGCTGCAAAAGTCACTTCTGGGAGGACCCTTAGCTTGAATGCTATTCAGAAAAATTTGGGCTTTCCTCTCCTAATTGTTCTAATATTCCCTGAAAAAGTCCATTTTCAATCATTCAATATTCTTCCATGAACATTCGTACAAAATCCAGATTTCTTTCTCATGTATATAGTGATGGCCGATGTAGCACATGCTGAGAAAACAGTGATCATAAAGCCTTGCAGGGATAAAACTAGCCCAACTTAGAGCAACTTCCACAATCTGGTCTGTTACAGTATGAGGCCCCCTCCCCCACACCTCCACCCTGCAGTTAAATCTTCAGTTTGCAGTCAGTGCAGTGAATGGGGAGATGTCCTAGTTTTTCACACTGTGCTGTGGATCAGTAGTTTGCTGTCATTAAAACAAGGATCACAGCTAGGCTAACCTTGATCTCTTCTTCCTGAGACGTGCCTTTCTTGCTTTAGCTTTTGTTCCAGCTTCTTAACCATCTGTTTGATACAGATTTATTTAAAGAAGTGCATTAGTGATACATAACAAACAAAAAGCAGACAGATTCTGACTCAGTCCTGAGACTGGTGTGTGGATTTGGGGGGTAGATCTCGTCAGCGGAGTGTCTGCATTCCACCAGATTTCTGGGAAGCTTCTCTCCATTTTCAGATGTGAGCCTCAAACCATTAAATCACTAATTTGCAGGGTTTACATAACCACACATCCCTGGACCCTGCTATAGGTTGAAAAACTTCTGAATCGAAATGACTTGGAAACGTTTCTGAAAGTACAATTTTCCACATACATGCTCTGCATCTCAAGTGAGTACTAGAAAATGATGCAGAAAGTCACAGCTAGAGCTGTGCTAAATATTACCTAGCCTCTATTTGGGGGTTGTTGCTAGCAGTTTTGATGGGGTCTTACATCTTTTTCATGGGAACCACCCCCTCCTAATAGTATCCCTATATGTCAGGAGCAGGAAACCTCAGACATGGGGGACAAATGCAGTCATCAAGCCCTACTTATCTGGCCTTTGAGATTCACCCAAGCCATGACCTTCCTCAGCTGTGCTCCATGCCCCCCTTAAACGCTGTTTCCTGACTACAATGTGCTCTTGATCGGAGATGACGTGTCTTCTTTGCCTGGGTGGAGAGATAAACATTTGTATAAACCTCTGACTTTTGCACGGCTGAAATGTATCCCAATGCGCAAAGGTAAGAATCACATCAGTGGCCCTGTTCACCTTTCTCACTGACCCACTTTTTTGCCTCTGACCTTGCCCGTCACTCTCATGCTTTTCCCAGTAGGTTGCACATGAGGGAATGCAGGTCTTGGGCAGTGGCAAACTTTGGGCTTTCAAATTTCAGCAGCACCCTGAAAGACCTACATTGGCTCCCAGTACATTTCCAAGCACAATTCAAAGTGTTGGTGCTGACCTTTAAAGCCCTAAATGGCCTCGGCCCAGTATACCTGAAGGAACGTCTCCACCCACATCGTTCTGCCCGGACACTGAGGTCCAGCGCCGAGGGCCTTCTGGCGGTTCCCTCACTGCGAGAAGCCAAGTTACAGGGAACCAGGCAGAGGGCTTTCTCAGTAATTGCACCCGCCCTGTGGAACGCACTCCCTTCAGATGTCAAGGAAATAAACAACTATCTGACTTTTAGAAGACATCTGAAGGCAGCTCTGTTTAGGCAAGTTTTTAATGTTTGCTGTTTTATTCTGTTTTTAATCTTTTGGGAGCCATCCAGAATGGCTGGGGAAACCCAGCCGGATGGGTGGGGTATAAATAATAAGTTGTTGTTGTTGTTGTTGTTGTTGTTGTTGTTGTTGTTGTTGTTGTTGTCCTCCTCCTCCTCCTTCTTCCATTTAGCACTCCCTGCCTCTTGCCTTTAATTCTACATCATTGTTATGGCTTCCTCAGTGCCATCTTAGCTTGGGTCCAGAGCAGGTGAACTGGTTGTGCTTCCCTAAATTTACCTCTGTTTTTGGCTGAAGAAAGCTCACCTATTCCTGCTGTGTGGTGTCACTTTCTTCTTCTTCTTCTTCTTCTTCTTCTTCTTCTTCTTCTTCTTCTTCTTCTTCTTCTTCTTCTCCTCCTCCTCCTCCTCCTCCTCCTCCTCCTCCTCCTCCTCCTCCTCTTCTCCTCCTTCTCCTTCTTTCCTGTATTAATCACTTTCCATCCTATCTGGAACACACCATCAACTGGTGTCAACCATTCCATAGCTAATCAGATCTGGCTGCATGAGGATGTCACTAAGAGCAATGTACCTGAATAAAGAAATTATCTGCCGCCACCTTTAAGGGCTGCTGAAAAACTGTTGAAATAGGCAAGCACTTTGGGCAGTGTCAAAAATGTTCACAAGAAATTTGTCAGAAATTTTTCAGCCCTGCTCAAGAAAAAGCATGCCGCTAACACAGGAACAATGCTAAAGGCACTCTGGAGATTTCAGGTTGTGGGAAATGGCCAAAATAGTGAAGCTGACTTATGGTATAACATGACAGGAAGGGAACCATAAGGATGGAAGATATTCTAAGAGGAAGCATTTCATCTGTGGCATACAGATGACACACACTCAGCCCTTAGATGTTTAGAGTCTCCATCTATTATTCAAAAAATAAATATGTAGCTTTTCACACTTCTATCTATTGATGAGGTTCTCCCATTTTAGTTTTAGGCTCACAATAGCCCTGTGAGTTATATTAGGCTATAAGGTCAACCCACCTCACAGGGTGGTCGTGAGAATAAAGTGGAGAAGTGAAAATCATGTTTGCACTTTGAGCTGCTTGGCATAAAGGTAGGTTATACATGTGACAATAAAATGAAATAAAATACTTGTTCCTATGCCAATATGTGGGTTAAAACAAACACTTTCAGTTCTGTTCAGAATCTGCTGGAGAACCAGTGTGGTAGTTTTAAGGCTGGTGAGATCTATTCCATTCACTGTATCCCAAGCAGAAATCTAGGTGGCTTTATTTCCTTCTCTCTATCTCCTTCTTCTTCTTCATCATCTTCTTCTCCTCTTACACAATATTTCTTTCCCACACAATATTTTGTGAAAATTCTGTCCCTTAGTTCTCCCTCCCCCCTTTCCCCTCCATTCTAGTATGGGCCACTAAATCACTGTTATGTCACTGAGAATGTTCTTATTTTTTCTTTGTTTAATTATACAGCTCCCTTGAAGTTTTTTCTTTCTTTCTTTTTTTAAAAGGTTCCTTTCATGTTAAATAATCAAAGTCTTCGTAGCTATGTTAGTCACACAGAGCTGATTATGACAGTTATATTCTGTTGCAGTTTGTAAATCAGTGTAATATATAAAAAAGTAAAAATATTAGTGAAGAAATCTGTCTAGTACTACACCTAGGTGCTTAGATCCTGCGAGTAGACTATAGAAGGAACAAATGGGATCATAGAATTGCAGAGTTGGAAGGGACCACAAGGATAATTTAGTCAACTCCCTGTAATGCAGGAATCTTTCACCCGATGTTGGGCTCAGACCCATGACCCTGAGATTAAGAGTCTCATGTTCTACTGACTGAGCTATCCCTAATCAGCCTCTCCCCCCCCCACACACACACCTGGCATTTTTTCTCCCTCTCTCATAACACTAGAACTGGTGAACATCCAGTGCAGATGAATGTTGGAAGACGCAGGACTGATTAAGTACTTCTTTATGCAGTGCTCAGTTAGACAATGGAACTTGCTCCAATAGGAGCACAGACAAATTCATGGAGGGTAAGGCTATCCGTAATAGTTTCCACCATATGCTGAAAACACAACTCTTTACAATGGTCTTTAAAAACATATATACATATACATACATACATGTTGTTGTTGTTGTTGTTGTTTAGTCGTTTAGTCGTGTCCGACTCTTCGTGACCCCATGGACCAGAGCATGCCAGGCACTTCTGTCTTCCACTGCCTCCTGCAGTTTGGTCAAACTCATGTCGGTAGCTTCGAGAACACTGTCCAACCATCTTGTCCTCTGTCGTCCCCTTCTCCTTGTGCCCTCAATCTTTCCCAACATCAGGGTCTTTTCTAGGGAGTCTTCTCTTCTCATGAGGTGGCCAAAGTACTGGAGTCTCAGCTTCAGGATCTGTCCTTCCAGTGAGCACTCAGGGCTGATTTCCTTCAAAATGGATAGGTTTGATCTTCTTGCAGTCCATGGGACTCTCAAGAGTATCCTCCAGCACCATAATTTAAAAGGAGCAATTCTTTGGCGATCAGCCTTCTTTATATACATACATACTTACTTACATACATACAGACATACATACATATATATGGACCCTCATGATTCCTGTGATTGTAATTTGTTTTAAACTGTTTTTAATATTGAATTTGCTATAATCTGCCCTGGAACCTTGTGGCAAAGGGCTGGTTAGAAATCAAAATAAAATAATTGATGATATGCTAATAATATAACATAACCTGTTTGACCAGTATGAGAACAGTGTGTGGGCTTTCGGTCTGATCCAGCAGTCTCTTCTTATGTTCTGAACTGGAGCTCTGTTTAGGGTTATTTGGGACTGCTCTTACACCTACCAGTATCTTCTAGTGCTAGTGACAGCCCTATGGTGCTCTTGATGAGAACTTCAGCCTGAATATGAATACTATGACATGGGTTGGGTGTGTGTGTGAACCTCATCCACTATGCCTCACTCTGAGTAAGGACCCCTTCCTTGGGATAAATCCAGGAAGAACATACCACTGCAGCAATTGATGGGGTGGTCAGGAAGGTACAACATTGGTGGCTGGTCAGGAGGGAGGAAGCAGCAGGCAGGGAGTGGCAGGCAACAGTGGCAGATGGCTAGCTAGGGGTGATGGTAGCCAACAGGCTAGTTAATTGTAATGGAAGACAGCTGGCCCTGTGGGCATCAGACAATATCCTCCTTCTCAGCTGCCTGAGGTGAGTGCCAAGGGCATTAAAGACTAGAATAGTGTGGAATATGTCTACAATATTACAGCAAAGTAAAGCAGTTTACAAAGAACATAGGCAGATTTTATATTTTGATGTTTGATTGGAGGCATAACAGTTTTATTCCATTGTGAATACTTGGCATGGAAAGAACATATAAGGAAGCATGCTTCATAAAAACATTCCCAACTTATCAAAATGTGTAAAAAATTTCCAGGTCAGTGTTAAGAAAAGAGAGTGATTAACTCTCTGGGAAAGTTTATGAAGTGCCTTAAGCTCCACTCTAGTGCAGTTTGACTTCCAACTGATCTTTAAACTCCATGGCAGAGCAGCCCTTTGTATTACAGCAAGGATATTCTGAAGGCTACAAGGTACTGGAGCGTGGAAGAAATTAAACAGGCACATTGAATAATACACTCAGTTCTTTGTAATGATTCTTGTCCCTGGATCCCAAGAAATGACTTTCTGCCAGAACATTCAGGCCCATGAAGAAAATTCAAATAAGTTATGAAACAAGCCATGTGTCTAGATCCCATCGGTCGTTGCACATGCATATTTGTTCAAACTGCAGCCCGGGATCTGTAGGGTTAAAAACAATATAAATGTGCATCTCTGCATGCGCATAAATGGAAGCAAGACTGCAGTAGAGCATCTGTCCTCAACTAGGCACCTCCCAAATGTTTTGGACTACAACTCCCATCAGCTTCAACACGTGTAGTCATAAATGTCTGGAGGGCACTGGGTTGAGAAAGGCTGTAGCAGAGGAGTTAAGCTGTTGCACATGCATATTCACTGAAGCATGGAACCTGTAGTATTTAAGCAGTGTGAACATGCCCATGTGGATATGCAGAGATTAAAGGAAGGCTGCAGCAGAGGATTTAGATATCAGATGAGTTGGTTTGCCATGAACAAGGTTTTAAAGTGCATCATAGAAGGTTACCGAATAAGTGTTGCAATTGTGTGAAAAATTGCACCGAAACTTGCAGAATGAACACGCACAGTTGGTTTGATGAAAGTATTTCAGATTTCAGTAATCTGAATTGAACAAAATAATAATAAAAGGCAATTGGAGACCAATCCAGGAATTGAAACTTAACAAGAAGGAAGAGGTCAGATGGTAATGTGACTATAGGAACCAACCCATCAAAAATATTTCTTCCTTGTGCTCAGATCCATGCAATTTGCAGCTCCTATTCCATTCCAGGAGTATAGCACAGGTTGCTTTGCAGGAACACTTCATCCATAATCTCTCAAAGTGTTTTGTGACTGTATGTGAATGATAATACTTATAACCCTTTTATTATAAATGATGTCAGGGTCAGCTGATGTAAGAAATTGCTTTTCCAGAAATAAATTAAGGGAGTTTGGCACTATTAAATACAGATAGCATTGTCTCTTCTCTGTTTCAGATATCAACATACACCATCAATCAGCTTTGGCTCCTAAGTAGACAGCATTAAAAAGGGATATAACATCCAGTTCTAGATAAGTGTATGGCAAAGTTCTTCCAACCCCAGATTAATTACTGTTATCCCTAAACTGGCAGCAAGTGAGGGGGTGAAAATGTACCATCCAGATTTATATTTGTTCTGCACTGATTTGTATTCAAGAATGAATATGAAATGTCTCTTGGTATTTGGTCCCATGAATATTCAAAGGGGTCCCCCGCCCCGTTCCTATGAGTAAGCCATTTATAATTGGAGCCCAAATAAGATGTGCAAGAGGTTTAATATAAAATGAAATTCTAGGCAGGAAAACAGAAGCATGTGTACATGTGTGAGGCAGAAGGTACAGATTCAGAGCCAGTCTAAGTTCTCAGCCCAGGACTAGTCCTGTTTTACTAGCGTTCTAGAGTTGTTCATCTCCATTGGCCATGCTGGCTAAAGGAGGGTGGGGGTTCAACTGCAACACCATTTGGAGGGCCTCTGGCCCTCATCTGTGCTTGTATGGGCTTTTATTCTTAAGACACTTTCAGAAATTATTGGAAACCACTTTGCCGCATAATGTCTTCTTCCCCTCCATATCTTATTTATAAAACAATGTCTGGAGCACTGAGGAATGTGAGTTGTTAGAAATGAGAGACAATAACAAGAGTGTGATAATGGAGCATCTCTAGATGGGTGCTGGAAAACCCAACTTACTAGCAGGAGTGTGAAAAAAGCATAGAGAAGGGTAATAAAAGGGAGGACTTCTTCTCTCACACCTGTGAGAAAACCAACCTCATATATAACCAACATGCTTTAGTCTAAATAAACATGAAGGGGTTAATACAATAGAGTAAGTTGTCCTGCTAGGCTAAGCTATGTCCACTTTCCCATACCTTGGGAAGAACTATGTAATCAGTCAAGCCTTTGCTGTCCTCCAGTATACCTGAAAAGCTCAGCATGTGAAGGAATTTGAGGTAGTTGCTCCCACTCAACTGCATGGCTCTCACAAGCCACTCTTGAGTTGCTATGCAAATTTTAAAGAACTTTCACCACTTTTTAACTAAGTCAAGTTTTATTGCCTGTGTAATTTTTCTGAATGCTGTCTGGAAAAACCTTTGAAGAGCTTGTAAGTAAACCATTTTTAAACTCAACAAACGTGGTATTTTCCTATGCTGAGGTAAGAGGGAAACTTTGGAAATAAACTTCTTAAGGGGACATTTTGAAACTCACTTGGAAGGGCACATTTTAAAGGTTTAGCAGCCTATATTTCCATGCTTTACTTTGCTGCATATTTTGCGAATTTAATTCTCTGCTGGGGTTCTCTTACCAAGGAGTACTTGTCCCAAGTATTGTCCCCAGTATTGGATATTGGCATCCAATAATTCTCTTTTTAAGATATCTATTATGAACCAACAACGTTGTCAGCATTTCACCACTAGGCAAAGGTGCTTTTGTATTCTTGGGCATTTGGGCAGCACCAATTATATGATAATGTATTGTTGAATTTGCTTTTAACAATGCTTATGTGATTTTATTATTGTGTTTTTCTTGGTTGCAAGTTGCTTCGGAACAATTTTAGTGAAAAGCTACATGCAAATTTAATAAACTAAACTTAATTAAAATTAATTGTGATGATAATATGGAATAATCAATGTTATAAGCCATGTAAAGTATTTTGACTTGTACAAGCATCACAAATGTCCAAGGCAGTTAACCTGGATGATGAGCGTGAATGTTGGTGCCATCTGAATAAATCTTCTTTCTGACCAGCTATTCTGGGAACCTAGAATACACATAGCAATTCCTTGGCTCCTGATAGGCCACCTTATGCAGCACCTGAATAGAAAGAACCTCACAAAGATATAAACTCAAATTCTGTATCTTAAACGAGGAGATACATAATTGCAAAATCCACCTTGGTATTCATAAGTATATTCAAAAGGGAACAGAAATGATCCTAGCAGAGTCTAATTACCAGAGAGTCTTTCAGATTTCTTAGATAAAATTAGCCATTGTTATGGATGCCATCATATCTTGCTCTTTGCTACTAACCATCCAATTTGATAAGCTAAATACTTAACTGTTCCTTTTCCATGTACAAAATACTGGTAAGTGTCAGACCTGTCCCTCTGCCTCAGATTCCTAATTGGTAACGATGTCTAGTTTTGAAAAGATAATTTAAAATGTAAGCCATGGAATGCAAACTGACCAGTCTTCCTTCTAAAATATTCAAACAATATATTCCAATTCGCATCATATTTGTTCAAATTATCACATTTGACACATACAATTCTCTCTCTCGCTGTCAAATGTACCACATCACTTCAGCAAGATTAAGGTTTTAATTTCCCATGAAAATACAACCATTGGGCTATGCTTTTACTAAAGTTAAGAATGCGATGAAAAGCTTTTCAGAGAGTGCAAATCATTCAGATATGTTCACCTGTGTATTAAAATTAGTTTGCTTTATGAATGTGTGGTACAGATAGGTTAAATTGAACAAGAAGTCACACATCCAGGACAGAATCAGAATAGAACTTAGGATCAAGACAAAGACCGTGTACACATTAATGGTTTAAAATGCGACTAGGTCTTTCTTTTTCTCAGTTTTGGACATGGGGGAATGGTGGCTCTCTACTTGTTGTTGGGCTACAACTGCCAGCATGTCTGACCAAGCTGGCTGGGGCTGATTAGAGTTGGAGTCCAACAACATCCGAAGAGTCACAGGTTCCCAATCACTGAATTAATAAGACTTACAGTGGTACCTCAGGTTACATACACTTCAGGCTACAGACACTTCAGGTTATAGAATCCACTAACCCGGGTTAAGAACTTTGCTTCAGGATGAGAACAGAAATTGTGCTCTGACGGCGTGGCGGCAGCAGGAGGCACCATTAGCTAAAGTGGTGCTTCAGGTTAAGAACAGTTTCAGGTTAAGTGTGGACCTCCGGAACGAATTAAGTTCTTAACCCGAGGTACCACTGTACTTCTGTGAGTATTTGCAAGACTGTGATTCTTATTTTCTTAGGTTGTACTCCTTTACCCACTTGCCTTGGATGAAAAGCAGCTGAGTAGACCGTAGGCCCTGGTGGTTGATTCCCCTCACCCAGTACAGCGGTACTTTGATTCTCGAACTTAATATGTTCCAGTAGTCCATTTGACTCCCGAAACCATTTGAAAATCAAGGCACAGCTTCCTATTGGCTGCAGGAGCTTCCTGCACTCAATCAGAAGCTGCAGAAGCTGCTTCAGATGTTCGGCTTCCAAAAAACGTTTGCAAACTGGAACACTCACTCCCGGGTTGCGGCTTTCAGGAGCCAATTTGTTTGGGAGCCAAGCCATTTGAGAACCAAGGTACCATTTTACTTAAAAAGGGCTTTAAAAAAATTCATCTGTTTTGAACTGCTTTTAAGTGATGCATTTTATATAGGTCACGCTGCTGTTTTATTTCTTTGGCCCTGGAAATGGGCTGGATAGACAGATAGTATTTTACATTTTTATTACAATATATTATTTAATTCTTATGTTTGTATTTTGCTCACCACCTTCGGTGGACCTGGTCTAAAAGGACAGCTTATAGGGTCGGAGCGAAACAATATAAACTGAAAGCATTTGCAGATGACTTGGTTTTAACATTACAGGAGCCAGAACCTAGTACAAAAAGAGTTTTGGAATTGATTCAGAAATTTGGTCGGGTGGCGGGTTTTAAGTTGAACAAACAAAAAACCAAAGTGTTAGGGAAAAATTTGACGGCTATTGAAACAGAGGGGTTCCAGAGGGAAACGGAACTAAACATTGTTAAAAAAGTGAAATACCTGGGGGTCAATCTGTCTTCTAAGAATTTGAATCTATTCAAAGATAATTATGAAAAATGTTGGTCAGAGGTTAAAAAAGACTTTGAAATTTGGTCAAGACTGAAATTATCCTTGTTAGGCCGAATTGCAGTTATAAAAATGAACGTTTTGCCAAAAATGTTGTTTCTGTTTCAAGCCTTGCAGGTCGTGGACAGAGTGGAATGTTTTGGAAAGTGGCAGAGGGATATCTCTAGGTTCGTCTGGCAGGGCAAAAAGCCCCGAATAAAGTTTAAAATATTAACTGATGCAAAGGAGAGAGGGGGGTTTGCCCTGCCGGACTTAAGGTTATATTATGAAGCTGCGGCCTTCTGCTGGATGAAGGATTGGATCTTATTGGAAAACACTGATGTCCTAGATCTGGAAGGCTTTAACAATTCGTTAGGTTGGCATGCGTATTTGTGGTATGACAAGGGGAAAACATATGGAATGTTCAAAAACCATATTGTCAGGACAGCAATATATATGGTCTGGAAAAAATACAAAGACTTATTGGAAAGTAAAACTCCGAGGTGGATTTCACCAATAGAGGCCAAAGCTCGGAAAACAGCCAATATGGAGGCACACTGGCCAAAATATTGGGAAATAATAGAAAACATTGGAGGTAATTGGAAGTTGCAGAGCTTTGAAAAACTAAAGGATAAGGTGCAAAATTGGCTACATTATGCCCAAATTAATGAGGTTTTTAAGCTAGATAAAAAGGTAGGATTCCAGGTGGAAAAATCGAAACTTGAGACAGAGTTGTTAGAACCAAAGACCAAGGTATTATCGAGAATGTACAACTTGCTGCTTAAATGGAACACTCAGGATGAGACAGTTAAGTCAGCCATGATAAAATGGGCTCAAGACATTGGTTACAATATTATGTCCGAAGACTGGGAAAGGTTATGGACCACCGGTATGAAATTTACGGCATGTAGTGCCTTGAAAGAAAACATTATGAAAATGGTATACCGGTGGTACATGACCCCAGTCAAACTTGCTAAGATATACCATTTGTCTGACAATAAATGTTGGAAATGTAAGGAGGCTGAAGGGACATTCTTTCACCTCTGGTGGACTTGTCCAAGATTGAAGGCCTTTTGGGAAATGATTTATAACGAGTTAAAAAAGGTGTTTAAGTACACCTTCCCCAAGAAACCAGAGGCCTTCCTTCTGGGCATTGTCGGCCAGAAGGTGTTAAAAAAGGATAGAACTTTTTTTATGTATGCTACAACAGCAGCAAGAATCCTTATTGCTAAGCACTGGAAGACCCAAGATTTGCCCACACTGGAGGACTGGCAGACGCAATTGATGAACTACATGGAACTGGCCGAGATGACTGCAAGGATCCGAGACATGGGAGAAGAGGCAATGGAGGAGGACTGGAAAAAATTTAAAGACTATTTGCAGAAGTATTATAAGTTGTATGAAACATAAGACGTCGTATGATTGGGAACGTTAGCCCCAGCAATGAAATTTTATTATCTATGAAACTGACAATATTCATGAAAGAATCAAAGTTTAAACGGGTAAAAAGGATATTATGTTATATTTTTAGAGTAATTGGAGAATAAGAGATTTAAACTTAAATTGTAACTGAAAATGTAAAGAAACACATGAAATAAGGGTATAATTTGCTGGCAAATTTTATTATCAAGAATGCACTCATGTGGGAGATGTGGGGAAGTCCAAAGGAAATTTGAAATAAGTTGTCGAAATGGTTGAGATTTTCTGTTTTTTCTTCCTTTTTGTCTTTAGCTCTGTCTTTTTTTTTTGTTCTCTATGTAATTTGGAAAAAATGTAATAAAAATTATTATAAAAAAAAATAAAAGGACAGCTTATAAACATTTAAATAAAAATAAATAAATAAATAAATAAATACTGTCAGTTCCATTGGTTGTCATTGTGAGCTAAAATGGGTAGCCTGGCTCCTTATTTTAATATCCCTACATGAATTCACCTTCTCAAAAGTGCTTACTGAAAGCAGCTACTTGTCTTTGGGGTGATGCATCACTTGTTGCTATCCCATGCATTAAAGGAAGTTAGCAAAGTCAGTCTATAGCAAGCTAACGGTGATGAACAACTAGTTGCTTATCTCATCTCTGTGTTGATGTGTTTTCTACTGTCACGGAAGAGGAATTTTGGGCGACTGCCATATATTTTTCTCCAATGTGTTATTAGAGTGTGATGGCTTCCAAAAATCATTTTAGTCAGTTAAACTGAATAGCTGTCAGCTGTTGTCACAGGCTAGCCATATGTCAGGCAACAAAGTGAGTTTTGTAATACCACACAACTGTGGCTATCTATATTTCCTTATGTCACAAGAACAGTGACATTTTTAGCAATGGGGAACACACAAAAATTGCCATTTGGATCGATACACTTGTCTTTTCAGTTTGATCTTTCTCCTGGTTTTGTTAGCATTGCTTTTGTGGAAATTAAGTTTCTGTAGAGGCTGCAGAGACCTCGACTCCTGTGCAAAATGTTTGGGAAGACTGAGGATGTCTCAGGCAAAATTCAACTTATTGACAGACCAAACTCCAGTCTGTGGCATTAGCGGATAAAATCCAGGGGCATTAATGTATAAGGAGAAAAGTCTGACTGGATACCCAGATTGGGGGGGGGCAGAATTGCTTCTTCAAGTTGTCCCAAACTACAATCCACACAAGGGAGAATGTGTTTCTCTTGTAGCAACTTTCACTGAATTGTGCAAGACTGCAACTGATTTGCTTTCAGTACAAATATCATGCTCTAACGCCAAATAGTTGAAGGATCTGTATTTGAAATAACTCCCATCTATTCCATGTGATTCAGTCCTTCCCATATCCAGAAACAGTAAGAGTAGGGAAACACTTCTTGGAGGTGATGAAGCAAACGGTTTTGCATTGACTTTGAGCTCCATCTTGTAGTGGTCATCCAGTTTGCCAAGACCCTAAAGCATTTAGAGAATCTTCTCTTGACATCTTTATCTGAGGCAATGGTGACATTCTTTCACTTTTCTAAGAGACATAAGAGACCTGATTGCTAGTAGAACCATGTTTATTTCAATTTCACACAGGGCAATGGATGGGATTACAGACTGACGGGAGGTGACTGCACATTGAAGGTGCCTTTTTGATCCTAATGGCCCATTAGAATGGTTGGGTGTATGAATTTATGTCATTGCTTTTAATTATTAGAGAAATGGTATCTAAGATCCATAGTTCATACATGAAACATAGGAAGACAGGAAGCTCCCTTATACTAAGTATGATCATTGGTTCATCTACCAGCTCAGTGTTGCCTACAGTAAGAAATATGCTTTCTGGCAGCAACACTCCATAGTTTCAGTCAGGAGTCTTTTCCAGTCAAACCAGTTTACTTTAAAACACTGGAGATTGAATCTGGGGCTATTTGTATGCAACATTCATAGTTTAGCTAGGATCAAAATTCTGGACAGGAACATTTTTATTTATTTAACCAAGTGTTGCTAAGTATTTTGGATGAATTGTTGGCTCCCCAGTAAAGATGATTAGAATTGCATTACTGACTTCACTAGACTTGGGAATCTTGAATTAAAAAGTGGTCTTCAGACTTTGAGGTCCACGTATATGTTGTCTGAGGCCTCTCTGGAATATGCCATTAAATGGCCATCAAGCATTTCGTGGAATCAAATAACCATATTATAAGAGACTTTACTCCAAAACACTGCTGAATAAAGAATGCAACCAGTGACCCAAGTAGCCCATTGTGGCTCTACCACTGAGGGTACGTTGGAAGCTCATGAGCCCTGAATCTATGTGGGCAATGCCTTTTACAGGCTTCAGTCCCAACTCCCTCTCATAAGATCCTGTGGAGTGATCTCAATCCTGCAGGATCTTGTGAGAGCACAGTGGAAGACAAGATCCCAGTTCCCCACCACATCTTGAGCTTCTGCATCACTGGGCAAAGTTGCCCCATGCTCTGAGTGCACTCAGAGCAGGATTTATCATCATTATTAAACCCAGCAGAATTCTTCTAGTACAGTACTTCCAGTGTATTTCTCTTTTTCTCTCTAGTACCCTAAATCCTTTTCCTGGTCAATCTGGTGTATAATTGTTTCACTTAGCACAGTTCCCTGCTTTGGTTCTTTGCTTCCTGACTAATTATTTTGCAGTTGTTTATGTTGAACTGTGCTTGCCATCTGTTGGAGCAAACAATTAAATAACTCAAATGCTTTTTATTCTGGCTGCAAGCTTCCTTTTTATTTGTTGTTCCTTATCAAATTGTAGCTTTATGTACCAAGTAGGAGAGTTAGTTAGATTAATCTGATTTGCATTTCTAGCACAAGATTGTTACCAGAACTTTTGAGATAGACACCACTTGTGAATTACCAGTGAGCATTATTAAAATCAAGAAGTCATGGGAGATATTACCATGTCAGCAATGGAGATGACTACCTGAAAACACTATCAGAAAGTGATACAAAAGCTGAACCCTATGATTTTGGCATTCAGGAACTGTTATTTGTGTGGGTATGTTGTTGTTATATGACAAATAGTAGTGAAAATATTTTATATATGAAATATACATGCATATAAAGGTAAAGGTAAAGGGACCCCTGACAGTTAAGTCCAGTCGCAGATGGCTCTAGGGTTTCAGCGCTCATCTCGCTTTACTGGCCGAGGGAGCCGGCGTTTGTCTGCAGACAGCTTCCAGGTCATGTAGCCAGCATGACTAAGCCGCTTCTGGCAAACCAGAGTAGCACATAGAAATGCCGTTTACCTTCCCGCTGGAGTGGTACCTATTTATCTACTTGCACTATGACGTGCTTTCGAACTGCTAGGTTGGCAGGAGCGGAGACTGAACAACGGGAGCTCACCCTGTTGCGGGGATTCGAACCCCCAACCTTCTGATTGGCAAGCCCTAGACTCTGTGATTTAGACCACAGCGCATCCCATATACACATACCTATATAATGCATATACATATGGAATTTGTAGCTTCCCAGGTGTGCTATTTTTGCCACTTCATATAGTTTCTGTAGGGAGACCCAAATGGCAGTGCATTCTCTTCTCCCCACAGCACAATTGGATTATTAACCAAGCAAATCAGGACCATCTTATTGGGACTGTCTTGGTCCTAGTCCCCATTCCACCATGGAGAAGTAGATTCACAGTGTGATGGTGTTGATCCATGTGCTAAGTAATTCAGGCATTGGGTCAGGAGCACAGATCAGTTGCCATTTCTGTGACATCCACATAGTAAGTATATCAGGTGTTCCATTTCCATGTCACATCATGCAGATATAAACTGCTGGTATTAATGGGGCAGGAGTTTTGAGTCTTCTTTGACCCATGAAAGGCATGACTACTGATGGGTGATCTGGAAGAGCATTGTTAATCACAGTGGCTTTCAAACTTTCTACCTGCATGAAGCACTTTACATGTTAACTTGTCTTCTACTATGGCACTGTTGCAGATTGCAGGAGATCATGTTCTCAGCTGCACCACCAACATGCAGGGTACTTTTGGGCCACACCATTGCCTATTGTGAACGGAGGGTGTCCAGGACACCCCTATATTCCTAGGTGTTCACAAATCGCAGAGGCATTTTTAAATATGAAAGTGTCAGATAAATAACAATATATGTATATAGGATGGAATTCAACATAGTGCTAAGGAGAACATTCCACTGGCCAATCATTTCAGCTTGCTTGATAGAATAAAGTCCCACCTCCTCCCCCTATGTGCTGATCTGGGGGTTCTCTTAACCGCATCCCTAATTTTGAGGTGGGAGTGGGGGTGCAGGGCAGGAGAGGGGTAAAAGTCCCATTGCATTAGCAGAACTTATTGCATGGGCTTCTGCTAGTGGGAACATTTAGCTGAATCCCGAAGAGGTAAAATCAGTTATGATTAAATGGGCACAAGATGTAGGTCACAACATTATGATGGAAGATTGGGAAAAATTATGGAAAACTGACTTAAAATTTACAGATTGTTCCCTACTGAAGGAGAATTACATAAAGATGATGTACAGATGGTACACAACACTGGAACTGGAACTGAGGGGTGTTGGGGGTGGGGGTTCTGTGGGGGGAGGGAGGGAAAATGGGGGGGAATAAGGATGCTATGTTTCTGGATAATATGTTTTGTTTTAATTTTGAATAAAAAGTTATTTTAAAAAAATAGAACATTTAGCTGAATCCTGTCCACTATTTACTCATTTATATACTACTTATATGCCCAAATGGCTTCCAATGATAATTAGTAGTTATTACAGATGATAATTCTCAATTTTCACATTTGAATCCTACAAAACCATTAACCTGTCATCTTCTTCTCTTTGTCAACTTTCAGGATATCCAGCTTCACAACTGTTTTATTTTTCCCTGCAAGCCTTATCTTGCCAAGATGATCCTAGTTTCATTATGCAGGGCCATCACTGAATGAGGTGTTCACAGTCAGGATGCAGATCAATTACCTAGCTATTAATTCCCAGCAGAAACTCATGTTGATGTTGCTTTATTAGTTATATCTACTTCCTTTGTGGGCAAGATAGCAATATGAGATTGCAGGGGAGGAGGTACTGAATCCAGCACAGGTATTGCTGGCCAGCTTAGTATTGACCTGCTAAGCATGGATCCTTAAGGGAACTAAGGGACTGACTCTGTGCCAGAGGGCAAATAGGTGGGCCTCCCTTCCTGATTAGCTAGAAAGACAAAAGGTCAGAGTAGGGAGTTGAATCCTGTGAGCTAGAAGCTGGAGGCAAAAGCTGGAGGCTGGAAAGGCAAAGAGAGAGAGCCAATCCTGATTTCTGCTGGGATCCAAGGCTGTGGCAGTGGGAGAAGCAGGAGTTTCTTGGGCTGTTGATGCTGTGAATCCCTTCATCGCAAGCTCATGTTGTATATATGTGTAAATAGACCATAAAATCATAAAGACACCACAGTCTCCACTGTGCCTCATTTCCAAAAGGAAACACAAACTCTAAGGAAGCACCTGAGACCCCTAGAATCTCTCACCGCTCGGGAATTGAGGTAGTGTGCAACAATGTATTCACATTTTGATGGCAAGTTAATTATCTCTGCTTTGCAGGTCAAATCTGTGTCCAGGGCAGCTGTTTACCAGCTCCATCTGGTACGTAGGCTGAGACCCTATCTGCCTGCGGACTGTCTCGCCAGAGTGGTGCATGCTCTGGTTATCTCCCGCTTGGACTACTGCAATGCACTCTACGTGGGGCTACCTTTGAAGGTGACTCGGAAACTACAACTAATCCAGAATGCGGCAGCTAGACTGGTGACTGGGAGCGGCCGCCGAGACCATATAACACCGGTCTTGAAAGACCTGCATTGGCTCCCAGTACGTTTCCGAGCACAATTCAAAGTGTTGGTGCTGACCTTTAAAGCCCTAAACGGCCTCGGTCCAGTATACCTGAAGGAGCGTCTCCACCCCCATCAGTCTGCCCGGACGCTGAGGTCCAGCGCCGAGGGCCTTCTGGCGGTTCCCTCATTGCGAGAAGCAAAGCTACAGGGAACCAGGCAGAGGGCCTTCTCGGTAGTGGCGCCCGCCCTGTGGAACGCCCTTCCAGCAGATGTCAAAGCGATAAACAACTACCTGACATTCAGGAGACATCTTAAGGCAGCCCTGTTCAGGGAAGTTTTTAACGTGTGATATTTTACTGTATTTTTGGTTTTTATGGAAGCCGCCCAGAGTGGCTGGGGAGGCCCAGCCAGATGGGCGGGGTATAAATAATAAATTATTATTATTATTATTATTATTATTATTATTATTATTATTATTATTATTATTATTATTTTGCTCCCCCACGCACAACATCCATGTAAATTAAATGCTGCCTATTCCATTGGATTAAAAAGATGGTGCCATCGTTCCTTGGTTAAACACATGCCTTGTGTTTTCCGTCTCTACAGAGAATCCCAGATTCAGTCCCTGGCATTTCCAGGGGGTGGTGGGAACACCCTCTTTCTAAAACCCTGGAGAGCTGCTACCAGTCAGTGGGTGGTAGTCAACTAAATTTTACTCAAGGGTAGACCCACTGAAATTAATAAGCATGACTAAGTTGGGACCATTGTTTTCAATAGGTGTACTCTGAGTAAAACACAGTGGAAGACCATCCAGCATAGAAAATATTGCTCTACAGGAACTGATGATCTAATAGGGTGTAAGCCAACATTCTATGTTCCATTATGCACCCAGAAATAAAACTTGATTATTAATTATTCTCCCTCTTACATCACTATACATCAGGACAGAAAGGAGGAATATCTGCCTTATTTCCAGGCATCTGATACTTGCAGAAGGAATTACTCTGGGGCTTCACCGAATAAGATAACCCACTTACTTTGTATTCCAAGCACTGCAGTCCATTTATTAGAACTTGAAATTCAACAAAGGAGCTGTATTCAGAAGGGTCTATCTCGGTGAGAACTGGATTCATCAATGGGATAATGTGAGAAGAGGGGCTTTGCTTTAAATTTTAATGAAGGACATTTCTATTTGTTATTTGAACTGCTAATGAATATTAACCAGTGGCCTGTTGCGAGTGACTGATTTCCATATTTATAGAACACCAGCATGAAGGCAGTTAACAGGATTTAAATTAAGTTTAACAAGTAGTGGCTTTTTCTTGGTACATATAGGAATTGGCTGGTGATAGGCAAGCTTTTTTAGAATTCTGTCGTCTTTGGGCATTGACATTGTGAAACTGAAAGGCGTATGACTGACCAATATTACTTTGACTTTTAAAGAAAGTTTAAAGATAATCTATAAATTTCCACAGCAGCAGGCTGCAGAAAACCTCATTACAAAGATTTTTCATTCTATAATTGAAGTGTCAATGAGTCGGAATGAGGTCCTCCCTTGCTCTTTTCTCAGCCCAATCCCCCACCCGAATAAGGGGTTCATCTGTATGGCTGAGAAGGAGAAGAAGAGTTTGGATTTGATATCCCGCCTTTCACTCAAAGCGGCTAACATTCTCCTTTCCCTTCCTCGCCCACAACAAACACTCTGTGAGGTGAGTGGGGCTGAGAGACTTCAAAGAAGTGTGACTAGCCCAAGGTCACCCAGCAGCTGCATGTGGAGGAGTGGGGATGCGAACCTGGTTCCCCAGATTACGAGATTACTGCTCTTAACCACTACACCACACTGGCTGAGGACCTGCTTGTGCAGAATAGATTGTACCTACTCTTTTAGAAGCAATGGTGCCCATTGGAACTGGTAGGCAGTGGAGGCTCATCCATTAGGTGATGTTGGGGAAGGACCCACCAATCCCAACGTGCCCTCAGCCAGCTCCTACCTGCCTGCCTGTGTATGTACAACCAGACCAGGAAGTTGCCTTGCTTGTCAGTTTCCTTGGGCTGCTTCTGGGCTGAAGGCATTTAAAGCAGTATCATACCACTTTAAACAGCCATGGCTTTCCCCAATGAATTCTGGGGTTAGTAGTGTACTGAGAGTTGTTAGGAGACATTGCAGCCCTACCAAATCCAGGTATTACCAGCTTTCATTGGTTACCTTGGTTACAAATTGGTTGCTAACTCTGGACTGCCATTTTGTTGACTAGTTACCAAACTGGAAAGGTGATGTTTAAAACACATCAGAATCTGCTTCTGATTTAACTTTCACAAATAAGGAAGGTACCTGTAAACTTGTCTCCCTCCCACTTCACCCTTGACTCCAGTTCCATTATGAACATGTTGGACAGCATCTATTCCAGTACATGGATTTGAGTAAATCCATTATTTACTTTCCTCCATTATGAAAACTGCCTTCAGATCTTCCCTATCAATATGTTTGTTGACACTCTCAAGGAATTCTAAGAGGTCAAGGAAACAAGAGACACTTTGTAGACGCTATCCTGGTTTTCGCTCAAGAAGGCTTACTATTCTGTATCTCTGATATTTTCAGTCTTTATAGCACTTCCATCATTCTACTCTAGGCAGAAGTTTAGCTTGTAATTTTCTAGATAATTCCTGCATTCCATCTTTAAGAACTGGTGTTGCATTGTCTATCTTACACTCCTCCAGCAAGAAGGCTGGTTTTGATTATAAATTGTGTGTTTTAGCTAAACGTGGATAATTTCACATTTGAGTTGTTTAGGAATTCTCAGGTGAATGTCATCTGTCCTTGGTGACTTACTAATTTGTAATTCATCACTGAGATCTATCAACTTCATCCTTTACCACCTTGATTAAACTAATTCCCCCTCTCTGACAAGTTATCCCTTTTCGAATTAAATACTGAGTTGCATTTTCTGGACAAGTTCCCATCAAAAAAAATTCTAAGCAGTTTGATCGTTCCTGCACCTTTTCCCAGATCTTAGATACAGGATTAAGACAGGAATCTCCACTCTTATTGGATCTGAATGTTCTTTCTCTGTTTTTTTCTAGGCACAAAGACCAATAAATTATGCAAATCCTCTTATTTCTCTAACAGGTGGGTGTAATCATCCTCTGCTGTGATTACACTCACTTGTTGTGGAAATGTGTATGATTTGCTTAATTTTACAAATAGTTGGCATCATCCCCAACAGCCCATGTAAGGTCCACAAGGTTCTTCCAGAGAGGTATCCATCCATGCTTGAATTACGAGAAGACCAGATGGGGTCTGTCCCACTTTATGTTTTGTGGTAATCCCCTTAGACAGTGGAGGAGTGTGCTTTTGGGGGTGAAGTCAAACCATTGGGGAGTTAAAGCGCCTGCTGTGGCTGCAGAGGGAGGCATTCATGGTGAGTTCTGGCACCAATTTTTCTAGAAAAATAGCACTGGGTAGGAGAGAGACATGTTTGTTGCAGCTGCGGCAGTTTTACTGCTACAGATGCACCATGGCATTTCTTCTCTCTATGCACCTCTATGCTCTGGTTGCTGCTATGGATGCATGACCCAGTTGTGACAAAAACTAGAGGGAGTCACTTGTAGGGCTTGTGGATTTCATTTAAGGTCCTCTTCCTTTTCCTCCCATAATTCAAGCCCTAGGTAGGCCTAGAGATAGATGCATTTCTTCTTCATACTGCTAAATCTGGTTCCCCATAGTAACAACTTACAGAATAGTTGCCTCTTACTTTCCCACTTAGGAGTTCAGCTTATTTGCTGAAGGAGGCAAAAAGTAATTTGTAGTTTCCTAGGATGGTTGCCAATTATCTGTCCTCATTTTGGAAAACTTGTTTGTCTTGTTTATATGCAGAATCTGCTTTAGCAAATCCACAAAAGCAGTTGTCATTTAATTAATCTCATACATTATTACATCCATTGAGAATAATATAATAGGGTGCATATTAAAAACAGGCAGCAGAGCTTCTTTCTTTGCAGACTTTGCTTTCTGTGAACACGCAGTTAAATATGATAAAATTGTTTAATGTTCTTTGTATTAAAAATAAAATGCACAGACTTCTGAAACTGCAGGACAGCTCTCCAAGTAATTAAATTCTTTTCTCCAAACAACCCTCATCTGTGCAGTTGGGTAACATTTTTATCTGATATACATTAAAATCATTGCTATTGATCTCTGCCACAATATAGAGCAGAACATTTACAATAAGAACAAAGGAATTACGTACAAAGGCACATTTATTTTTACATGCTAAGAAAAGTCATTAATTTTTTTACAAGAAAAGGTATGCTAGATTGCCTTAGAGGAATTGCTTTAGAGGAAATGCCTCAAAAGCAATCATCCAATTGAGTTGAAAAACCCAAAACTTCAACTCACAATGTCCCATGCATGCCTTATCACTTTACAGTGGACCCTCTAGTTATGTACTGCTCTGGATATGTAACTTTCAGGTTACGAATGCAGCAAACCCGGAAATGTATACTTCCGGGTTTCGCCGCTCGCGCATGTGCAGAAGCACTATGCGTGCTTTGCACATGCGCAGAAGTGCTCAATCACGCCGTGCGTGTGTGCAGAAGCAGTGCCTCTGCCTACGGACTTTTCGGATTGTGGACGGACCACCGGAATGAATTTAATTCGTATCTGGAGGGTCCACTGTACTAGTGTTCCTACAAGAATATGTTAAGGGGGTTTTATCCAACACTGTGTGAGCACATTCTATTTGTGCAACGGGACTTCTGCTTACTCTCTTCTCCCTGCATGCCCCCCGCCCAAATTTTGAGGATCCATGATGTGGGAGGAGAAAGTTCCATTGCACAAGCAGAAGTATGTTGTGTAGCTGGGAAAACAACATTGGATACAGCATGGTGATACAATTCTGATAAAAGGAAGTGGTCTAAATGCTTTGTGCTCAATATTCCCCAGTTTGTGAATAGGGCCTTCTCTGTGGTTGTGCAAAATATCTTCCCCAAACACATTTGCAATCTTTTAGGTATTAGGTTAATGATTAGAGGTCATATTAACTTATATTGTTTTAATATCTTTATCGGAACAGTGTGTGTGCTTTTTGTAGTTCATGTACCCTTTCCTGGGATCACTTATTTGATGAAGGGTGGGTTACAAATGAAGTAAATCTCTCCTGTTTTCTCATTCTTTTGAAGGGATTTAATATGGACCTGTTTTAAATCTTAAGCAGATGCCTATGTTGCTGTTGTGTATTATTGCTTTTCTATTGCAATTCCATTTTAATAATTCATTCTTGCCTTTTTAACATTTGAATCAACTAGGGATAAACTAGTGGAAATCCAGATTAGAAACCTCTTAAATAAAAGTAAATTTATTTCCATACAGAACTTTTTACAAGCAGCATATTATTACCCAAATATCAGTTTTCCTCCCCTTCCTGTTCCATTACATTTAGCAAGGGTCATACTATGCACTGAGTTATTTGTGTGAACTTTGCAACTTACATGAATATAAAAATGTCACCAGTAGGGAAAGAACAAGTGGATCTGGCTCATGGGAGAGAGGAACAGGAGTTTAACCTTTCCCCCCATAACACTCCTCTTGAAAATTGCCCATTTTTCCTTTTTTTCTCATCAGCACCAAACCAAGTCTTTCCTCTTGAGGCACACAGCAGGGTGTGTTATGTGTATTTTGAGAGGGAGAGAGTGACTTTTGTCAGATCCCAGGATGGAGTAAGTTAAACACAGCTTCCCTGTGCCTATGGTCTCAAACCTGTTTGCGTCCATGGCTTACCCCATGGCTGGTATTTATATTTTTAAAAGTATGAATGTTAACTACAGCCACATAATTAACATCATTTAGTTTGGCCCTATATGCTTCTTACTTTTCAACTCATTGGTGTCTTTCTCAAGATTGCTATTTAGACCAAAACTGGGGTGGAACTGGGTTTTTGACAGAAGCAATATACCAAGAGATGATACAGAAGTAGCACGTGGATCACATTTCCAAATTTCATGGATATACTCAAAACATTGTGAAGTTCATTTTTGCCAGAGGTAGATGGATGAGCTAGAGGAACATCTGGAATCATGAAGAAGCATGGGTTGATGCTACTAATCTGATGGTACAGCAGAGGTGTGCAGTGCAGTGCAGTGTACAAATTACAGTGTCACAGTATACAAATATACTAGTCCTTGCAATTCTGACAGCAAAAGAAGTGAAAGGAAAACAAGGTATCTTTTGGCTGTATCTTTCAGCTTGATCCACCATGACCCTCTGAGCTGAAGCATGTTGACTGAAGCCAGATCAAATCTAATCCTTTACATGGCAATAATGCTTAATAAAGAGAGATTTGGACTGGAACACCCATGTGCACAAAAAGCTCATTTAAAATAAAAAGCTTACTGTACTTGAGGCAGTTCAGATCTTTCTATACTTTCAAAGGACAGTTCAGAAACAAAACTTTTTAATTATACCTGGTACATAAGCATTGTTTTTGCACTCAGACAGGCAGGAAATGCATTTCTACAGCACATCCTTCCTTTGTGGACATCAATTTTGCTTAGCTGAGAAATGATCTTATCACCTAGAGTGCTTTTTAGCATAGCTATGTCTGTTCGATAATTGGCATGCTGTTAAAAAAAATGAGCTCTTCTGTTAAAATTTCCCTTACTGACACCATCTCTCCCCGTATACTTTAATTAAGCCAGAGAGAGAACTTGTCATTCCAGACACATCCAAGCCAGGATTGTTTATAACCTTAGTGTCATGATTCAATATTTCAGCAATAACAAAGGAAGCCACTGCTAATCATTTGAAGGTTATGGGAAGAGCTCACCTAGAGAGTGCTTTCCTGAAAAATAGGAATGAAATGGAATACATGTTGTCCTCTTTGAGCTTGATGTTTAGCCAGTCCACCCATTTGTAAAAGATGGATTGTGGAGCTGCTGCTTAATTGACACTGAAGAACAACCTTAAGGTAGCCGTTGACATTTTCCACTTATCTCTTTCTAGAATTTAATTTTTTAAAATAAAAAATGGCCTACCAGCTTGATAATAGTTACATTAATCTGATCTGGAATCTGATTCAAGGGAAAGAAATAGAAATTAAAGGCGGTGTTTGCTGAAAAGCCCCGCTCACAAAAACCACCTGCATCAGAATCACACAAATGGTGATCATAAGGAGAACCCAGGTCTCTTGCCCCCACCAGAAGCTGGCTAGACCGACAGCTGAATGTTATTTCAACACTGGTTATGTGTAAGCATCCTCCACTGCGGCTGAGAGAGCAGATTAGCCTAGGGGGGCTAGGGTAGGACATGTGCAAGTTTGTTCTCCCACAGAAGGGAATGGCTGCCTCTGACCCCAGCCACCACGCCCTGCCACTTGAGGCAGTCACCTCATGTTACTTAATAGCGGGGCCACCTAATTTGATCTCTTGTTTATAAACAAAATGATTATGAAAAGTTATTTATATATTGATTACATTTCTATTCCACTCATCCTCCCTGCCCCTTATTTTATCCTCACGATAACCCTCTGAGATAGTTTAAACTGAGAGAGAGAGAGAGAGAGAGAGAGAGAGAGCACCTTCATGTCTGAGTGGAAATTTGGACCTCAGGATGGGAAACTTGCATACTGTTAAAATCAGTAACTTCACAGAATTTTCTCTCGTCTTGAAAGCAAATTATTCTAGAAGAGTGCAGCCATTTGTTCCGTGTGGAATCTGTGGCTTTCCAGATGTTGTTGGAATCAAACTTCCATCAGACCTAGGAACAGAGGAAGCAGCCTTACAGTCAGAACTACTGGTCCATCTAGTTCACTATTGTGAACCCTGGTTGGCAAAAGCTGTCTAGGGTTCCTGATGGAACCATGCCAACCATATCAGGAGATGCTGCTGATTGAACTGGAGGCCTTCAAGATGCAAAGCAGATGATCTACCACTGACCTATGGGAGATAAAGGGGAGCTGTTAGGTACTCAAAGGACTCAGAAACAAAAATCTGCATAAATTTCACACCTGCAATTTTATATGTATAAAATTTATGTCGAAATTTAAGTTGTTGGGTAGCTGGGATCTCAGTTGGTTTGCCCTATGAGCAAAGTTTTAAAAAGAGTTATGGAGTCTAATGCAAAATACCCAGGACTTGGACCACCCCTTACCAATGTCCCTGATGTAGTCTAACAACATCTGGAGAACCACAGGTCTATGGTGACAATGACAAAAGCCAAAAATTGTGTCACCTTAAATATTAATTTATTGTAGCAGATGTTTTCACTGCCATGACTCCTATGAGAGAGCAAGAGTGGTAATATGGCTAAAATATAATGCAGGATCTAGGCATGCCCCTCCGAGCCTTTCTCGAACAGTGCTCAGCCTATGTATAAGCTATCCATACTGAATAAATCTGTATCTCCACACAGGAGGGAATTACATTTTGCAGTGAGGAAAAGATGGCTCCTTTTTAATAAAAGGAGAAAGGCATGTATACTTATCTTAGACTGAGTAACCTTGCACTAGAATATCAATGACAAAAGCAACCCATTGATCATTAAGGGCTCAGTCTTGCAGAATGCTGATTTCTCTCCAGCCCGTCCTACTTTAATTATAGTATGTGATTAGCTCCATTGATCTTAACTGGATTTCTCACATTTTTAAAGTTAGGGATGAATATGAGAGCTAGTTTGTGTATTCAAAGGAACTGAGGATTTTGGAAACATCAGTCGCTTGTCATTCTGAATCCCTGCTTCCAATGCAATGCCTTAATCAGGGTCTCTGATATCACCTGTTATGAGATTCAGAAGTTGACCTACAGAGCATATGGATTCCACTCTGGCTATGTACACATAAGCAACTTAAAATGCAGCAAGGTCATTTCCATTTCCAGAGGGGACAAGGATGTTTTCACCCAACACACATTATCCATTTGGTTTCCCCAAACCTGCAACCCCCCCGAACTCCTCTTCTTGAACCTGTTATCTGTGCATGCATGACAAATGTCTCAAATGTACACATCTCAGCTTAATTGTGAAATAAATGCAGCTTCTGTTTTCAGCTTGAATGGAAACTGATTTGAAACACATCAAACAGCAGAATTTCTGAAGAGACTACCTGCTAGATATGAATTGTGACTAACATGATCTGTACACAACTAACAACAGCAGTGGGAGCACACTGTAGTGGTTAAAATGTTGGGCCAGGACCTGCGAGACCAGGGTTCAAGACCCCACTCAGCAGTGAAGCTTACTGGGTGACCTTTGGCAGTTGCTGCCTCTCCGCCAAGCCTATATCACAGGGCTGTTGTGGCGTTAAATAAGGAGAGATACAGCACACAGCTCCTTAGACAATGTAAATGCAAATAACAATAACCATAAACAAACGAATATCCCTAAGCTGCTTGAATGGAATAGTAGGTGTTCCTGTGTGACATGCTGTAACTAATCTCTTTTATTTTCTCTCTCTGACTAATGAGGAACCTGTGTGTTCTGCTTAAGGGTGAAACAGATCTTGGTAACAGCCAGGCATTAAGTTTTCAAAAGTGGATTTTAACCATTGCTCCTTTATCCAAGAATCCTTGATGTAATCTGATACCTTGATGTAATCTGATACTGATGGCTGACAGAACAACCAATCCCACCCATCCATTGTGACGTGTGGGGTTTGGATGCAGCAGAAGTGCTCTGCCATGGTGGTGGCTCCACCAGCCTCCTCATCCCCTCTGTTCTTCTTTACTTTAGTAATTCAACATGCAGTCTACATCTTAAAACTGAGTCTAAAGATCCATCTTAATTTGTGTAGACTTTTCTTTTTCCTCGTCCTCCAACCTCTTGCTTTGTGTAACATCCACGCTGATGAAGAGATACTGAAAGCTTGTTCACAATTTGGTGACACTTTGGCTGGTCTTAGTAAAGGTATTTCCAACTCTGAATTTTGATGAATTTGATTCCCTTATAGACCAGCCTTTATTATATGTGGTATGGCTAAATCTTGCTGTACTTCACACATGGGTGGTTTTGCTATTAAGTATCTTGATGGATATTGCATAGGACAGTAGAGGAAGGAAAAGTATTTTGACCTCTAGAAAAATACATAATGTTTATTGTCATTCATTTGCCAATTTCCTTTGTTCTCTTCAGTCTTATCTCACTGGAACTTGCCGATGTGCCCAGGCACATGAGATGGAAAGGGATCAGTGAGCAAGTAGGAACGCTCCAAGTGCAGTTAGAGGAACAAATGATAGGAGTTGTCAAGCAGAGAAGATTTTCCCAAACTAACAGAATACCCCTTCGGTAACATTGGCTACTGCATAGATAAGAATGACATTATGACTGCCTTGCATGACATTTACCTTTTAATTCGTTAAAGAATGTTCTGAGCCCTGACAGGTAGACAGAAAAGGCTGAAAAAGCGGAGTCTTCTGAGGAGAAAATGTGAAATGGCTTTTCTCAAAGGTCATAATCTGGAGAGCTTTAGACACATTATTTAGCCTTAATTTGTTTTCTGTCTGAGCTTGGGAACAAAAATTGGAATTTGCAGAATATTTGCTGAAAGAGGAAAACATGCTGCAGATGTGCGTAGTTCTTAGTCCAGTTCTGTCTACAGTTGCCTAGAAATAAACCCTGAGTGGGTATTCATCCCATAGCGGTGTCACAGTTCTTTCCTACCTTCAAAGTTTGCTCTCTGGGTGCTAATTCAATCAGAGTAGTGGGTCTACACTGCAGTTGCACCATGATTGCACTCCTAACTGCAAAAGGTAAGCATGGGAAGAGGGACCCATGAAAGAGTGATGCCTCAAAGCAGGACTTCTTGGAATCCCAACCCTCCACATGCCCTCTCCAACACACACACACACGAGAGAGAGAGAGAGAGAGAGAGAGAGAGAGAGAGACTGCGCTAAACAATCTTACCTCATCCATTAGTGCTAGCAGTATCCTCCTCCCCACAAGACATGGGGTAAATATCCACTCTGCAAAAAGAGCCCCCCGGTTTGGCCCTGAGATAAGCGGGCAGTGACATTTGAGAGATTTTGTGCTTGCCTAGAAGAAACTAGTTTTTTAAAAAACAAAAAAACCCATTGTAGATTCCCAGATGATACCTATAGAATCTTTTTGAGCAAGCTCACTGATGCAAGAAGCTGAAAAGTGTCAAAAGGAAAGAACTCCTTTTCAAAAAACAGAGTACTTAATTCCTGACAGGCTAGGAAGAAAGAAAAAGGTATTGTCAAAGCAAGAACGATATAGATCTGAAAGCCGAGAACATACTTATATACATAAAAGAACTGTGCAGACACATTATCGTACAAAAGACAATGCTCAGATTGGGTTAGGAGATAAGTCACATTTTTTCAACACACTGAAGACATGACTTTAAATACTTTGTATTTCAATGAGGTTTCCCCACCTCTCTTTTTCTAGCTTTCATTTTTTTATTTAAAAATCCACATAGAATTCATGTGGAAAAGTTGCTGTTATAGGTGTCAGGCTCCTTGGTATTTAAATGATTATTATCTTCAAATCAGAAGAAAGGGAACATGCAAAGTGAGAGAAAGAAGAAGTGGATTGAAGCCTGGAGGGAGAAGCTGGACAGTCCAACATCCATGGCGGGGTTCTGTTTGGTCATGTGGCTTCTTCCTGATGATCTTGACTGGACTTGCCTTCACTTCCCAAACAGTGAAGGGCTGTTCACTCTGAAATGGCAAAGGACATAAATGGCTGCTGAACTGCATCAAAATACCACCAGAGCAGCTCTATATTCCATGATCAGATGCAGCTCAATAATACAATCAGAATTTTAAGGAGTCTGGAGGAAGGGCACTCTGATCCTAAGATCCTGCTAGGCTGGCAACTGTTTCTAGTCACGATACTGAGCACACCCTTCAGAAAATGAAAGAAGCAAGTGGCAAGATGCCTCTTCATATAACTTAAGCACACAGAGGAAACATGCATAGGCAGGGAGCAGGAGAGTGGTGGCAGTTTTTACCCTTGGCCTAAACAGTCTGTGTATACAGGCCATACACATATAACTGTTGCACTGGTGGTTTTCTGCTAAGGATGAAGGAATCTGCCAGTTTCCCCCAGTTCCTTATTTTTAAAAATTTGCCCGTTTTCTGCACTAGTTTGCCAAGCCAGATGCCAATTTCCCACAGGCATCTGGTTGGAAACTGTGATAACAGGATCCTGGGCTAGAAGAGCCAATGGCTTAATCCAGGGGGCTTGACTTATGTCCTTACATAAGCACCTTTGCTCATCACTTTGCCTACCTATGTCTACAAGTAATACTCTATATATGTTGTTTTCCCTAACAGGCACATTTTGCAACCAGGCAGAGGGTCTTCTCTGTAGTGGTGCCTGCCCTGTGGAATGCTCTCCCATCAGATGTCAAGGAAATAAACAACTACAGGTATCTGACATCTGAAAGCAGCCCTGTTTAGAGAGATTTTTAATGTCTGATGTTTTATTGTATTTGTATTTTTAATATTTTGTTGGAAGCTGCCCATCTGGCTGGTATAAATAATAAATACCATTTGGCTGGTAATAATAATAATAATAATAATAATAATAATAATAATAATAAAAAATTAATAATTTGGGTTGCAGTACTGCATGACAAAATTCAGGGAAGATTGAATTTCAAAGTATTGCTGTGTTTTGGTTTACTGTTGGTATGGGGGAAGGGTCGCATTAAAACACGAAAGTGAATGAATTTCTTCCCCACTCCTTTTTCCAAGTCTGCAATGGTGTAAGGTTGTTGCTACCCAGGACTAGTGAATATATCTCACCCTATGTTTGGGCTCTGGCAGGGCACTGCACTTTGGAGCAATCCTATCCCCACCCAGTGGGCATGAACTGCACTGTTAGAACATTTCAGTGTAAGTGGGGAAGCTCATTAAGTCTGCTCCATCACCCAGAGTTAGAGGCTTCTTTAGCTGCAGAGGCAACAGCGTCAGTCAGAGCTATTGTGGCGAAAGCAGGATCAATCTGATAGTCTGCTCATCTTTTCTTCTCTGTTAAATGTTTTGTAAGCAATGCAATAAGGGAGTGCACTGTTATCATTTGGCAATGTAATTGGATTCTGCAGCAAACTTTTAAAAACTTCCAGCTTACGTAAAAGGTACATATTACCATGACACTTTGTGAGCAAAATATATTCATGGCGTGGGGATATATTTGAATTTTTAGAATAGCTAAACACGATCGCTATAATCGTAGAGGTCTGAGCAACTTCTGTCAACAGATTAGCATCTAGAAGTACAGTAGATGGAATTACTTAGCCTGAAACCTCATCAGCATTTACATGACATCAGCATTTTGCAACTATAACACACTAATATTCATAGCAATTCAGCTGCTGTGAATAGCTAAATTATTTAAATCAATTCCGCAAGTCAGGTTTCAAGGTCACACCAAAGTGGTAATTAATTGTGCTTTCCCCTCTACTATGGAAAATCATAGGTATCCATCTCAATGCCTAATATGCAATCTGGCCAGTTTGGGGACATCATTTCTAGGGTAGCCTTGTGTCCTATTTTACAGAGGATGGTCCTTTATTGGAAGACATTTATGAAGAGGTGTCTGGTCTGCATCCATGTCTGGCTTAAAGATAGGTAAAGGTAAAGGGACCCCTGACCATTAGGTTCAGTCGTGGCTGACTCTGGGGTTGCGGTGCTCATCTCGCTTTATTGGCCGAGGGAGCCGGTGTACAGCTTCCGGGTCATGTGGCCAACATGACTAAGCCGCTTCTGGCGAACCAGAGCAGCGCACGGAAACGCCGTTTACCTTCCCGCCGGAGCAGTACCTACCAGTATTTATCTACTTGCACTTTGATGTGCTTTCGAACGGCTAGGTTGGTAGGAGCAGGGACCAAGCAACGGGAGCTCACCCCGGCGTGGGGATTCAAACCACTGACCTTCTGATCAGCAAGCCCTAGGCTCTGTGGTTTAAACCTTCGGTTTAAAGATAAAGAATCCTAAAAAGAATAGGCCATGGAAATTTTTTTTTAATCAACAGCTGGAACCTGAATAGCAGTTTTGAGCAGGCACACATATCACCTGTTTCCCCCACTATGGTGAGGTATACTTTTTGCTATTTAAATTATAGCAGCTATTTGGAAATATGCATCTTATTCATCTAAATGTTCTTATGCTTTTATGACTGAGAGGCATCTTGAACCAGGAAGATGGCATGTAAATAAATAAAAGGGAAACGTCTATTTTATCTTTCAGACAAATGGATAGAATTTCTGGGGGGAAGTATTCTGGAAGTGAAGCTGTATGAAGTCACATTAGACTCCTGTTTTGTTCTATGCCTTGGCATGCATCACATGGTCTTACTCAAGGTCTGCTAGAGGATGCTTATGTGGTCACAAGGTCAGGCTGTAGTGAGCCGCAGGAGAACAGGAGAACTTTTGAACTTAGGCAGAAGGAGAGAAACTGATGAAGGGAGGAGAGAATTGAAAAAGCTCTTCCACTCATTAAGGGAAACAGCTTTTGAAATAACCTTCCTGCCAGAAAAAGAAGACAGTAGGAAAGCAGAGACTAACAAATGCTCCCCAGCAGAAGCCCAGCCTTACTCATGATTAAGATTCATGTGGAGTAGAAGAACAAGGTTATGATCATTGGCCACTCCATGCAGTTCTTAATCATGTAAAGGAGAACACACAATACTAAGCCCATGAAGAACATTCCACACTGCACAATATAAATTTCATGGAGGAGAAAAAACAGAGATTGTTTTAAAAGCAAGGGGATAGAAACTAGGGCTGCCTTACTTAGTACCGTATTTTTCACCCTATAGGACGCACTTTTCCCCCTCCAAAAATGAAGGGGAAATGTGTGTGCATACTATGGGGCAAATGCAGGCTTTCGCTGAAGCCTGGAGAGCGAGAGGGGTCAGTGCGCACCGACCCCTCTCACTCTCCAGGCTTCAGGAAGCTCTCCGCAAGCAATGGGACTTCGCGCAGCTCTCCCACGGCTTGCGGATAGCAGCCTGTTCTGGGGGCTGGGGTCGGGAGAAGCTTGGGCTTCCCCCGCCCCAGCCCCGTGCATGGGGGGGAATAATCCCCCCTTATTTCCCCCCCCAAAAAACTAGGTGCGTCCTATGGGCCAGTGCACCCTATGGGACGAAAAATACGGTACTTTAGACATGCCGCAGACAAAGGCAGTACCAGATTGAGGACCCTTGCAGCATATTGAGGACTTCCTGCTCATCTATTAGTGCTGTGCAGAAGTGGTTCACAAGGTAGGACAGAGCAATGGGACTTACCTGCCAGGAGGTTTTAGCTTAGCAGCTCCACCCCATCTGGTGACCTGCTGGTGGCTGTATGCTCTCAAATGGGCTTATGTCCCAAACAAATTAACTACAGTATATCTATCCCTCCCACACAGGCTTTCTTCACTCAGATGTCATTGGACCTTCTTATATCATATAACAAGAAAACAAACAGTAGAATAGATAGGTTTTTTTTAGATGTTGGACCATGGTCTGGGGAGGGGGGGCACTTTTGTTTGTTCTTTGACCATTTTGAAATGTGGCAAGCCAGCCCTGCTGCATTCTGGGGAAGAGGTTCTTCTTCATTCTGTTGAATTGGACCAAGAATGTTTGCCACAAACTCCTACCCTGGTGGCACCACAGGACAAAATGACTAATTTTTCTAGCATAGCCAGGAGAATGAGCAGAATGGCATGTGCCCACATCTGCAGAGTGTAGTGAAATGGCTGGATATAGCCCATTTTTAAAGCCAGGAGGGCTTCATGAATTTCAGGAAACATGGGGCATCAGAATACACTTTAGCATAGTTTGTAGCATGCAGGAATATATTCTCATTAAGCTTTCAATGGGGCTTATGTCCATGTAAGTGTGCACTAGATTGCTGCCTTTGTTGTTATTTCATGTCAGTTATGAAGTGCTCAGGTGTCATTTTTAAAAACAAAAGCTATGCAAAATTCATGGGGGAATAGCTACAATAGCTGAATGGCTCCTGAATTGGGGAAAACAAATAAGAGATTTCTTTAATCACTTTTATACAGTGGTACCTCGGGTTACAGACTCTTCAGGTTACAAACTCCGCTAACCCAGAAATAGTACCTTGGGTTAAGAACCCTGTTTCAGGATAAGAACAGAAATCAGCAGTAAACTCACAAGTTATATACAAGTTACTATATACAGATACAAACTTCATCACTCTCCAAGCACTCCAGATTACTCCTAACTAGCGAAACAATGTCATAGGTCACGCTGCCTATAGGAGAGACCTCAGCCAATCACCGAGCTGTTACTAGGTCCTCTTATCTCCAAGCAAATTTCTCCCATGCTCTGTCTCCCTAGCCTGTAGTCAGAACACTAATTGCTCACTTGCCAAGCTGCACGTAGATTATGAACTCCAACACCATGGCCATTATCCATGCTGGTTGCAGCTGATGAAAGTTGGAGTACAACAACAGGGGGTGCCACAGGTTCCCCATTTCCATTCTAGCTACACTTGTTGGCTCCTCTTTGATTAAGGCTGCAGTCCTATGAACACTTGTACCCGTGAGTCTCATTGAACTCAGTGGGACTTATGTCAGTCACTGACAGTCTTCAATCCTATGTATGCTTACCTGGGAATAAGGGCCAATGTACACTGTGTCACTGAATAAATGTGCATAGCATTGCACTGTAAGTTGTTTGGTTCATGGCATTATATTCTCTGCACTGGCTACTAACACCTCTGTGAAACTTGTAAACTTGCTGGAGGGTGCTGCAAATTAAATGTTGCTTTTTGTGTTTTACAGGTGCACTGTTTGTGCCAGTATGTCAATGAAACAAATAAAAGCTATTAAAAGGCCAAGACTGGTAAATAACTGTTGCAATGTGCAAAGAGGCAACAATGAATCCCCCACCCCACTAATGCTGCCTAGTCATATTGGACTATGAATAAAGAATGTTATCTGGGCAACTGGGGAAAAACAAGTGAGGGCACTCTGCCATATGCTCTGAAGCATGAATGGTTCACCACCTGGAGAGTCCCAAGAAATCACGTTTCCTTCCCCCAAGTGGCATCCCTAACCTGCCCTATTGCATCGCCATTGAGAATTACTGCCTTCTGTCCTAGCTGCAGGATTTTTGCTTTTGCCATGCCAGATGGATCTAAGAGTGTGAGCTACATTGGCAAAATCTTGCAGTATTTTTGTGCCTGCAATGAATTCAGTCAGGGATTCTCCCGTCATCTAATTTGTAACATAACAAAGAATTTCCAATTAAAAGCAGATTGAGAGTATATACGGGGAAGCAGAAATAAAAGGATTGTGAATTATTTCAGGAAAAGATTAGTGCATATGAGATTTAAGGCTGGAGGGATTTTTTTAAAAAATTTTAATTCGAAGATGCATAATATTAAAAGAATATTCTTGCTGGGGAAATAGAGGATAGTTGTTTCACTGTATTTTATTACAAATGGATTCTCAATTCTTTCAAATTAATAACTAGTTCGTTTGCTTTTCAGGAGCAGAAATTAAGAGATGGTGACGTTCAGGTATAGAAAGAGCCCCAGGATTAAGCAAGGGAAATATAAGAACAGGTTGGGAGATGTGGGCCACTGCATTATTATTATTATTATTATTATTATTATTATTATTATTATTAATTTTTATTGGGTTTTATAAACAAGAATAATGTTATACAAATAAGTATACCAAGTTTTCTCATGTCATATGTATATCACAAAAACAGCATAATAAATGTGGGGAAATATCTACAACATATGCTTCATTATCAGTGGTCAATGGATGAGTTCTTGGTTTATGAATTGGTTGGGCCACTGCATTTGTGAGTAAATCCATTAGCGGATACATCTACACAAACAGCAGCTCCCTGCCCCCAAATAGAGAATAATAATAATAATATATTTTTATTTATACCCCGCTCTCCCCAGCCAAGGCTGGGTTCAGAGCGGCTTACAAGCAATAATAAAAACAAGTTGAATGATTACAACTTAAAAACAAAATTAAAATACAACATTAAAATATTACAACATTAAAATAAAATGTAGCCTCAACGCAGGAGGAGAAGGAAAGAAAAAAAGAAAGAGAGGGAGGGAATCAAATTGGCTCCAAGCCAAAGGCTAGGTGGAACAACTCTGCCTTACAGGCCCTGCGGAAAGAAATCAGATCCCAAGAAGCCAAGCACTACTGCTTTACCTCTCATGAACTCAAGGATGGCAGGATCAAACATTATCCTGGCAGTTCTCAGGTGATGTAATATTGGATGTGAATGCCTTCCCACAAATGGTGTCTTCCAGCTGTTTGGGATTGCCGCTCCCACCAGCCCTGACCAGCATGGCATTGGCCTAGGAAGAGTCTCAGCCCTCATCATAGGGTACTGCTACCTTCAGGTACTGTCCTAGGAGCCTTTGGCATTGCCTCTTTATAGGAGGAATCAGAGAAGAAGGGATTCCTGGGAAGATATTTTACATTTATTCTGAATTTATCCATTAGTGGACATGGAGAAGGGAAAACAAATGGATCTCTGCACACTGTGGTGACCCTTCATAGACATCATCATTAGAGGGCAACAAATATTCTGCTCTGTATTCTGTATTCTGCTCTGGTCAGACCACACCTGGAGTACTGTGTCCAGTTCTGGGCACCACAATTCAAGAAGGACACTGACAAACTGGAACGTGTCCAGAGGAGGGCAACCAAAATGGTCCAAGGCCTGGAAACAATGCCTTATGAGGAACGGCTAAGGGAGCTGGGCATGTTTAGCCTGGAGAAGAGGAGGGTAAGGGGTGATATGATAGCCATGTTCAAATATATAAAAGGATGTCACATAGAGGAGGGAGAAAGGTTGTTTTCTGCTGCTCCGGAGAAGCGGACACGGAGCAATGGATCCAAACTACAAGAAAGAAGATTCCACCTAAACATTAGGAAGAACTTCCTGACAGTAAGAGCTGTTCGACAGTGGAATTTGCTGCCAAGGAGTGTGGTGGAGTCTCCTACTTTGGAGGTCTTTAAGCAGAGGCTTGACAACCATATGTCAGGAGTGCTCTGATGGTGTTTCCTGCTTGGCAGGGGGTTGGACTCGATGGCCCTTGTGGTCTCTTCCAACTCTATGATTCTATGATTCTATGAAATCTCTATTGGTTCACTATATTTTTGCCATCATGTGCTGTAATTGGGATTTTCTGCCTCAGCAGTTTTTTTAGGGGTCATAATTTATTTACTTTAAAACATTTATATACCGCTTAATATTCCAAAAAAATCTGATATATACCTACATATTTCTAAACATCTATTGTCTATGATGGAAGTGGGTTGGTTGGGATTGAAAGTTTAAAAAGCAGGATCCTTTCTTTGAAATCAAGGCAGGAGGAAGAGGGGGAATAAGGCTCTGGTTCCTTCTGATCACTCAAGATTGACTCGAGTTCAAGAGTCTTGAGTTTTAGGACTCTGCCCACCCTAGATGGTTATTGCCAATGTTAAAAAAACTTAACATTTATTAGTTTGTTTATTGGTTTATTAGTTTATTGGCTTTTTAGTTCCTTTTGTACAATGGTAGAGTGATAGATGGTTTAATCAGCAGTCCAATCCTTGCTGAAAGATTACTTTTCCAATCAGAAATCTCCCTATATCTGAATCTCCATGAGGTAGTGAGGTTATACTGGTTGGTCTGTAGTCTGACAAGCACTTGAGGTAAGCATACCACTGAGGATGCTTTTTTAAAATTATTGGTTGATTGTTGATTTAGTGTTTAGCCTTGGCTGATGATTTCTATTGTGAGATTATGGAGCACTGTGTCCAGTTTACCTTATTAGAACATTGTTGTCGTCTATGGTGCTGTTGTTTTTGAATAATTGGTCACATGAACAAAAAAAAAACCCCTAGCAGGTGTTACCTTACCACCAGTTCTATGCATTCCCAACAGAGCTTCAGGCAGGTGACAGTCTATCATTGACCCTGGAGCTCTGCTGAGGGTTCTCCATGAATTCCATTCTGGAGGAGGCTGGACAAACTAGCCACTGAAACTGTGGCTTGCAATGCCGCAGGGCAGGCCCCCTTCTGACAAATATTGAGGGGGGTCAAATACGCCTCAGCCCCCCAGAGTTAGCTTATGATTTTGAGGTCCTTCTGGGTCCATCACTATGCCTGAATAGCAGTTTTCTTCCTCCCTTTCACAAAAACTTCACACTGAATTGTGTTTAGGTCTTTCCTCTTTTGTCTGTGCAGAAGATCTAAAATGTTAAAGACAACAAAACCAACCCTTGACATTTAAATATGACTCTGGATTTGATTTAAATGTCACTCTAAACATTATCATTCTTCTTTGAATAAATATCTTAAGCACAGTAGCAGAATGATAGGGCATGTTATTTTATTTTCCCCTGCTTAAATTTTGCATTAAATTCAATTCTGTGGGGTTAATTTGTTCCACAACATTCTCATTTTCAAATAAATAATGTAGAGCAGTTCTTTTTTCATTGCTTTAACTTTCCAAACCTTCTCCTCCACTCACCACCTTTACCCCCTCCTTTATAAGGCAAAATCTGTCAGTCTCTTTTAATCAGAGCTGAGTGTTGCCATAGCAACAGCCATTGGGAATGGAACTAACTGGTAATTCTTATTCCAGCTTCTGTAAAGTTGGAACCTGCTCGGAAAGAGAGATCAATCTATCTATGTCCCTGCTACCAACATAGTTTTATTTTGTACAGTACTATGGCATTTGGGTAGATCAGCTGGATAATCGAAAGGGTTCAGGCCACTATTCTATTATCAAAAGTATAACTGATTTTTTTTCCTCTTAAGAGAGTATTTTGCACCATGGCTTGAATGACATGTTGTGTGTGCTCTTGGTATAGTACACGTAGCTGACCATTGCATACATGTTATAAATACAAATGCAGGTGTTTTTCGACATTGCAGGTGGTGCATATATTGTACTTCTAGCAGAGGGAGAAATATTGTGGCATAAACTGAGTGCAGTGTAGTACACCCATGCAAGTAAAAAAGGAGGAGGAGAAGTCTTTGACTAGAATGCATAGTGCTCAGATATATTGCACCATTCTTGGAACAAGAGTATATGTCTTGCATGCTTGCAAAAGGTCTGTGGTTCCAGCACCAGCAGTTAAAAGTAGCGGTGTACTCATCCCTGCCCATCAAATTTGACCAACTCTTTGCCCCACATGAAATAGACTATTGCTCTTTTGTCTCTTTTGTGTGAGGCATGGGACAGTCCGGGGGGGGGGCTTTCTTCTTCCATTGCAAGCATTATGACAGGACGTCTCTGTGTGTGCAATTTGCCTCTCCTTAAGCACTTCATGTGGTGCTGCTTTCCAGCACTCCACTGACTCGCCAGCTTCTTAGAAAGGCTAAGGGAGGGTTTCTTGAAAGCCCTGTCTGAAGAGTGCCTGAAAGCAGCCCAAAGCCACCCCACACCGCCAAGAAACAGCTAGAAGGAGTTGCTGCATTAGCTTACTTTTAACAAAGAAAAAAATCATTGGGCAGCTTTCAGGGACTCCACAGGCAGCCTCCAGAGTGCACTCTCAAAGCTGCCTGTGGAGTGCCTGAGAGCTGCCCTCATACGTGCCCTCACAGCGCTGATGGCTTCCATAAGGACTTATCTGAAGACATGCATATCAAGGCTAGAGGGTTCTCCGAAGAAGTGCAATAAGGCTTTTATTATTTATACCTCGCCCATCTGGCTAGGTTTGCCCAGCCACTCTGGGTGGCTCCCAACAGAATATTAAAAATAGAATCAAACATTAAAAACTTCCCTAAACAGGGCTACCTTCAGATGTTTTCTAGAAGTCCGGTAGTTGTTTATTTCCTTGACATCTGATGGGAGGGCATTCCACAGGGTGGGTGTCACTACCAAGAAGGTCCTCTGCCTGGTTCCCTGCAACCTCACTTCTCACAGTGAGGGAACTGCCAGAAGGCCGTTGGCATTGGACCTCAGTGTCTGGGCAGAACGATGGGGGTGGAGATGCTCCTTCAGGTATACCCTGGCCTCATTAAGGCATTTGGATTGAACGTGCGTGAGCCCAAAGTAAGGATGGGGCCTGCACAGGATTCTTTCCAGACCTCTCTGTGCCTTTTTAGACCCTTTTAGGCCCTCATAAGACAGTGTTTCCAATTGCTGGAAGTTTCCCATGTGCATTTCTCTAAACATATTTATATAGTCTCAAAAGGCGGCTATATGCCCATTGACTCTGGGGCTGAGGCTTAGTCCCAACTTTGAGATGTTCAGACAAATGCCTTTGAAGCTCTGGGAGCAGGACACATCCCTTTGGACCACTTCAAAGAAGATCTGCTTTGCTTCAGAGGAAGTCTGCACGAGTGCTGCACTGACCATTTTTCTTCCACCCCCCGCTTCCTGACCGTTCTTCATCGGTTAACGAGAAAAAGAAATGCATTCAGAAATTATGGAAGGGAGAGAGAATATTTTGGTGCAATTCTCATGGGCGTGATGCAGGGTGTATTATGCTTAGTTTGCTTTCCAGGCAGCTGAAGGGTATTTGCAAATGTCTCATCTGTCCTGCTCTCTCCACCACTGAAGGAGAAGCAATGCTGCTTACCACTCTGGCTGCAGTGGGTTGCTTGTGAGAGTGCTGCCTCTTCAGCTTCCTAGGTAGGGGCAGCAGGGTAGGGTGGGAGAACAGCAGCACATTCCTGTTTCGCCTCAGGTGGCAAAATGGGGTGTCCCACACTTGGTTCCTGGACACATGACCATTTTGGTATGCAGCTTTTAGGGCTCTGATATTTTACTGTTGCTCTATTATACATTAATGCTAGATAAATAGTTAGATTCAGGGAGCTGACAGGCAATATATCATGTGTCAGGATTGAACAAGGTTAAAATGGCTTTTCTGAGGCGATGTCCCTAGTAACCAAGGCCATCTAGAAACATTTGGCTTTGCTCTAAAACTGAAGGAGTTTGATATGCGAGTCATGCAAGATATATAATCACCCTTAATTCTAAAATGAAAAGATAAATCCTAAACTAAAGTAAGGCAGGAACTATAAAATGTGGAGTGTTTCCAGCATTAGTTGTTGTTGCTGTTGTTGTTGTATTTATCTCAGTAATGAAGGCTCTTTGGGTGACTTGCAGTAAAAAATTAGAACTCAAGAAAATATTAAGACATCAACATGAAATCTAAGAAATAATAAAACTACCACAAGCATAAAGTCAGAACAAAACCAGCAACAACAAGGGGCCTAAGCAGAGTTAAAATGTTTTTAGATTGCAATGCCTGCTCACACATAACCCCCATTAATCTTCTGGCAGGTCCAAGACTCACTTTTGAATGATCCATTTTAGAAAAACAAATAATTTGGGGCCTTAGTCAAGTAACATGTTGCACTATTAGAAACGAGTGCAAGGATCCCCGTTAGTGTACCAGTGCTTCCCCCTCTAATTCCCCCCCCTCTCCAAATCAGCTCTGAAGTGTCGGGAGAACCTATACAACATGGGTTAGGAGAGATGGTTCCATCAGTGCAATAATTTATGCGTACCTAAGGGAACAATCTCCTTAATGCTAAGTTGATTATCACCCTTTGTTTCGCTAACATATATAAAGAAAAACACAAGGGAGCTGTCATAAAATCATCACAAATCAAATCAAGATGAATATGTATTTTTCTTTTTTCCACAATTTATATTCAGAAACTTGGCATGCGTATCAAAATGCATTGTGATTTTGTTGGGTTGAACAGAATAGGGAATACAAACCACTGTTAACGGAACAGGTTCAAAACCTGAGATCAGTGTTTCAAGAATTAAACATGTAAGTGAAATCTTGGGTGATTAGGTCAGGTGTGCATCATGTAGTGAGTTGTTCCAAAGTATAATGCATTGTGGGTTTCTGCTTCATATCTTCTTTTTGTTTTGCTGATCAATACATTCAGCAATGCCTCCATTAATCCTGTACACACAGATGGGATGCCCTGCAGTCAGCACTTCTCATCATTTCAACTTCTTGCACCGTTTCATTGGAAAAATAGGCAATCTTCTGCCCATAAAACACATATTTACCTCAATTATTGACCTTTCAACAACAACAAAGCAACTTTTGCAGACTGAGAGCCCAAATCACATGCATGCAGATACCTGTAACTGAATGTTGAAGACCCCACTCCTCTCAACCCACGAAAAATGGTTTTAACAGGGGGGCATTTTGAACAGTGATAAACATGTCTGCTGTGTCTCCACTCTAATTTTCCTTCAAGCTGCTTTCCCCTTTGTGTTTGTGAGAGAGGGTGGTGGGGAGGGGGCTCATTGTTTTGTTTTCGTTTTTATTATGCATGTTGTGTTTTTATCTTGTATTTTTATGCTGTGCACTACCCTGGTATCTATGGATTAAGGGTGATACACAAATTTAATGAATAATAATAATTGAAATATAGCCAACAAAACATCCCAGTCCGTAACTCAATTAATAGATAGAGGTAGATACTTTTGAATTTACTTAGTCCCATTGAGATCAATGGTAATAGAATGATTTCAATCTAAACACTGATTTAATTAGACTGTTTGTCTGAGTGTGCATATGTGTAAATGGTACTTGCTGTTGAGGCAATCATCTCCCTCCCTTTCAAATTCTGTTTCCCTGAAGGTAACTTTTTGAAGCCCTATTTATGGATAGTTTCCCGCTGGTAAACTATTATGTGGAAAGAGATGATAATGCATCATAAATGCAGTTAATTTTTTTTAAAAAAGACAATATGTGGTGAACAAGTGTTTGCAAAACCTTTTATTCCTTCTGCTGTTTCTTGTACTTGTCAGACTTGATGACACTTCCAGAAAGAGCATTACACTGCCCTGAGACTGGGGGTGGGGGGAAATACTGATGTTGAAAAGTTGGCATTTTAGACTATGGGGTTGACTTTTAAATAGGCCTGCAATGAGTAATTCCTTCTTTTTACCATCTTCAGCTAATTAACTGTCAAAAGCAAGCACCCGGTTTAGTTTCTTAATATGGCTGTTGTTTCTGTATTTCCTGAATGCGTCTACTGACACTTGGTCTAAAACTAAAGTCTATATATACATATTTCCAACAGGGGAAAGGTTGCATACTCTCAGAAGAGTGCATGGGGAGGTTGCAAATGCATGCAATCAAACTCTTTTCCACAGGCCCCTGGAGGTTAGTGTAAAGCTTGTCTGGAACTTCTGAGTGTCAGTATCAGTAATGGTAGAAAATTCCCCCAAAAGACAGCTTGTCCATCATTATCCATCTTCAGCTGTGTTTTCTAGGAATCCTTCTGATTCACTCAACTTTTCATCAAACCCCTCTGGAATCCTTTGCAGTGCAGAGGGTTTTTGTGGAGACATGTCAATGTGAAAGATGTTCTGTATCAAGCCACAGCATACTGAATGAGCCAGATCATTGACCCAACTAGCTCCGTATTGTCTACACTAGTTGGCAATAGCTCTGTGTTATATTGGAGAGGGTCTTGCCAGCCCTACTTGGAGATGCCAGGGATTGAACCTGGAACCTTCTGCAATCAAAAGTTGTGCTCTACCAAAGGGCTATAGTGCCCGCCTGCCCACCAAATCAATACCTTGAAAGCCATAGATTTCAGCAGATGTTGAAATTCAACATTTCCTAGCATGTCATCTGCAGTTAGCATGGCATAGTGTGTGAGGTCTTGTACCATCAGCTGCTTTAGTGCAGGGTTGGGCAAGATCAGGCTTGTTCAGTTTACCTGGTTTGTTGTTGTTTTACCAGAAACCCAAGCTCTACCAATGAGAGAGAGAGAAAGAAAGAGAGTGAGAGGAATAGAGCACGTCTAAACTTTTCTTAGCATAAAAATTCGTCTTCAGCACTAGAACTGAATTGAGTTAGCAGTCCTTTCATACAAAGGTTCACTCCTGGTTAACTGTCTTTATTTGGTTCCAGTTACAGGTAGGTAGCCGTGTTGGTCTGCCATAGTCAAAATAAAGAAATTCCTTCCAGTAGCACCTTAAAGACCAACTAAGTTAGTTCTTGGTATGAGCTTTCGTGTGCATGCACACTTCTTCAGATACCAAGAAGTGTGCATGCACACGAAAGCTCATACCAAGAACTAACTTAGTTGGTCTTTAAGGTGCTACTGGAAGGAATTTTTTTATTTTGTCTTTATTTGATCAGCCTAATTTATGTCAGGGAAAACATTTTTGTTTTTGCATTTTCTAAACAATGGGAGTCAGAAACCCTTGCCTATCTTCTTAGAGATCTACTAGCGGACCTCAATCTACCTTCTACTCACCCCTGCTTTAACAAATAGAATATATATACAGTAGTACCTTGGTTCTCAAACTTAATCCATTCCAGAAGTCTGTTCCAAAACCAAAGTGTTCCAAAACCAAGGCGCACTTTCCCATAGAAAGTAGTGCAAAACTGATTAATCTGTTCCAGACTTTTAAAAACAACCCCTAAAACAGCAATTTAACATGAATTTTACTATCTTACGAGACTATTAATCCATAAAATGAAAGCAATAAACAATGTACTGTACTATAAAATAAATAAAACAGTATTGTAGATGATAAAAATTAAAACTATTTTTTTTCTTACCTGCACTGATCATAGTCATTGTTTGGAGGGGGGGGGCTTTATTCATTTCTGCAGTCACACAATCAATCAGTAACTGAACTGGGATCCACACAGTCACAAAAACAAATTAACTGAGAAAGCCTCAAAACAAAAAAGCACAAAATAAATAGCAAAAACAAAAGCACCAAATAGAAGCTCCAAATATCACCTCAGAAGACTGCAATTGGAAATGGAAGGCTTGAGTTACAATGGGGGGGGGGACACAAATGAGCAGCGCAACAGGAAACACAGGGGCACTAAAAACGGAGCTTGTTCGGCTTCCAAAAAAAAGTTTGAAAACTGGAACACCTACTTCCGGTTTTGCAGCGTTCGGGTTCCAAGTTGTCCGTGAACTAAGCTGTTTGAAAACTGAGGTACAACTGTATAAATATATCAGTTATTTAACCTAAAAGGCAAACCCACCATGAAATAATAGAGGGAGAGAGATTTCCCTCATAAGAAGACAGAGCCCATCAAATACAAAAAGTGTGAATCTAACAACACTGTGCACCTGGTAACATTTAATTAAAAAGTTATTTAACAGCAGGCGGCTGCCAATGGTAGAAGAGAAACTTAGCATCTGATTTACAGTGTGTTGACAGCTACATGGGCAGATTTGGATACAGAGAAGCAAAGTGTTAGAATTCTCATGAGTGTCATATGGGCAGCATGTAATTCAGCTGATGCTGTGGGAGAACGTGGAGTCTGAGAGTCCACTTGAAATCTGGCATTTTGTGGCTCTCAAAAATCTGCTCCCATTTTGGTTCGCAGTGTAAGTTTAACGAACCCATGGCAGGGGACAGAATGAAAGAATTCAGCATTTCTTGTCTCTCACCCACCATACTTGGATACAGAACAGCAGTCACAGAATGGACTTATGATACTCAATTGCCTTAGCTGCATCATGCATCTCAAGGAGTGAAAACATTATGTACACCCTCTTAAAGGCCATGAGAACAGAGAAGTAAGAGCAACTGATCAGTGTTTTTGGTGACCCCAGTTTCTTGAAAAATCAAACTGAATACTTTCAATTTGTGGAACTAAAGAACATGATTTGGGCATGGAAAGTTTCATCTTGGAGTTAATACTAAGGAAGGGTGCCAGTCCCCTCTCCACTTTTTCAATAACTGAACTGAAACACAAGAAAATTCATTGCTGGAGAAATATAAGAGCTCCATCTTAGCAATAAAAGCCCCATTGTCACAGTGACATCAATGAAAAATGCTCTGTGTCTCTCACCTATATTCAGCTTTTAGTCCTGGATATAAAATCCATTTATGTATTGTCTAGTGATATGGACAAGATGGTGTTTTGTCGTGAAGTGCATTTATCTTTTACCGGTAAGTTTCCACCATGGAGTCCCAAGAACCAGTGCTATCTCTTTCCAGTAGTTCATTTCATTTCCATTTTACTAAATGATTTATTGGAAGGCTCCCCATAGTATTAAATATAAATGTCAGGTAAAGGTTAATTCAATAAATACAATGTAATGTGACACAGAACACTTTAGCGTGGCATGAGGGTTATTAATCGGGAGGAAAATTGAATTAGTCATGATTTAGCATGTTAAATGTAGAGGTTGATCTCAACTATTTCCTCATAATGTGGCTAAAAAGCAATTGGCTTTGTGGGTTTCCTTATCTGATAGGGAAAGGTTACATTACGTTCTGGCTTTAATTTGTACTAGGTAAAGGAGGACCAAAACTGGCCATGTCCAGAATGTCTGTCTGACAGTCTAAAAACATTTATATTCTACCTTTCACCAATGAGCCAAAGGGGCTGAGGGAGTAATTTAGTTGTTGTGTTCATGGAGTGAGGTCCTATTTACTAATAAATCTCCATTAAAAAGGAAAAAAAACCTTGCACATATATGAATATTTAAATGTTGTTGTTGCTTAGTCATTTAGTCGTGTCGGACTCTTTGTGACCCCATGGACCAGAGCACGCCAGGCACTCCTGTCTTCCACTGCCTCCCGCAGTTTGGTCAAACTCATGCTGGTAGCTTCGAGAACACTATCCAACCATCTTGTCCTCTGTCGTCCCCTTCTCCTTGTGCCCTCCATCTTTCCCAACATCAGGGTCTTTCCCAGGGAGTCTTCGCTTCTCATGAGGTGGCCAAAGTATTGGAGCCTCAGCTTCATGATCTGTCCTTCCAGTGAGCACTCAGGGCTGATTTCCTTAAGAATGGATACGTTTGATCTTCATGCAGTCCATGAGACTCCCAAGAGCACCATAATTCAAAAGCATCAATTCTTTGGCGATCAGCCTTCTTTATGGTCCAGCTCTCACTTCCATACATCACTACTGGGAAAACCATAGCTTTTACTATATGGACCTTGAATATTTAAATACAAATCTTTAAAAGCATTTTCTCTCAAAATGGTAATGTGCATTTGAATACAGTTTTTGAACTGAGAATTGTCAATGCGTTCAGGAAGTGCAAAGCATACTGGATAACTAAGTTGCAGTTTGTGCCTTAGCCCAGGATCAAGTCAGTTCATATCGGGATTCATTAAAATCAATTGTCTCCAGCATCACTTCCGCTCACCACCTGACCCACTTCCACTCAGAAAGCATCAAGGAGATGACATCAGAGTATGAGCAGGTTTAGTTTCAGATCAGACATGGTCACGAGCCTTTGGGGATATACAGGCATGCAGCACACCTCCAGGACATACGTATGATTGACTTTGAGCCACGAATGGTGTAGAAGAGGAAGTTGCAGAATGGAATATTTTCACTCATATCTGTTAATTCTGCATAGTGGAAATGCCACAGTGTGGTTCCAATCCTACAGAGAGCCAGTGTGGTGTAGTGGTTAAGAGCTATAGACTCATAATCTGGTGAACCAGGTTTGCTTCCCCGCTCCTCCACATGCAGCTGCTGGGTGACCTTGGGCCAGTCACACTTCTTTGAAGTCTCTCAGCCCCACTCACCTCACAGAGTGTTTGTTGTGGGGGAGGAAGGGAAAGGAGAATGTTAGCTGCTTTGAGACTCCTTAGGGTAGTGATAAAGCGGGATATCAAATCCAAACTCCTCCTCCTCCTCCTCCTCCTCCTCCTCTTCTTCTTCTTCTTCTTCTTCTTCTTCTGATGTTTCGTGGTGTACAGCAGCCTTTATTCACTCAAAATCTGTTGGACTACAAACCCATCATCACTAGCCAGCATGGGTAGGTTTTGAGAAAGCTTGTGCTCATCCAAATACTATATCTGGGTGTTGTGTTTTTTGTTTTTGTTTTTTTATAAATACCTCAGACTTAAAGATCTTTCACACAGCAAGGTCCCCGGGCAATGATCAAAAGCAACACATTTTAAAGGTTTATTTGCATATCTCAAGCTGATCACTGAGCCATATGAGGTTTAAACACATGCCAGTAAGCCATTCTGTGCCTACAGCCAATTTCCACTCAACTGCACTGTTTGTAGGTGATCTGCACACGTTACATTGTCTTCAGCCATTGTAATTACGGACGAGGTGCTGAACTGTGAGTATCTGAAAATGAGGCGATAATCGTATAATACATTCATTCATTTAAAAAAGAAAGACAGTGTTGAACATTTCATGGCTTTGCAAAGCAATGTTCTGTGAAATGTGCTGCAATATGGAGCTAAACTTTATAGCTCCGTAAATGAACTGTATATTGCATTATAATTATTACTATGGGATGGGGAGCGATAAGTAGAATATTCCTAGAAATACTTCTCTCTATGAAAAGAAAGGTGTGTAAAAATTAAGTACGTATGCATTGCTGAGTTCAGGATTTCATGCAACGAATTCCATTTCCAACTTTTCCTTATCGAGGGAATTTGTCTGCCTGTGAGGAAAGAGCAGGTCGTGTCTTGGGATGTTGAAATGCTGTAGAATGGGTACATGACCACACATAGGCATTGACGACAGTTGCAGATGCTGTCAATCTGACTGTCATGAAACACTAATGACAAGGGTGGGCAGAATTTAGAGCAGGATCCATCAGTAGAGCTCTGGCCAGTTTCCAATGGACCACCAAGCATCTCTTGGCTGCCAGGATTCTTGAAAAGAATGGAGTACAGTGGTACCTCGGGTTACATACACTTCAGGTTACATATGCTTCAGGTTACAGACTCCGCTAACCCAGAAATAGTGCTTCAGGTTAAGAACTTTGCTTCAGGATGAGAACAGAAATCGTGCTCTGGTGGCCCGGCGGCAGCAGGAGGCCCCATTAGCTAAAGTGGTGCTTCAGGTTAAGAACAGTTTCAAGTTAAGTACGGACCTCCGGAACGAATTAAGTACTTAACCCAGGGTACCACTGTACTAGATAATGCATCTTAGTTTGACTCTGTACAAGTTCTGTTCTTCTGATGTTACTCCAGGATCATATACATTCTATTGACACAATTGAATGGTCCAGTTTTGTTCATGTGATACTAAGTTTGCCGTAGACCAAAGTGTGTACGAATATCCATACAGCAATGCTGCTATTAGTCAATATTGTAACCAGACAGAAGGCAGAAACATCTGTGGAAATGTTGCCTGCATATCTTGAACATTCCATTTGGATTTTAACCACAGGAGTTATCCTTGTTGTTACAATTACATCCTATTATCAACAACAATGTACAACAGTTACATTGAAACAATTGAAAATACATTGCTAGGAAATGCCTTATTTCTGCTCCTCAAAGCCTAAAAATAAATGGGGTGATTTTAAAAGGCTGCAATGAGATGTACCTAAAGATGGGCAAATATTTATTTGTATTTTGTTTATTTAAAATACGTCTCTGCTCTTAAACACTAGAATGCACATATTCTCCATCTCAAAAAAGTGCATAGGAACATAATCATTTGCCTTAGGCCAGGTCAGACAATTGGTCCATCTAGCTCAGTATTATCCACAATGACTTGCTGCTGTTCTCCATGGTTGCCGACAGGGTCTCTCCCAGCCCTGCCTGGAGACACTGGGAACTGAATCTGTGAGCTTCTGCAAACAGATGCAAAGCAGATGCTCTCCCACTCAGCTCCAGCCCTTCCCCATGTAATGTCTGCTAGAGAGTCAGGGCACAGAAAGTTCGTAGGGCAAAAACTATGGTGAAAATGAGAAACTACAGATTTAATGGTACCTTGAAGAAAACATTATTGCATGCTGAACTCAGAAACAGCACTTTCTCACTCAGCTTGCTTATCGTTTTAAATCTTATTTTGATGCTCAGCATCGGACTCTTGCCCAGAGCTGCTTGTACTACAGGTTTCTGACACTAGACCAAATTTCCTGCACACAGCATTTATGATCAAAGATTTATGTCAAAACGAAAGCAGTTGGGGTCAACCATTCAGTGAGGCGGGGTGGGGTGGGGAGGTAAAGTTGTCAGCAAGCATCCCTAGATATATAATATTTTCAGTTCCAGAGACTATAAACACAAGTGACTGTTGAACCACAGGTAATGGCCTTCAATGCAGCTCAGCTAGCTTAAATTCAAATACTCATGATAGTTGTATTGCACTTTATCTCAATTTGAAATCAGAGTAAAATTTCTTACATGAACTTTTGTAGGATTTTTTAAAAAATGACCTGCAATCCAAATGCCTTTACATTATCATTTTGATGGTATCTGAAGCGTATTAGTGCCTTGTTACACAGACACCAGGGCACTATTGGGGTTTGAAATAATTGGTTATACATGTTGGTTTTCTGTCCGTGGGTACTTGTTTCTGGAGTGGCTTGCATTTATAAGTGTATGCATTTTGAACACCACAGCAGGGGAGACACACAAAATGGATTTGCAATATGCTCCAACCATGTCTCATCCAACAGCCCACTGTCTGCCCCCAAATAATTCTGCACTTCGCACAGTTTGCTGATACAGGCAGAAAACCAACATCCACAACAACTTCAAGTGGGTGCTACTAATCCCATTAGAAAATTGGCCATCAGATTTATAGGAAAGTGGGCACTGTGGATATTGTACAACGGGACCAGGGGATGCAGGTAGTGCTGTGGTCTAAACTACTGAGCCTCTTGGGCTTGCCAGTCAGAAAGTTAGCAGTTTGAATCCCTATGATGGAGTGAGCTCCTGTTGCTCTGTCCCAGCTCCGGCCAACCTAGCAGTTTAAAAGCACACCAGTACAAGTAGATAAATAGGTACCACTGTAGTGGGAAGGTAAATAGCATTTCCATGTGCTCTGGCTTCCGTCACAGTATCCTGTTGCGCCAGAAGTGGTTTAGTCATGCTGGCCACATGACCCAGAAAGCTGTCTGTGGACAAATGCCAGCTCCCTCAGCCTGAAAGTAAGATGAGCGCTGCAAACCTATAGTCGCCTTTGACTGGGCTTAACCATCCAGGGGTCCTTTACCTTTACCTTTTTTTTTACAACAGGACTGAGCCAGAAGTGTGTGTACATACATATGTATAATTTATATGCCCACCCCCTTCAGATCGCAAGTCTGTCAAGGGACTTTTCATGCTGACAAACCTTTCTGAGTCATTAGGTTTTCCAACAAACCTGCTCAAGAATCACCACCTCTACATTGAGTAACTGACTGTTCTGCTACAATGAGCTCTTGTAACGTCTTTATCTTGCTTAAGGCTAATCAGGGGAAGTGAATAAATCTTAGAAATTACTTTATAGGACATTTAGAGCCCATTTAACTGTGCTTTAAGGGCCTGGCAATGAAGTTAACAGCCCTCCATGTTGCTTAAATGTTTGCAATTTAGAAATGATGCATTTATGGTGAGTTTTCAATCGGCATTCAACAATAGCGCAATAAATTCACTGAGCACAGTGCCATGTGCAAAAGAGAAAAGGCAATCTTTCAAGTTGCTGAAAAGAGGGTTTCTTTCCAGGTCCCCACTCTTCAATTACATGTTTTCTTCTGAATTATTTTAGCCTTAGTGTGAACACAGCTATTCTTCAAAAATCACACTTGCTTGAATTTTTGGATACAGTTCTCCAACCAATGTTTACAAAAATGCATGTGTGCATAAAAATGAAGATTTTAGTGAAAATAACATAAAAACACAATGTTAGCTTGCAAAAATGGTTATGTTAATAAAAACTGCATGTAAAAAGGTGCTTATTGAGTAACATTTGTGCAAAATGCTGATAATATATATCTATATATCCTTGAAATTTTAATTAATTCTCTTGAATTTTATGCATATATTGCTTTTCATATATTTGTATATTTTGCACATTCCTTTTGTGAAACACCTTGAGACGCTTCTCTTAAGTGATATATAATATCTATCTACATACATACAAGTCAAAAGCTCTATGGCAGTGGCGGCCAACCTTGGGTCTCCAGCTGTTTTTGGACTACAACTACCATCATCCCTAGCTAACAGGACCAGTGGTCAGAGATGATGGGAATTGTAGTCCCAAAACAGCTGGAGGGCCAAGTTTGGCCACCACTGTTCTATGACATTCAGCTTAAAAGATTAAAAGCCTATTAATCAATTTTATGCATAACTTGGTCAAACACCTCAGAAAAGGTCTGTGTAAACAAATAGTGGAAATGGAAAAGTACAGATGAGTAGCAAAGACTAGAAATCACCATGGGTTTCATCAAAATGTTACAGTAGAATAGGTATATCCTAGCTGCAACGGCAATAGGTTACAGCAGATTTTGAGTTCAGGGCAGACACTAGTTTTCTCTAGTCCAAATCCAATAGTCTATTGACAGTCCTTCCCACTGGCTTTCCAAAACGTGTGGCATCCTTATCCTGCTTTATTTTCCAAATCAGCAGGGCTCCACCAGAGTTAATGGACCATAATGTTACTATGTGATGTGTGAATTTCTAGTTACATTATTCTATGCACAAACAGGCATTTGTTAATTTGCTGCTTGCAGTTTATTAAACTAATACATGTAAACTGCTTTGAGCAATAAATTACAAGATTAAGGCTTTTAATGATAAGGGATATCAAATTCAGCATGGAAAACTCATTTTCTTCAGGTCTTAGCTGTATGCATTTTTGTTGTGGGCTTTCTGTACGTACCTGGTTAGGTAAAGATAAAGGGACCCCTGACCATTAGGTCCAGTCGTTGCCGACTCTGGGGTTGCGGCACTCATCTCGCTTTACTGGTCGAGGGAGCCAGCGTACAGCTTCCAGGCCATGTGGCCAGCATGACTAAGCCGCTTCTGGCGAACCAGAGCAGCGCATGGAAATGCCGTTTACCTTCCCGCCGGAGCGGTACCTATTTATCTACTTGCACTTTGACGTGATTTCGAACTGCTAGGTTGGCAGGAGCAGGGACCGAACAACAGGAGCTCACCCTGTCACAGGGATTTGAACCACCAAACTTCTGATCAGCAAGCCCTAGGCTCTGTAGTTTAACCCACAGTGCCACCCGCGTCCCTAGGTATCTGGTTAGCCACTATGAAAAACAAGGAGCTGGATCAGATAGGCTTCTGCTCTCATCCCGCAGAGCTCTTATGTTCCTATGATTATTCTGTGCATTCGAGCATCCTTTATTCTCATACTCAATGACAAACCAATAAGCCAGAAGTATTGTTGCATGCCACCCCAATCTCCGAGCAGGGCAAGAGTCCAGGGGTTCCAGGAGCTTCCCTAGGGTTTGGGTTTCCTTTTGGAATGAGGCACAGAAGAGTCTGTGGTGTCTAGGAAATAAGGTTTATTTGCACATCTACACAACCTGAGACTACAATTGAGGTGTTGACAGCATCAATGCCCGAATAGGGTCTTGTTTCTCCCATAACTGCAGACTCGAATTCAAACCAAAATCAAACATTGCTCAGATTGTCTCTCCAGCTTGCTACTTTTTCTACAAATTCCCAACTCTCACCTTTGTCTTTTTCTAACTACCGTACCAGCCAGTTGAGGGAGGCGGGGAAGCCATTTGCCATCTCATGTAGATCGGCTTTCCTTTGTTTCCCTTAATGTCCCATCATCCAGGCTATCAGCTTGGGAAGCTAGCCTGCCTTATATTTTAACACTTTTATCAGGGGTGAGAAGGGTCTCTGCATACAGCTTACTGCCCCCACCCCAAACTCATTACAATATATTGGTGTTGTAAGTTGATTTTCTTGAAGGTACCTTTTAAAGGGACATACTTATAGAGATTTTTATTCATCATAACAGTTTTGCTAGGCAATGTTACTCTTTTCAATAAGACTTGTGGCCATATTGTGCTTGAAGAATCAAACTAATGGGATTCTGGCTTTCTTTTCCTGTCCACTAATCATAATTAGTTTGGTGTTTCAGCTCCAGACTCTTAAAACCAGTAAAGTAAGTACAATATATAATCTTTATTTTTAGAAGCAACATAATTCAATGTCCTCAAAACTTATTTAATGGCATATTCCTAAAAAAGCCAAACCCCTCTAATACAGATAAAATGTTGTAAGAGTAGTAGATTCCGAAATGAAAGGTTGAACTTGACTTTGATTAGAATAATTTGATTAGGCGAATGCATCAGTTCTGTCAGCCTTGTTCAAGGAAATTGCTCAAATGAATCCAAGATGACAGACAGAGGCCTCTAGGATGCCTTATGAGATACATCAGAGAGTGAGCTGGAGAGGTGATTTGAGGAGGAAAATATCCTTACTGCAGGATCTAGCTTTCTGTCTCTGCAGCTATCACAGGCACAATCATGTAGAGGCACTGAACATCCTTGTTGACAAAGTGGTACTTGTGTCACCAGTGCGACAAAAAGGATTAAATCCAGAAATGCTATCTTCCATGAGTTTAACTCTCTCCAGAACTCATAATGGGCTAAATCACTGGAGTCATTCAAAAAGCAGCCATGGCTTGCCTTCAGTTCTTCGTTTGCCTCTTTGCCCATTTTCCACCACCAGCTGCTGCAGTGATTGGAACTCCCATTTTGCCCCATAGCAGGTGGAAGAGTTCCAGGCAGGAGCATCACAGAAAAAGCTTCAGAGACAAGCAAGATACTTCTTTAGTTGCAACAGTGATGCTACTGGTAACTAGTAATGATATTTCAATTGAAGATATATGGACGAGATATGGACAGACAAGCTCATAATGTGCTTGGATGCACATCGTATTTCAGTACATGATTGGCAGCAATCTCACCACATGGTTGACGTATCCATGCATTCATAAAAAAATATACCATTTGATGTCACTAGTTTAATTCTAGATATTTTCTCTAGATGAACATTCCAATTTCCTGTCAGGCATTTTGAGTGTCTGTCTTAAACACACCACACATCAGAATACACTATTATTATTTTGCATTTTGTGCGACAGGAATTTTTTAAATAAAGCTCCATTTTGTATACATCTCAACTCTTATTCCCACAAATATTTTGGTATCTTCTTTTATGTTCTCAGGAAATGAATTGGCCATTGATTTTCTGCAGGGTCACAATGAGGACTTTTGCGGTGAATAGTGGTTCAAACACCTGGACTACTAAATTGAATGGAAGGCTTTGCTTTGTTAAACTTGTCACACAAAAGTGTTTTTCTACTACTTGATAAATTGTTTTCCAGCTCCCTGCTCAACTGAATGCTTCTTTAGCCATGGAATCTCCTGAGGAAATTATTCTAGAATTAAAGGAGATTGAAGGAAAGAACTTGATGTCTGAGAATTAATACCAGCATTTACTTTATCGTTATGGCTCTCGTTTTCCTCACAGTTTGGGGCAATGAGCCCTGGGCCTCAGAAAGCAAATGAACTGTTCCGGAGATGGAATAGTGAAAATTGTTATTTAGAAACTTAAAAGACTGAACAGATCCTAAATGAATATAGGGCCCTTAAAATGCAATATAGATAAACTTGGAGCTAGGCACACAAATTACTTCAAAATCCACTACGCAAGATGTTGCAACTCGGAGCAAATAGGGCAGAGCCACACTGCAAAAAACAAAACAAACAAACAACAGCTATCTCACTCTGCCTAATGGCAGGGCCAGGCCTGCCCTGTTGTATTCTTGATGTTATTTAATTCTTTTAAAACTGATATATTTTATGGCTTCTGTTGTTCAATAACACTGTCATTCTGCCATAGTTTACCATCCTGGCCTTGAGTGCAATGTGAACACCTCCAGCAAAGCAAGATAGGAAGGTATCGTCAATCATTCTTTCCTCCAAAGAAGGCAATAGCTCCTGTTGAAACCTTGCATAGGTGAAAGTAAACATAGTGTATGCTAATGGCAAGTGCTTTATTAGCAGCAGATGAAAACACATGAACGCACACCCACTCCAAACATTGTAACTGTAATCCTTCTGGATGCCAAGGAAGCTTCTGCTTCTGGGAAGCCGAACCCCCTTAATGCAAATTTTGCATCTCTCCAAAACACTCCCCCCTCCATCTGCTTGCCATCAGTTCTGCCTGCTCCAGATTAACTAAACTTGTTTTCATGTACCAAGGAAACAAGGTCGCTATACTGATGGGTTCTGTTCTCCTTTTCTGGTCCTGTAGATATTTGGGGCTTGGATTCATTATCTCTAAAAATATAGTTTCTAAAGATCCTCTAACCCAAATACACAACAACAATAGTATCTCTCGGCTGATCCAATAAGAAATTTCGTTGTGGCTCAGGGTCGTGCTGACCCATAAAGTGGTTAATAAAAAATAGAATTATAATAAGCACTGTGCACCGCATTGCGTTTTGTCCCAGATCTGCAGAGGGAAAATAGTTCTGCTCTCAGCTTGAGAAAATGCAGTGTTTAAATAGTCTAAATATGCTCCCTACTGAGCTATTTTAAAAACCTTACTATTTTTACTAAACTAAAATGAAATTAAAATACTTCTGTCATTTATTTTCTTATATTATTGCCTTTATGCTAGCTGCCTACCAAGCATTAGAATAATCTAATCTAGTTAACCCATAGTTATCAGCCCAGCCCTAAGTAACCATTCGCACATACCTAGCTTCCTCATGTATTTTTTCTCTTTTACAGTTTTTTCTCCTTCTATACCTACAATGATGAATATAAGCAAAATGTGCATTCTTCTGTAATTTTGACACAGTAGTAAACACAGGTGTACGTATGTGTGTGTTTTCCTCGCACCTCCTGCACATTTCCATGTAGAAAAAATGTGTTAGGTAAAATAGCATTTTCTTCCAGCTGTATAAAATGTTTTGCACAGCAGAGGGGGAGGGCTGGATCAGAGGATAGCTTGAGCTAATTTTTGCTTGTGTGCCTTTGCTGGACTACTGTTTGTGGAAGAACATGGCCGAAGGAAATAAAAGAAAGAGGAAGGAGAAATGAAGAAGAAAACCATGAAAAGTTGAGGAAGGTGATGAAATAACTACTTAAGTTTCATATCCTAAGGATGTGAAAAAAATATAGTGATAATATATTATTTACTATGCAGAGGCAATAATCTCATAATCTTTTTCATGGCAACGTTGGTTAGGCCACAGTCCAGGGCACCAATTGCATAGTCAGTGGGTATAAACGTGCCTAACTTTGCCTGGGCTTGTGACCAATACATTTTGTTTCCTTACAGACAACTTTTTTGTGTTCAGCAGGAGCGCTTTGTCTGTGTAGCATCACGGTAGCAGGCTCCAGCCCCAAACTGTGTGAACTATAACTGTGACAATAGAAGTACAGTGAAAGGAAGTAACAGGTCAACACTGCTGCCTGCTTTAGCAATGTCCCACTTTGGGTGGTGATTTTTTGCATTTCAATTTGGCCACCCAAATCCAATTCCACTGAATTTAACTGTTCATATTTATCCAGCTTCTTAGAAGCGTTATTCCAATTTATTCACCTTGTTCAATAGTTGCTAGTGCTAAACTGAGAAGTGCATTTTTGCTGTAATACCTTTTGTCTGTTCATTCTCTACCCACTAGAACTTTTTGCCTTTATCAAGGATGCAAATTTCAGTGTGAAAATCCAAAGTCACAAAAATGCAGCTCATTTCTAATGGGTAAAATGCTTTCTAAAGGGCACTTTTATTTTCAAAATGAATGTGAGGCTCAGGAATGTTGTCAGACAACATTTTGATGAGTGCTAACAGCCAAACAGTAAATTTCAGGAATTTATATATAACTGCAGATGTAAAGTCAGATCCTTTGATATCATGCCAACATGAAAAATGATTACACTAGAAAGGAGGCTTTGAGAAAAAGCTTTTGCTGCAATTTTAGAAGACAGGTAAAGGGATCTCAGTGTCAAGCGGCATTATTTTCACTGCCAGGGGGACATATGGTGATTTTAATAGTATTTGGATCAAGCTAAACTGTGAACGAATACCCAATAACACTGATTCTTAACTTGTCTTAATTACACTTACGAAAGCACATTACATAGACCAGCTAAAAGGAGATCATCGTAATCCAGGAAGTGATTAAGTGGATGTGACAAAATGGAAAGCACAGGTCAGGTTGGTGTTCTTTGAAGAGTATGTTAGTGTGCCAAGTTTATAACAGGAGCATCTCCAGATGTGATACCTTTGATTAGTCTTTCAAAGCCACAACAGGCTGATGACTAGCAGAAGCCATGGCCTCATTTCTCAGCGCAACGGTTCATTGGCTGTGACAAATGTGGTCTCCGCGATAATGATCCATAAACAGAAGGAGCAGCAGCCATTGTGAAGAGCTCTTGCTAATAGGCAGGGACCCAGGCCTGCAAGGCTCTTGGGAGGTTGGGAAGCCACTAGATCAGCTGTTCTCAACCTGTGGGTCCTTGGATGTTGTTCGACTACAACTCCCATCATCCCTGAGCTCTGGCCTTGCTAGCTAGGGGTGATGGGAGTTGTAGTTCAACAACACCTGGGGACCCACAGGTTGAGAAAGGCTGCACTAGATCATAAGAAAGACTGACCTGGACAAACAACAGCAACAAGACACCCAGAGACTGAACTAGAAAACATCCCTAGATTTATGCCATCTGTGTAGCGCAGGGGTCACCAATGTGGTGTCTTCCAGGTATTGTTGGACTCATAATTCCACCTGACCATAGATCATGCTGGCTTGGGCTGATGGGAGTTGGAGTTCAGCAAATGTTTCAAAGGTATTATATTGGCTGTCCCTGGTATAAAACAGCTTCCTCTAACCTGGTGTCCTTCATACAGTTTGGACCACAATTCCCATTAGTACCAGTTAAGGCATCCATTTGGGCTGGGGAGATTAGGAGTTTGAGTCCAAAATCATATGGAAGGCACCAAGTTGGGGAAGGGTGGCATAGATCTTCATTTGATTCATATATGCTTCTACAAAACTTCCAGATTATTACAGCATAAAATGAACATATATTTCTTGTGGACAAATATATTGTGATTAAATCTGCAAGAACATTTTCAGACCAGATAACACTTCCATCTCTTTTTCTCTTGTTACATTTCTGCTCTTTGTTTGCACTTCCTCGTTGACATTTGGACTTTATCTTCAGATGTAAATAAATAAGCCAGTCAACCAGCCGGCCAACCAGGAGCCCTGGAGACATTCTACATTTTATAGCCTACGCTGTATTCTAAGGAGGAATGGAAAGAAGGCATGAGAACTGCAAATACTTCTTCAGTGATTGCTCTCCAGCTCCCCACCTCCATTTTCCTAAGGAAAAAACCACAAGAAAACCAGTAAAGGACTGGTTCTTCAAGCTGTTTCAATGCATGATGTTTCCAAAAGGCTTCTCCAAATTTCTTCCTGGATTTTGGAGTTGCAGATTACCTTGTCTTGTTTCAAGAGTGAAAACAGAAGCATTTGGATTTCTCAATCATTGTATTGTTTCTAAACTGTATGCAGAGTTTGCTACAGCTTCCATTTCCTTCCTTTCCTTCATTTCTTCCACCCATCAGTCTGATTTACACATGAACACTTTAAAATAGTAATCTTTATGTGATCAAGGAGTTGCAGCACAAAATCAGATTTTCCAGATTCTGCTGACCGCTGAAGAGTATATTATATAAAGGTTTTGTTTGACCGTTTCTTATGGCCCAACACTGTTTTCCCATGTAAAATCATCCCCCAATGAGCAGCCCATGCAGTTTATGGTAGTAAAATCTTGGTTCAACCAACAGAGGGGTTCAGTGACCTCACATGCAGATTATACCTGTCTATGCTGCATGTTTGGGTACTGTGGTGGATTAGAAGAGGGAAAATAAACTGAGCTTGAACCCTGGGAAGACAGAGGCACTTCCCTTTGCCCAGGCTTAGAATATATACTACATGACTAATAGGGTGGTATTCAACTGAGTTTTATTGAGACTAGACCTATAAAAATGAATGAACTTGACTAAGTTAGGTCCAGTACTATAAATCCAATGGGTCTACACTGAGTAAAATATAGCTGAATACCAGTCTTGGTTTCTATCTGATGATCTCCTGAAATTCAGTAGGATTAATTTCATTCGACCTATGAGGTAAAATTCAATCAATAACAAAGGGTGAAAGGAATGACTAGCAACAGGTATAACTAATTATGTAAATGAAGCATAGAATGTACATTATTGTAACCAACAGCACGTGTAATGCTCTTTAGGATCACACCGCATTGCTAATTTAGTAAATTAGTAAGCATAGCAAAGTGAATGCTGAATGATTAATAGGCAATATTGTGTGAATTATATACCCCCTCCATTGTAAGGCTTCCAATTTTGGTGGAATTTGAAGGCCAGAAGGCAGAGAGGCCAACTGTAGGTCAATTACAGGTAGAGCCAGCTAATTCTAATTTTGCTCCCATTCTCCTCTCTACTGCATTCTGTAACAGCAACACCAATATTACGGAGGAAGGAGATAACAACCAACACCATACGCTGGACTGGAGGTAAGTATGAAAGCTGACAGGGGGGAAGCTGTCTCAGGGCAGACCAAGGTGTTGTACTTGCCTTAAAGGAACAGCCCGCACAGAAAAATGCAAGCCCAGGCTCTAATTCTTAGTTTTAGACAGTGCTATTTTTCTGGGGAAAGAGGTGCAGGAACTCACAATGAATGTGTCCTTGCCTTGTTCTCTAATAATGGCAATGGCGCCCATCTGAGATGTGCCAGAACTGAGTTCCGGTGAGTCCTATCTGAAAAAAGCCCTGGTTATAAAGAACTTGCAGTGAACTTGGGGGGGTTGGACAAATTTGGAGCAATTCCCATCTGGCTCTGAGTGCCAGCCCAGTCTGCTGACTGATCTGTACAGTGCAAAACTGCTTGCAAAAATGTGTATATTAGGCAATATTGCAAAATAGATGCCTATGCACAAAAATGTATATTTTAGGAGCAATGCACACTAAAATGCTGATGCTGAAATGTGGTGAACTGAATTTAAGATTGGGAAAATGCAAAGCTGAGAGAAACCCAAACTGGCAAATTTGTCCATCAGTGACCATACTTCCACTGTATAGTCTTTTACCACTGTGAAGGAATGCATATGCACATCCTTAAAATCTCCCATACATTGTACCTGGATCCAATCATGCATACAATCCCTTCAAAGTCCTCCCCTCACCCCACAGTGCATAGACAAATAGAGAAGGGGACCTGCAAATGAACTAAAGGACTGGAAAGCTGCATCACTGAGATCCAGCGCCAAGGGCCTTCTGGTGGTTCCCTCACCGCGAGAAGCGAAGTTACAGGGAACCAGGCAGAAGGCCTTCTCAGTGGTGGTGCCCGGCCTGTGGAATGCCCTCCCGCCAGATGTCAAAGAAATAAACAACTACCTGACTTTTAGAAGACATCTGAAGGCAATCCTGTTCAGGGAAGCTTTTAATATTTGATGAATTATTGTATTTTAATATTTTGCTGGAATCTGCCCAGAGTGGCTGGGGAAACCCAGCCAAATGGGTGGGGTATAAATTATTATTATTATTATTATTATTATTATTATTATTATTATTATTATTATTTCAAATTGTGCATCCTCTGATTGCAGAATTTTAGGAAAACTCACAGGAAAACGGGAAATGAGGCAATCCATTTAATGGTTCAGAAATTTGTTTCTAAAAAGAATTGACAGCATTTAGCCAGGTTTCTAAGGACAACATATTAGGCTTTGATTCCATATCAGACTTTAGATTCCACTTGAATATCTCAATATATGCAGTGGCAAAGAATAAACATCTACAAGGATTCATGAGATTTTGCCTGGATTCATTGCTTTGCTGCCTGGATTCAGTGCTTGTATACAGATCCCTGTTTCCCCCTCCTCCCCTGTCACGTCAAATGGGAGGCCAAATGTACGCCTTTCAGATATCCACTTAGCTGGCTCTGTACGTTCAATCAGGACAAATGAGATGGGTGCACTGAGTGCACTTGTCCACATGTCAAGGGAAGCAGTCAAGGAGAGGGCTCTGTCTTCTTGTCCTGTGGAGATTCCTTTGCCTGTGGGTGCTGTGTCCGTGTAAGAAAGGATTCTGCCCTACGTTGTCCAGTCGTTTAGCATAAATGACTTACAGTCATGCAATTTCACATTTCAGATTTGTTAAAAGGGGAAGGTGGCTTTGCAAGCTCTTGTCATCTTTTGCTAGTTGCGTGAGCACTTTTGGTAGGCCAATGGGTGTTTTGCTGTCTTAATGACTTCAGCTCTGTAATTACCTCTGTGAGCATGATGCTTAGTGGCATTTCTGGTTAAAGTCCTAATTAGCCTTCTGTAACTAATGAGCATGTGAAAGTTTGGCTTGTGGCTTATTATCTTACTCATTATTATGAATGATATGGTGAGAGTTTAAAGCCTGCCAGTTTTACATGGAGACATAATTATTTATGAAAAGGCCGTGCCCCAGAAATGGAAATAATTATAATCAGATTTAATGTTTTCATGGTTTGTGTATTTTTTCCAAGGGAAACAGATGCCTATAGGGCATTAATTACCAACATGGGAGATTTAAGACACTCTACCACACTGACATGTCAGATATATAAGTGCCTAGAGTATAAAATAATCTATGGTTTTGACATTTACCAGTTTTCCTCTTCTGTCCACACGTGGATAGCCAGGTGACTAGCTATCCAGAAGATGTACTGAAGATGTACTAGTGACAGAAGCTAACAGAAGATGTACTGGTGACCACCATCCACTTGGATGACTTTAAAAGAAGTTTATACAAATTAACAGAGGAGAATGCCCTCTGTTAGGCTCTTTAAATTTTTTAATTATTTTTTTTAAAAAATAATTTATTTTAACTGCGTCAGACGAACACAGCTACCTATCTGAACATTGTAAAATGTTCGTGATCTGGAAGGTCAGGTTTGACTAATTTAGAAGAGATAATTCAGTCTCAGGCTTTATAACTCTGCCAGTAGCAGGGTTTGTAGTTTACATACCTTGAACAAGTGAAGTTTCTCCAATACATTTCCATATCTTTTTGGGATGCACCTGTTGACCTTATTTAATATGCAGCGTACTGTATGGTAGGTGTACTTTTGTATCCATGGAAGTGCCTTAATGATATGGGAAGTGAATATGCAGCAAAGTTTTGACAGTGCTATTATCTTCTGGGAAAGTTTGTGTGTAAAAAGCTGTTATGAAATAAGGTGGTCTGCATGTCTATTTAATCTTTTTGCTATTGATGCGCACTTTTTAATGCACACAGTATGATTATTTGTTCCGCAGTCTACTGAGTGCTTGGAGGCCCACTGTTAATCTTAAATGATCACTACAAAATAAGAAACAAATAGTAGTCTTGTAAAGTAAATAGCACTTGAACAAGTAATAAGATAAACAAAATTAGTATGCCCTGCTAAACTAACTGTGGATGGTATTCAACTGAGTCTGAGTCACACTTGAAGTGGACCCATTGAAATAAATGGACAAGTTGTTTGCCTTCATTGTTCTCAGTCAGTTAAGTTCTCATCCGCATCTTGTAACTGATCACCAAATGCCTAACAACTGTCAAGGCATTTCAAGATAGACAAGCGCATTGCGCACAAACCTCTTGAATAGTTGATTTGGGGTGACGTCATTTTCTCCAAAGTTGTCATTTCTGTGGGGAACATTTGCAAATAGCAAACAAATCTCATATTGTCCCATTTACTCATTACCATTTCCTCTGTCGTTGTCATTGGCAAGAGTACTTCACGTTCCTTCAGGACATATCCTTTCATAGGTTTTCAGTTTGCTTTGAGAACTTAAGATTCAGTAAACAACATGAAAAAAGACGGAGTCAAGTTGAAACATCCTGAAGGATTAAGAACAGCAGAGTACAGAAGATAAGAAAGAAAGAAAAGCCCTTTTGAACAGTATGGATTATTTCTTACTGCAAGAAACCATCTTCTCAACTGATAGAAATATGGCAAAGCAGAGTGAAGAATACATATCAATGGCAGCACATTGTAAAAGAAACTTCTATTATAGATAGAATGAATTCAGTTAAATGTTTTGCGGTGAATGCTGACTTAATACAGCTGGATTGTCTCTACCCAACTGTCTTTTGAGATTACCACAGCTCCAGTATGCACACAGATTGGCAATGCATACATGGTGGAGCACCTCTGCGTGCTCAGAAATGTCCATGTGAGCCTCTTTGATAAATTATTCCTAAAAGCATCCAAATAGTAAGTGGAAGGAGGAGTGGGCCCCGTGCACTGGTCCCACGGCCAGTATTATCACACCCACCAGTTCCACCTCTGACTTTTGCACATTGAATAGAATGTCTGAAGAGAGAGGTGAGGACATGCCTATTGAGTACTTGCAGGACGTTTCCCATGCAACTAAGTTCAGACTGGAGGGCACACCTCCTCTCTCAACATACAAAGATATGCCTTCCTACTGAGAGGAAGGTATAGGCTTGGGGTCGGGGTGGGGAAGTGAACAGCTGAAGATATGACTGCAGGAAAAGCCCCATGACATTTGCCTCTTCCAACAGGAATATAGCCAGGCATGCTTCAACACTAGAGGCAACCAAGCCCTGCCTTGGAGGGTGGCAAACTCAATCCCTAGACAGCCATGAGTCGTTCCCCCCAGCTGCTTCCTTCTTGTATTTTCCTGTCCTTCAGTAGATTTCTGTAACACCATCTCAGTTTCCTGTGCATCAATGAAATGTTTATCCCCAGCACCAAGTATTCGTCTACAGTGGTACCTCAGCTTACATATGCTTCAGGTTACATACGCTTCAGGTTACAGACTCCGCTAACCCAGAAATAGTACCTCGGGTTAAGAACTTTGCTTCAGGATGAGAACAGAAATCGTGCTCTGGCGGTGCGGCAGCAGCAGGAGGCCCCATTAGCTAAAGTGGTGCTTCAGGTTAAGAACAGTTTCAGGTTAAGAACAGACCTCCGGAACGAATTAAGTACTTAACCCGAGGTACCACTGTATTGTTTTTAATATTATCTCCCTCCCCCTTCAGATTTAGTTTAAAGCTCTCCTGATCATGGTCAGAAGACTCTTAGCAAACACATTATTGCCAACTGCAGAAACCACGGTCCAAGAAGCAAAACCTTTCCTGACATCACCATCTGTGCAGCCAATGGTTTGCCTCCAGTATTTTCCTCTCTCTTCCACAGCAATGACCTGTGCCTCAATGCCTTTCATCTTCATGCCCAGAGTCTCATAGTTCTTTGTTTTCGGTCCAAGGTTGTATAGGGAGCAGAATAGTATTTAGGGTGAGATTTGGCTAATGCTGAAACACAAAGAAGCTTGAACTCTTTGGGCTGAATCCCAAAGCCACAGCTTTGGGGTGGGGTAGGACTTCCCTTTGAATCTAATAGGGAAGCATGGCCTTTTGGAGTGTTAAAGCTGTGAGTCCTTCCAGCCTATGCTCAGATTGTATACATGTATAAATAAAACCATATACCCTAAAGATACCACAGTCTCTATTGACCTTCACTGCAAGGGAAGTGAACCCCGAGCAAGCACGGGAGTCACTCTCCACTTTGAGTTTAGGAGGCAAGTAAAAATATGACTACTTATTCCAACTGAAGTTTCACCTTAGTTCAAACATATGGTTAATTAATGATTCATCTATTCTGCTATAACCTTTGGAAATGGATTTTGGATCAGTGTCACAGAGAATACCACTGGGAGAGAATATAATATTGAGAAAAATCTAGATGTGCTTGCTTTAATCCTTTTTCCCTTTTTTTGAAGTTTTATTTGTTGCAACTGAGCTTGGATGGATCACTAAGGACAATTTCACTTCAGTGACACTGCAGCTTCTACAAATGCTAGGTCAGAAGAATAAGTGGTTTTTAAAAAGTCATGTCAGCAGAAAAAGCATGTTAGGGGGCTGACAGCCCAATCCACAATCCTGTTAAGTTGAAGAACTAAATAAAACTGGCTAAAACTTGAGTACTTTAACTTAGCTGGCTTGTGGAATTGTATGAGAGCACATCAAAGTACAACCTCTGTCTGAATCCTCCAAAGTACCCATCAGTGCAACAAGAATGGACACAATTGGTTACCTAGTCTTGTTAATTAATTTTATATATAACCCCACCATAAGATTATATTGTTTTCATGACAGAAAGCTGCCACTTGGTAAAAAACAAACACATACAAACACATTTTACTTTTATTTGTTGTATAAAGACATATCATGAATGTGGGGTTCCTGATCAATCAGTTGTATAAAATACTAGAAATAAAGAAATAAAGTAGAGAAATAAAAAATAAAAACCTCTCAGAAATTTGCTCTCAGAATTTTTCAAAAGTTCCACATTCATTTTTCTGTTCAGGGTATGTGAGCACCAACTATTTTTCCCACCCTCTGGCTGCACCATACATTTAAATCACTTCCCTCATAAAGAATTTTGGTTTATGACTTCTGTCCTGACTACTTTAATATGCTACTGCAAATACCCAACCAACAAAGAAAATGTCACCCAGTGCTTTTTCGTCACTGTGGGTGAACCACAGATACAAAATCCTTTTCCCTTGACATTTCAGGTTGCAGCCAGCCGGAAGTCAGTGTGGTAAGGCAGAGCCATGGAGCCTGACATGGATGTCACTGTGGCTTACCAGGGCAGGGCAGCACAGTGGGAAGGTTGGGGCTGCACCAGCAGAGCCAACTTAGTGCTCTTGCCAGTGTTTCAGTGCAGCCTTGACCTCACTGCCACCCTGCCCTGTCCAGTGAGCATTTACAGTGAGCATTAACTCATATGACCAGAACAAGATGTAGCCTGGTGGGTGCTGTGCTAGCCTTTATGGAGAAGGAATTCCAGTGCAGGGATGCCAACCACAGGAGAGTTTGCCTTTGTGGGTACCCAGGGCCAGGATTATCTGACTATTCTCTCACTGAAGATGCAAACATCATGTCAGAGACATAAAACATTGAAAGGTCAACTAGCTGGGGGAAAGTATTTGTCATTAGCTAAATCATGATGGTGAATATACGGTAGATTAATGGTTTCAGGGGAATGGGAGCTGTAGTAATTGCAACCCTGAGAAATGTTTATTTGACATTTACTCTGCCAAATCCACGGTCACTTGATTGATATATTTGCTAGATGCGATACTACTCTAAAGACCCTCACAATGAATATGAGATTTGCAAGTGATCTAATGGATCATCTTGTTCAGCATCATGTATACACCCTCCCACAATAGGCTTGGGGGGGGGAATCATTAAGACTATTGAAGCTCTTATGGCTTCCCGTCAAATACCTCAGGAGTTCTAGCCAAACCAGAGCCTCTGCATTTACTTAAAATTCTCTTTAACCTTAAGCTAGTGGCAATTTTAATTGTGTATTTGTCTGAAGTCCAACAACATCTGGAGGACCACAGAATTCCCATCCCTTACATACACTATCAATCTGAGGGATTAATTGGTTTATACAGGATGCTTCCAGCACTTGTTGACGTTCCCTTATAAGTCTGTTTTAAAAACCGTTTGGCAACATTTTCTATGTTGGGCATCAATAGTCTGGTTCTATTGCATTTTAAGAACAGTCCACACTCTTTTTACAAGTCTCATTTGTTTCAAATGTTTCTCGGAACTTCATCACTCTAAACTCCCCACCCCCCATGCATGCAACTCCCTCTCAGACACACTCTGAGACCTCCATCTAAGAACATAAATAGAACACTGCTAAATCAGGTCCAAAAGCCATCTAGTTCCAGCATCCTCTTCTCCCTCAGTGGCCAACCAGATGCCTATGAGAAGCCTGCAAGCAGGACCTGAGTGCAACAGCACCTTTCCCATTTATACACCCCAGCAACTGGTATTCAGAAGCATATTGCCTCTGGTGTGGAATTTCAGAAAGGTGGAATGTTGCAAATTCTGGACTTCTTGTTTCTTACTTTGGTCATCTACATGGCCTCACAATTATATTTTCCAGTATTGTTTGCACCAAGTACATTGCAACTTCTGACCTCGCCACACTATCATCCGCTTTAGACAGTGTGTGATGTCGAATTGACAAATAAGTTTTGAAATATTCTGCTAGGTTTTCTGAAATAAATGAATAAATACATTCAGCAATAGTGAGATGTAAGACATGGGGTTCCCTGGTCACACTGTGTTTTCTCTACAAGACCAACAGTGCTGAAAAGAAACTAATGGTTGCTTTGCTCAGAAGAAGACGACTGATGACTGGATGCTGTCATGGATTCACTCTGTTGAACAGGAACATATAATATTAACACATTTTAGTGCAAGCACATAATGGCACTCCATTGAAATATGAAAAGCAGTTTGGTCTGTATTACCAGAACTGACATTTATTTGAGATTGGACATCTGTTTTCCACTTCATTGATTTGCTGTCGATAAATATGCAGTGTGTGTGTGTTTCAATATTTCTCTTTTCTTTCAGCAGGACGTTACTCAGCAGCAACATATGGCACACACACACACACACACACACACACACACACACAAGTTTAAGAATATAGTGCTCATTGTCTAACATCTCAGCATACATATGCTGGATAAATGTGTTCAGAACACAAACAAATATCAGCGTTGTCATTTCAGAGCCATTCATACAATATATACTGCTGGAGATTGATGGTTCCTAAGGAAATAACACAATAAAATGTGAACATAATGCTAGACCAGACGCACCAGGAGATCCCCCCCCCCCTTTCTATTTGGTTCAGTTAAATCAATATTATAGCTGAATTGGACAAGCAAAGTCTGCGGCGTGTTGCTATGGGAAGCAGTAAGATTTAGTACCATCATGATGAATACAGCCATTTTCCACAATGTTTTGATGGGTTTAAGGTGGCTGTATTTCTGATCGTGCTTTTTTTTGGGGGGGGGCAGATTTTTATTCTGCATTCCCTAGCAAGGGAAAATAAGATAACAGTCCTGGAAGAAGAAAAATGTCAGGTGAAAGAGAGAAAGTCAGAGTCATACACGCAACCTGGGTAGGAAGCAAGATATACTTGGAAGTGTCACAAGAAGCGATCCGTAACATGACCTAGATCAGCCTTCTCAAACATCATCAATGACCACTGAGCATGCTGGCTGGGGCTGATGTGACTTGGAGCCCAACAACATCTGGAGGGCAGCAGGTTGGGGGGAAGACTGCTATTGCACTTTCAACTTTTTCAGATCTGAGCCGCACCTTTAGCTCACACATCCATTTCAAGACCCACTTAATTTTCCCTCATTTATTTATTTATTGGCTTATGTGCCACAATATATAAAGCATTTAGCTGGTGAGCATAAATCGTCTGGAAAACGGTATGAAAATGTTTGTACAACATCTGGACAGTGATCCAGATGTGGGCAGCCATATGGAAAGTGTTTGTGCTGCTATTGCAACCCACCTAAGGTAAAGTTGTGTATAGCTTGTAACAGCAACGGGAGACTATAGTTACATACAAACGTATTCTGTAGCATACCAGGAAACCTAGAGTGGAATTGAATGTCACTCTATGTTGAATATTCTGCCTGCAGAAGCCTAATAGCTTGGGATTGGGCACAATCTCGGTGTGATTGTTGTACTAGGTTAGAACTGGCACAGTGAATGGGTCTGAATTGGGCCCAGTTTTCCTGCTTGACCCATTTTCTGTAGCAGGTGCCCTACCACTTTGCAGGAGGGGTGATCAGGATTTTCACGCTAAGCCCAGATCTAGCCCAGATCCAATCCAACAGAAGACTAAAACTTGGAAGCCAAATAGATTTTATCTAGATTCGTTGGCTTCAGTGGCATATGGATGAAAGTGGATGAGAAAGAGCTCCCTGAAAGGCATATGGGAAATTAAAAGCAAGTGCTGGTCTTTGGATGAATATGTATTGCTTTTGTTATACTCCTTTATTGCTGGATTGATTTTATGTCCACTCTAACAAAGGCCCATTGCATTGATACAAAGTAACAGGACTACAGTCCTATGTATCTGCATTGTTGTAGATAAATGGACGGTGAGTCATAGAAAACAGAACTATCAAGCCTTAAAAGGGGACAATATAAATGAGCCTACATCAAATTACCATTCTGGAAAAAAATGGTGTCTCTGTTACAAATAAAATAGCTAATTACAGAATCTATGTCATGGGGAATTGACAATGTCTCAGACCAGGCTGACACACTCAGAGATGAAAATGACATAGGATTGTTTTGTTGTTGTTGGTTTCATTTTATTAGCCTGTCTTATTAGACTGTTCTGCTTTTCATAACCTAAAACAGACATAGCCAGTGTGGTCTGTGTGTGTGTGTCCCACCCAAGATGTTGTTGGACTTCAACACTCAAAATCTGTGATCATTGGCCATACTATCTGGGCTGCTGGGAGTTGTAGTTCACAAAATATGAAGGGTACCACCTTAGGTATATTTTAAGACAGCTCACCCATTTTATACCCAACTGGTCACTCTGCTCTGTAGAAGGGACCCTTCTGCAGATTCCACCTCACCAGAAACACTCCGTAACACATAGATATTGGGTCTTAAGTGTGATGGCTCTTTGAAACTCCCTCCTGTTATATATCAGCTGCCACCTCTAATATATTGTCAGTGCCTCTTGAAGGTCTTACTTTTTCAACAAATATTTTCAGTAGGGAATCTTCTCTCAGTCTGCACCTGTAGTTTTATATATGTTTTCTAATGTTTCATGGGAAGTGATGAAATAAACAAAGGATCTTACAGATCAGTAACTAGTTAAATACAGCTCAGTTGGTTAGAGCAAGGTGCTGATAACACCAAAGTTGCAGGTTTGATCCCTGTATGGGAGAGCTGCATATCCCTCCATTGCAGGGGGTGGACTAGATGATCCTCAGGGTCCCTTCCAGAGGTGCCAACTTGAATAAATTATTGGGGTGTCAGGTAAGCCTTGCCCTGCATGATTGATCACACGATGATGCACACACACACCATTTAAATGGCAATGTCCATCAATTTGCGGGTGGGGGGGAGCTCCCTCAAATAGGCGAAGTGAACATAGGCCCCTAGAAGTTAGCTCCTATGGTCCCTTCCAAATCTATGATTCTATGATTCTAAAGAGCAGCGAGTGGGAAATTCTGTGACTAGAGTGTTATAAGTGGGGCCCTGCAGGATCTATATTTAGGGTCCTCTGCTTATTTCTTGCTCATAAATGATCTGGAGTTAGGGGTGGGCAGTGAGGTGCCCAAGTCTGCCGATGACACCGAACTGTTTAGGGTAATAGAAACAAAATGGATTGCAAGCAGCTTCAAAGGGATCTCTCACCTATGTACCCCAATGGGGTCTAAACTGGTGGAAACGGACCCAGAAAAAGATATTGATGTTGTGGCTGATGGCTCAGTGGAGATGTTGCTGAGGCCAGTGTGTAGTGGCTGCAAAAAAAAGGCAAATTCCATTTTAGGGACCATTAGGAAAGAAAGTGAAAATAAAACTCCCATTATCACAATTCCTTTATGTAAATCTATGATGCAACCATATTAGGAACACTATGCTAAATTCTGCTCCCCACATCTCAAATAAGGATATGTAGAGCTAGAAAATATTCAGAGAAGGACAGCCACAGTTATCATGCAACGGGAATGACTCCCTTATGGAAATATTGCAATGTTTGGGGCTGTTTCGTTTAGAAAAAAGAAGTGAACAAGAGGGGCTATGATTGAGATGGTGGAAAGATGGACTTCTCATCTGCTGGGGCTTCTGATGAAGGATTGATGTTGAGGACAACATCCATAGCCTGTCACCTTTTCAGGGTCAATGAGTTTATCTCCTTAAACATGGGTATTTTAACTATGGGGCCCAAAACAATTGTGTAGATTTAGGCCACAAAGAAAAATACAGTTTTGGGAACTTTGCAAGCAGTTTGCAAAATAACATTGGGAATTGCTGCTCAAAGCATAAAGGGGGAAGCAATTGCCCTTCGGTGCACATAAAGAAGTTCTTTGAACTGGGACATTAGATGATTTCAGAATTCCACTCATTTTCTGAATAAAAATTGGCATCATGCCTATCAGAGAAAGATTCCATCATTGATAACTGATAACTTCATTTGTAACTTCTTTAGACGTCTAAGCCTTCTGGGGACATTGCCTGTCCTTTCTATTATGCTATAAATGCATAAGATCAATAAGTGATACATGCAATGTTTACCTAATATGGAAGGTCAAGAAAAAAGTAATTTTCTTCCAGCTATTGAGATAAATATTGAAAGGCAAACCACTGTTCAAAGTATTTTGCTTTACATTTGAAGTTATATACTATGATATAACAATCGATACCAGTCTAGAGTTGCCATGATTTCGTTATTTATACTCCAGTGCTTTATGAACCATATTAAACCTGCTGCAGTTATGTGCACTGACAACCAGAGTTTTAAAAGCAGGGGGCAGGAGAAAGGGGCGCAGTGAGATCATTCTCCTGCCACTGAAACCTTAAACCATTGCATGAGAAACCTCTATTCTTGACTGACAAGATGGGTAGAGCGATGTCTAAAGGGAGCACTAGGAACGCTCTTTTTAGAACTGGGTGGAATCCCACCACCAGGGCATCGGACAGGATCCAAGGAAGCCAGGAACAAGAAGGGAGAGGCTGTGTGCCCGCAGTCATTCAAATACAGCTAAGCCACTCACCCACCCAGCCGTATAGGCTGGCTGGTGGGCGTGACATGGGCACAGGACTCAGTGATCAGGGGGCTGAGTTACGCCCCCTGCGAGCGTGGGAAGTGGTTCCTGCTCACAACACCTTCCATTCTGTAAAGAGCAGAGGCCTTCTGTTGTATAATAGAACAGAAGAGGTTCTTCTGTTCTATAATAGTCTTCCATAGGAGCCAACTCCTATGGGCCAAGGGGTCTTCGCCCCCCCAATAAAATATTTGAGGGGACCAGCCCCACCCCCATGTTGATGGACATTGCCATTCAAATGGTGTGTGTGCACAGCATCATGTGACTGATTATGTGGGGAGGGCTTACCTGCCCCCCTCATATTTTATTCAAGTTGGCACCCCTGATAGACTTAATGAAGTCTTTTTCAGTAGAGTCCCTCTTAAATTTAGCTTTTAATGTAATGTTTCCAGGGACCTAACAAACTCTATGGCTCTGTCACACTCTAATGTGACCACAAACATAGAATACAGGGCAGGATGTGTGGAGAGATGCATTGGCTTTTTTGCTAGTCATTTGCTAGTAAAACTACAGTACTTATGCTATTTTTCAATTAAAATAGGAGAACGTATATCTTATGCACTTTCAGAAGTGATCATAATGTTTAAAAATATAGGTTGCAAAATTTGCTCTAGGCATAAAAAACATCTTACCAATGTTTTAGCTTTTATCTATAAGATAATATTAAGCATTCACTGAGGCTGAGAAGCCAGGAGTCTCTCAAGAATGCTGTGAGATTTGAGAAATATGCTAATCAAGGAATGTATCATGAAATAGGTGATTGAAGTAGGGAGCACTAGTCAGCTTCAAAAACACTGACACAGTTTTATGAAGTGCCATTAGGGGAATGAGGGGGAGATGTTCTTCTCATGCATGAAAATATCAGAAGGATTCTGAAATAACTTAGATGACCTTCATAAATGAATGTACCACTATGGCCATGACCATATGCTACCAATTGTATCATCTTGGTACATCAAACATTTGATGTTGAGCTGAAGGGTCAATGTTCTTTGTTGGTCTTTGCGTATATTCTTTGTTGTTATTTGGTATTAAATCGAATCAAGTTATGCAACCATAAGAGAGAGATTTGGGGTGAAAAGAGGGAAAAGTAATCTGCCTGAAAAACCTGCCTCCCAGCCTGAAAAATAAACTGAAGTCTATGAGGACACACGGTATGAGATGTTGTCTCTGTTGATGTTGTCTACTGTGTGTCATGTAAGATGTGAGATGTGTATGCATCTTGGGCATTCCACCAGCCAGATCCAAAGGTAACATCTTCCTCCCAAATGACTGAGCCAAAGGGCTGAGGCAAAATTTATCAGAAGATTCCCCCACCACCACCTGAGTTGTTGGCATAAACTGTCGGAGAGTTTCAGTTCTCCTTGGCATTTGGCAAAATGGCCTCCCCTTTTTTATCAGTTATGAATTTTTGGCACAATTGAAGATTCCGTTTCAGTTTTGTTCAGTTTTGTATCTCATCCACACATTGATGTGCCAGATGTTCTATTCCAATGCTTTCTTCTGCCTGTGATTACAAAAATCATAATGCTTGGAGATTGTAATGTATTGTGCAGTGATCCCACTCCTTTACATCATGTGTACGCAAAAAGCCTGAAGTTATCACTATTTCTCCAATTTGGATATTGGGATGTGCAATATTTTTGGCTGATACATTTTTTGGCCACCCACAGTGGGTGTGGGGATGAAAAATAAATACACCCTCATGTTTGGGAAAGATGGGATTAATATCTATAAAAATCATAATTAAAAACGTTAGTACATACTGGTTGGTTTAAATAAAAAATCATATTGGGAAGGCCTGTCTAAACAGCAGATTTTAGTAGATGTCTGAAATAAGGTAAGGGTTGTTCCTACCAAAGTTCTACAAGTATAAAGTTCTACAAGGCAACTCAGTCACTTGTGGAAGCCAACCAAACCTCAGGAAGTGGGGCTTGCTTAGTGAATGAATCACGTGACACCAAATCCTTTGAGCTGTTTGTTTGTTCCTTCTGGTGTACTACTGGATACAACCATAATTTAGGAAGACCACATCTCTATGATTTCTGAATCACATATTTACCTTCCAATAAATCTTTCTCATTTGTTTGCAGTCTGGTTCCTTTCTATAGGAGGCTGTTAAGCAGCAAACAAATATGAGGATTAGTGTTTTGATTAGGACCAGTATGTTACCTGTTCTTTCCAGGTTAACTAGGAGATGGGAGCTTGTGCCAGGGTCATAGATAAAAGGGCCATATCTAAATACTGTAATTAAATTCATGCCAGTTATTCTAATACCACGATCCATAGATATAAAGCATGTAAAAAGCCCAGACTAGCACCCATCATTACAACTGAACAACACAGTGAGGATGCAATAGTAACAACATAGTACTTCTTTGCTGTCTTTACTTCTCCTGAATAGGCTTGAGAACTCAGCAGTGATTGGTTGCTTCTGGCTGGAGTTTTTCTCCACTTGTGTTCAAAGTAGGATTTTTCATTGGCCTCAGCTCTGGTGTGTACCAAGGAGCCAATCAGCCTTCAACAAGTGGGAGAGGGTGCTCAGGGGCAATGTGTCAACATCCCGGCTCACCTATGTATTCCACAGAGTAACCGGGGCTTTGACAGGAGCACCAGTCATATCAGCCAGAAAATCCCCAGAACTGTCTGAAAACCAATTGGATCCATCAGCAGCTGAAAATAAGAGGTCCACTCTGTGGAGGGAGGAAGCCACTGAAAGTCTAAATCACAGCACAACAAGGGACTCGTGTTACAACCCACACTTTAAAATTACCCTCTTCTTGCCTGCTTGAGAAGACAAGAACCAAAATGTGGCCTGCCACTGAGCTGTTGACAAGATGTTGGGGTAGCAGGCTGATTGTCATGGCAACTATGAAGTCCTGAGCCACCAAAACTTAACACCTGTCTTTCTGAGTGGGTGAAGCCAACAAAAATAATTACTGAAGGCATTACAGATAGGGTTTAAAGTGGAGAAAGTGGTGGCTTATTCCTACCCAAAGTCTAACAGAAATGAGCAATGAGACAATATTGAAATCACAATTTGGTAGAGCTTAGAGGAAAAGATTAGAGAATAATTGCTTAATGTGATTAAAATAAGCTTTCATTGAGATAATCCTGGATCATGCAATCCTTTTGAAAGTTGTGACTCTGAAGTGTGATAATATTATAAACAAAGTGTAATATCGTGATCTGCATTCCTATTCTGGAGCATGAGTCCATAAATTTTTATCAAAGAGGCCTAACTCTTCAGGTGTTAACACATGAGGGAGGGGACACAAGAACAAGTGGATTAGCAACTCTCCCATCACCATTCCTGTCACATTCCATGACTTGGAGAGCAAACTTCCAAACTGGAGCGTATCCTGTTCTCAATGAGTCTTCTCAAACATTTTGGAACCCTGATTTTCCAGGTTTCTAAAATGCACAGAGAGCCTCCATGGGTACAAGAGTCTCCCTGTGTCAGAAGTATGCCTTCCAACTCATGAAAGGTGATAGGAACAGTGGTGGAAGTGGAGGCAATGCTTTTATCCCCAGTATGCACACCCTTTGCATGTTACATTAACACGAAAGAAAATCACCTGGAGACTGCTCTAGAATTCTAAGCATCAGCACAAATCACTTCCTTGATGTTGGCTATAACTTCTTTTCTTTATGCAGTGCAACTACCGGTGCTGTGCTCCACACACACACTGTGACTCCATTCCAGAAGTAGCTACTGAAGTAGCATTTTCATAGCCACAGTCTGCATTGTGTCCGATTAGATGGAAGGATTTAAGCTGATCAGCACCTTTCAGGAAGTAAATCTTAGCTTTACTTAAGGTGAGGTTAATGGGATGTAAATAGTCTTAAACATTAAGTCAGAATGGGCAGCTGGAAAACACAGCTAAGCTATCCTTCTAGATTTAACATTCCAGTACCGTGCTATGTGCCTTTTGATAGGGCCCCCAACCCAAATGGTGTTCATTCCACAGCCTTCATTATTAGGAATAGACAAGAGGTCTTTCCCTCACTTACAGACTATGTTGATATTCTCCATGCCCTTGTGTATGTGCCATGTGGTTATGCACAGCCAGGGAAATAAACCTGGGTGGTATAGGAAAAAAACAGCTGCAGTCTAGGCACATTCTACTTGGTTTACTCTAATGTTAAGTGATGCAGCTCTGTATACAAAATAGGAAAAGACTATGAGGGTTTGCCACATAGTTACTGGGGCTTTCTTCTGAGAAGATGTGTCTCTGCCTATATTGCATATTTGTATATAAAACAACAGAACCCCCACTCAGAATGGAAAAGTACAGGGTGGAATTCAATCTGCACAGTGCACAGAATGAGGTCTGCTCACAAGAGATTCCTCACCCTCCTTCCCCTGCGTGCCTCCATGCAACCCCTAAACTTGTTTTGCGTCCCCCCTTACCCTTCAGAGCAGATTTAGGGGATACCCAGGACACGAGGGGAGGAGAGAAAGTCCCATTGTGCAAGCAGACCTAATTTTGTGCATTTTTTACTTAGATGAAATCCATTCCAAAGCTTTGCAGCTTCCCTGAATTGCAAGCTTTGGGCATAGAGTAAAAAGTATAAAGAATTCTAGGACAAATAAGGGATAACTTGTGGTAGAAAGATGAGAGCACATTGTTGGCATTAGCTAACATCCCTTGACAACAGAGCATTTGTCATTAAGAAGGACAACTTCTCTACTGTCTGGTATTACTTTATTTCTCATATAAATAAATCTTAGTAATAATAAGTGCTCACCCTCACAATATGCAAATAGATTGCATCGATATCTGTTCCATTAACAATCCAATCTTATCCATGTCCACTCAGAAATAAGTCCTAATGCATTCAATGGAGCTTATTCCCAGGTAAGGCAATATAAAGCCTTATCCACTTACACAGAAGTATGTGTGTCCCATTGCACTCAATGAGACTTACCTCCAACAATATACTCATCTGAGTATTGCATACACATTTGCAGTGGGATCCTATGCATGCCTACTCAGAGGTAAGTCCCACTGAGCTCAATGGAACTTTTTTCCAACTAAGTGTAGGATTGCAACTTCAGATTCCTCACTGACCCAGTCAGAGGTATGCCTGAGCCTTCTGAGATTGGTATACCATGGGAGACTGAAAGAAAGAGAAGCAATGGCAAGTGAATACTTGAAATCAAACAAGTAGTTTCAGTGAAAATGCTTTGACTGTATATACAGAAGCAGTGGCGAGGGAGAGAAAGCCAGTGAAGGAATGATTATATAAGGCAAATTTTCCCTAAAAGCAGTTGGTCTTTTATAGAAAGCAAATTAACACTAATGCACTAAATTCATTCAGGAGGAAAAGCTTTAAGGAGGATTGCTTTTACAAAGTAACACTGCAAATACTTTAAAGTAAAGGTAAGCTGCTTAATATATAGACTTCCCCAATGATAAATTTAATTTTGTTCTTTTCTGATAGTAATTTAAAATGTTCTTAGGCAGTGGGTGTGCAATGCCTAGTCGTGAAAATAACAACTCAGGCTAGGCAATAATAAGAGGACTTTCACTCCCATTGTTAAACAATTAACAATGGAAGTCGCCGCCGTTTTCATTGTGTCTGTCAAAAACACGTCAGCCCTGTTATCAGTGTGCACAGAAAACTCCCAGCAATAAAGATAAATAAAAAGAATACTTCCAACAATCCTTGACTCCGGCATCCAACAGCCAGTAGATGTCATTCTCTCTCTATTTCAATGTATGTTTATGCTACTCTGATGCTATCTCTCACAGTACCAAGTGGAAGAGGGGGAAATTGTTTGTTTGGCTTCCTCCTAATCAATGCACCAGCTTATATCTTCCTCTTCAGTAATGTAAGGTGTCAGAGTGTGAAATTGGAATTTTATGATACACCTGGCAGCCAATATTCTATTGTCTTCCTGTCATTTATTGCATTTTTATTAATTTGGGGGGGTAACACCCCATCTTGATGCAATGGAATACTTGGTGTTCTTCCTGTGGCTTTAGGACATATTTTTCAATGCTGCTCTGTCAGTTCTTAAGTTGCTAATGATATGGAAAGGTGTAATCACTGGGTAGCTAAGCAGATTTTAGCAACCTAACACAAAGCTTCTGCAAAACCAATACTGCATGGTGTATGGTGCACCTAAGGATTTCGGCACAAACAGCTATCATGCTTTGCCACTATGGAGCAGAATCCACAACACATTTTTGTGTGGTTTCCCTCATGATTTTACATAAAGCTAAGGCAGGCACTTGTTTCTAGAAGAAGACTCTCAACCTTGCAAGCAACTAATGCAAAAGTTTTTTTGCAGCTAATTGTATTTGCTATGAGAACTCACAATATGCCACAATTTCACATAAAGACATCTCCATCAATGGATATCTTTAAGATTGGTTTATACAGGTATCTGGCTGACCTTTAGTTAGATCCAGTCCTCAAAGGAGGAATTGGCAGAAGAACATTTTATAGTCTTATCTGTTTATGTCACCCTGGTGTATTACCATAATTCCCTTATGTTGCTTTGTACTCTCAAATACAGAGAGAATGATGCTGTCAAGGACATTTACACTGAGAATCAGAACACGGGGATGTAATTTTTCCAAGCAACAGTGTATTTAATTTCCATTCTAAATAACACTAACAACTTTAAATCATTCTGTAAAACATGGAACCATTGCTGTAAACCATATGCCTAATTGGTAGGCTCTAACATACTGACCAATCCAGGTTCCTTAATGTTCTTTAGATCCCCATTGTTTTCCTCCAGGTGAAAGTGAGAGCTTCCTATAGAAAACAGTGGGAAATCCAATATTTTAGCATACTTGTGTTTGGGTAGCAGCATATCCGCCCCTGCCCCCCCCCCGGCTCCACCAAAGTAAAGATGTTCTTGTTCAATTTATTGTTCAATGTGAGGATGGAAATTTCATCTAGTATATCTAGTGTTTAGCATATTTATAGGCTCAATTGCCATGATATCCTGTAAGTCCTGGAAAAACACGAGTGCTTGTTAAGATGTTTTGTGGTGGTTATTTCCTTTCTTCCTTTAGATCTGTACTTCTGCATACCTAGGGAGTCTCCCTCTACTTCTTTGTTAGGTAATCCTGCTTCACTTTTAAACTGATAGGCAGTCAACCATCCAAATCCACTATTGGAGCAAATGATTATTTATTTATTTATTTGTGTGTGTGTAAAATAGAAATGAAATAGTAAAAAAAATACTGTTTTAATATAATGAAAATAACCAATGAAAATGCAAGCAACCTTCAATAAAATTACATTAATGTGGATAAAAATGACATAAAAACACAAACTATCACACATAAAACTGAACAGTGTACAAAATAAAAATTAACAATTGAAGAGTCAGAGTCCAGGAAAGCTTGGGTAAACAAACATGCTTAAGAGTTGTTTAAATGACATGGATGCCTCTGTCTCATGAATTATCCAAAGGAGAGTGTTATCACTGAGAAGGCCCGATATGTTACGGTTGATGTTTTCAACAGATGAGACATTCAGTACTTTGACCATATTTTTCTGGTTTGGCAGAAAGTATGATGCAAAGGGAACTATAGCAGCTCTCTCTTTAGGAGCAAAAGCAGTTGGGATCTGATCACTGCCACTATGCTTGAAGGGAAAGGGCTATTGGAAATAGGCTCATCAGCATTCATAATCAACAGATTAAAAAGGAGGCTCAGGGGTCTGATGAAAAGCACTTGTGCAACCTCAATGTTTCCTGTGCTCTATTTGCTAAATCAATGCCCATTAATGTGCAGTGTCTACTACATTTGTTTAGCAATAGCTCTGCTTTGTTGCAAAGTGTGTAGATATCACAGTGCCGAATGGCTGTTAATATATGCAGCACTCTTAGCTGTGGGCAGTTGATAACATGCACTCTTCCCAAGAGGCTGTAATCACATATGGGAGATGCTGGTTACTTTAATGAATCAGAGGACGTACAATTAAAATGAGCTCACAAAGAGCAAGGACTTTTTAAAGAGGAGAGAGAATAAGAAACAATGCACTCTAAAGAAGAGTATTTTCCATTCTGTCAAAGAGGCCACCCTTTTTATATTCTGGACCTCCTGAAGTGTACATCATTAAGGCAAAGAGAGAGATCTCACTTCCTTGGCTCGAGCCCTATAAATAGAAAACGACACAATACAATTACAGTATTATTAACAAGCCCTTTCTAGCAGAGACTTTGAAAGAGAGTATATATACGCTGAAGAGCAAATCCTCAAAATAAAGGTGAGGTGAGACTTGAGTCTGTTCCCATAGCAAGAGGGAATAAAAGCTGCAAAATGGTTTAACATGGAGACCTGTGTCTTAGTGGGAGGTGGGGAGAGATTCCAGATACTTTGCAACAGTAATCCTATCGCCATTGTCCTTCAGACTGAATCAGTGTATTCTACCAGGGAAAGTGCTTTAAGTTCTCTGTAAGAACGTCAAGAGCATTTATAGCACTGCACCACTCGGTCCAACACTGAACTCAAGTGGTGTGTGCAAACAGAAAAGAAACCAAAATGGAGCCACCGAAAAAGGAAAGGAAATACTAGCATGCTAAAGAGCAGGCTTCCTCAAACTCGGCCCTCCAGATGTTTTTGGCCTACAACTACCATGATCCCTAGCTAGCAGGACCAGTGGTCAGGGATTATGGGAATTGTAGTCTCATAACATCTGGAGGGCCGAGTTTGAGGAAGCCTGCGAAAGAGAATCCTGAGCTTTCCTCCTCCTCCATGATTTAAACAGTTTCAATGCTGTTGTTCAGTACCATTGGTCCTCCCAAGGTGAATTCCAATAAAAAGTCAATTTTAATTAGTTAAGGGTGGTGAGAATTGTTAGGAAACCCCAATTCCCCTCACACAGCTACACTTTCCAGAGTGTTTTAATAAGCAATCCCCCTTCACAGGGTGCTATGTGGATTGCAGCTCTCTGAAGAGAACAGAGGTCTTCTAACAACTCTCAGCACCCTTAACTAACTAAAGTTCCCAGGATTCACTGGGGGAAGCCATTACTGTTTCAAATGATATGACACTGCTTTAAATGTACAGTGCAGATAGAGCCTGTGTCCCTCTGAAGGTGCTGATTCTAGGGAAGGCCTTGTTGGTGCAAATGGGAGCGTCCAACTAGGGAGGTGAATGTTGGTCAGGACCATGGCAGGAACAAAAAGAATTAACCTCACCTGCCAATCGCTACTCTCACCCATAATCTTAATGTTCATCAGGCTTCCCTTCTGCCTTCTATTTACATCACACACACAAATGGCATGCTAATTGTATACACACAATTAACATCACATTTCTCCAGGCCCTTAAACCGCAGACCGTAAGTAATACAACAACAGCTTGGGCATTTCTGCAAACTGAGAGCATTTCATGTCTAAGACTCCTCCGAAGCAGTCAGTACAAGGTGGAGGGAAATAAGAGTTACATCAATCCCCTATAAAGGGGTGAGGGGTGGTATATAATTTTCTACAACAGAACAGATGGTATGTGGGTATCTTTTGCCATAGTGAGATGGTCACAGAAATAGAAAGAAGGTGTCTATGATGTCAGCTACTTACTCTTTAAAAGAGACACTTTCCCACTCTTTGTATTAAGCACAAATGTTAGAACTGCCAATAATTTATAGTGGACTTTATTGGGCCAATTAAAATAAAAATAGGTGCCAGCTCTTTCAACCCTACTCTTTCTTACCTGGGAATTAGCCTTAGTGAATTCAGTGGGCTCTACTTCTGAGTAGACATACTTAGGCTTGCACTGTTAGGCTGCAGTCCCATACTTGCTTCCCTGGGAGTAAGTCCAATTGAGCTCAGTGACGCTTGCTTTTGAGTAGTGATGCATAGGCTTGTGCTGTTAATTGTCTATGGTATCCTCAGTGATATAACTTGATAGTGCAACCTTGCACGTGTTTACTCAGATGTATGTCCAAGTGTACTTACTGTGGTTTTCTCCCAGAAAAGTCTACATCAACTACAGCCTTTAATTGCCTAATTCTAAGAATAAGAGCAGTTGACTAGGACTGGCTTTATGGAATACAGTCCCAGCACAAGTATGCAACTGGTATCCATGTACAGGCATTAGGATTGATGCCATGGTAACCATTGATCCAGCTTCATCAACTACCATACTTAGGGTGGAGAATCTGCATCCTATGAGCCCTTCAACCAGACCAGTACATATAGTATAATATATGCTACAGTATATCCTGTAAATAAGGAGGTTTTCTTGTGGGTAGGAAATCATGGCAAGTCAAGCAGAGCTTCATGGTTTGCTGATTGATCTGCTGGTGGTACAACACAAACCTTTTGCAGCACGACATTGCTATGACTGTTCCATCCCATTTTTAGGCACATGCATATTGGTTTGCTATATTTTAGATTAGAGTGATCAGAAAAGAGTTACTGTGCATAATTCTAGTTATGGAACTATTATTATTGTGACAATACAAAACTTAGAAAGCATGTCATTTGCAATGACCTTTTCAGTTTGCACAAAAGTATGTTTGAGGAAAAGTTACATCAGCAGTGGTAAATATTTAGGTGATTTAATTTTTATTGTAAATGAATTGCTATCATTGTGAGCAAATGGTATCCTTTTTTAGAGTCCCTTTGAGTCAAAGCTACTTCTCTTGGGTGCTGGAAAGTTGGGCATTTTACAAAGTCACATTTCATTCTCCAAAACACAGATTATCAGGAATTATTGGCTATATATAATTGCACAAATAACCAGACTTGATCTTAAGATGCGTTTTGTTCCACCATAAAATTTTACAGACTATTTTTCCTGTCTGAAAACAAGTGGAAAGGGAGATCAGAGGCCATTCTTTGTCCTACCACGTTAAGAAAGTATACCTTAGCTCAGGGGTGGAAAGCCTTTCTCAGGCTGAGGTTCACATTTCCACAAGAGCAAATCTCAGGAGAGGGACAACATGCCAATCATGGGCGAGGACAGAGGGAAATGTGGGAGGAACAACCTAATGTGACTCATACGGTTGTACAGTAGGTCACCTTCCAGCCATTCCAAACTGAGAGGTGTCTATACACCCAAACCCATCTCTCTGTCATTGAGCCAGGCAAGCAAAGCGCATAATCACAGTTCCAGCCAGACAAAAGCGGTCACAGAAGAACAGGAATGGTGAGTATGTGGGGATAGGATGTGTGGCCTGGAAGATTCTTGGCCACGGGTCAGCAAACTTTTTCAGCAGGGGGCCAGTCCACTGTCCCTCAGACTTGGGGGGGGGGTGGACTACATTTTTTTTGGGGGGGGAATGAACAAATTCCTATGCCCCACAAATAACCCGGAGATGCATTTAAAATAAAAGGACACATTCTACACATGTAAAAACATGCTGATTCCTGGACCATCCACAGGCCAGATTTAGAAGGTGATTGGGCCAGATCCATCCCCTGGGCCTTAGTTTGCCTACCCATGGTATTGCATGCCAGGCAGAGAGGTTTGGAGGGCTGCATTCTCTCTCTCTCTCTCTCTCTCTCTCTCTCTCTCTCTCTCTCACACACACACACACACACACACACACACAGAGAGAGAGAGAGAGAGAGAGAGCGCCTGAGGCTCCTGCCTTACTTCCAACATCAAGTTATATATAAAGGTTTACAAGAACATTTGTGGCACCTCTATGCTACAGGCTTGCTTAACAAATGTTAGCTATGCTCAAGGAATCCCCACCCCTGCTCTTGATGCCATCACTAACAAGTCCCACAATTCCATGGGAAGGGGCAGAGCTGTTCCACTGAAACTTCTGTGAACCTGTATTGGTTTATGATACACTATATGTAAAATTATTATAATTAGAATTTGTAAAGTGCTCTGCACTTAAAAAATACCCAAGCAGTGTACAAAAGTAGACTTTGAAACATAATGCAAATTGCAAACCAGTGCTGAAAATGTGAAGCCAATAAGAATTAAAAGCTGCAGATATGAAATAGATTAATCTGGGAAAGCTCAGAAGAAGAAAAATTCAACATATGTCAGATACATAACTATGTTGTGTCTTGCATCTTGCAGAAAAGCCCAGAGAAGTGGTGCCACAATTCCAAAAGTGCTTGCTTTTGAACCAAAAACAAAAATAAAAGATTTTTAAAAACCCAGAGGGTTATATTCCACAAAGTTGTCCTGTTAGCTTAAGGGCCACCACCTACATTATGAGACTTCTTTTCTCTCTCTCCTTGACTTGCACAAAGAAATCTGCTCCAGAAGTTTGGGGGTGGGGGGCAGAACAGATCTGGGAGGAGCGGGGGAGGGGGGAGAGGAAAGGAAATCTCATTGTGCAGGCAGAAATCCTTGTGCTAATGGGATGACTTCACTGGATACAATTCAGTCAATAAACAATATTCCTTGTTTCTGAAGGCAGTGTCGGTAATTCATTCTTCCCCATGTGCCATTGTGTAGCTAGACTTCATCCAGGGAAGGACAACAGTTACAAGCAGATTTCAAATGCGAAGGAGCTCTGAAGATAATGAACTAAGGAAATGAATAAGAACAAAATAAAAATAGTTACAATCAAGCGAGACACTTGTTGGTCTATGAATAAATAAATTATTCAGTACTTTTTGAAACATAAAATAACTGAGCAGTATGGACTGTTCTTTCAGAAGAGTTGAATGCATAGTGATCACCTTCCATTTATAGCATAATATGTGATATTCTTTCCAAATGAAAACATCTGGATGCAAACAACTTTGTGGAGATAAGAAAGCTTTTCATTAGGCTTACTATAGTTAATAATATATATTTAAACTTTGATGAAAGGAGGGGGAAATCCCTGCATAATACAAATTTTTGAAGGGGAATGTTTAAACACTTAGACCAGCGGTTCTCAACCTGTGGGTCTCCAGATGTTGTTGGACTACAACTCCCACCATCCCTGAGCTCTGGCCTTGCTAGCTAGGGGTGATGGGAGTTGTAGTTCAACAACATCTGGGGACCCAGAGGTTGAGAAAGGCTGACTTAGACCATCTTTTTGGGTTTCAACTTTCAATTTATGCACATGTATACACATAAGGGACTACATTTTTAAAATTCAGAAATCAGGTAGCCTAAGAGTTGAAAGAAACCTGAACCCCCTGCCATTGGAGGTCCAGCAGTCTTTGTCTGCTTTTCAGTTTTGTTGACTTTTGAAGACATAACTCTTTACCTTCCTGAGGTACTCTTCCTGAGGTGTTGGCCAGTTAGACTGTGATCTGTTGAGGCACAATAGTATCTACTGCAATGTTTTTATCTTGCTGCTGTTGCAAGGTTATGATAGCTGCACTTTTGTTGCTAGTCTCTGAAGCAATACCTGAAGCATCGTAGCCTTAAGCTGCAAATAGCAATTCCTGCCTTCAGATCGGGGCCTCTGATTGGCCTGTTTGAAGCTGCCCTCCTTGGCAGGAAGACTGCCCCCCAATCCCTCCAGCTGATGTGAATTCCCCATCACCTACTGGTGAGCAAGCACACTCTAGTCGCTGGGGATGAAGATGGAGTGCAAGGGGCTACAACCATTGCCACCCATGGAAGTGGTAAACAAGAAGGAACTCAATCAACCTCATTTGGGTGCCTCCATGATAACCCAAATATGAATTACCAAACACAACAGCAAGCAGTCAAACACTATGCCAGATTATTTGTTCTAGCATTCCTTTGCAGTCTACATTAAGTAGGCTTGCCATACATCAGGATTTCCCCAGACATATCTGGAATACCATACTTGGCAGCAGCGTCCGGGCAGAAATCAGGCAAAATGTCTGGGAAAATCCGGACGTATGGTAGCCCATATCGGCTGTTTGACTATTTGTAATAGGGCAACCCTACATGCAAGTGTTTTTAAATCAAATGGTGAGCCAGATTGTGTCCAGATTTCTATGTAGATCTGGTGATTTGCTCCAGTGACATGAGGCAAATCACCCAAAGTTTTTGGCAAAGTTGTTGAGCTTCCTTTTAGCTTTGCCCTGCCGACATGGGCTGCCATATGTCTGGATACATAATACAAATGAGCACACAATTAAGCTGACAACCAAATAGTATTATTTGACACTTACTTCGTATTGGTATAGCAACTTTATTAACACAATTGAGGTTTTGTGATAGCAACCTCAACTGTGAACAGCTCTATTAAGGCTGTGCTGTTATTTTGTTAACTGTAGAGAAGTTTCATTCTCCCCCATTTTGGCAGTTTGGTCAACTGTATCAGTGCCCAAGGGACCAATCACAGAGTTAAGCAATTTGAGATTTCTAGCACATGAATTCAAGCTATCTCTCTTCTCAGAAATGCTTATACAAACATCACTCCAAATATCATGTCCTAGCCAGCCAAAAATATTGTATCTTCTCACTCACACATGCACAATATTTGGCCATTCTGTGGTGTTCTGAAATCATAAATGTCCTTTCCTATTGATTTGCCTTGTGGAACAGCACAGAAGGTCCTTGCTCATAAACAGAAAGTAACATAATGGTCAGTGAAAATTAATTTGACGTACATGACTATATCTCCTTGGTCCTATTCCCCACGGCTTCAGATTGCAGATTGGTGGGAGTAGCTTCTCTGCAGCTAACTGTGTGTTTATGATAAAAATAAATTGAACCAGCTGAAACTGCATTACAAATGTACTAAATGCAGAGCAGTCCTTCAGTAATCAACAAGATAACTCTGAAATTAGAGAATGTAACTTCATGAAGGCCAACAAGCACAATCCTATATATGCTCACCAGGCAGAATAAGTTCCATTGAACACAGTAGGACTGATTTCTGCATAAATATGCAGACATTTCCCCTGTAAGACTTGCTGTGCTAGCACGTATAAACCTAGGCCAAAGCACAGTAAGTGTTGGGTCAGTTAAATGGTATAATTTTTTGCCTGGATTCCTTCTCTCCTTCCTCCTCCTCTCTTGTGGTGGTGGTATCCATCATTATGTTGTGCTTTATCTGGTGAAAGTAGCCAAGATGTGTTCACATGGACTTTTGATCATGCTGTGACCGTGCTGCAGTTATGTTAAGACAACTGATCTGGGCTAAATAGCTCTGCACACTCAGCAGCAATAGTCTAGTTTTGCCCTGCAGTTCTGGGATGAATGATTATGGGTGTGAGACAGAGAGAGAAAATCATTATGTTACTCCATTCATTTTCATAATTAGAGGTTTCATTCATTTCATTAGTAATTTGTTTTAATTATATTTATTTGGTTACTGATTCAGAACTAGTTCATTTGTTTCTGTAACTCCCATTCATTTTTGTTGCTATTGATTTTCAGTGGGCTGGCCACCCAGCCAATCTTCTTCCGCTTGCAACTTTGTTTTCCATCGACACAGTGCAAACTTTTCAGACTCTCTAATACTCTTCTATGCATCAAACCTGCCATGTTTCAGAGCTATCAGAAAATGGCTTTTAGAGACAATGCATAAGCTTCCCATTGCTTTCAATGTGCTACAAATAGAAAAATCATTCAAGAACTCATTTGTTTGAATTCCTATTCATTTGTACAACTGCCATGAATGAGATGGATGTGGTTCATTGTTTCATTCTCCATTCATTCCTAGATTGATTGCACACTCCAGTAACAATAACCACAGGCTCCCAAGATTGTGTGAATATGCTTCTCCCTCCTTCTCAATGTCTAACATGCTATGCTTATTCTTTCCTTTAATTTACTCAGCATGATGTTTGTGTTTAGCAACAGAGCCTTGGTAAATGGTGCTCTAGCTGAAGCACCCTATCTTCTGGTCAGCCTTATAAATAAGCCTCGGAAAGGCATTAACTTGCAAAACACTGTACTAGCCTGCTGAGGGATGACAGAGGATGGATAGCTGATTGCACCCAGCATTGCCTTCATAGAATTCCCGATAGTCACCTGCATGCAATTCTTGGTTGCCTACGGCTATAGGCTACTCTTAAATGCAAGGCTGAAAATGGTATAAAACAAGTGTGGGGAACTTTCTGTGGGCTGCATTCCTGGATAAAAAGTGGATGGAGCAATGGATGTGATACTTACCTTTCCATAGTAGGCTATATTTCAACCATACCAAAGTCAATGGGTTTCTATACACACACATCTCTCAATCTCGATAAAGATGAGTCAAGGACACACCCCAGCTAGCAAAAGCAGTTCTAGGGGAGCACAACCAGTTTGGTTGCACCAGATGTGGAGCTTCTGGGATGCTGCAGCAGGCGCCACAACTATGACATCCAACGAAAGTCAAGAGGGGGGAGGATTTTGCCGTTGCATAGGGTGCCACTGAAAAGTCAGACGCCAAGGTCAGTCACTGCAGCTAGGAAACTAGAGGATGTAGAGGGTGGTCATTGGCTCAGGAAATGTAGGGTGGCCTGGGAGTGCCACAACAACAACAACAACAACAACAACATGCCACCCATCTGACTGGGTTGTTCCAGCCACTCTGGGTGGCTTCCAGCAAAATATAAAAACACCATAAAATATAAAACATGAAAAACATCCCTATGTAGGGCATAGCCTTGGGAGAGTCCCAATATTCATAGTGAGAGGTCTGGAGGGTCACATTTAGCCCTGGGCCTGAGGTTTCCCATGCCTGGTATAAACAGTATGAGTAACAGGACAAACCCTACAGGAGAATTTTATGCAGATAATACCAGTATACTTGGTAATAAAATAAGTTTTGGAACACCCATTATGGCTCAGACTGGAAGATAATAGCCAGGAAAACGTATCAGGACATGTAGCAATATATTCTGGGAGTAAGGTGCTAATTGGATTTTGATTTGGACATTTTAAGGAAAATAAACATTTAAGAATAAACCTTGTTTGGACTCTAATTATCGCATAATAATAACTGTCATAACAAATAATATCCCACTATAAAATGAATAAGTGATTAACCCATACAGGCACAATTTTTTCAAAATCTCCCCACCTAGTACTGTATTTACTATGACTTTACAATGTGGTGGCCCTTTTCATCCTCTGTGTCCTAAAAGAAGCAGCAGCTGATAGGTAAAATATTGCCTTTCTGTGATTTGCAGGATGAAGACGGATTAGCTGACCTTTGAGGCAAACACATCAGTTAATCAAGTTTATTACACTGTAGCTGACGAAAGCTATGGACCATTATCATTGATATCATCATACAGTCTCCTGAAGTTCCTGCAACTGCCTTCAATGGAAGTAAAACAGGTCTAGATCCTGCAGTTTAACTAAAGAATAAAGCAGACTATACATTTATTTACATTTAAGCCTGATATATTCCCCAACAGTCCTAGAAGAACATAGCCCAGCCTCTGGGCATGAAAGGAACTTCTTATCAGTTCCTCCAAGTTCAAATGTTGGGGCTTGCTATGGATGGCAAGCCAAAGGCAGGTTAAGTGGAGAACACTGAGATGTACATGAAGGTAAGAGTGGAAGGAGCAAGAAATTTAACAGACTGCAAAGAAAAGCCCTCATTGGGTAGTGATAACAATCACTACTGGCTGTTCTCTGTGTAGCTACAACTGTGTGGAGGACTTTCCCAAAAGGGATCTGGTATGAAGAGAAAAGTAAGCAGGATAAATGATTCCTCTTCAGTCATTGGTTCAGATCATTGGTTCACTGCAACAATTTTGTCTACTCCAGTTATATATGGTCTCAAGGGTAAAGGCAACTTTACTAGACCTGCTTACACAGAATCCTATTAATTGGAGCTTCTGGGGACTGAACATTGGGCTTTCTCTTGAAAACTATATGCCTTGCTACTGAACTACAGTGATGGGGCTTGTGGCTTTTGTAACAGGTTGGGGCCTTACGGCAGTTTGCAATCCATTGTTACTATTTTTTTAAAAAAGTCTTACGTATACAGTGGTACCTCGGGTTACAAACACTTTGGGTTACAAATGCTTCAGGTTACATACTCTGCTGACCCGGATGTAGTACCTCTGGTTAAGAACTTTACTTCAGGATGAGAACAGAAATCACGCGGCGGAGGCAGCAGGAGGCCGCATTAGCTAAAGTGGCACCTCAGGTTAAGAACAGTTTCAGGTTAAGAATGGACCTCCAGAACGAATTAAGTTCTTAACCTGAGATACCACTGTAATTTCCATGGCTGTGGGGCAGGTAGAATTTCAGTGCAGGTATGCCCATAGGTTGTAGGGGCACTGTTGCCTTATATTTGCTGAGACTTGTAGGAACTCAGTTCTGGAACCTCTCAGGAGAACACCATTGTCATTATAAGAGAATAAGTGAGGCATTCATGGTGAGTTTCTGTACCTCTTTTTCTAGAAAAAAACGTACTGGGCGTAGGAATATATTTTTGTTTAAGATATGCGAATAAAATGACTTAGTAATACTGTTGTGAGTTTGGGGGGAGTAGTATACCTGAACCCCCATCTAATTCCTGGACGTAGCATGCATTCATTTCCTCAAATAGGCAGGCTACTTTTCTAGTAAGGTCATCTAGGCAATAAAGGAAGTGACTCTGTGCCAGAGGGAAAATGGGTGGGCCCTCTTCCCTCAACTCACTGGGAGTCAGAAAGACAAAGAGTTAAGTTGTGTGTGCAAGCTAGAAGCTAGAAACTGCAGGCTGGGCAGCTGGGAGGGCCATGCTTATTTGAATTCAAGGCTGTGCCTGTGGAAGAAGCAAGGCTGTGTCTATGGAAGAAACAAGACCCTCTTGGGGTATTAATGTTGTGAGCCTTTCCATTGTAGACTCAGATTGTATAGATGTGTAAATAAACCATAGATCCTAAAAGACAGCACAGTATTCACTGTCCATTATTCCAACCTTGGGTAAGTGTCTGGAACCTCTGGAATATCGCACCACTCAGAGACTGGGACAATACATGCAACAATATGTAAACAGAAATGTGTCTGAATAGTATGATTTCATTCAATAATATTTAAAAATTCCTTAAATTGTGTAAAACAGTGATCACAAATCAATTCTTAACATAGTGGCTATTTCTAGAACTATACTTCCAGTTCCAGTTCCTCTGCAGCAATTTTATTAATTAGTGGTAATCTTTCCAATAAAATGGAATGGCCAAATAATTTTTACTTAAAATAACATCATGCCCATGAGACAGCGATAACTCAATGAATTATTCCAGAAGCAATTTACTTATAGAGACAGGTCATTAAGATAGCATATCGCTACTGTCGTTTGCTGATACATAATTTTGCTACTGTAATCAATTAAGTAATGAATAATGTCAATCCATTAGGCTCAATCTATCAATTAAAGGAAAAGGCTGTATTTCAAATATTTAATAATGAATTAATTATAGGTGTTGTCAGGTATTTACTTACACACAGTTTAATCTGTACAACACAGTGAAAGAAACTCGTTGGAAAGGTAGTTTCAAACATTTGGGAAAATAGCATTTGTAAAGAAAACATCATCTCAAAGCTGACATAGAAAGGCTCAACAGATAGTCAGCTCTAGCCATCCTTCTAAGCCCAGGACTTCTCTCCAGAGATCTCACATTGCAGGACTAAGTTGTGGGATGTAGACACGGAGAGGAAAGAAAGAGGCAGCTGAATGAGTGTACAGGAGATTCTACAATGCCTGACAGCTAGTCCTATATTAGTCCCTCCACCCACAGGCAGCTGTGTCTCTTTGGGTTTAAGTTGTGCTCTGTTTCGGACTGATTTATTTGTGATAATTTGTTATATTAGAAAATAAACTAGGTTTGAAATATTTGAACTCCGATGTTTAGCTATCCCTGGAAAACGGAGGTGTTGTAAGGACATAAGAGTGCCTCTTTTTTCATTCGTGAAGCATTGGAGGGTATGTGATACACAGGAGCACAATGACACACATAAACACCAAGTTGCAGATTTCACATTTGTCTAGTGTGGCCACTTACTCAGTGCATACTAAGAGGAAATGCATCACCACAGAGAGAGAGAGGACACAGATTTGCATAACAATTACATTTGCTAATTTATATGTACAGATACAAGTTTAGAAATAATTACTATGATTTAAATGTAAAGGCAGCTGATCTTACTATGGCGAGGGAGAATGTGTGGCTGCTTAAGATGCTGTCCAGGTGCAAACAATTGATAGGTAGTTCTACTTTCTCTTGAGGTTTTTTTCACCATTAAACTAGATTTAGGCCAGACAGCCCTTTAAAAAGGCAACTATCCCCTGACTGCCCCTTCAAACAGAACCCATGGTCACCCTACTTTTGGTGGTTTGTAACAAACAGACAACAATGAATGAATGGGTTTTCTCTTTTGTTTTTTTAAAAAAGCTTCCTAAAAGCAAGGCTACTTACATAATAGGTAAAGGTAAAGGTACCCCTGCCCGAACGGGCCAGTCTTGACAGACTCTGGGGTTTGTGCGCCCATCTCACATTTATTGGCCGGGGGCCAGCGCTGTCCGGGGACACTTCCGGGTCACATGGCCAGCGTGACAACGCTGCTCTGGCGAGCCAGAGCCGCACACGGAACGCCGTTTACCTTCCCGCTGGTAAGCGGTACCTATTTATCTACTTGCCCCCGGGGGTGCTTTCGAACTGCTAGGTGGGCAGGCGCTGGGACCGAGCAGCGGGAGCGCACCCCGCCGCGGGGATTCGAACCGCCGACCTTTCGATCGGCAAGCCCTAGGCGTTGAGGCTTTAGCCCGCAGCGCCACCCGCGTCCCTACTTACATAATAGTAATGTACTAATATTATGCAAGTACCATATGGTATATGTATTAAGGCATTCCTACCTCAAATTTCACTAATGACTGTAATTGCCCCATAACATGTAATCATCAGGAAGAATGATTTAACACTGCTCATTTGATATATTAAGTGTAGCAAGACATTTTATTTCCCTAGAATGTTATATCATGCAACTTACCAGGAGGGTATGGAGAACTCTATATTTAAAAATCCTCTGAGTCATAATTCCAGCAATCAACTGCAGAGCCTGTACGTGAAAGACTGACAGCTGGGGAAAGATTAGGGTGTTTCCTCTCCCAAAGATCTGTTTAAATATTCAAGGTCATAACTCTTCTTGCTTAAAGAACAGTGTGCCACCAAATTCATTAAAGACTTCAGGGAGGAAGGGCAAAAGAAATCTATAAAATAATAGGTGGTTTCAGTGATTTCCTTGGTCAAACTTGACTAGTGATCCCTTAGCAACAGCTCGTACTTCCAAGCTGATCATTGCTATCTATTTCCGTTATAGCCCAATGTGTGTTATGTTCTAGACACGTAACCTAAATCAATATAATCGGGTCAGTGTGGCATAGCGGTTAGGACATTTGGTTTGGATAGGTCTAACGGTCAGCAAGTCATTAATCTTTGCTGTACATTATGCTGCTCCTTCCCCGTGCATTCAGTGTGCCTCAGCCTGATTTGTGCATGCTCACTGAACAAGGCACCTCAGCTGGCTTCATGATGTGTTTCAGGCATTCAGTTTTCCCTGCCTACAGTCAGGCATCCAATGAACACATGAAACAATCGGGGGCAAAACCAAATCCCAAGATTTGACCCCCATCCATGTGACATCTATGATTGTATTTGCCCTAAATATGGAGGAGGAGGAGGAGGAGCTAATCTATATGAAAAACCAGCTCACCTTGCAGCATTATTGTGAGGATAAAATGTGAGCGGCTTGAACATTTGTTGGTATCCCAAATAATGTAAGACTAATAGACTGACAAACTATATCCAGGTAGAGACTCCCCAGAGGACTCGTGTCGAGGAAAACGCATCATGGCATGAGGAACCCTTTCTAAATTCTATTATTTTTGTTGCCCACTCCCGTCCTAAGGAATGGGTTTGGCAGTCATCTTATATGTTTTCATGGCAGAGTGGATGACGCAAAGGCCTGTTGAATGGAGCTTCATGGCAGAAAAGAATGGTTTTACCCTTGGGTGTCTAGAAATGTAATACAGTGGTACCTCAGGTTAAGTACTCAATTCGTTCCAGAGGTCAGTACTTAACCTGAAACTGTACTTAACCTGAAGCACCACTTTATCTAATGGGGCCTCCTGTTGCTGCTGCGCCGCCAGAGCCCGATTTCTGTTCTTATCCTGAGGCAAAGTTCTTAACCTGAAGCACTATTTCTGGGTTAGAAGAGTCTGTAACCTGAAGCAGATGTAACCTGAAGCGGATGTAACCTGAAGCGGATGTAACCTGAGGTACCACTGTATTTAGAAAGAACATACCTGCTACACTTTGAGCCATTTTTGGTGGCAACGCTGTGCCCTATATAATCCACGACGGGTCATGGATTCAGACTGTGATGAATTCCCCCCGCCCCCATGTGATCAAGCCCCAAAGCTTTATCCCTCCCTTAACTATATTCTTATAATTTGGTCTCTTGTTTCTTGCTTTGGCTTTCTTCTACTTCATGTTATCATTCCTCTGTAAGTATTTTGAGGATCAGTTGAAAATTGTGGTTCAAAAATTATTGATCTTACGCAGTTCATAGTTACTGTAGTCATGGAATGTGCTTGGCTCCAGAGATCAGCATTTAGGAAATTAAAGCCGGGAATTTAAAAAAAGAAAACTAGGAAATAATATTAGGCTCTGAACTAAAAAGAAATGAAATCAGTATATCTACAAACTGAAGAATACTTAAAAATAAAGTGTGGGAAGGATGAGAGAAACAATATTTCTATTACAATAAACAAAATGCCGCTGGAATTGTTACTATAGTTGTACCTCTGGATGCGAATGGAATCTGTTCCGGAGCCCTCTTCGCATCCTGAGTAGAACGTAAGATGCGTCTGCACGTGCACGGGTCGCGTTTTGCTGCTTCCGTGCATGCGCGTGACATCATTTTGAGCATCTGCGCATGCACGATCAGTGAAACCTGGAAGTAACGCGCTCCGTTACTTCCAGGTCACCACAGAGCGTAACTTGAAAACGCTCAACCTGAAGCACATTTAACCCGAGGTATGACTGTATGGGTAAAAAAAGGTAAAGGACCCTGACAGTTAAGTCCAGTTGCGAACGACTCGGGGTTGCGGCACTCATCTCGCTTTACTGGCCAAGGGAGCCAACGTTTGTCTGCAGACAGTTTTTCCGGGTCATGTGGCCAGCATGACTAAGCCGCTTCTGGCGAAACCAGAGCAGCACATGGAAACGCCGTTTACCTTCCCACTGGAGCGGTACCTATTTATCTACTTGCACTTTGATGTGCTTTTGAACTGCTAGGTTGGCAGGAGCTGGGACCAAGCAACGGGAGCTCACCCCATCATGGGGATTCGAACCGCCGACCTTCCGATCAGCAAGCCCAAGGCTCAGTGGTTTACACCACAGCACCACCCGTGTCTTCCTGTTACTATGGGTAGTATTTAACTAAGTTTTACTCAGAGAAGACCCATTGAAATTATTGGACCTAACTTAGCCAGGTTCATTTATTTCAGTGAGTCCACTCTGCATAAATTTAAATGAATACCACCCTATGTGTTAGAGGTTACTGGGCATTTCCTGTTTTTAAATAATATGCAGATGCTAGGGGAAACAGGTTTTGAGGTAGTGACTCCTTGTGATAGCTCATAGCTTCCCTTTTGCATGCAAAAGGTCCCATGGTAATTTTCCTGTCATCACTAGTTAGAAATGAACTTTGGTAGCTGCAGTATGGCCCTTGCCAAGTTAGACTGTGCTAGGCTAGAGGGATCAATGGCCTGACATAGTATAAGACACTTTAATATATTCTCATAACCAGCAAGGAAAGAAATGGGAAAGGAGAAAAGGAGTTCAAATGGAGCACTGAAGTTCCAAATTAATGTTATCCTACAGAAAGTATGCCACAAAGGTCAAGAAAAAGGCCAATTCCTTACTTTTTAAACGGCAAGAACATCTTATAGGTTTGGGAGGAGAACTATGTTCCTATTAATGGAAAATGTGAGTTTGAAGAGATAAGAGAAGGAGAGTCGTCCTGATGCAGCGAGGAGAGGTTTTGAGAGAGGTTAATGGAATAAAGGTGATGGTCAGTTGATTTAGGGAATAGAGAAGACTGTACGATGCAGTCAGAGAACCAGGGACGGAGTTGATAAGCAGCACATGCTTTGAAGTGTTAAGAACCTGGAGGAAGAACAGAAGAGGAGTTTAATTACTTCGATATTGATCAGAGTATCCAATATACAAACATTCTGGGATGGGAAGATGTTTCCAAAAGTGAATGAAGAGGTTCCAAAGTATTTGGAGTTAAGTGTACTCTGCACATAAGCACAACTGAAAAGTGTTTTTTGGAGATAATACTCTACAAAACTAGCCGTGCTCCAAAATATCTGTAAATGAGATTATGATTTAGTTTGACTTGAACTTGATCTGCATCCAGACCAGTGACTGGAGCAGAGGGTTAATCTTTCACCAGGACCGGAATAGATCTGGTCTTTCTAGCTTCCACTGAATACTTCCAGCTCTGGACTTCTGTTATCCATCCTTTCTACCCAAATAGTTAAATCAAGGGTAGCCAACATGATGCATTTCTGATGCTGCTCCAATCAGCCGCAGCTGGCAGGGCTAAGGATCAAGAATGATGGGAGTTGTAGTCCACCAACATTGGGAGGATACTACCTTGTCTATGTTGGCATTATAGAAGAGAGGGTGTACCTGGAGATACTGACCCAACAAACCTTCACTCATCACTTCCTGATAGTGATGAGGTATTAGGAACAATTCATCCATATAATCCCTAAAGCCTCTCTACGGGGCAGACTATGTGGAGTTGGGTTGGGGATGGTTGGGAACACATGTCATTTCCCAGTCAAGAACAACAACAACAGCAACATACTCCCTTCTGTGCCTTGTGACTGCTATTAGCAGTGTTGGTGGGAAACACAAGTGCCTTATAGCAGCAGATTCCGGGGAGGTGGGAGGGATTTACATTGGAGAAACAGCTTGAGAGTAGGGGACGCAATATCTCTCCTACTCCCAGTTCTGCCCAGATACAATTCATATGCCCCACCCCTTGTGACACCCGCTTTTTCAAATGTATGTATGTATCTGATAATGAATTTCCATATGGTTTGGCTCTGTCCAGGAAGATGCCTGAAAGGAATGGAAAAGGATGGAAATACAGATGCTGTGAGAAGTCAGCCCTAAAGCATGAAGACCCCCCACCTCAAGTTGATGACTATGAATCTAAAGTTTCCCCTTAAAACCTTCCAGTATTTCTACAGCTAAACTTTCCTGTTATACTGATGTTTTACCTAGAGCAGCTGTTGAAATCTTATGAAATGTTTACAGGGTAGGATGGCGTTCTTCAGCCTGGCAGCTTCCAGATATTGTTGGCCTGCAGTAGCCTTCAGTCCCAGCCAGCATGGCCAATGGTCAGGGCTGATGGGAGATGGAGTCCAACAACCGTAATATGCAAAAAGAAGGGAAAAGCATGTTGCTGAATCATGTGTGCAGTTGACTGACCTTCAAAGGCATTCACATATTCCTTTTTTCATTAAGAAAGCATTTTTTTTAAAAAATGAAGAACAAACACAAAAATCTGAGAGCATAGCACTGAAAGTCACTTTTCCCCCTGGTCCTAACTAAATCGATAGAAAAGATTTCATGACTTTTTCAGCTGCTAGTAAACAGATAAACCTGCAGGGATTGATTTTCTCATTGTCTTTATTTCAGATTTTCTTCTTCAAAGTGCTCCTTTCTCTAACCTCAGTGGGTATAATGCCATAGTGATCCCACTGTAAGAGATCAGAATATGAGGCTTCTTTCATCTGAAAAGGCACCTCTATTGGTTCTCTTGGCCTAGGATCGATTCATAAAAAAGTGCTGTTCACCGAGGGACACAATTTAAAAGCTTTGTGTTAGCAGCTCAGTGAATACAGAGATCACCAAGGTGAGAAGACCATGTGAAGACCAAGGCACTGAACCAACATAAAACTGTCTGGCAGGATGAGCCCAACACAAGGACCACATTCCCTTCTGCACAGCATTCCTGGGAGCCACAGGCCAGCGGTGGTGAATAATGGGAAGAGCAATTAATGTAAATTTAAGGGACGAAAATGGACATATATATAGACGATGCTGTTAGCTTCCAAAGAGACATTTCCTTTCATAAAAAGTAAGAGGAAAGCCAACACTAGTCTGATTAAATTACAATTCTGATAATTATATTCTTTCTACTTATGTTCTTCCTGCAGTTTCAGTTGAGCACATAATTTATTTTCCACTGATTACATGCTAATTTATGTGGCTGAAATGAAGTAATAAATGAGGTGGTTAAATTGTCTCAATATGGTGCTGCAGGTAAGGTGAACCTCAGATTCCTTTAAATGCGCCTGCTTCTCATGATTCTACAAAGCCACTAACCATGCCATCCTGTATATCTCCACTCAAAAGTGAGCTCCAGTGAGGTGTACTTCCAGGTCAGTATGCCTACAGTTGCAGCCTAAATGGAGAGTTAACTCCACAATGGTGAAAAGACTGGTTGTGTGAAATAAATACAGATGACTCACAATATACACACATTAAACTTGCATGATTTCAACTTTATGCGCTTTGGTAGTCAGACACTTGAAATCACACAAATTGAAACGCGTGGAAGGCAGAGAGCTTAGAAGCAGAAAGAACTTTTAAGCTCTCTGTCTTGCTTCCTGGGAACTAGGAGGCTCTTGTGAGATCTCATTGACCCCTGCTTTGGGAGAAGCAGGTTGCTATGTGCAGTTAGGGTGGGGCTGGCAGGATTTGCCTGAGAAAAATTACCTGGCTGCAATGAATACCAGTTCCTTGTCAAAAACAGTGACAGCTGCAAAGGGGAAGAAAGCATTATCCTAGGCTCTTATTAGGAGCCAGTCTGTAATCTGCTTTATGCACAGCACCATGAGTGGGAGAAACAGAATTGCAATCTTCCTTCTTGCAAATGAAATCATTGCATTGAAATAATAATGGAATTATGTTCACTTTTATACTACCCCATTCAGCCATCACCATATATTCCTGTTACCGTAAATGACACATAGTAACCACTGTACAGTGGTACCTCATGTTTAGAACTTAATTCATTCTGGAGGTCCGTTCTTAACCTGAAACTGTTCCTAACCTGAAGCACCACTTTAGCTAATGGGGCCTCCCACTGCCAACTGCCGTGCGATTTCTGTGCGATCCTGAAGCAAAGTTCTTAACCTGAGGTACTATTTCTGGGTTAGCGGAGTCTGTAACCTGAAGGTACCCTTGTAGTACTGTACTGCAGCAGCATCCAGACCGGAGAAAACAGGACACAAAAAGAATTGAGCTGTTAGTGGTAGGATTCATCTTTTTCTTGCATTGTTGAGTGGCAAGTCCTGATCTCCACCCTGAGAATTGTATCTGCCTCTCCTTCAAAGCTGAAATGCTTGGACAAGTCTGATATTACTGTAGGCTTGTCCAGGTCAGAATTAAGTTGGCATGGCTGTTAATATTATGATTAGTCAAGCTTTGCTACTTGAGAAGATGTTTCAATTGAAATGAATCCCATATTAAATTATGTGCAAAATTGGTGTAAGTTCTAGCTGATACATTGTGTTACATTATGCTATAACTTTATATTTATATTTCTTCTTTCATATGTTAACATTTATTGGGCAGTGAAATTAAAAAGCCATGCTTTAGGATTTCTCAATAGCACCAGTGCCTCGAGAAATCTTGGGCAGTGTACAAGAAACCCCACAGGGCTGTTTAGCAATTCTTAACACTCATATTTAAGTGATTCTCTCTATTTCCCCCATTTCAGGAGATGAAGTTGAAAGTACTATGTCGCAGTAAGGTCCACCCAGGCATTTGGAGTAAATGAGTACCTGTTATATAACCATTCTTCACATGCTTTTGCTCTTTTGCTTGTTTTTATTAAATGGGTTGTTTTTAATGGGTTGTTTTTAATGATTGCTATATATTATGCATTATCGTATTTTGTGCATTCTTGGAAACTGTACTAGGGTCATGTTGACTTGATGAAGGGTAGCTTACAATTTTGAAAAACAGACTATAAATAATATTAATTGCTTCAAATAGCACCCAATTTTATTTTGTTAATCTTTGTCCTCATATCTCCTTGTTAATTAAATGATAATTAAAGAATCTATTTTTTTCAATTATGCATTAGTTATGTAGCATGGTCTCTTTTACTACTTGAGGCTAGGAAAGTTCCCGCCTTTTCAGAACAGTTTCATCAGAGATAACAAAGAATGTTATGCTTTTCTCTTCATCAGTAACTTATTTGTGGCAGAACCTGTACAATAGTTAGCTTGGAAGATCTGGAACCCTGTATATCTATGGGCCTCGAATACTTCTGCTCCATCTTATAACCTACAACAAACAACCTATGACGTCTAGCCTTTTTCAGAATGTTGTCATTGTTGCCAAGTAACAACTTCAACTTTGAACATTTGATTTTCTGTATCCCTGTGTCTTCCATTGTTTCATACATACAATGATATTGCTTCTGCAGTTTGAAGAATTCTAAAATTGAAAGATGTCATAAACAGAGGGGAAACTATGGAATCAGATTCTCAGGTTAGATGTCAATGTCACATTGTGAACTAGATTGCACACATTGATGATCTGTAGGTTTTGTGTGTGTAGATGACCTTGTTCTGCCTCAGAGACATAGATATGGTTTGGACTGGATAGGCCTTCGGTTTTATTCCACCACTTTAATGCTCCATTTTCTTTCCTGGTGGCCATAATACAAGCAACTCATGCCATTAGGAAACATCTCCCCTTCCTTTTCTCTGAATAAGTACTATCACACTCAAGGAGGTTCATCAATTAAATAGGGTCCTTCAAGGTAGCTGCTCACACATTGGAAGAGGTGGAGTAAACAGGACTAAACTATTCAACTTCCTTGTAGAGATGATCTCAGAGCATAGGTATTATAAATTCCTGATCATTACATAAGCAGAACTAGTCATTCCCATTGCCAGCAATTTCAACGTGACTCATTGTGCCATGCAATTATGAAGAACTGGACTTTAGAATAACATCGTGCATATCTTGCCACGATACTGCTGCCACTGAAGCTTGCCTAAGAATAGGACAGTTGGTTTTCATGCTGCAGCCTTTGCCATTTGGTTATTTCTGAAGATTCCCACTGAAAATTAGTATTGGGAAGAAGTTTCAATGCCTAGCTGCTCAATATATTACCTGGAAATTTAGTGAAAGGACCAAAACTTTGTGGCTCTTTCATATATTCACATGTTATGACACTGAAATGCTTTTTGCTGGAACGGAATAATCATTGCAAGTAATAATTTTCTAGATTTCACCAGAACATTCAATTGACTTTCAATACTGAAAGACAAGAGAGCTTGGGCTGCTGGTTCTGGTCTGCCTGAATAGAGGCAGTTCCCACAACAGTAGGAGATCATTGAGGAAGGAAAAACAAGGATGATTGAGGGTAACCATCCTTGCAAATTCCCCCTGGAGACGGGGGTCGGGGGATAGACTTCAATCTCAGTTCATCTCAATACCTAGCTCTTGCTCTGGCATGGAATGCGGGGGGCAGGGAGGCAATGAGTGCAAAAGCACTTCGCCTGCTGAAAACCTTCCAATGCTGTCATTAAGAAACAGAGGTTCTCCTGTTAATTAGAGCTTAATTGGACTAAAGTGTGCTAGAAGAGATGAGATCACAAACTGTGGAACAAACCAACTGGTTTGAACTTGAGGTAAGACTTCATTTGGTGCAAAAGATGGTGGAGGAGAGTTTCTTTATTTAAAGTTTTCTTTTCCACATTTATGATTCAGCAACCCTCCTCTGAATATTAGCTCAAATTATATTTGTACAGCCAATGGAGGCAAAGGCCCAGAAAAAGTTAAATATGGAAACCAAGTGGTTGAGATATTCAGATCTGTTTTTGGAAGATAAAGAAGGATACAAATTAAAACCATTTGATCAAATTAAAGATAAAATAAATTGGCTACACTGCCACCAGATCAATGAACTGTACAAATTAGTTAAGAAAAATGGTTTTGCTTCAGAAAAAACTAAGTTGGAAATGGAGTTTTTGGACTCTAAAGTTAAAAATTTGTCTAAAATGTATAATTTATTGCTGGAATGGCATACAAAGGATGAACAAGTTAAATCTGTGATGATAGATTGGGCAAGAGATGTGGGACATAATATAATGTTTGAAGATTGGGAAAGGTTGTGGAGGAAAGGAGTCAATGGTGGGGGAATTTTGTCAATGGCTTTAACCTCTTCACATGTCAGACTGCAAGAAGAACACCAAATCTTTATGATTCTAACAATATTCCCTTTTAATATGCTCCCTTTAAATACAGTTACAAATCAATAACCCAAGGCTTTCCCCTCAAGCTTCTAGAGGACAAGGAGAAATATATCCAAGCTATGCCCTGTGGATAAGAATACCCTACATCTTGTGCAAAACTGAATTTGCACATATCTTTTTCAGAATGCACTTTTCTCCCTTTCAATAATCATATTGTGAACAATTGATTTCTCCCTAGTTTTGTAGTTACACATGATAAATGCTGCACATTTCAAATGCTTAAACAATATTTCCTCTGTAAACTAAGATATACACATTGAGCCTCCCTGCAAAATTTGGTAAGCAAAATGGTTGTGTATTAGCTTTGGAATGAGTTGAACCAATAGCTAAGTCCTACTCAGAGCAGACCCGCTGAAATTAATGTGCCTAAGTGAAACATGTCCATTAATTTCAATGGGTCTACTCCAAGCAGAGCACTGGATGCAACCCATTGATTCATTAAAATTCATTTTAACGAATGTTAACATAATTGGCCTGCAGGGGAAACAACAAAGTCAGTTGGAAGCTCTATAAGGTATCAGTAATTTCTAAATACTGGTTTTCTTTTTGCATTAAATGCATGAAGGAAACATTCCTGAAATTGATTCATCGCAAATACTCAGCACACTTTGCTTGAAATGGTGCTGGGTGGACTCTTATACTTTATTAGTATTCTATGTGATCTAGACAGGCCAGCTAAATTCAGAATGCACTATGGGAGCTTGCAGTAGTCATAGCAACCAGATTTCGGTTACCAACGACTGCATAATGGAGTGCTATACATTTGAAGCATAAGGTGCTCACTGAAGGTTTGTTTCACTAATTAAATAGCAAAAGTATTCATTCTCTCTATAATTAAAACTGTCAGAAACGTGTGCTAAAGAAAAAAACCTTCATTGGCTGCAGCTTATTATTTATGGACATTCAGGCAAATTATTCTGTCTATACATTGAGACACTTTTCTGAGGGATTAGGAGAAGTCTTCAAGGGCATATATACAGCAGGCATGACTATATCTAACAGATTTTGGTTATTCCATTCTCAACCATACATCTTATGCTGTAGGGAATTTATCTTACATCTGCACTGCTTTTTTTAATCTTGAGATTTTGTTATTTATTCATTTCGTTTATTTCCTTGACTCATTTATTTCTGCATAACACTTGCTCATATTTGGAGTACTTTCTGATCCTTATCTCATCCAATTTGTGGATTTAATCTCGTATAAATAGGAAGCTGAGATGCAGAGATAAGGGACTTGCTGTGAGCTGGCGGGATGTCATGGCAGCATTTCATTTTAAGTTTCCTCATTTCAAGTTCAACACTTCAGGACTAGGCTGGACAGAGTCAGGCTTCATACTCAAATAACTGAAATATAGCTAACTAAAATCATTCTCCTCTCACCCTCATCAAAGCTGAAGCAATACACATGTTGACCAGAGTTTCCAAGTGGACCTCATTTGGCCTGTGATTATTGCCCCAGCCATAACAAACAGATTTACAACATAAAATGTATCTCCATGCCTCATTCCTGTTAACTGTGTGTGGGGGAAGTTATAATATTTCATAACATGACGGCAGTGCTATTTGGTAAGTGTGTAACATGTTGGAATTGGAACAGGTTAGCTTGCCAACAGGGATGCTTTTTCTGAGGAAAGGTTATGTCCAGCTGTAAGGGACACTGCTATCCAAGTGGGTTTATTCAGTCTCACTAATGTAGAGTTCCTGCACACATTGCCAGAAGCACCACTTTTGGGAGAAGCCTAGCTTTAATACTTGTAGAGTTGTGTCATAGACTCTGGAACCTCATATGTCAAGGCATGGACTGAATATAAAAAGAGAAAGCTCACAGTGGATCCCAGAGCTACTAGAGGAGTCCAGCTTTGTTTTTAACATTTTGCTATGGCAAAGAATTAGGTGTGTTTGTTACTCCAAGGCAGTAGTGGGAGAAATACAAAGGCAGTTATACCATCATAGTGTTCTGTGCTTGAGCCAGTATGGTGGAGAAAAGTAGGGAGTATCTGTAAGATAAGGACGCGGGTGGCACTGTGGTCTAAACCACTGAGCCTTGGGCTTGCCAATTGGAAGGTCAGCAGTTCGAATCCCTGCGACGGGGTGAGCTCCCGTTGCTCAGTCCCTGCTCCTGCCAACCTAACAGTTTGAAAGCACATCAAAGTGCAAGTAGATAAATAGGTACCACTCCGGGGGGAAGGTAAACGGCATTACTGTGCACTGCTCTGGTTTTGCCAGAAGCGGCTTAGTCATGCTGGCCACATGACCCGGAAAAACTGTCTGCGGACAAACGTAGTCTCCCTCGGCCAGTAAACTGACCCCAGAGTCGTTCGCGACTGGACTTAACTGTCAGGGGTCCTTTACCTTTACCTTTTTATCTGTAAGATACAGTCTACCCATTGAAGCTTCTATGTCAGTTGTGTTAGGACTTTGGAGGAACTGGCATAATGAGAGATGGATTCTCTGACATTGGATTTCTCTCTCTCTCTCTCTCTCTCTCTCTCTCTCTCTCTGACAACAGAGGGGTAGATCCAATCTATCCAGTGATGCCAAAGCTTGTCCTCTAGGCACCATTGGACTGTACTTTAAGGTAAGAGAGAAGGAACACCAGAGCAGGGGCTACATCCCTGTTTTGTAGCATAACAAATGTTAAGCGGTAGCTTATATGAAGAATGCAAAGTAGAATTGTCTGGCAGTGTGTGACGGATGGTGGATTTAAAAAGCAAGAAAACCGTTTGCATTCTAATCAGACAGTACAGGCAAAAATGGATTACGTTATCAATTGGAGCCTGAAATCTCTGGTCTGCTGTGCCATAAAAGCCTTTAGTGAGGCATAGAATTAACTGCATAGAACCAGCACTCAAGAATATAAATTCACTCGTTTTCTGCATAAGGGGAAGATTTAATTTGCTGTTTATTGTTCTTTTACCCCTACTCATTACTATCATTATTCATTATTACTCTTCTAAAGTGAGCAGACAATTAGACAAAATCAAGAGTAACAAGAGTAGCAAATTACATAATTAATTGTTAAATTGGTGGCAGCAATCTGACCTTATTTAGAGACCAAGAAAAAATAAATGCAATATGTATTTTCTCAAACTGATCTATATTGCTGAGGGCTTATGACTGGTAAAGCATGATCCTTGAATTTTGTGTATTTATGGAGCGGACAAAACTTTTACTGTAAAAGCACCACTTACCAAATGCACAGTTTTGCACATAGTTAAAGTAGCATCAGTAGCATACTGACAAGAACTTCAGGCCTTTGTAAAAACAAAAACTAACAACCAAAGATCAAATTGCAGGTGGTCACTATTAAGATTTGGGGTGGAATTCAATGTTGCAATGTGGTGGACATCCCATTGAAGCTTGCCAAATCATATGATCCCCTCTCTCCTTCCCCTGTGCTCATGGGAGTGACATTGAGATGGAAAAAGTAGTGTTTTTTTTAAAGAAAACAGGAAAGGCCTGAATAGACTAAGAAGAGAGAAATACTGAGGAGTTGTTGTTTCAACCAGTGTTAACCAGAAGTAGCAGGCATGGGTTCAAAACAGAAGCTAACACTAAAAAGCCCACATGGTTACAACAAAGCCTTTCTCATTCTACTCAATCATCTCCCTTTGTTTCAAACTGCCACTTTCTCTCAGGGTCTCTCCATCCCTGCTTTACACAAACATCTCCTGTTGTTTGAAATCACCATTGACTTTCTCAATGTTCCTCCAGCCTTACTGCATATTATCACTATCTAAAGGGGACATAGGAGCAAAGTGGGGCTTTGGAACATAGGAAGCTGTCACATACTAAGTCAGACCCCTGGTCCATCTAACTCTGCATTATGTATGCTGACTAGTAATAGTTTTCCAGGGTTTCAAACAGTCCTTCCTGGTAATGCTGGGAATTGATCCTATGATCATCTGCAAGCAAGGCAGATGTTTTGCCACTTACATATGGCCTGTAATCAAAGGCACTGTACTTGAAGAACAAAGAAAGTGAGGGAAATTAATTACAGGCAAAAGTGGTCTATCTGCACTTCACTTACCTCCTTTCAGCAGATTCCAAAGTGACATTTACAGTAATCCTGGTTCTTCCTTTTTTTTTTATAAACACTGGGCACCTGTGCAAAAGATCTGCTAATTAATTAGCCGTTTGGTAATGTCTGCTTTGAGAATAATTAAGGCACAATGCTGTGTAAATATACCCATGGTGGCACCATGGTTTTCATTTTAAATAGTAATCCCTCTTAGCACTATAAAGCATATTTCTCGTCAGGACTATGAAAGGGGAATGATATGATTATCTGACAGTGTCTATAAAACATCTATTAAAAGATAAACTTTTAAACCCACATGAAATAGTTTGTATAACTAGAAGCTTCGTGCAAGTTAGACACCTTAGTGGGGCATCTTTTCATGCCAGAGACTGGGACTACCAGTCCCAGAATCCCACATGGGAAATGGACCCTATGGGGAACGTGAATATGATGAAGGAAGGCACTCACCTTTTGTGAGCATTTATAAAAGTTCATTCTCTCTCGGGGTGAACAGTGAGATGCTCACACTCATGGCAGGTGTATGTGGGTCAGTTCATAAAGCCCAGTAAAAGTGATTTGGTATGTTGCTGCTGAAATTAGGAAAAAAAATTGGAATGAGAATTGGAGATTTACAGCTTGTGACACCATAAAGGAACATTTTCTAAAGATGTTCTATGGATGGTACATAACACCTAGCAAAATATTCAAAATGTATAAAACAAAATCCAAAATGTGTTGGAGGTGTAATCAAGCAGAGGAGACACTGCTGCACATTTGGTGGACCAGTAATAAAATTAAGAGCTTCCGGGATATGGTATATGAAGAGCTGAAGAAAATATTTAAACAAACCTTTATTTAAAAGAACCAGAAGCTTTTCTGCTGGGCATATTAGACTCTGACATTGAAAGTGAAAATAAGAGAATATTCCTGTAGAATATTCATGCAACATCGGCAGCGAGAAACTTAATTGCCAAAAAAAAAAAAAAATATGGGGAAAAAGAGATAGATTTTTTTGAAATACTTTATTGTCACTTGTACAACTTGTATACAGTGAGATTACACGAGCACCCCCCATTTAGCTCTCTTAGTCTTAGTCCCCTCGTTTACTGATGCACACCCACCAAACCCGAAAGTCAGTTGCCCTATTGTTATTTTTTCATTCAGCAGCCTAATAGAAGCAAAAAAAGAGTGGCAAGATAAATTATTTGATTACCTTGAATTGGCCAAAATGACGGATACAATTAGGGGACAATCTAAACAAAAATTCCAAAAAGTTTGAGGAAAATATAGAGATTATCTAAAAAAGCAGTGAGTCAAAATGGCTACATATAATTATAGTTCCGCTTTCTCATTCATTTGACTATGGCAGTCACATACTGCCTTTGGCACTCTTGCTAACTTTCTCTTTCCTGCAGTACTTTGTGGACAGAGGTACCGTATTTTTCGCTCTATAACACGCACCTGACCATAACACGCACGTAGTTTTTAGAGGAGGAAAACAAGAAAAAAAATTCTAAATGAAACAGTAGATGTATGATTTTTGTGGTTCATGCTGTGGCCACAGACATGTGATCTGATGGTGAGTTTGGGGTGACCCAGTGCAAAAATCCTGAGGATCCATGTGGATCCGTGCTTTGTAACCACGTTTTAAGTGGGGAGGGAAGGAAAAGCACTCAAGGGATAAGGAGCACGCGTGGGGTGGGTGGAGAAGCAGCTTTTCTGCGAGCTGAGCAGGGAGGGAAAGAGCACTGTTGCTTTAAAGGTATACTTAAGGTATTTGCCCTGTGCCTGGGGTTTTTTCCATTTAACAGTTTGCAGCCTTTTTCTTCTGCTCCTTGTTTTGAGGCAGAATAGATTTGAGCAAGTGAGGAGGACTTGGATTGCAGGGGATTTGCCATTAGCTATGTAAAAGCTCTCCTCCTTGCAGCCTTCTACTTTGTTTGTACAGGTGGCTACTGGTATCAGGTTCAGTTTGAGTGATAAGCAGCCACCAGCAGCAATAGAATGGAGCACAAAAAGCAGTAGGGGCACTAGGACCCAGACAATGCTCAAATCTATCCTGCCTGAAAACAGCTGAGAAGCGGGGGGATAGCCTTTTCTTTTACTTCCTGGTTTTCACTGCGCTCGTGGCTCAGAGCTCCAGGTTGGTTTTGGGTTTTTTTTGCTGCTGGTTGCTTAAACTTTATCCTTCCTGATCCAAGCCCTCCTGTCCCTCTGCAGCCTCATTGCTCCATTTAGAGAGCGCTGGGACCTTTGCTAGCTGAGGCTGCAGCAGCTGTTACTGGCTACTTTAAAAGCGCCTGCTGGCTTTGAACTGCCTGCCTTCTCCCGGCTTGCTATGGCTCCCGTCTGTCCCTCCTCGCGTGTAAGCGGCTGCTGCCCGCTTTGCTGGCATGGCTCTCCTTCCCTCCCTCCTCCTCAGCTCCTCCCCCTCCTCCTGGCTGTAAAGCAAGCAAAGCTAGAGCTGTGCAAAGCCCTGCAAGCGGCTCCGCTTTGCTTGACTGACGGCAGCCATGGCTCCGGTCGAGTGCATTCGCTCCGTAACACGCACAAGCATTTTCCCTTACTTTCTAGGAGCAAAAAACTGCGTGTTATGGAGCGAAAATTACGGTAAATGTGGTGTCTTGTCAGCCAAACACACAGCTCAACAGGAATGTGCATCTTCAGTCCTAAAATCTTCCAAAGCATTCGATGACAAGGTAACTACAAATTCAAGTCCATGGAGAGCGGGATTCTGCAGCCCGTATAAATTATTCAAATCAAGCACATCTGTATAGATTTGCTTATTTGGCTTAACATTTGTCTTCTGCTTGCCAGAGGGAGAGAAAAAAGCTGCACAGGATACTATAAATGCTACTGCAGAGCCTCTTTCCACAAAACAGCCTCACAGCCAAATGAGGGGGCCTGTCGGGCGTAGTTAGGCTTGTGAGGTGGAGGTTTCCAATTGCTAGGCTAGAGTGATACTGCAATTCTATATAGATACTAAAAAACAAGCATCTTTGAGGTCAATGGGGCTTACTTCCCAGGTAAGTAGGTCCAGGACTGCAGCCTAAAGGACATTTTCACTTTTTACAGCTCCATATATCAGCCCATGGATACTGGCTGCAGTTTCCTGGAAATTTCTTATGTACCCTATTTCTCCTTTGTTATTTCACTCAAACTGTCTCAACTGATTACTGTTTCTGCAAATACAAAACTGAGTTTTTCTCTAATTAGTTAGACTCTTAACTGCTTAGGGTAAAAACTCTAATTGTTGTTGTTTAGTCATTTAGTCGTGTCCAACTCTTCGTGACCCCATGGACCAGAGCACGCCAGGCACTCCTGTCTTCCACTGCCTCCCACAGTTTGGTCAAACTCATGCTGGTAGCTTCGAGAACACTATCCAACCATCTCACCCTCTGTCGTCCCCTTCTCCTTGTACCCTCCATCTTTTCCAACATCAGGGTCTTTTCCAGGGAGTCTTCTCTTCTCATGAGGTGGCCAAAGTATTGGAGCCTCAGCTTCACGATCTGTCCTTCCAGTGAGCACTCAGAGCTGATTTCCTTAAGAATGGATAGGTTTGATCTTTTTGCAAGTCCATGGGACTCTCAAGAGTCTCCTCCAGCACCATAATTCAAGAGCATCAATTCTTCGGCGATCAGCCTTCTTTATGGTCCACCTTTCACTTCCATACATCACTACTGGGAAAACCATAGCTTTAACTATACGGGCCTTTGTTGGCAAGGTGATGTCTCTGCTTTTTAAGATGCTGTCTAGGTTTGTCATTGCTTGTCATTGCTTTTCTCCCAAGAAAAACTCTAATAGATTTGTGCCATTTGCAGTGTCTTTACTGCTTCTAGGTTGTGGAATCCTTGTGAATTTGTTGCATCAATAGATTCAAGCCTGGTTATTCCAATACCATCTAAGGGGCATTGTCATGTACCCTTTCGCTGACAGATCAGTACTGGCATGTATAGAAATTAACCAAATGATGAAGGAACAAATGGTTGCTTAAGCTAGGCCTGTGACATAGAACAGTGCAGCTCTGTGCTCTCCGAAGATCTGTCGTTTCCTACAAATAGATGCGAAGATTGCTTTTTTTATTTTAAGGAAGAATGCCACCACATTCCGAATAGGGAGTCAGACGCAGCACAAGTGAAGAGAACAAGGAATGATCAAGGGCAGCAGGATAGGCTGCTATTGAAGGTTTGGGTTAATTGGTATGGGTGGGAAGTCTTTCCATCAGGCTTAAGCACTGAGCGTGTCTAAATAATGCCAAGAAAATTGAGTTAGAGAGAGTGTACACACAACAGTTAGGCACTGTGATGATTGCATTTCTGCTGAGATGGCCACGTCTCTAACGGAAATCATCTTCCTATTTATTCACGTGTGCAAGAAGGAAAGGACATCTGGAATTAAATCTGAAGCTGAGCTCAGGAGCTTGCATTAGGTGCCTCTAAGTCTAATGCAAGAAGACTGGTCTGATCAGGATTTGCTATGCATCTTTTTACTTCTAATTCAACGTGACTATTAATCTAAACCAAATGTTTATAGCTTCTCATTGATCAAATAGAAAGTAGAAAAGTGGCAATCCAAACTCATTAGGAGCAATCTTCTTTGTTAAGTTTTGGTAGTGCTCAAGGTAGCAATAATACTATGTGTGGCTGTTAAATAAATCTCTACACTCCAGCCCCATTTCAGAACTGAAGCTGCAATTGCAAATGATGGTCCCTCTGCTTCAGCAAAATCAGTCTGTCCCTGCAGTGGACAGAAATAAAAATGGTAAAGGCTATTCGTTTGGGCAGGAAAGATAACTCTCTTCCTCAGTACACAGGGCATGGATGCAAAGTAGTTATGGAAAAGTGCAAGAGCTTCTCATGGGTGGGGGTGAAAGATGAATTTGTTTTAAATGCATTTATACACAGCATTTGGTGGTTCTCAGGCTACTAAAGTATTGCATGCAAATAGACTTCGGCAACATGGTGATTGCCGGGTAAATGTCCTGGGAGTGCCTTTCTGCTAGGACAGATGACTCTAACAAAGCATGGCATTCGGTTCAGTGTAGAGGCCTTGTCAAGGTCATCCACATGTAAACTTTTGTTGAATCTGGACAACAAAGCAAAATGCCTGTCCCCCGCTTTGCATGGTCTGCATTCAGCTTTCTTTCCGGGGCAATTGCCTATACAGTGGTACCTCAGGTTAAGTACTTAATTCGTTCCGGAGGTCCGTACTTAACCTGAAACTGTTCTTAACCTGAAGCACCACTTTAGCCTATGGGGCCTCCTACTGCTGCCGCGCCACCGGAGCATGATTTCTGTTCTCATCCTGAAGCAAAGTTCTTAACCTGAAGCACTATTTCTGGGTTAGTGGAGTCTGTAACCTGAAGCGTATGTAACCTGAAGCGTATGTAACCCGAGGTACCACTGTATGTTGTTCTGATTCACAGCAGTATAATAGTGCCTGTGCACATTTTGTAGTCTATGGGCTCTTATTTAAACTTGTCCAAACATTTTGTTGTTGTCTGCCCAGCCTGCATAGCTTCTGTCATATATGCACTCTCCAGCTTTGCCCCTGCCATTTCTGTCTAGCTGCAATTGAGTCTTGGCTTTCTGGAAGGTAAGATCAGGTTCTACCAGAAGGTTCCCCTTGATTTGAGACATTACTGTCTTCTCTATCAACTGATCTCAAATCATTTCCCCAAATTGTAAATTAAATCTGTTTTCCTTTAAAACAGCAAAGTACTAGTCTGCGATTTCTCCTTGCTTCTGTCCCTGCAGGCAAAATTTATAGTGTTCTGCCACAATATTAACTCTAGGCACAAAACAGTTCCTTACAGCAGTCAAAGCTGCCTCATATTTATTATCCACCACAAGAAAATTATAGAAAATTCTCTGAGCTTCTGCTTCCAATCAATTCATGGGTAATGCACACTGCCCAGAGCATCCTTCTCATGAATAGCCAAAACACAGGTATCAAACTTTCTAACCCAAGAAGTAAACAGAATCACAGGCTCATCTGGGTTTTGGAAGAAAGGTGGAGGTTCTTTTTTCAAGGCATTAAGAACTGAAATTATAATTACCTCAGGTAGTCTACAACCACTCCAACTCTGCCCTCCACAACTCCCAGCATGCAGTTCACCTACTAGTCGAGTATCTAATGGTGCACATCTATAATTTACCATGAGCACAAGAACTCATGAGATCAGTGAGCAAAAGCCCCGGAAGGTGCTGCCTTGTTTGCGTGTTGAGTCCCACAGTTGCCACCCCCCAATAATTCGCACTTCACACATCAATTTTTGTTTGGGTTTTTGGCATAATTTTGGCCACAACTTTATTTAAATACAAAATATGTGAGTGGTTGCTTAGGCACTGGTTATGACTATCTGTCCATGCCCTCAGGGACAGAGCTGGCATTCCGGACACCAGCGGAAGCCAGAGGCATTCCGGACACCAGCGGAAGCCTTAGTGGGAAACAAGTATTGGGTGAGCAAATGAAGCTGGGCATCAGTCCCTCACTACTCACCCTCATGTTCCTTTGGGGCTTGCACGGCCCAAGTCCGATGCCAGGGACAAGGACGAAAAGAATGGCAAGCCCCTGGATTCCTTTAACGGAATTCCCTTCGCATCATTTGGAGGGGTAGGCACTTACCCCTCCAAGAACCACCTTAACCAATGCCTAACCGCCAACCTTACAAGTTGTGACGATTTGCTACGCAGTAGGCGAAAACCAATGGCACCAGCCAATCAGCCAATGGCAAAATTCCTACTGTGCCCCCGCACCAAGGCGGACGACACCATGACAGGCATAGCAAGGTCAAGCGATCAGGAAAACCTCCTATTAAAGGGAGGGAGGGCGGGTGATCCGAAAGCAAAACGGCCAAGAGGAAGTCCAACCCCTGGCTCCCTATATTTATAGACTCTACCCCTCCTCTGAATTTAGCAACATACAGAACTCCCCAGCAACCCAATATTAACCCTTTAACAGGCTTGGATTTTCTCAAATCTGCCTAGTCATGGCAAGGTGGCATGTTTCCCCAACCGCAACCCGTGCTCTCTGGTTATGGAGAACACGCTTTGCGTGTTGAGTCCCACAGTTGCCACCCCCCAATAATTCGCACTTCACACATCAATTTTTGTTTGGGTTTTTGGCATAATTTTGGCCACAACTTTATTTAAATACAAAATATGTGAGTGGTTGCTTAGGCACTGGTTATGACTATCTGTCCATGCCCTCAGGGACAGAGCTGGCATTCCGGACACCAGCGGAAGCCAGAGGCATTCCGGACACCAGCGGAAGCCTTAGTGGGAAACAAGTATTGGGTGAGCAAATGAAGCTGGGCATCAGTCCCTCACTACTCACCCTCATGTTCCTTTGGGGCTTGCACGGCCCAAGTCCGATGCCAGGGACAAGGACGAAAAGAATGGCAAGCCCCTGGATTCCTTTAACAGAATTCCCTTCGCATCATTTGGAGGGGTAGGCACTTACCCCTCCAAGAACCACCTTAACCAATGCCTAACCGCCATGGAGCCTCAAGCTCACCGCCAAACCACTCACAGCCCCAGCCAAGCCCTTAGCTTAGCCACCACTGCACCTAGCCAAGCCTCGTTCCCAGAGGCAGAAAGATGCACCCCATCAGCCCTAAAAAGGGGCGTAGCTTGAAACAGTATCGCCGGATGGGAAATCACATCACCATCCAACTCAAAAATCTTCTTAGCCACCGCAGAATTGATGCGTTTCCTGGCCCTTTCTGTGGCTGCCGGGCAACGACTGCCCAACCAAATGCGGCGTTGCAATAGCTTAGACCAAAATATCTTAGCTGACGACACCAATGTTCGCAGCATCTCCAAGTCACTCAAAATTGCAGCACGAAGTGAAAGACAGTCCACGGATACCAGGTCGTTCTCACCCAGCTGCACCACGATAGCCGTGGGCGGCCCTTCCAAGAGCAACTGCCTCCGAATCCTTGGCAGGAACTCAGACCAGCGCATTCCCCGCCTGGACAGCCATGACAGCTGCACATGTGGAGGGAAGCCGAGACCTGGACCCAGCCTGGACTGCCATGCTGCGACACCAGCCCAATGGATGATGCTGTGCCCTACCAACCAGATGCGAACAGCCGCCAGACCTGAGATAAACAAAAACAAACAGTATAAGAGTCCGAGAGTACTAACGAACATAGCCCCGAAAGGCATTCGACTTCCAGCGCCCCAAATCCTTTATCCTGGCGGCCGACAAACCCCAATGAGCAGCCGTTGTTGCAGCCCCAATCCTAAAGGAGTGAGGGGCGAAACCATCCGACGTGCCGTCACAAGCGAGAATCGCTTTACGCATCACCTGTGCAAACTGGCGTCTCGTTAGGGGCGACCCATTTTCATGTCTAAGCAGAGGCCCATCACCCGTGACGCGTACTGCTAAGTACTTACTGACATCCTTCACAGGGCAAGGGCCTGCCTCTCCCGTAGCAGGGAGACGAATGACGGCACCCCTACCCTTCTGATCAGTCTTAGAATTTCTGACTGTGACTCTCAATTCTGCGGGGGTTAGCTGCACATCCCTGAGCAAAAGGCCCCTGGAACAACCATCTCTGTTGTCTTCAAATACCAGTTCACCCACTCTCATAGCTCCAAAAAAGGCAATAGAAAAGGCAGCCGAGAAAAGGCGAGCCTCGTACCCCGACCAGCACACCACCCTCAGCCTCTTGCGCATCCTGCTCAACAAATCAAAGGAAATGGGGCACCGAGAGGCTGGCTGGGATGGACGAAGTCTGCCCCAGCCTTTGAGGGCCCTGCGCACAATAAACCTCGCACATGGGTCCTTATCATAAAATGTCTTACAGAAAAAGGCAGCCGCCTGTATCTTAATAGTTCTTGCTGCCCACCCCAATTGAAATAAATGTGCTAAATAACTCAACACCTGCGAGGAGGTGGGGGGGAACACCTTCTAAATTAGAGGTTGTCTGGCGCGAAAATGTCAAAAAATCGGTCCAAGCCTTTTTGTAAGATCTAAGGGTAGAAGGGGAAACCGAAGCCGCTACTCCCTGCAAAACTAATTGCTGCCAAGGTTCCAGAGATGATCCGGGAAATATTCCGGACGTATCCGTGCCTCTGGAACCAGAAGTCTGAACCGCTCCATCTGAAAACGGGACAGAGCATCAGCAATTTCGTTAGACACCCCAGGAATAAAACGTACAATGCTGTGGCTCAAATGTGCACAGCTGCTCCTATGAAAAAAGGAAATAACAGACAAGCATCAGCACAGACATCATTGTGACACTTCCTGATATAACCCTTGTCAGCGTCAGACTTCCAATGACCCGTATTCACAATCCTGTCTACTGACAGGCACCCAGTGTGCAGCCTTTGCAGCAGCACCCAATCGTAAGGAATGAGGAGTGTTCAGCGGTAAGCAAGCCGCAGGCTGTAATAACTGGTGCACGACGTAAGCACATTGATGCCGGGCTAACGGGAACCCATTTTCATGCACTAGGAGTGGGCCAGCCCCCAGGGAATAAAAAGCCAAATATTCTGTTATCCATAACGGGGCAAGGGCCCTCCTCACCTGTGGCGGGAAGCCTGATTATGGCACTCCTGCCCACTAAGTCTGTTTTAGAGTTACCAACTCTAATGACAAGCTCCAAAGGATAAGGAAAAGTCCTGAAGCAATAAGCCTCCAGACTCTCAGCCCCGTGCTGGCTCCAACAACCATTTTCCCAACCCTCAGTGCGAAAATGCAGTGGACTACTGAAAGGAGTCTCACCTTGATCTTTAACCCGCAGACAAGTTTTAACTTGTTGCAGATACTGCATAGGTAAAAATTGACCGACTTCCTGCCCACTGTCCTATGAGGTTGGAGCCTATTCCAACCTTCCAAGGCCCTGCGCACTGCAAACTTTATACAAGGGTCTCTGAAAAATAAAGCTTCAATGTAACAGACATTGCAGCGGACTGAATTCGGATAGTTATAACCGCATGCCCAATCTGCAGCAGGTGGACCAAATACTGCAGGATCTGCTCAGAGGATGGGGGCCAATTTTCCTGAATGGCCGAGAACTGCCAGCTTAAGGCTAAGAAATCCATCCAGGCCTTCCCATAAGAGGTAAAAGCAGAAGGGGAAATGGAAGCTGCCGCTCTCTGAAATTACTAATTGTTGTCAAAATGCCACAGGTCTGGAAAAGTCTGGCAATAGCTGAGTCTGGAGCCCAAGATCTGAAGCGCTTCATCTGAAAATCGGATAGTGTCAGCGTAATTTGGAGAGTAGAAAGCACAATATTAAACCTTAAGTGGCGCAGCTCGAAAGCATGAGCGGAGGAGCAGAGACTGTGCTACAGCATGAGGACTGTTTTGCCAAGACGCTCACCACTACCTGGTTATCAGACCAAAAGCAGATCCGATGGTCACTGAACTCCTCGGGCCACGTGAACTGCTACTACATTGGGGAAAACTCAAGAAAAGTTATGTCACATGATTGCCTCACCACACCAGGCTTGAGACCATAGCTTTGCACACCAGCAGCCCTTGAAATAAAAACCAAAGGGCAAAGATCCAGCAGCACCAGCATGAACCTGAAAATCCCTGAGCGGGTTCAAGGTATCCTGCCATGGCGAACTACTATTGCATACATTCAGGAATTGCCACCATCACCTGATATCTGCCCTCACCACACTTGGTAGGCATACACAAAGGTAAGGGGACCTCTGTCAGCATCGCCCTTGAGCCAGTGCCACCAACTGGACTCATCCACTTCAGCCCCAACTGGGCTAGGCGAGCTGGGTAGCACTTCCAGAGACCACCTTCTGCACAGGGACAGGTCAAAGTGCTGTGGACTCACAGCTTAAGAGTTGTGAGCACCGGATTCACTCCAACAAGAAGACAGTCGTCGCACAGCAGAGTACAGCAGAGTATATAAACAACTCAGAGAGCAGCTCTGTAGAATATCTTCTTTATTCTATCTACAACTATACAAACTATATACAGAGCTTAATAGGTCTAAGTATAAATAAATGCTGCACTGCACTGAGTGTCTGCAGCTGCCCTTAGCAGCAACCTTATCTCTACACATGATCTCTAACACTCAGTCTCTCTCCCTCTCCGACACTGACTGACTGACTGACTGATTTGGTGCTGGAGCAGAATAAGTAGAGACCAGAACATGCCTCCTCCTCTCTGGAGAATCAGCATACTCCTCAGGAGATTCTTGGATATGGGAGGGGTGAAATCTGGGCAGCCTGGCCTAGTGGGAAGATTAGTTAAGTGACCCAGCAAGATCTGATCTGGTGAAGCATCACTTGCTACAGAGGAAGTATTACAAATTAACTTCCTTCAAGGCAGACAGCTTCTCCATAGCCAAGTGGTATGTTTTAGCAACGATATCCAACTGGATCCCTAAATAAAATAGGAATAAGGGCAAAAGGTATTGAGCTATTGCTTGCCAGCTTCCAGCCCCCGCTTAGGCAGGGGGCATCTTGTGCTGCCATCATGATATGTAAATTTACAGGGCCGACGCTGGCCAGAACCCCTAAAGAAGTCCCAACCAAGCTGCCGCCAAGCCAGCTTCCTTTTCAGACACACACTCTGTGCAATGCAAAAAACACACTCCGTGCAGTGCACACACTCTCCATGCAATGCAACTACACACTCCGTGCAATGCAAAAGCACGCTCTGTGCAATGCAACTACACACTCCGTGCAACGCACACACAAACCCTCCGTGCAATGCAACTACACACCCCGTGCAATGCAAAACACACTCCCTGCAATGCACACACCCTTCATGCAATGCAACTACACTCCATGCAATGCAACTACACACTCCGTGCACTGCACACCCTCTGTTCAATGCAACTACATACTCTGTGCAATGCACACACACTCCGTGCAATGCAAAAAAAAACCAACAACACACTCTGTGCAATACAACTACACCCTCCATGCAATGCACACGCACTCCATGCAATGCAGCTACACACTCCCTGCAATGCACACACCCTTCATGCAATGCAACTACACTCCATGCAATGCAACTACACACTCCGTGCACTGCACACCCTCTGTTCAATGCAACAACAAACTCCGTGCAATGCAACTACACCCTCCGTGCAATGCACACACACCCTCCATGCAATGCACACACCCTCCGTGCAATGCAACCGCAAATCTCCTAGCAATGCAATGCAATTGCAGCCCGTGCAGCGCCGTGCTCTGCAACGCACAGAGCAAACTGCAATGCGGGCACGCAAGGGTGCTTTCTCCCAGTTGTATATTGCAAACATGGCGCCCGTTACATCCCTCGCAGTGAGGTAACCACCAAAAGGACTTAAGTGTCCAGGTAGAGCAATGGGGGAGCATGCAGCTGTCCCATACAGGGACCAATCCTGCAACCTAGGCATTACCGGCACTATCCGCTGACCCAGTGAAACCAATGCTTCATGGACCACATGGGGACACTATTGAGGCCGGAAACGCTTCCAGGCCATCCAATTCTAGGGCAAGGCCCTAGGATCACCTGCTAGGCCAGGCATAAATGTTTCCAGTGAAATAGCAGAGTTGAGGTAGCTCACAGCTTGTCCAGGTACCCCTGCTTGCCCTTTTAGAGGGAAGCACCCCTTCAAGAATCCCAAAGTTCTTTTATCACAAATGGGCCGAACTACCCAGCAACAGAATAGCTCAAAAGGAGCAGTTTGTTTTGTTTTGTTATAACAATGGCTAAGAGGGGTATATGAACCCTGTCTCCCAGGTCCTAGTCCTGCACTTTAGCCACTAAGCCACAATGGCTCATCTCTAAAATGGCAGTCGCCACTATCAGGGCAAAACAAACTTAAAGAAAATAAACTTGTTCAGAAACAGCATAGTTCAAGAGCATATACAGAGTGCTCATAGTCCTTGGAGGCACAGGGAGCCATAAAGCCAACCTTTGGAGATACTATAAACGAAAGTGATACCAGCTAAGCTGGGAACAGCCCTGACTAGCCCCACAATTTCAACAAGAGAAATGGGGGAAACCTTTTTGCGAAAGAAAGCCCCTAACGGGGGCTCTCTCCCTATTGGGAAAGGCAAGCCACAGATACAGGGAGAATCTTCCCACAGGGCAGGGTAAGGGGTGGGGTGGGAAATCGAACAGGAAAAGGGGGGAATTAAATTATTTAAGGGACTAGAGAGGATTAAAGGAAAGGGGAAATAAAGAAATAAAGAAATGTAACCAGACAATGAGAAGATTGTCCAAGTGCTCCATGTGATCTGAAAGCAAAACGGCCAAGAGGAAGTCCAACCCCTGGCTCCCTATATTTATAGACTCTACCCCTCCTCTGAATTTAGCAACATACAGAACTCCCCAGCAACCCAATATTAACCCTTTAACAGGCTTGGATTTTCTCAAATCTGCCTAGTCATGGCAAGGTGGCATGTTTCCCCAACCGCAACCCGTGCTCTCTGGTTATGGAGAACACGCTTTGCAAGCACAGTTTTATGTTTTAACTAGGGCTGTGTGAGGCTCCTGATCTGATTTGGAGGATTACATGGAGATCTGGATCCAAATCTGATTTAATATACTGAAGTCACAAGATTTAGTCACGCACGCACACATGCACAATACTAATAAAGACAGACACAGAAAACAGAACAGATGTAAATAAAATGCAAATATAGCATTATACACTAAGGCCACAATAAGGGCAGGAGGTAGTGAGTGATGCTGCCACAGTAAGCACTAATAAAACACAGACAACAACAACAACAACAACAACAACAACAACAACAACAACAACAACAAAATTAATATAAGGATGAAACTGAGACTTATTGGTAAAATATAGGAAACAAAAAGGTATAAGGCTTGGTGGGGTAGTGTGAAGGGAACAAAACACAAAGTGAACAAATGCCACCAAACTCTTTCTATTAGACAGAACTTAGAAAAGAGTGAAGACAGTGCAAGTTTGCTGCATTTTCAGACCACTCCCCCTACAAGCACTGTGATTAGAAAGTATTGGGTGAGATTCCAGTCCTGGATTAGAAACTAGAGCACTCAATGGGCAAATGCCAGCTGCTTTCCTCCTCCTTTCCCCACCCTGTTGCTCTCTTTATGTTGTGGTGTAACTAATAATTGCAACACTTTGGAGGCAGTCTGTCTGGCTTTGTAGCATGGGTAGTCAAACTAAGGCCCAGGGCCCGAATCCAGCCCAATTGCCTTCTAAATCTGGCCCGCGGATGTGGGGCCTGCCTGGTGTTTTTACATGAGTAGAATGTGTGTTTTTATTTAAAATGCACCTCTGGGTTATTTGTGGGGCACAGGAATTCGTTCATCCCCCCCCCAAAAAAAAATATATAGTCCGGCCCCCCACAAGGTCTGAGGGACAGTGGACTGGCCCCCTGCTGAAAATGTTTGCTGACCCCTGCTTTATAGAGACTGGTTTTTAGTTGCTGCAAATTGATTTAGGTGCCCCCAACCCACTCTGTAGTTATTTGTAGTTGCCTCAGCTTAATCTAGAACTGCCACAAATTGGCCTGCTTTGGTTTGGAATTTTGAGAAATTGGTTGCAAAGTCCTAGTTTTAACTGTATTCCAAGAAATAATTTATAGTCTTTAGCCAAATAGGAATTGCATTGCCATGCTCCCCTGTGGAAAGTTGAGGAGGATGTTCCATTCCCCTCATGTAAAAAAAAACTTGGTGCTGCACACCAATATCTGATATTCATAAATTTTCCCCCTTTGTTGAAAACGAAGAATTGTATGAAAAGTATACCAGTGCAATTAAATGGAACTCATGCACCCCTCTTCCATCTGACAAAAAGGAGCACTATCAGAGGTAATGCATGAACAGGTTCCAAGTAAAAGTCTGGTGCATGATTGGCTACCCATTTTTCTAATACACCAGGAATGGATATTACTCCATTACTTCGGGAGAAGCTTTGCACTCATTCATGCAATGGGCTGTAGAATGACAGCAGAGAGGTTATTATTGTGCACATCTAAAGTAACACACTTCTTGCTCTTAGTGAGGCACAGGATTTTTTCTTCCTCTTGGCTGTTCTCTGACTCTTCCCCCACCCCATGCCTTTGAAGTTTTGTGCCATTATTCTATGCAATGGGAGCCTGTGGTGTAGCCTTTATGCAAGTTTGTAGCTACAGGTGCAGTAACAGTTAGATGAGGCCAGTTGCTACATGCAACAATGGGTTTCACATTATCTTCTTCCTAAATGATGCTGACGGCTATCATTTTCTGACCATTATCTGTACACAAAGGCAACCTTTCAGAAGCAACCTTTCAGAAGTAGGAAAGCGTTGTTTTCTGTTCTGACCTTTATTTGTTGCATGCAGCACGGTTTCCATTCTGCTGCAGTTCATATTCCACCCCAAACTATCACTGCTGCAGTGAAAACATTACATAATTTACCTAACCTACATAAATTGCTGCCATCACGGTATGGCACTCCATTCATTTCAATGTAAAGGAAACACCATGCAGCGGTGGTCTTGCTTGGAAACTGAAAGCAACAACAACTGTAAATATAATTCCTATTTGCTGGATTGATTTCTGTTCAAGACATGGTATGAATAAACAATTTCTACTTGTGCTTCAGTTTTCATTGGAATTCTATAATACCTCTACTCTTAGTAGTTGGCAGTAAGCCTCATTGAACTTGATGGGAATTTGATGAGTAAACATGCTTAAGATTGTACAATGAGGCACTTACTTAGCCCAGCAAATATTAATAACATTAAAGAAAGAAATCTGGGAAGCACAGATAGATAATTAACAATAAAAATTAATAATGCAGAAACTAGAGGCATACATAAGGGTTTAATTGTTATGAATGGATTTACTGTGGACTGACTAATTTGAATTTTTGAAGGGGCTATATCAGTGGCTTCATTCTATTGGAGTGTGGCTAGGCATTAAAAACACACACACTAGGATCAGCTTCTTAGGTGACAAGAGTCATGGAGAATTATGTTGTGGGGATTGTTCAATATTTATCAGGATCACAGGCCAAAAGGGACGTGTGATACCAGTCTCAGAAGGCTTATGATTCGACAGCGGGCAGCATATGGTTTACATCATTGCTGTTCAATTAAATTGTGCAGCAGGCCAACCTGTCATGCTGCCCTGGAGGCTACCATCTGCCCTGTTTCACTCACTGAGGTTCCAGTGAGTCTGAAGGAGCCTACTGGCAGCATAAAATGCCTAGAGATCAGCATGCAATGCATAGACCACTGAACCCCAGAAAGTAGTTCATGGGCCGCAACCAGCACTGCTGGAGGGGATCTAGTTATCCCCCTTGTACCTCTTTGGAGTGCAACACAAAGGCTTCATTTCGTGCCAGAAAGTATGGTGCTGGAAAGTCATGGCCACTCCCAGAACATGGTAGGTGGACATTGTTGGAAACTGAGGAGGAAAGCCAAGAGACATTCTCTTAATTAATCAATGTTTTTTGTATGTACAGTGGTACCTTGGGTTACATAGGCTTCAGGTTACACACTCCGCTGACCCAGAAATAGTACTTCAGGTTAAGAACTTTGCTTCAGGACAAGAACAGAAATCGGGCTCCGGTGGCGCGGCGGCAGCAGGAGGCCCCATTAGCTAAAGTGGTGCTTCAGGTTAAGAACAGTTTCAGGTTAAGAACGGACCTCCGGAACGAAGTACTTAACCTGAGGTACCACTATATAGCAAATCACACTCAAATGAATCTGCCCATCTCTAAATTTTCCGGAGCCATAAGAACCTAAGAATAACCTGCTGGTTCAGGCTGGTGGCCCATCTAGTCTAACAGTGAGCAACCAGATGCTTGTGGGAAATCCGCAAGCAAGATTTGACCACAAGAGAACATTTTCCTCCCATGGTTTCCAGCAACTGGTATTGGGAAGCATTGCTGCCTTCAACTGAGGAATTAAGAGCATAGCCATTATGGCTAGTAGCCACTCTCCTCTATGAGTTTTGCTAATCCTCTTTTAAAACTGCCCAAGTTGGTGACCATTACTGCCTCCTGGGGGAACAAGTTCCATAGCCTGACTATGCACTGTATGAAGAAGTATTTTATTTTATCTGTCCCAAATCTTCTGGCCAGGGATGTTATCATTAAACGTTTGCTTAGGAGGGTACTGGTGGATCAGCTACTCTTGGATGAAATCCATTATCTTGACCCTTACTAGATTTGGGCCTGACTTTGGGACTGAATTGGTCTTATCCTGATGGATAATATTATCAGACGAGAGAAAGGGGGAGGGTGATCCTGTGACTCTTCCTTGATCCATTGATTCCTTGATTCCATTGAGATTCCTTGATCTCTCAATGGGTTTTGATATCATCAGCCATGAGGTCACCTGGGGTTCCTCTGGGAGAAAGGCAATGATAGAAAATCTAATAATAAATAAATAATCTTCTGGATCATCTTTGTGCCTGTTCTTCAATGGTTCAACTTTTACCTGTAGGGCTGGTTCCAGAAAGTAGCACAGGGGGACTATGTGTTGAGCTCCTGGCAATTATGCTATAGAGGGCATTATTTTGTACCTAGTGCTATTTAACATCTGTATGAAGCTGTTGGGAGTATATGTTATATTTATATTTGGTTTTCTGTACACTATACACATGACCAGTATATAAATGTTCTAAAATAAAGTTTAGGCAATGGCATCTCTAAGAACTAAGGCACTGGAGTTATTCAAGTGCCCATTCAATTTATAATTATATGTATTTCAGGTTGATACTTTTTAATGTGAATGCCAAACAGGACACATCTTTAATTAGGATTTGAAGATAGGATGTTACACACCAGCATATCTATATATCTAAGCATTCTGATGAACTGGAAAATGAAGATAAATGGTGTCACCTTTAACAAATACATTCCAGTGAACAAGGAATAGCAGATGATTTATATAATCATGCATTTGCAAAATAATAGTGTTTTAAGCTAATTTTGAATCTCTGAAAACGAGAGCAACAAAATTAAAACTGTACAGTAATCTGACATTGTATACATACATTCTTGTGGAATTTACTTTGCCAAGCAATCTAAGAAATGTTTGAAATAATTTTTTTTTATGAACTTGGTGTACATTTGGAGTATAAATATCAAGTTTCTGGTGGGCACAGGCATGAATTAAACTAATCAGTCACTTTTTCCCCTGATGGTTTCAACCTCATTGTTTAATTATTTCAATTCTCCCCAACATCAGACACCTGCAGTCCAAAGTGAGAGGGAAGAGAAGACCAAAGCAAATTATTTTATAGCAGCAAATGGAAGGCATCTATGAGGCAGGGGGGGATGGCTCAGCATATTGTGCCCATGTGAATGCACAAACATTCAGGAAATGTAAATAATTTTAAAATAAATAAATACTAGGCAAGCAATTGAGAGAAAGAAGGCTGAAGAGAGTTTTAAATTAAACCAGAGCTGAATGCGTTGAAATACCCAGGCAAATCTCAGCAAAAATCACATTTCCTGTCTAAGCCACATTTCCTGTCTAAGCCAGAATTTCCCAGCCTACTGGCCTCCAGATACTTTGGACTCAAACTCCCTTCGGTCCCAGCCAACATGATCAATGGTCGGGGATGCTGGGAGTTCAAAAGATCTGGAGGGCATACAGGTTAAGGAAGGCTGCCTTAGAAGTTTATTGGAGGGAAGGTAAGTATCAGATCAGCTAAAAGGCAAGTGGTTATCTAAGTTTGCTCTTAAAAAACAAACACACACTTTGAAAGGTTTAAGCTGATTTAGTGCTGTTGACTTCTAGTGGGACTAAATCCGCTTAATTTAATCTAAGGGTCAGTTTCCCATGGTTTACAAATATTCATTTGTTTCTGTCTACCCTGATGCAGCTCTAGGGATTGTGATTACTCTCAACACTTTAACATGTAATTATACATTATAGAGTCATAATGTTCAAGGTTGTGACAGTTTGTGGCCACCACCTCTGTTTCCATCACACACACACACACACACACACACACACACACCTGAAGAATGTATCTGAAGAAGTGTGCATGCACATGAAAGATCATACTGATAAGAAACTTAGTTGGTCTCTAAGGTGCTACTGGAAGGATTCTTTTTATTTTGTTTCAACTACGGCAGACCAACACGGCTACCTACTGTAACTACACACACACAGGTCATCGTCACAAGTCTCATGCCTAAAACATGTAAAACACAGATTCCGCCTGAAAGATCTGGGCATATGCATGGAACCTTAGCTCCTACATTTCCAAAGAGAGAAATGATGCGAGTGTCCTTTGCCTATCAATATGGCTTTAATAGGTTTATGTCTCCCTCCTAATATAACAAGAGTCTGCCACTTACACCCTCACTCATCTTTCCACAGCTGTTTTCTTTCCCCTTTCTAGCATATGAGAGTGGTGATTTATTTCCAGGCCAACAATTCTCCCTAAGAACATAAGATGAGCTTGCTGGATCACACCAATGGCCCTTCAAGTCCAGCACCCTGGACTTCAAGGCTTTCCAATTTCAGAAGCACCCTGTGTGATGCCCTTTAGCCAAAATCACATGCAACGGTGGCAAAGAAAAACAAAATTATTTTGTTGCCATCACCATCAAAGAGTAACCTGACACATGAGCTCTGTGTGTGTTCAGTTTGATTCATTTAAAGTTTTCTACCACATGTGCTTCTCATAAAGCTGCCAAGCCCTTGAGTGACACGCTCTCTCTTTTCTTAGTTCTCTATTTTTCTTCATATAGCCAAACCGTTTTTTCTGCTCACATGATCTACACACCATACATTTAAAGGTGCTCCAACTTCAGCTCTGTTAGGCTTTCCTAACAACTCTCAGACCCTTAATGAACTACAGTTCCCATGATATATTTTTTTTTGGGGGGGGGAGCCATGACTGTTTAAAGTGGGATAAGAGTGCTTTTCAGCATAGAGTGTGGATGTGACCCAGTTTTCAATCTTTTGAACATCATTTTGTGACATTTTGCCTGGTCTAATAAATCCTCTAAGGTGGATTTGCTTGCTTTTTAAAGAGACTCCCAGTGTTGTTTGACCTGAGTTGGCAACTTTGACTGGTTTTTAATGTGGCACGCAGAGAAAATATGAATTGTCATAGGTAAAATTGTGACATTAACATATGAGAGTGCTGGAGGTGAAATAGTTAAACCAGTTACCCAATCAGAACCCAGGGGGGTGGAGTCAGAGGGACTATAAAACCAGCTCTGGGAGGGGTGAAAGGGGAGTTCGTTGGGAGTTGGGTGGTTGGTTGGAGTGGGAGTGAATTGGGATAGAGTCTGTGGGTAGGTTGTTAGTGTAGTGAAATAAGCTGAGTCAGGAACTGTTAGGGGCTAGGAAGACAAGGAAATATCTGAGAGATGGTTTAGTGAGTGAGAGCAGGTAGCGGAAGTTATAAGTCTGAATAGGCACCCCATGATTGTAGTTGATCGATGCCGTTTATGAAACCACACGCTTGTTAAACTGCAATAAATAAACAGCAGTTTATGTTCCAATTTAACCCTGACTGGACTCAGTATTGTACCAGGTAGGGCCTGGGTGGTGGCAGTGAGAAATAAAGTGGTGGCACAGGGATCAATAGACAGTGAAACATCCGGGGACCCTGTGTGATCGCCACACAAATAGCTAAGGGGCCATCACAGAGAAGGACCAGGTGGCTACATAGCTTACTAGTCTAGGAGTAAGCATAGCAGAAAAGCCTTCCAAGCAGAAGTTAAAGTCCAGGAAGGATGCTTGGGGGGGGGGGAGGAGCAGGCAGTCCTATGCATGCATACAAACACTGTGGGGTGATGCTGAGGCTTGCTCTGTTGGTGTGCTATGTGGAATAGAGACTGGGCTGTGCCAGTCTAGTGCATTGATTTCGATTACAGGGCTTGTCTTCTATATCCAATGTCTCATAACACTTCTAGTTGAGTCTTTCCTAGACCCCTCCCCTCAGTTTCTGAATTTGTTCAACCGCAATTGGAAATAGCAAATGTACAAATACTTTTCAGTAATAGTTCTACTGTTCATTAAGCCTGTTTCAGTCTCGTAAATGTTATTTGCTGAAACGATTAACATTTTCAGAAAATAAAAGTAAGTATAAATGAAACATAAACTTAATCGCGCATAATGCTTTTATTATAGACTAAACATTAAACCTAGTCATTGTTTGCACAGTAGAAAGCACACTCTTGAGACAAAGAAATTTTATTTCATTTACTTTCTTTTTTTTCTTTTTTTTTACTATTGATGGATGATTTCACGTCCATTATTAAAAACAAAGATTGTTTAAAGTAGGGCCTTGATACACGCCAATCAAGCTAGGACTCTGTAGCTGACAGTTTAATCAGGCACTTACTTTGCACTTCACAATTTAAATGTTGTGAATAATTAATTTTAATTACTCAAGTGTCACTTAATCAGAATTCTCTTATGTGGTGATAATCATCCTAGTCATTCCTTTTTCTCACACATACTTAAGTGAAATTACACATGCATATAATCTCCAATGCTGAATACTCTCACTCTTTCAGCTAACTTTCTTGTTAACCTTTCGTCACCAAATGAAATGACAAATAATTTTAAACCACCATCGATGCTTTAGCTTGCAGAGTATTGTGATACATACACTCATCAGCTTTTAAAAATATCTGACAGTGCAATCTTCTGCATGTTTTCCCCCCCAATAATATTTATTAAGTTTCAAACAAATACAACACATACTGTAAAACCAATGAGACAAAAATAAAAGGAAAAGAAAAAAGAAATAAAACAAATATAACAAATAATAACAAAAAATATAACCACAAACACATAAACAGTAAAAGTTAATTAATTAATTAAACTTCCAACTTCATAAACATATTACTTGACTTCCTCTAATCTCTTCCATCTGAATTTCCTTGTAACTGAATGTAGCAGTTTTCCAATATCATTATTCAAAAATCCTCTGCATGTTTACTCAGAAGTAGGTCCCATTGCTTCTGGATAGCTAGGAGACTGCTGTGACTGCCTTTGCTCAGTGTCAGCTAATGCATCAGCGATGTGTCTTCCTGGAGGTTTATGACCTATAGGAAAATGGCAGGAACAGGGTGAGAAGCAGTCCTTGGATCAATCAGGGAGGTAAGGTTGCTCACTGGTTTAGACCAAAGTGACAACCGTTCAAACATCAAAGGTTGGGGGTTGAATCCTGCCCACCGATTGGAAGGGCAGGATTCGGAACATTGGGGACAAGGTCATGGAACCGTGGTGGCTAATGTTGTTTCTGTGATGTCCCGGTTAAAATGGGACACATCGAGAGTATGCCATCATCTTCCTCTGCTCCTCTGTCTGGTGGAAAAACAAGCTCAGCTCAATCTCTGATTAAATCCCAACTCCCAAGAATCTAGGGGGGGGGGGAATCTGGCACACAGGAATCTGGGAGATCCCTGTTCGCCCATAATGTAACAATATTATTTGGATTCCAACGGTGTTTAATTAGGATATTGAAGTTTTAATTTCTATACTCTTGTGTCTCTTAATCTTTGCGTAATGTTAGTTATAACATTGTAAATTGTGTAATGATTCCATTATTATAGTGTATTGTAAATTGCCTTGGGGGGCCATGTTTGGGCTGAAAAGCAGTCTAGAAATGTTCAAATAAATAGATGGTGCTTACATCCAGGTAAGGATTAATTTATTTGCTCACAATTACACCAATTGTCAAGAGTAGGTGAAAAAAAATGTTTGCAATTAAAATCTGAATAATACCTATGACGCAAATGAGCCTGATAATTCAGACTTCTTGGGTCTTTGCAAGAGTGTTGCCCTGCATCAAAAGTTCCTTTGATTGCTGCTTTCCTGTTAAAAGCAAAGTATCAGGTTTTAGGGAACCCCAAGGTTTATAAGAAGAACAAGCCATTTAAAGTGGGGGAGCTCAGAGGCCAGTGAGGACCTGTGCATGTTCCCTGCAAGGGACTAAGCATGTTGCAGTGGGTTGCTTTTTGTTGTTGTTTAGTCGTTTAGTCATGTCTGACTCTTTGTGACCCCATGGACCAGAGCACGCCAGGCACTCCTGTCTTCCACTGCCTCCCGCAGTCTGGTCAGACTCATATTTGTAGCTTCGAGAACACTGTCCAACCATCTCGTCCTCTGTTGTCCCCTTCTCCTTGTGCCCTCCATCTTTCCCAACATCAGGGTCTTTTCCAGGGAGTCTTCTCTTCTCATGAGGTGGCCAAAGTATTGGAGTCTCAGCTTCACGATCTGTCCTTCCAGTGAGCACTCAGGGCTGATTTCCTTAAGAATGGATGTATTTGATTTTCTTGCAGTCCATGGGACTCTCAAGAGTCTCCTCCAGCACCATAATTCAAAAGCATCAATTCTTTGACGATCAGTCTTTATGGTCCAGCTCTCACTTCCATACATCACTACTGGGAAAACCATAGCTTTTACTATATGGACCTTTGTTGGCAAGGTGATGTCTCTGCTAGAGGATCCCAATTTTTAGTTGTGCTATACATAGAATTCTTTTATGGCACTTTCAGCATCATTGCTGGTGCCACAGGAAGGATAAAGATGAGTGAGCAAAACCCACTTTCACTTTGGAGGTAGGCAGATATTATGGGCTGGGGGCAAGCAGGTTCCTCTCTCAATCAGCAAGTGGGACTGCATATAAAGGTGTGCATCATAATGAAACCCACAATATCCTTTGGGGAAATGAAATGTCCCAGATCTATGCTGCATACTTGCTACCATCTCTGGAGCAAGCAGCCTGGTGGGAGCAATTTGGGCGCTCGTCTCACTTTATTGACCGAGGGAGCCGGCGTACAGCTTCCGGGTCATGTGGCCAGCATGACTAAGCCACTTCTGGCGAACCAGAGCAGAACACGGAGATGCCATTTACCTTCCCGCCGCAGCGGTACCTATTTATCTACTTGCACTGGCGTGCTTTCGAACTGCTAGGTTGGCAGCAGGGTACAAATAAATCAAATGAATGACTGAATAAAGTAGGCATACTGCTCATAGCTTTCAGATGATGAACAGAAGTTGCTAAAGTATTGGCTTTACTGCCATTAAGAAAGTGCCTGGGATTTTCAAACCAAGATTTTCTCAGTCTGTAACATATTTCACCTTAGCTGCCCCCCAAAATAGAGTACCATAAATGATTTTTTTCCCAAAGTGCTAATTGATTGTGGTTGTATTAGATTAACTTTCAATAACTAGTATTTTCATTTAAATATGAAGGTTTTCTATTCTATCACTCATAGTCCCAAGAAAATTTAATTGGGTATCTATTCATTTAACTGTGCAGGTGGGTGGGTCGGTGCATGTGTGTGTAGAAAGGACTTTTATTCTTTACCATTTTGAGATTTTAGAGAAATCCTGGGCATTCCTAGTGTCCATGAATAACATTTTCCTTTTCTAAAAAAAAAAGCCTTTGTGACATTTTATTTATAGTCAACGCACATCTGCAGTTCTTCTTACTTAATCAGTAATCAACACCGCTCTCTAGATGACACTGCACCATTCAGCCACACTAACTGCAGCATGAAGCTGATTTACATTCAAGTCTGCAGCACCCAAAGCAACTTACATTTCTCATTTCTGATCATGAGTTTCATTTCCCATTAACTGTGTCACAATGTGCCATTCTGCTGATTTCCTATTTAAGTGTAATATATGGCAATAGAGAGTTTCTAACGCTCCCCCCTTATTCTAGACATTTCCCCATGTGCTTTGTATAGTTCTTTCAACTATTTGTAATACGCTTATTTTCTTTAAAATAATTGGATGTGCATTAGGACGAAAGTGACTAAAGGCTTTGAGCATTTCATTTTTTTTGCTATGAAGAGGGTTAATGGATTTTATGACATTATGGAAACTGCTAGTTTGGGGGTATAGAAATCATTATGTGGTCAATGAGGAGACTGATGACTTTATCTAACTTGCAGAATGCCATCCTATTGACTTAGTGTATTGTTTTTCCATTGCATGATTCTAGCTGCCTTTTCATATAATGCTACAGAACATTCTATTTTCATAATAGCCATGAAAATACATGCTGTTGCATAACACATGCCAGGAACAAGCCGAGCTAAGTCTCACCTCCAGATTTCTGTGCAAGTTCTAACTTAACAACTAAGCATACATATTTAGTATTCTTTCACTTGTTATTTTAAGATTTATATGTTTTTATATATATTAAAAAAGCTTTCATTTTTGGCATTTTGTCGAATGAATAGTTTCCTGGCAGCTCTGTGCTGTGACTGATCCAATAGATATCCAACATCTCCAGGTAGGAACTGGCACAGTCCCAAGATATGCTCTGGGATCACAGGATTAAGCCACTTTTGCTGAAGCTAAGGAGGTCTGGGTCTGTATGGGAGCCAAACCTCATGTACAATGCCTTGAAATCCCTGATGAAAGAAAAATGTGCTAAATGCAGGACTTTTTTTTTTAGCCAGAGCTTGCCGGAACTCAGTTCTGGCACCTCTCAGGTGGACACCATTGCCATTCTAAGAGAACAAGGGAGGTGGTCATGGTGGGTTCTGACACCTCTTTTTATAGAAAAACAGCACTGACTAAATATAGACATAAATCCAGGTAGTTTAGTCCATGCCTCAGTGGAACAAATATCTGGGGCTGAGTTATGTCACAACTTTCACTTGTGCAACAGGACTTCCCTGCCTTTTCCTCCACCTTCACACCTCTTCTGCCCCCAATCTGCTCTGAAGGGGTGGGAGATATGAAGGGTTGTAGGGGTGTGCAGAGGAGGAGACAGAGGGAGTGATCTACTGCATGCACTTCCTTCTGCAAGAGGAGTGCTGTCACTGGCTACAACCCATGGAGGGTAGGCAATGCTGACAATGGAATCAACTCACCAGGCTGGAACCAGTGAGACACAAAGTGAGAATAATAATAATAATAATAATAATAATAATAATAATAATAATAATAATTTATTATTTATTATTTATACCCCGCCCATCTGGCTGGGCCTCCCCAGCCACTCTGGGCGGCTTCCATAAAAACCAAAAATACAATAAAATATCACACGTTAAAAACTTCCCTGAACAGGGCTGCCTTAAGACGTCTCCTGAATGTCAGGTAGTTGTTTATCACTTTGACATCTCCTGGAAGGGCGTTCCACAGGGCGGGCGCCACTACCGAGAAGGCCCTCTGCCTGGTTCCCTGTAGCTTTGCTTCTCGCAATGAGGGAACCGCCAGAAGGCCCTCGGCGCTGGATCTCAGCGTCCGGGCAGAATGATGGGGGTGGAGCCGCTCCTTCAGGTATACTGGACCGAGGCCGTTTAGGGCTTTAAAGGTCAGCACCAACACTTTGAATTGTGCTCGGAAACGTACTGGGAGCCAATGCAGGTCTTTCAAGACCGGTGTTATATGGTCTCGGCGGCCGCTCCCAGTCACCAGTCTAGCTGCCGCATTCTGGATTAGTTGTAGTTTCCGAGTCACCTTCAAAGGTAGCCCCACGTAGAGTGCATTGCAGTAGTCCAAGCGGGAGATAACCAGAGCATGCACCACTCTGGCGAGACAGTCCGCAGGCAGATAGGGTCTCAGCCTACGTACCAGATGGAGCTGGTAAACAACTGCCCTGGACACAGATTTGACCTGTGCCTCCATGGACAGCTGTGAGTCCAAAATGACTCCCAGGCTGCGCACCTGGTCCTTCAGGGGCACAGTTACCCTATTCAGGACCAGGGAATCCTCCACACCTGCCCGCCTCCTGTCCCCCAAGAACAGTACTTCTGTCTTGTCAGGATTCAACCTCAATCTGTTAGCCGCCATCCATCCTCCAACCGCCTCCACTCACACAGGACCTTCACTGCCTTCACTGGTTCTGATTTAAAAGAGAGGTAGAGCTGGGTATCATCCGCATACTGATGAACACCCAGCCCAAACCTCCTGATGATCTCTCCCAGTGGCCGCATGTAAATGTTGAAAAGCATGGGGGAGAGGACGGAACCCTGAGGCACCCCACAAGTGAGAGCCCAGAGGTCTGAACACTCATCTCCCACCACCACTTTCTGAACACGGCCCAGGAGGAAGGAGCGAAACCACTGTATAACAGTGCCCCCAGCTCCCAGCCCCTCAAGACAGTCCAGAAGGATGCTATGGTCGATGGTATCAAACGCCGCTGAGAGATCCAGCAGAACTAGGAAACAGCTCTCACCTTTGTCCCTAGCCCGCCGGAGATCATCAACCAGTGCGACCAAGGCAGTTTCAGTCCCGTGATGAGGCCTGAATCCCGACTGGAAGGGATCCGAATGGTCCGAGAAAGAATACAGAGACCTTCCTACCCACCCAGGGGAACTGGCTGGCTGAGGAACTGTAGGAAATGCAAGGAGGGACTCAGTGCTGATAGGATGGCCCAGCCACCACATAATTTAGCTGGAGGTGGACTTTTGCTTCCTTTAAGTTTGCTTTGTGAACTGGAAGGGCATGAAGCTGCTTCCGGTGTGCTCCCAAGATGCATGCCAGCAGAGGGGAGGAGTAGACAGAGGATATAGAAGGCCTTGCCCACCTGCCGCCGCCTTCTCCTCCCTCTGCACAGTCACGGCAGATAGACCAAGTGTGAGATTAGCTGGGCACCATAGTTGGGGGACAAGGAGGAATTTTTTGTCCTGTGTCGTTGGCTGATCAATTTTTACCTACTGCCATGCATGTCAGGAGCAGTTGGTGGTGGGAGTCTGATAACTAGGCCGATTGTATTGATAGGTTTTGGTCACTTGGCAGGTGTGCATAAGAAAGGGAGTATCTAAAAATGGTGAATACCCTGAGTCACTTTTCAGGTGGATAGTGATTTCAGCGATCTGCACACTAGGCTATGAAACCATTTTGAGGCACTTAGAGTTGTAGGGCTCCAAGGAGAGTCAGGAAAACCTACTTCCTCACCCAAACAAGTGTGCCAGGGAGAAAGAGGTGGAAGCAGGGTAGGCTCAAGTAGCCACAACAGGCTTAGGAGCCTGATAGAAGTTTGGAATATTTCTTACGTATGGTATCCTCCCCACACCCTCACCCATCATTTTGAATATTATAAATTCTTAAGTCACAATGCATAAAGTGGCCCTAGTTATATCCCATACTTTGTGTATCCCCTCTTCATTTCCATACTCCTAATACAACTACCTATTGTCAGTGGTTGCCCCTGAAGCTTTCCAATGCATTTCTTCCCCCAATATGCTTTCCTGCACATTGTAGATCTACTGCTTTCATGGCATTAATCCGGTTTGGAAATGTAAATATTAGCAATTTGGGAAGCTGAATTAACAGTTGGAGCAGCTGTTTGTTATTAGAAGAAACTTTTGCCCAGGAACCAAGTCAGCATGCTAATGACCCCAAAATCTTGAACAGCCGCTCTAGCCTGTTGACATTCATGCTAATGGCCTGCACAGTTTGCACAAGCTTCCCAAACTCTAGAATGCTGTGCTAATAGACTGGAAAAGCGACCGAGGCTTCTTGGACCACTGAGTAGTACGTTAAACAGACTGAAAAGCCTGTGGAAACATTCCAGCTTGTTGCATGCCACTGTGCAAATGAGCCTGGATGAGAATTAACTTTGAGGTGATGCAGACTGGAGTATTTGCTTTCGTATATGGGGCTACAGGGAACCCTTCCCTGTAGCCCCAGATACGAAAGCAATATATAGTGAGTTGCATGTATGGAGCATACTATCTGGGAGACATCCCAAGGAATCCATACATGTTTGTTTTGCTGCAGAATTTTATAACATTCAGATTTTAAATTGAACACATTGATGCTAGACATTCTGGAACCTGTCTGGAAAATGTGCCACACATTCTGTTTTGACCAGATTCTTTCTTTCTTTCTTAAATTCCCCACAGTTTAGATTGTTTAATTAGTAATCTTTTTCTAACATGTTTGCATTAAAGCTTTTTGCATTAAATTTCATGATGTCAGATATAACCTAAAGTGAAATATGCATGTGCAAAAACAATAAAGTGTAATTTTAGATTACAAAACCCATGATTCAATGTGACCTTAAATAAAATAGCATGAAATAAAATACATGAATGAAGCATTTCTGTCATTTTCGATTACAAAACTCATGATTCACTGTGGCCTGAAGTGAAATGAAGACTGTTTATGGAGATTTAAGATTACAACCCCTGCAATGGATTATACATATGAGCAAAAAATACATGTGCAAAAATATCTAGAGCAGTAAGCAAAGCAATTGATGTAACAGAAGCACAACTGAGACCAGCCAAAATTCAGCTGAAATCCCCACCCACCAATCCAAGAGCCATAAGCTAAATATTTCAGATTCCATCATTCACACATTTATTCCTTGCTCCATCTACCAAGCAATTCCACTTTACTTCAAAATTATTTTATTTATAAATAGTATACTTCTCCCTGTTGCTCACATATGCCTTTAGCTCAGCTAAAGAAAATGTGTACTTCCATTCAAGGAGCGACTGGTGTGTGTGTGTGTGTGTGTGGTTGTGTTCAACCTGGCACATCTCCATGTAAAGACAAAAGTGTGGCAGGCTCTTATCCATAAGATGTTGTTTGCAGATGACACAGTTGTGACAGCACACTCCAACAAAGCTGTACAGAGCCCCACAATCCATTTTGCCCAAGCCTCCATGGAGTTCGGCCTCACCATTGGACTGACAAAGACCAAGACATTGGGTCAGGACGTTGCCATCATTCCATGCACCAGCATGGGTGATCACACACTTGATGTGGTAGGTGACTTTGTCTACTTAGGGTCCATCATAACCAACAACCTTTCCATTGAGGGTTATCTGGGCAAGCTTATTGGTAAGGCAGCCATGGCAATGGCTCACCTCTCCAAAAGGATGTGGGAGAATGTGAATGAACATTCAATACCAAGATGAATTTCTACCATGCTTGCATGTTGAGCACACTACTTTATGGAAGTGCGTAATGGGCAAACCCACCAGGAGCAATGCCTCAATGCCTTCCATATGTGCTGTGTCAGGAAGATTTGAGGCATCACGTGGCAAGAGAGAGTCCCCAACAAAGATGTGCTCTTCCAAGCCCACATTGCGTGGCAAGGTCCCAAACCCTCCCGAGATATTAAGGAATAAAGACACATGAGACCAGTATTTTAGGTTAATGGGCTAAAAAGGCCACAACTTTATTGGTTACAGAACATTCCTAGCATATTCACATTTCTGTCTACACTGGCTTGTTAATGTATACAAAATGGAAGATGGCAGGATCCTCAAGGACGTGCTCTACGGAGAGCTGGTTTCACACACTAGGCCCATTGACAGGCCAACTCTGTGCCATTAAGATGCCTGCAAATGCAACATGAAAGCTGGCAACATCACCCCCACCATGTGGGAATCCATGCAAATGACTACAGGGCCTGGAGACACAGAGTCAGCTCATGAATCCACAGGAGTGACCAGAGGAGGAATGACTGCTGGGAGTAGCGCAGAGAGAAGAAATGCCATGCACACCTGTAACAGCAAAACATGATGCCTTCTTTTGTCCCAGCTGCAATCAAACATATCTCTCCCATATTGGTCTCTCCAGCTATTTGACTTTACCCCAGTGGTACATTCTTCCATTGTTTCTCAACAAGACAGATGGATGGATGCCCACAGAATGCTCTGAACCCCAGCAGGATGTGATGAAGCAGGGTAGCCACCACTGTATTTGCAGTCTCGTTGTTCATGAGGGCAGTCAAAGAATAGAGCTGGTATAGTGAGCAAGCCTGAATCAGGTCCAATGCTATCAAGTGATGGCTGTGGGGCTGGTTCAGGGTCCAGCAGATCCATGCCAGCTGAGCCCATCGCTAGAATGCCCCGTATTTTTTGGCACTTTTTGTTGTGCTGAATGGAAGCAGGCATACCACTTTATGTTGGTTAGGCCTTGCCTCCATTCTAGATCCCCCAATCGCTTCAGATGATATGGCTGTGGATATTTTAGGCATTCTACATTTAGCCTACCATTTCTACTTTTATTTCAGTCTTAGGAGACAAATCCTGTTCCACATCCCCCTTATGAATAAGACTAGTCAAGGTCTGAACTAGTCCTCATGGGACCATGGGAAGGCTGAGTTTTGCTCAAGCAGATAACTCTCATAAAAACACCCACCTAAAACAACTAGCTTTTCAGTAGCAGAGAGAAATATATACAATACCTTTCCTTGGACAAAATTGCTAATATTAGCTCTGATATAAAGAGAAAGAAAACAACAGGAGAAAAATATTAGTTCCCACGTGTGGCCTTGGCAAAACAGGGGGGCTGCATATCAATAAGCTTGATGTTATTGCATTCACTGTTTGACCATCACTTTCCTTCCTGCATACACACTATGTTGTTTACTTTCATGAAAATGGAGTAATATGGCGGAATGAACCCTCCATACACTGCTGCCATCATTAGGTTTCCAACATTGACAGAATGGTCAAAATAATAGCTATAACTCCTAAGCCAGAATCTTGTACCCAGGATCAAGAAGAGTAAATTATTTACTTATTTCCTAGTGGGTAGTATTCAACCCAGTTTTACTCAGAGTACACTAACTGAAATTAATGGCCATGACTAACTTCACTGGGTCTATTCTGAGTAAAACTGAGCTGAATACCATCCATTATTTTATACACTCACACATACAGTGCTATTTTTATAGAAAAAGGTGCCAGAACCCATTATGAAAACCTCCCTTGTTTTGTTAGAATGGCAATGGTGCTCACCTGAGAGGTGCCAGAACTGAGTTCCGAAGAGATCCGGATGAAAAAAAAAAGTCCTGCACACATCTATCACAGCAACTAAAACAGGAGAACTGAGGTGGAGAAATCAGAAAGGCATGCATGGAAAGCAACTTCTCTCCTACCTCTTCCATATTTACACTTTTCTCTTTTTAAAGACCTGTCAGTTGTGTTTTCTTGTGTGCTAATTTCCAGCCCATTCCAATCTGCTGAAGATGCTACCTTTTTTATTTAGGAGGGAGGAAAAGAAAGCTGTCTTGCAGGAAGGAATGCGCGCGCGCACACACACAAAGAAAGATTCTCCTCTGCATCAGCCCTTTTTATAGATTCGTGTCACACCACGTTCCTTTTAAAGTTCCTTGCACTGTCATTCACTCGATGCCCTACCCTGGCTTTGAAAGCTTCTGGCTTGGCCCCTGAGATTGCTCACTTCGTTTGACGTGTTCGGCTTTCATTCTTTCCTCAATAACATACAGCCCTTAGGAACCCATTCTCTTCTCCCTCCCCCACCCTTTCCTATCCAATTTAAACATTCTCAAGTTGTGGCATTCTAGTCATGGTTCCCTGCATTTCTCCCTAGTAGTATGGTACTGCAGTCACATTTCTGCTGCTCCAGAGAAGCGGACACGGAGCAATGGATCCAAACTACAAGAAAGAAGATTCCACCTAAACATTAGGAAGAACTTCCTGACAGTAAGAGCTGTTTGACAGTGGAATTTGCTGCCAAGGAGTGTGGCGGAGTCTCCTTCTTTGGAGGTCTTTAAGCAGAGGCTTGACAACCATTTGTCAGGAGTGCTCTGATGGTGTTTCCTGCTTGGCAGGGGGTTGGACTCGATGGCCCTTGTGGTCTATTCCAACTCTATGATTCTATGATTCTATGATTCTATGAAAGTCATCATTTCATTCCCAGCTTTTGAAGAAAGCCAGTGTGTAAACACAACATGCACTGCACACCAAATACAGGAATATGTTGTTCTTCCATCGCAGGTTAGGTGTTATTGCAAGCACTTGATGTTGAAAATCCATTTTGATGTGTTCAAATGAAGATGAGTTTTGTCACAACAATATATGCATTTCAGAACAGTTAATAAGTGTCTGTATGAAGCGTTTGGTTCCCTGACAAATGAAAATGTAATTAGAGCTTGTCTTAAAACTATGCAATGTCTAAGTGCATATTGTGGGGGACAACTTAATTAGAGTAAAAACAACACGGCAGGAGGGAAAATAGAAAAGCAGTAAACTGCGGGCAGCTAACCGCTCAGTGCTCTGCATATTTATTTCAAAGTCTCACTGCACTCAATGACACTTACTCCTAGGTAAGCGTGTAAAGGTGTCATTCCTTCTTATAGGGAATGGTAAAGTGACATACCTGAGGAAAATATTACAGTGGAGAAAGCAAAACCTCCAGGCCACATTCCTGGCACTGAAAGGCTCAGCCACCACCAACAGTGATCCTGTGGGGAAACAGTGTCACCCCTGTGGGAGGATGGCAATATTTCTGATGCTCTCCCTCAACAAAACAAAATTGTGAACCCTCCACAAAAAGAGAGTGGATGCCTTCCCACCACCTTCAAATGCAGCTTCTGGGTAGGAAAGAAGAAAGTCTCCCTTTCCTCCACAGACCTGGGCAGCCCCATGCTTGGTTGCTTAGGTCTCAGTGATCAGCTGGGAGAAGGATAGTGGGCAGAAGAAGCAAGGAAATGGGTTTGGGGGAGCTTATTGTTATTTCATTGTTTTATTTGGCTGTTAACGGTTGTCAGCTGCCTTGAGACTCCCAATAAGGTTGTATAAATATTTAAATAAATAAATAATGAAATGAAATGAAATGAAATGAAACAGTGACAGTTGTTAATTATTTTGCAATAAACTTGATTGCTGGGATGGTGTTTCAGCTCTAACTCGGCTGTTCCATTGATTCACCATAGTCCACTCACAGTTTGGTTGGTAGTGAATCTAGCTAAGGGTGGCTTGAACAGACATAGTTGTTTTTGCCAAGACTGATTGGGCCATATGCTTTGGGGGCTGTTCCATCTACATATGATTGAGTCCCGTGATGCCATGGTGAAGGTTTTGCATTTCAGTAACTATTTTCTCATTTGGCTTCCTGCCCATCCTCTGGCTAGTCATCACTCAGCCAGCAGAGCTATTAGAAAATTGTCCTCTTCTGCCAAGTTGCCAGACACCACAAAGCAAAATAAATGGCCAAAGAAAGTACAGAGCCAAGATGTTTTATATGGAAGTCAATTTCCTTCTCCATTTGTGATGTCTCTCTATTTTTATTACCACTCCAGTACTGACTGAATTACTTAAAAAAAAAAAAACCATTAGCCTATGGCTAGGATAATATGAGACTTCATTATACGTATCGTGGAAGTGCTTGAATGACAAATTGCAAAACTTAGGCAGGACTGTGTATGATGGAGTGAAATGCAATCTTTGTCTAATGACCTTAGCAAAGGCACCAAATGTGTCATGAGGCTATTTGTGCAGGTGCTTCTCCTTAAGGGATCTCATCCAGGCATCCCCAACCTGCGGCCCTCCAGATGTTTTGGCCTACAACTCCCATGATCCCTAGCTAACAGGACCAGTGGTCAGGGATGATGGGAATTGTAGTCCAAAACATTTGGAGGACCAAAGGTTGGGGATGCATGGTCTCATCCATCCATCCATCCTTCTTCCCAGGGAAGTCTGGAGGTTATAGGGGAATGGGTGTCTCCTAACAACTCCCAGCACCTTTAACAAACTATACTTCCCAGGATGCTTTGGGGGAAGCCATGACTGTTTAAAGTGGTATGATACGGCTTTAAATGTATAGTGCAGATAGGGCCTTCTGCAGGAAACAGTCAACTGTTTGAAGCTCATAGAAGCACCCTATTAAGCCCAAGGTCAGCATTAGACTCAGTATTCTCTGAAATGGATTCAATCGCATACCAAAGATGTGGGTTTGAACCATTAAAGTGAGTTAAAACACTCTGGTGCAACATATCCACTTCTTTTTAAGGACATTTTGTGGTTAGGAAAGTGATGGACCAAAGGACTAAAAGGAATGACTGAATTCTTAACAGGAAGTTTTGTAAACACCCTGCAAGCAAATCATGATAAATGCCTATTGACATGTAACCTCCCTGCAAGCAAATAAGAACAAATGCTCCATAAAGACCAGGTTAGTATAACCTCTGCTGAAGCTCTGTGCAAGCAAATCAGGAAGAATGCTAAGGAAAGGTCATCTGGAGAGTATTATTTTTTGAAACCGCAGACAATTCTTTATTTTGTTCTTATAACCCTCAGAATGTTGCCCAGAGGCAACCCTTGAGCTTAAAAAGCTCTCCCATCCTTGGGGTAACAATACCAAGTTAAATGGACCAATGTCTGCTTTGGTATAAAGCAGATTCTCATGTTCCTCAGGCAAATTTGGAGAATGATGCTCAAGCAAATAACTTTAGCAGAGGATTTTTTTGTGGGGGAACAGAAGAGAGTTGCAAATATTGAGGAAGTTCATAGCTTTAAGCACTAGCAACACTTCTTGGGACAGAGATCACAAACAGGTCGAAGCATTATAGGAGAGGTACACATGCTTACTTTTCTCTAACCTAGTAATCAAAGTTGAAATGGTACTATGTATTATCCTGTTCAGGGGATCCTGAACAGACATAGCCAAATGCATCTTATAAAAATGATCATCATTCAGAAGTAATCAGAGTCCGAGCAAGTTTGTTTAAAAATCTGGTGATACAGCTTTATTCAGACACAGTTCTAGCTCCATCTGGATTAACAGAAGACTGAAGGCCCATGGAGCGAATCATTGCAAGATTTTTGTCAGGATGAAAATGAACTCTGTTGGCTGAAGCTCTTCTAGTGTTCCAGGGGGAAGTTTTCCCCTTTCTTGTTGATTGATGCTGCTGCTTCTGTGTCTGCTTGCTTTGGGAGAAGATGACAAGCTGGCTTCAGATGAAGCACTTGTGTTAGCTGGTCTGATGCACAGGGAATATTTGTCATAGTTGGCCTCTTAGGCAGACACACTGTGTGTTAGAAAGTGAAGGGAAAGACCAATCTGGGAAATAACAATCTACACTATAAGCCAAGTAAACCTTCCTGGGGGAAAGTGGATTTTAAACGAAGTTTAAGGGCCAGAATAGACAAGAATAATTTGACACTCAAATGGTAGTAGCATTGTTCATTGAGCGCCATATACAGAGCAAGGGGATGGGGGGGACCAGGCCAAATGGCCGTATATGTTTCCTTTGCAGGATCAGGATTGGGCAGGGGTGCTCCTTTGTGACTGACAGGTCTATTTTGAAATCTAAGGGAATGATTTGACCAGCACTGTCTAATCCCAGTTCCTTGTGGGAGGGAGCACCTTTGTAAGAGCAAAATCTTTTTCTCTAAGCCTAATGAGCATGTCAGGAAAGGGAAGGGGAGTTCCATTGTGACTGACAGTAGCCTGTAATCAGAGGGAGTAATTTGACCTGGAAAGCAAATCCCTTTTTGTTCTTTTCAATAATTTACCTAGCGGCAATTTTCAAACCAATTCCATCCCACACAAGTTGAGAGGGGTAGTGCAATTCCTTTTTTGTACATACAAAGCCCCTTACAGACCCCCACCCCACCCCCAAAACACACTGCATTTATTCATTTCAAACTTGGCAAGATTCATGCATTCAGCATGCAAAGCCTTGTCTGCAAATTTCATCTAATATAAAATATAAAATATAAAAGGACTTACAGATATTTTCTTTTTAAACAACAACAAACGTTAAAGATTTCCAGCTCAAAAGCCTCAGGACCCATTTGCCTGTAATTTAGAAGGGCTGCTATGCTTGCAAATTCCACCGACTTCTATCAAAAGCAGGCAGGGGAGTTATAACCATTTTTTATTATTATTATTATTATTATTATTATTATTATTATTATTATTATACCAAATAGTGAATTGGAGGCGGACTCAGACACCAAATTGGGCTGCCAATGGAGCACTTCAGACCTGGTTTCACTGGGTACCAAAATCCTAGTATGTGGTCAGAACTAAAAACCTTAACATTCCATGCAAAGGTAATCCTTAACACATAATAAGAAAAGTCAACATTTTAAACCATTATGCACATTGAACTAATTTGCATGATTTTCCTAATTATTCATAATTTAATCTGCAGTTGTGACTTTTTGTTACCAATTTTACTCAGGCTGTGCTGATCACATGGAAAAAGCAGGAGCTATGCACTGACCCAAAAACTGAATATCTTAAAGCCATCACCCTAAGGCTTGCATAGATATTGTCTGCATACTTTTAAGCATTCTCCCCCCCCCCCAAGCACAAAGACTTTCTAAAAAAAAGTTTTTGATTTTTAAAAAGAAAAGAAAAACCAGGTTGTCAGGAAGAATTCTATACTCAACAATTTTATTCTCATAAGAATAAAAAGAAATAAAGAAAACTACTAATCCTATAACTTAGAAAGACTTTGGCCAGTGCTATATTCTGAGGGATCATACACATGGATATATACACAGTCCTCAGATTTGCTTTTCATTCCATTTTACATGATGATATACAGTGCTTTTAGAAGCTCTAATGAGACTACAAATAGATTATTTGAGTTAACATTTTCATCTTATTTCTTCCTGAATAGTACAATTTGAACCTGGGTCCAGCCCTAGCAGGTTTCCACTCCACAATACCAGGCCTAAATTCTGGAAAATGCGAGCTAATAGCAAGATGGCATGATTCTAAACAAATGCTTTTCCATTCAACACTGAATAACAACAGCAGTGAAGGGAGACCAGAAACCCTTCACCAACAAAAATGGAGCAGTCTAGTAACCCCTTCTAACAGAGAGAAGTCAGCCTTTCTGTGAGGATTTTTTTTTGTACACTTGTCCTTCTACTTTCTTCTAGACATAAATATTTTTGAATATTGATGAGCTCTGCCAACGGACCACTTCATCTCACATGCTTCTTTTTCCTTTCCAGAGAGCATAGGCCATGAAATCATTGTCTTGCTCTGAAAGACCAATGGCCTGTTTGGCTCAATATTGTGTGTCATACAATGGCCACTTGGAAAGTCCACAAGCAAGGCAAGACAGTGCTCTAACTCCTATTTGTCACTGGTATCTTTTCAGATGTATTTCATTTTTCTTATTTCATTTTATTTCACTCCCCAGCTCTAGTAGAGCATTATTCCCAATCACTATGTGACTGTGTTGCAAAAAGAGATGAGGTTGTCCTTTCACAAGCCAAAACTTGTGAGCCTCAGAGCTGAGCATTCACGTTCAGTGCTTCGGAGGAAGCAAAACTGTCACTGGGTTTACACATTTGCAGCTAATGGCTGTCAGGAAAGCACGAGGGATGCTCTGAATTTTGGAGGAGCGATGAATTACAACAGCATTGGACTCTGCAATTATAGTTACAAATTGGCATGTATTGGCAGGCTCAGTTAATTAATATGTCCTAGCAGTAGCAGCTGGTGTGATGGAGCTGAGCTGCAGAGCTTTCCTTACATCACCATTGTTGCTGCAGCTTACCTGGATGAGACTGGTATAGGTAAGGACCCCTGGGTGGTTAAGTCCAATCAAAGGCAACTATGGGGTTGTGGCACTCATCTCACTATCAGGCTGAGGGAGCTGACATTTGTCCACAGACAGCTTTCCGGGTCATGTGGCCAGCATGAATAAACCGCTTCTGGTGCAACAGAACACCGTGACGGAAACCAGAGTGCATTGAAATGCTGTTTACCTTCCTGCCGCAGTGGTACCTATTTATCTACTTGCACTGGTGTGCTTTTGAACTGCTAGGTTGGCAGGAACTGGGACAGAGCAACAGGAGCTCACCCCCATCATGGGGATTCGAACCGCCAACCTTCTGATCAGCAAGCCCAAGAGACTCTGTGATTTAATAATAATAATAATGATATTTTATTTATATACTGCCCTCCCCAGCCGAAGCTGGGCTCAGAGCGGCTAACAACAGGAAAAATAACACAGTTTACATAAAATCATGAACATTTAATTGAAATACATTCTAAAATCAATTCATTTTAAAATCAATTCAGAGTCAAATTAAAGGCAACCATTGGGCTAGAGTTCTATGAGAATTATAGAAGGAGGGGGTCAGACTCTGCCTCAGCCAAAGGCCTGGTGGAACAGCTCTGTCTTGCAGGCCCTGCGGAAAGATGTCAAGTCCCTCAGGGCCCTAGTCTTTGTGACAGAGCATTCCACCAGATTGGGGCCATGGCCAAAAAAACCCTGGCTGTGGTCGAGGCCAGCCTAACCTCCCTGTGGCCCTGGATCTCTAAGATGTTTTTATTTGAAGACCGTAAGGTCCTCCGTGGGACATACCAGGAGAAGCGGTCCCATAGGTACAAGGGTCCTAGGCCGTATAGGGCTTTAAAGGTTAAAACCAGTACCTTAAACCTGATACTGTACTCCACCAGGAGCCAGTGCAGCTAGTATAGCACCGGGTGGATGTGATCCTGCGGTGAGGACCCCGTAAGGAGTCTTGCTGCGGCATTCTGCACCCACTGGAGTTTCTGGGTCAGTCTCAGGGGCAGCCCCACGTAGAGTGAGTTACAATAATCAAGTCTGGAAGTGACCATCGTGTGGATCACAGTGGCTAGGTCAGGGTGAGAGAGGTAAGGAGCCAATTGCTTAGCTTGGCGGAGATGAAAAAATGCTGGAGTTTCTGGGTCAGTCTCAGGGGCAGCCCCACGTAGAGTGAGTTACAATAATCAAGTCTGGAAGTGACCGTCGTGTGGATCACAGTGGCTAGGTCAGGGTGAGAGAGGTAAGGAGCCAATTGCTTAGCTTGGCGGAGATGAAAAAATGCTGCCTTTGTTATAGCTGCAATCTGCACCTCCGTGGAAAGGGAGGTGTCAAAGATTACACCCAAACTCTTAATGTACGGTGCTGGCACTAATTGCGCCCATGCAAGAGATGGGAGTTGCCCCCCCCATACCATATTGTCCCGACCCAGCCAAAGGACCTCTGTCTTTGAAGAATTTAACTTCAACCAGCTCCGAAGTCTGATCAGTGTGTCTGGGGCCGAGTCAGGATGGCTGTCCATCAACAGATAGAGTTGGGTGTCATCAGCATACTGATGGCAGCCCAAACCAAAACTCCAGACAAGCTGGGTGAGGGGGCACATAAAGATGTTGAAAAGCATCTGGCAGAGTATCGGACCCTGCGGCACTCCACACACCAAGGAGTGGCGCGACGACAGTTACCCCCCCCAAGCACCACCCTCTGTCCTCGATCAGAGAGAAACGAGCACAGCCATTGAAGGACTGTGCCCTGGATCCCCCACGTTGGCAAGGCGGTGGTCCAGAAGTTCATGATCGACCATATCGAAGGCTGCTGATAGGTCTAAAAGAAACAGCACCCCTGACCCGCCTCGATCCAGCTGCCTGCGGAGATCATCTGTTAGGGTGACCAGAGCCGTCTCGGTCCCATGACCAGAGTGGAAGCCAGATTGGAATGGATCCAGAGCTGATGTTTCATCCAAAAACCCACCAAGCTGTTCAGCAACCTTACCCAAGAATGGAAGATTCGAAACCGGGCGGTAATTGGATAGATCTAAAGGATCTAATAATGTTTCCTTTAGGAGCGGGCGCACCACTGCCTCCTTCAATTCCCCTGGGAATGTCCCGGTGCCAAGGGACAAATTGATGATATCCCTTAGGGGGCCCCGCACCTCGTCTGGACATGCTCTAATCAGCGAGGATAGGCACGGGTCAAGAGGACAGGTGGTGGGCTTTCCAGCTCGGAGGAGTCTATCCACATCAGCTGGGGATAGCCGGTCAAAGTAATCCAATACTGGACCCGAGGACAGTCAAGGGGTCTCCAGTTCTGTTATTGTATCCAAATTGGCAGGGAGGTCACGGCAGAGCAACAGGACCTTCTCCACAAAAAAGAGGAGACCACAGTGCCACCCGTGTCCCTGGTATAGGTGTGCAACAAGATCAGAGCTGCAAAATATTCTTTGGTATGACCAATCTATCACTCCTGTACCTCCAAACTACAAGGCCACCCTGCCTTGCCTCATCCCTATCCCAGTAGACTGCCGAAACACCAGTGGTGGAAGGCAGCTCTACCACACCACATCAGCCACTATGACTAAGATACATGAATTCACATAGCATAGTAAGCTAATATATGTTAATTTGTAGCTATAATTGCAGAGCTCAATGCCTGGGCAGGTATATAAGAGGACAACCAGGCCTGGGCAGGCCATAGGCCTCAGCAGGCTGGGTTGTCCTCTTATATACCTGCTGGGATTGACAAGGCATCTGACCCTCACCTGAATCTCATAGCTCTCATGTAGCTCCCTCTGATTAGTTATCCTTTAACTCTTGGGGAAAATAATTAGCATCACACGTCATGTGCATGGAAGTTGACGAACCAATTAACCAACTAGAAGTATTACTGTTAATAGCACCAGTTTTCCTATAACTTGATATTGCTGGATAGTTTTAATGAACTGCAAAAGCATTTTTAGTTTGCTTTCTGTTGCCACCCTGGACATTTTCTTTATTAGTGCCACTTTGTTTTGTACGATTCCTTGCAAATGAAGGAAAACAACTTTTCTGCTTGTATATGTTGATAATATAATTTTGGTTACTTAGGACAAACAAGATTGTACAAAAACAAGATTGGGTGCAGGCCTGGCCAGAACATAGGCATCCTGACTGTGAGAAAGGTGACCTGTGTGTGTGCGTGCTTGCTTGCTTGTTTGATTAACAGCTGTTGGGAACTTCAAGGTCCCTGCTGTCCCTTCTTATGGTCTTATTGTACTGGACCTGGAGACTCTAATAGAGAGCATTCCATGTCAAGAAGGAGGGCAAGTGGGCACTCTATCAACTGACAGGGCAGGAGTTACATGGAGCAGGGCCTTTTCACTGGTGGTGCCCATTTTATGCCTCGCTCTTCCCAGACCTGCTGTCTTTTGGCCTGTCTTTTGGAGCTTTATAATTTAGGAAGATTTTGGAAGAACTGGTTGACAAGTCTTACCAGTTGCTGATGTATGAGCAGATTTTATTTGCTGTTATTCTGGGGTTCTGGTGCACCAGGGTTTACACCAGCATAATAGAGTTGGCCAGGATGCCAGAAGGGATACAATTTATGAGCTTTCTCCATTATCTGCACAGCAGGGGGTGTTCAGTCAACAGTGCAAAGGCTGAGCTGAAGCATTCCCTGCTGGTTACCTGCTTTCAGCAATAGTGGTCGCTCTTTGGTAGTACCCAATTGGTTAGCTATCAGATTCTAGAGCTCCCTATTGGTGGCTCTTAGGTAATTCACAAAATACAGGGTCCATTCATAAAACACAGTGTTCATTCATAAAGCAGTAACATAAATCTCCATTGCTACATATTGAGTGTATATTTCAGCAATTGAACATACAAGTTTATGGCCATGCTGTAGTGTAGTGCTTATGCTCCTGCGAATAAAAGGTGGCTGGGCTCATCATCCTGGGGTTTGGTGGGGGGGGGAGGTGACAAAACTGATTTTCCATTACAAGTCCTTGAGTCTGTACTCTGAATGGTGACACCAGGGACCTAGAAGGTGCAGGGCTTGTCAGTCCAACCCCTGCAGTCTCATCAGGGCTGACCTTAAGGCAATTGAAACAATGGGGCCAAATTGGGCCCCGTGGGCTGCTCCTAAGGGGGCCCCTGCACCAGAGCAATCTAGATGGATATTATTAATATCGATAAGATTTTGCAGACTTTGGCTGTGAACTGGAGCCCTACCAAAATAAAAAATTAAAAAATCAAGTTGCGCCCCACTACTTCAAATTGGGCTCCACTGGCTAGCCCTGACTGGGCCTGAGTTGCCCTGCCCTTGCATGAAGTCTTGGGTTTGCAATTTTGGGAGAGGGGAGACTGCAGCACTGGGGAGAGGGCAGGCTGGTGAGGCCCCTTAGATTTAGAGGCCCTAGGCTTCAGCGTACTTAGCCTATACATAAATCTGGCACTGACTCCATCCCACCACATCAGCCACTGGTTGTCTCCCATCAGTGCAAGGATTTTGCCCCCCCCCCCAATAGCCTCCACAAATCTGCTCCAGAAAGTTGGGGAAACACCTAAAACAGAATTAAGGGGAGCACAGAGGGAGGAGAGGGGGAGAATGTTCTGTTGTGCAAGCAGGAATCCTTGCACTGATGAAATTGTCACTTAGCACCGTGCTGAGTACAACCCAATGTCTGGAGTGAATAGAAAAGAGAGAGGTAATAATACCTTCTCATTTTAAAAAATGAATAATGATTTAAAATTAGGCTCCTAACAATCAAGGTCTGGAGGCTGCAGTGTAAGCCTTTAATTTACTTCTGCTTTTACTAAAACAGGAGTCTTGTGAAACATTTTAAAAGGATGACTAAGAAATGTATTATGAAAAGTATAATACATTTGTTAGTCATCTTTACTTAAAGGTGGCACGTGTTATAATATAATCAGTCTCAAAGAACCCTATAAAGTTATTGAGGCATAACTTCCATTTTACAGAAGCTACACTAACTTTTCCCCAAGAGTAAGTTCGGGATGAAAGAGAATTTCATTTGGTCTGTATTTTTAAGCGAACAGACCTAATTCACACCTCCTTCGGATTTCACACTTCTCCAAGTTTTGTGATACAGATCTCGGCTCAGAAAAGCACAGAAAATTTTGTGATAAAAAAGCACTTGTTTAAATACATAAGTATGGGTTTATTTATTTTTTAAAGAACGAATAGCAGGCCAATGCAGAAATGGGGTGGAAAAGACTTAGGAATAAGCACATCAGAAATTGACAGAGCCTGGAGACAGTCGGCTGTATCTATTCCTACTGAAGAGCACATACTTCTGCCCTTGTAAACAATCCTCCCTTAAAAAATGCTTTCTGTTTTCAGCATCACATACTTTCAGTTAAGCATTCTGACCAATTTTTTCCACTTCCCAACATACATTAAAAATGCCTTTGTTTTCCCCAGTGAATTCATTTCAGTGCATTGCTTCGATTTTTATTTTTGGCAAGAGCTTCAACCTCTACTTTAGAGATAGAATGAATCTTCTCTGTATGTTTAATAGTCACAGACAGAGTCTGCAGCCATTTGAAAAATGCAGAGATAAAGAAATGTCATGCACCTTTTCTAAAACATGACAGGGAAACAGAAATGTACATTAATGAGAAATGGGAAGCATGTTTGGGCTTGCTTTCCTTTCCAGGTGTTGAGGAACACTTCCACAAGTTTTTGTGATTCTGATTTTGCTGGGGAAATGTTCTAGTCAGCTATGATAAGGCGGTACTGCTTGATTTGATGCATAGTTTAGGAAGAAGCTCTACATTAATTTTCATTCTGACAGAACCATGGTGAATGTGCTCAGAAAGGTTCTAGTAGTGCTGCTGAGCTTTTCAGAGACAGGACAGGATGAGGGGGCAGGAGACACATATGTAATTATGGAACAGACCAAAGCAGTCCCATGCAGAGTTGTCTGAGTCCCCGAGGTGCGAGTCTTGTTAAAATAAAATTAAAAACTCAAACAAAAAAGCAGCTGGTACTTGGTGGGCACCACTGGCTTGCTTAGCCCTCCAAGGCCCAGGCCAAGTGTACCTGGCTGCTCTGCCCCCCCCCCCCCCCCGTGAAGCCCTAGACCAAAGCATAAGTCCATTGAACCATCTGTGCTATTTACTTTGTTGCACAGCTACTGGAATTAGAAAAAAAAGTGTAGAAGCATTGTAAAGTTACAAGTTTGGCTTCTTCTAATTTCTAGTAAGGATCCTGTGCCTTTAGAATCTACCTGAGAGGCACACATTTTTAAATAACGCTTTTCATGGCTTGGGGGTGAAGTGATTGTGGGATACTTTACCTCCTAATTTATGTGGTTGTTTAAAATATAGATCCCCATCTATTTATTTTTGGGAAAGAGAACTTTCCCGCCGTTGTTGGACTCCAACTCCCATCAATCCCAGCCGGCATGGCTAGTGCTCAAACATGACAAGAGTTGTAGCCCATCAACAGCTGGAAGGTCAGGGATTCCACATCACTCATTGTAGCAGTGGTTAGAGTTGAGTTAGGGCTTAGGAGAAGTGTTGAATCAATTCCTCCCCATCCCTATCTGATGGGGCTTCTGTGTCTATGACAGCTGCCAAAATATAGCAGTAGAAGTCCATACCAAGTACTTCATCTCAGTGCCTAGTTTTGGAATGAATGCTATTGGTGTGAGTTATTCTAAGCTGGTAGCTTGAGTTAGGTTCACACACCCACACCCAAATTCCTTCTGGGAGGGACGGCGAACCTGGCTGAGAAGGAAATATAGTTATCACCCACTGATCTTTTCTGTTTATGCCCTTAGTGTTTGAATGAAACTGTGCTTGGTTAGGGAAGCTATAGTTGAACACCTAGGTCACCAGAAATGTTGCAGGAGCCAGCAGAAGCATCCCACACTATCCTAAATCATTTGTGCCTTGGCTATACAGCCCTAAAAAGCTCAAAATGTGCTCCAGCCACGTATTATTCTCCAATGGTTAATTATTATCCATTAATGCTTATAATACCACAGGGAATCAGAAAGAGCAAAAGGCCAGTCCAATCTGTAGTCTCCCAACATTAGAAGATATGTGTGGGTTTATTTTTTGCCAACCTGCTGTCTGTTTTGCAGTGCCAAAAATTATACAGGCAAACCAGCTGAAGAATGTGGGCCTGGTGATGAGAAGCAGTGGACAGCTCTGCCTTGCCACAGAAGGAAACCATAGGTCAGAAAGGAGGCTATGAAAGGCTTCCCTGGCAAATTCCATAGCTGAAGAGTGAGCAGCCAAAAGCACTTTAACCATGAAATCAGGCAGCGGAAAGGCAGGCGGTGGTGGTGGAATGACTAGGCAGGGTGCCATGAATAATATTTGAATTATAAGAGGGAATCAAATGTGCATCACTCATCCTGCCAAGGCCTCTTTTGCTCTCGTTTGTATGCAAGAGACATAGCCTTACACACAGAAAAATGCAGACACCTTAAATCCCCAAGTTATTAAACATTCATTAGAAAACCTGTCTTAATTTGCTGTTGCAACGCATGAGCAGAAGCAGAATGTTTCATCTGGCTTGCTACGTTTTTTAAAAAGAATCCCATCATCTTTAGGCACATTTATTAGCTGTCTCTTTGTAAGTGGGCCTAAAACACTGATGTTAAGCACTGGTATATGGAAGGCCTGTATCTCATGCCCAGCTTTATGAAGACTGCCTGTAGCCAGCAAGTGTGGGTCTCTGCAATGCTCAGACCAGGAAATAAACTTGCCCTGATTGCTTTTCTAGGTGCAAGGCTCCAGCTGGAGGAAGTAGGGGACCTTTAATGAAATCCACAAGTTCTGTTTCTTGATGCCCCCTAGTTTTAAATAAACCATGCAATAGAACAACTAGTTGTGGGTGGGGCACCCAAAAAGGTATGTGGACTGGGCCCTTTCTGCTCCTTTCTGATACAAGCACTGTCAGGCAAGGCAACATCAGACCCTCCAAGTACCCCTATTTTCCAGAGACGTCCCTGATTTAGAGAAGCTGTCCTGGTTTCTGAATTGATCCCGGAATGTCCTGCTTTTCCGTAGGACGTCCCTATTTTCATTGGAGAAATGTTGGAGGGTATGGAGTTATCTGACCCCCGAGCCATCTGAAGGCAATTCTGCAAAGGGAAGTTAAAAAGAAGTAGTTTAATGTTTTATTATGTTTTTATATATGTTGGAAGCTGGCCAGAATGGCTGGGGCAACCCAGTAAGATGTGTGTGGTATAAATAGTTAAAAAAATCATTATGGAATGGGACGTGCCTATTTTCATAGGGAAAATGTTGGAGGTTATGCTACATCATCTGAGGTCAGAGGACTGCTTTATGAAATCTCCCTGCAGTTCCCCCATTTCAGCAAAATAGGGGTTGGGAATGACATGCATTGTTAAGGAACCACTGCAAACTTGAGGCCTGTCATTGATATGTGTAGTCTGAGGCACTGATTTAATTCTTTATCCCTTCTGTATCGGCTTATTGATGACTCATGATGAGTCATCAATAATAATGAAAGACAGAAATAGAACCAGTCTCCACAACATGTGGTTTGCCCGACTAAAAGCAGGCCAGAAGCCATGTATTTTCATTTGCCAGTTGTTTGACAACCCCCTCCTTTGTTCTGGCCGCTGCAGGTGGCGATAAGCAACAGGAGTTTTATTGAGCACTTGATATGCTGCTGTAGCTGACTGATGGGCTATGCTTCAGTTTAGTTGGTCGCAACTTGGTTCTGGAGTAGCCACTTATGCATCTCTCCCAAATGAGAAAATGCATTAATGCGCACACACCACCAAAAAGAGAGAGCACAGATTTGCGTATAATTTTCATTTGTTAATATATATGTATAGATGCAAATTGAGAAATTGTTTATATAAATAAAAATGAAGCACATCTTGTCATAGAGGGAAAGACTGTGACTAGGTGACCTGTGAACAGCTATTTTTCTAGAAAAAGAGGTGTCGAAACTCACCATGAACCCAGGTTCTCTTATAATGGCAATGGTGCCCACCTGAGTGATGCTGGAACTGAGTTCCAGTGAGTTCTGGCTGAAAAACAGCCCTGCCTCTGAGCCTGCTCACAGGATGTAGGGGGATAAAAGCTGTCAATTTATATATAAAAAGAGGGTGGTTTATTGTTTTTCTATGAGGAAGAATGAGGCAAATGTACAACATCCACTGCCCTTCACTTTTGCAACACATTGCATAGTCAATGGGAATAGATGTGCCCATTATATTTTGCTGCCTGAGATAAAAAGCAAACTGACACCTCCCTCCCCCTCCATGTACAGAAGCTGATTGGACTAACAGCTGAATTTCACCTCAGCATCAGTGAAGGTACAGTCTGTTCCACCATAAGCAGAATAGTTTAGGAGGCAAAATACAAAACTCTGTCTCCCAGCACCTCGTTGCTGCTCCCTGATCCCCACAATCTTCTTCCTGACATGATCACATCACTCTGCCAATTGGCAGGGCAGGTTCTACTGGACTCCTGCTCACTGCAGCAAGTGTGTGGCAGATGAAGGGACAAAGGAACGATCAGAAGAAGCCACACCTATTTCATTCCTTGCTTATTCACAATTATAAAAGGAACAGGAAGAATGCCTGGGTGCAAATCTAGGAACTCTAATGTGGCTTTTGTCCAATCCTTTTCTAATGTATAACTCCACATATTTAAATTATAGACTTTTTAAAATACAAAAAAAAAATGCATTAAGAAGTAGTAAGTATGTGCTGGGCATAATTAGAATCCTTGGAAACTTCAGATTGGTTCTCTCCATAAACTGGAGGGAAAGTTCTTGAGACAAGCTAATGATGTGAGGGGGAAAATGAGTATAATCAGCACTGAAAAGGTAGGTGGTTATAATTGCTGGATAAAAGAGCAGATATTTAACCACTCAGTTAATGTTTGTTCCCAGAAGAAAACACTAAAGCTCTCTGGAACATCCAAAGTATTAGCTAATCAGGAGGATATTACTGAGATAGTGGTTTTTTAAAAATAATAATAATAAAAAGGAGTGAGAGGATTATTTGAAAATGTACATTCATGAACTTTCTCTAATTACAGTGGACTTTTTCTAAGGGAAGAAAAACTGTTTCCCTTTGGTCATTTGTAGCTTTATTCATTGGAACAGATAATCTATAATTCAACATTTTACTATACGTTTTTGGGAGGTATGATTTGCAAGAGGCGTGCATATTCAGGATTCGGTCGAAGGAAGATAGGGCCTTCAACCAAGGCAACATTTTCCTTGACACAATGACCTCATTCAAACAATATGGTAAGTCATAGACCAGGATGTGATGCCTTTTCAGCACAAGGACCATATTCAACCCTGGGCAATCTGCCAGGGGCCGCATGCCAGGGGTGGGGCCAGAGACAAAGTTGATGGAGCAATGAATATAAATATTACCTTTGTACAGTAGGTTAGTTCCTACAGATACTTAAATATCCTCTTCAATTGCCCATCCATGCAAGCAAGAGGCATATTCAGAGTTCTGGAATCTTCCATACACATCAGCAGGACCAGTCCAAGCTATTTTGCCACTTGAGGTGGAAGAGCACACGCCCCTCTGCCCTGCCATCAAAGTAGAAAATTCAACAAGTATCTTTTCTCATCCATGGCTGTAAAAATTCAATAACACATTAATAGCCAGTTACTGCCTCAGGCAGCCTCCTCACTCTGCCTAATAACAGAGCTGGCCTTGCCCACGGGTGCTAGTTTAGGGATTCATGTGCAATTCGCCACATTCAGTCCAAAGACCTACCTTGCTCAGTAGTCTTCTTGAATCTAGGAAGTGTGTTTGCTGGAATAGTTCCCCCAGATCAAAATTAGAAGTTAAAGCATTGAAAACAATTTTCACAGTTCCTTTCAGATTACATATGCAAGCCACAATCAGTAACCCACAAGTAAGCTAACTTTTTCTACATGCCTAGGCTCTTTCTGTGGTCTTATCCCCACCCCCTTTGCAGGATCTGAGGAAAGAGGAAAGAAAATGAGGAATTTCACCACAGGGTACACAATACATCCTCTCTTAAAAGTTCTAATAGTCAAAAGAGCAGCCCCTATTTTCTGAGACAGCATAAACCTCTGATTATCGGATACTGAGGATTAGCAACAGTTGTGGATTCAGAGGCATTGAGCAAACCATTCAATGTGACCTAAAATGAGAGTCATCTGCATGAACCTATATTCAGACTCAGAGAGCTTTGGAGATGCAGTGTGTGTGTGTGTGTGTGTGTGTGTGTGTGTGTGTGTGTGTAAAGTAGTCAGTACAGGGACTCATATAGACTGAATAATGTCATTGCCAAAAAAGAAGAGAGAAGCGATTTTTTAATCCCAAAATTTGAAGGATTCTACCCTGACAGAAGGTGGCACTGTGGTTTAAACCACAGAGCCTAGGGTGTGCCAGTCAGAAGGTCGGCGGTTCAAATCCCCGTGATGGGGTGAGCTCCCGTTGCTCGGTCCCTACTCCTGCTAACCTAGCAGTTCAAAAGCACGTCAAAGTGCAAGTGGATAAATAGGTACCACTCTGTTGGGAAGGTAAACGGCTTTTCTGTGCGCTGCTCTGATTTGCCAGAAGCGGCTTAGTCATGCTGGCCACATGACCCGGAAGTTGTACGCTGGCTCCCTCGGCCAATAAAGCGAGATGAGCGCCACAACCCCAGAGTCGTTCGCAACTGGACTTAACTGTCAGGGGCCCTTTACCTTTTTTTACCCATACAGTCATACCTCGGGTTAACGACTGGACCTAATGGTCAGGGGTCCCTTTACCTTTGCTTACCCTGACAGATAAAGGCCATGCAGGCCTTGCTCAACACCTGCTCACTAATTAGAGTTCATCTGGTATAGGCTTAAAGTTTCTTCACATCGCATGGAAGAGGCACCCCCCACCCCACCCCAGTATGTAAGGCTTTGGCCTTGTACCAAAATCTTACACTGCTCGGGGTGACTCCAGTTCAAAGAATTTCATGTTGCTTAGGGATACCAGTTTCAAAAGATGCTCAAGTCAGAGGGAAGCCTACCTTCAAAAAATGTTACATTTCATTAAGGGACATCTAATCATGATCTGTAATATTCCACATTGTGGCTGCCTCTGTCTTGTTTGAAGCGCCTTGATTTCCTGAGAGATGTTCCCTTGGAATACCATGAGGGATGCTTCTCCTCTGAAGGACTTTGCATAATTAGAATCTGCATAATCCATAAAGAATGGTGCATTGTTTTGATAATGTGTGCTGAATAAATGCTGCCCATGAAAAACACTGTTTTTCAATGAAGCCATTAAAATGCTAACAAGCTTGCTTAAATAAAGTAAATTTGTAGGCACAAAGTTAACAAATATTTTAGGATAGTAAAGAAGTATATTTTTCAATTAAAAATATGCAGGTCCATTTCCTTCTCAAGTTGATATTGAAGTCTATCATTCTCAAAAGTATTGTGGAACAAAGCATTTAATACACGTGAACTAGGCTAGGTGAATTCCCTGTAAAATCAAACCCTGGCTAGCTGCTCTCTAATAATCTCCCCCTGTCCCCTTGCTTTATTTTCCTGCTTCAGATGCCACCTCTTGCTGTTTCTGGTTTTTGTTTGAGCTCTGAACATATTGCTAAAGTGCAACTAATTGCTCAGCGTCTTTGTCCAAATTCAGGGAAGTTGCCAGGGAGCACAAAGAGGAGGAAATAAAGGTGTCACAAATCTATCCATACCTTTTAAAATTAATTTACGGGGATTTCAAAATACTCTTTATATTATTGCTGTAAGCTTTATGTTAGAGCAGTGTTTCCCAACCGGTGTTCCGCGGCACATTAGTGTGCCGCCGGAAGTTGCCTGGTGTGCCGTGGGAGGGAGGCGGGCGAGTCGGGCTAATCCTCCGACGAGCTCCACCTCCAGACCCATTGCTCAAATCCTTTAACCCAGGAAGGCAGGAGGGTGGGGAGGGGGGGGAGAAAGAGAAAAAAGAAAGGGTGGAAAAAAAGAAGGGGAAGAGAAAATATTTTTTTTAAAAAAAGGAAAGAGAGGGGGAAAAGCGAGGGATGGAGGAAGGGGAAGGGGGAAGAAGATGGGGGGGTCTTTGTGTATAAACAGAAGGGGAGGACAATGAAGAGGGGCGGGGCTTGGCAGGCAGCAGATAACTGGGGAGGGGGGCGCGGCTGGCGGCGGCTCAAGGCAGGAAGGGAGGAGCTGCCTCGCGGAGAGTCTTGGGCTGCAGAGATTTCCCGTTCAGGAGCGCGGGAGGCCACGCCATGGATGGGAATCTCCTCCTCCTCTTCCTCCTCCTCTTCCTCCTCCTCCTCCAGGAGAGAGGGTGGTCCGCCCCACCGAGTCAGGCCTGCTCAAGCGTGGGAGCCTATACTTAGAGCTCAGCTCCTTTTCTTGCCTTCCCCGCCCCCCCACGGAGCACATTTTCCTCGCCCCCCAACCCCCGCATGTAGAATAGAAGCCCTCCAGCCTCCACGGTGCACAAACTCTCCCCTCTGCAACGAAGCGCTTTGTTGCATATCTTTGGTGTGGTTTTTAGGCAGTCTTGGTGCACCTTAAATCAGCGCTAATTGCGCCTGGACGCAGTATTTACTTCCGAGTAGGCCCCCTTCTCCCCCCCCCCGTAGCACCTGACGTTGCTATTTGTATCATCAGGTTTGTTTGTTGATAATTTAATTGTTTTAAAAGCATCATGCTAAAGAGCTCTCTCCCACCCCCAGATCCTTGGGCAAAACAGAAACACACACATACACAAACACAGAGATTGAGCCCTGCAGGTTTTATGAAATGAATGGATTCTGAATGCCTGTTTCAGTGGCTTGTCCGCCTTAGGCTGCTGGGCCAGACACCTGTTACACGGTGCAGTCCGTAAGCTGTGAGCGCTGCTACCTGCCGCCGAGACCACGTAACGACAGTCTTGAAAGACCTACATTGGCTCCCAGTACCTTTCCGAGCACAATTCAAAGTGTTGGTGCTGACCTTTAAAGCCCTAAGCGGTTTTGGTCCAGTATACCTGAAGTAGCGTCTCCGCCACCATCGTTCAGCCCAGACACTGAGATCCAGTGCCAAGGGCCTTCTGGCAATTCCCTCACTGTGAAAAGTGAGGTTACAGGGAACCAGGCAGAGGGCCTTCTCGGTAGTGGCGCCCGCCCTGTGGAATGCCCTCCCATCAGACATCAAAGAGATAACCATTACCTTCTATGCTGTTACAATTTTTTTATTTTTTTTTTACATAAGTAAAAAGTGACCTTTCCCCATCTGGCATGGTGGTGTGCCTCGAGATTTTTTTCATGAAACAAGTGTGCCTTTGCCCAAAAAAGGTTGGGAAACACTGTGTTAGAGGATAGGTGGTGGTGGGTGGCATCCATTGGAACTGGTAGGGTGGAAGGCTGGGAGGCCAACCGTCGGTAGAGCCACAGGCAATAAGAGGAAGAACCAACTAACTCTGGTTTTGACCCCATCCTCCTCTCTGCTGAATCCTAGAAGGGCAGCACACATTAAGAAGGAAGAGGTTGACAGTCAGAGCCACCCACAGAACTGGCTGGTGGATGGCTGGCTCAGGACAGATAGATGTTGGTGTCAGTGTCCCATTTGCCCTAATGGACCAGCTTCCACTGGGGGTAGGGAACATCAGGCTCACAGGCCAAATGCAGCTGTCCAGGTTCTCTATCTGTCTCCCAGTATTCTTCCCAGGTAATGTGATTCACTAGCCTCCCTGGGTGCCTTTTCCTGGCTGGAGTCTATCCTTGAACTGTGATAATGTCTTTTGGTTGCTTGGATGACGGATGGAGAGATGCATATGAGTATGTAGAAGCCCAGGAGCAGGTGGCTTACCTTGCCAACCAGCAGGTGGGTCACTGCTTACTGGCAGGGAGCCAATATGCACAGCAGTGACCTTGCCACTGACTTGCCCCTTCCCCTCTCTCTCCTGATAAGTAACAGTGACTCTTCTGCCAGGAGGTCATGGAAGCACCACTGCCCTGCCCTATGGTCCACTACTGTAGAAACCTTTGACTTTGGTATGGCCTTCTGTAAAAAGAGCGGCCTCCATTGTTCCACCTACTTTTGCTTCTAGCCCCACTTACTTGGCCCCCCAAAAAGTCACCCACAAAGACATTTATTAATTACTTTATTTATTGAATTTATATTCTGCCCTATACCCAAAGGTCTCAGGGTATGCAGTCCTCAGGTAAAAAAAAGGGTCCCCCAGCCCTGCCTCATGTATATTATTTAAAATAGTAATAATAATACTTAGGAAGCATCTAGTTTTCCAGGTGCTGCACAAACAAGACTTTCAGAAAAAGTTAGTCCTCTGCATTAATTTAAGAAGATCAATGTATGTTAAGAGATAGAGAGAGAGAGAGAGAGAGAGAGAGAGCACAGCAAGTGTGTTTTAGGCTGTTGCTTTGCATAACGCAAGGCAAATAAAGAAAGAGTTAATCAAAGTAAGATTTATTCCAGAAAATAAAGGATGAGTTTCTGGATTTAGTTTCCTAAGAATTCCCAGGTTTCTACCTGATGAAGAGATAGATACTCCTGAGATGGTTTTGCAGGTAGAGCATATGCACAGGAAAAGCTGACAAGGCTTAGAGAATAACTAATGATTGCATTGGGTGATGGGTCATTACGCATAGTAATTTGTATATCTGTACCTCAGTATATTATGAAGATTAACATCCATCAGTTTGAGGCTGATGGTGCTCACCTGTATCAGGAGGACTGTAATCTTTTTTTCTTGTACATTTACATGGGCCTTGATCAGTTTGTTGACAAATGGTTACATTTTTAGCATTTAGCATTTTGCTTGGTGCCAGGGATCTTCCTTGTCCTTATAGTGTACTAATTGGAAATGACCAGAGAGAGAGTCATTCATGAACTGGAAGTTTCAAAGGCAGGCAGTATTGATTTCCAAACCAGAGGGACTTGCAGCACCCTTCCCCTCTAGATGTTTGGTGGCTTTGAGGTCAGCACAGTGCAAATGCACTAGCAGGAACTCCAGATTGCCCCTGTCATTGTGCTTGCACAGTGCAGAACTCCCCCCTGCCTCACCCCTCCCTTCTCTCTACAGTTGCCTTTGGGAAACCAGCAAATTAGTTTTCCAATGATATCTAAAAACCCAGACCTTTGTTGCCACCTAAGTGTACTGCAATTTTGTTCACAGCAAAATATTTTCCAGTGCAAAGAATGCGAAGGAATGAATCCTAAACTAATTAAGTAGATTTTTAAAAAGTGAAAATAGAATATATAAATAATGAAATAGTGTAATTAATGTTATGATTTTGCTGAGGCAAAATACTTTCATAATTCATCTTTATTTTGATATGTATTTCTAAAGTTGTCATTGAATCCATTTTTAATCACTTCCTGCCTAGCGGTTTCTGATTGCACTTGACTCTTAAGATCACCCTTCCTGATTATAAAACCAACTTCATCAACTCAGAAATAGCTGCCTGAAGAACATTATCACAAAGATTATTTTTGCGGGGAAATGAAATGGGCAAATAAAATGCCAAGAGACTGTCTTTGATATATCCTTGTAGTAAAAGCTCATTTATTTTGCTCTTGCAAAATACTTCTATGATTTATAACATTGTTCGGGGGCCCTATAATTTAAACTCTTAAGAGGAGACATGTTGTTGCTTATTGTATTTCTTTCATGTATTAACAAGCAGTTTAATCTCACTCAAGATGCAGAAAATTAGCAGGTCTCTTTGGTTAAGTAAAGAACTTTTTCAAAAGCAGAAGACAGCTGCCTAGATGATCTACAAGCAGTTTATCTGAGTTCAATAGACTTATTTGTCTTTGGTTCATACTTCTATGTTAATCACACATTAGAAATATGCACAATAATTTTTTCCCCTCATAACGTCTTCTGGAACACATTTTCTCCTCCACCTCTAATGCTGTCTACCAGCCACGGATGCAAACACTAATAATTCAAACCTTCAGTGGTTCAACATTTGTTGAATTATGAAAATAAATGCACAGTGAAAATAAATGGGTTGTACACAGTGTAAGATCCACTCAGAGTAGACCCATTGACATACCTACTCTGACTAAAACTTAGTTGAAAACAACCACTTTCTATAGTTACCAAGACCTCTAATCAGATTATCGCCATTAGCTGCTCACAACAAGCAACAAAGGAAGCAACCCCAGGAAACAATGCATTATTTGAGTTTTTCAACAATGCACTACTGTCTTCAGACTGGTGTTTTGTTTTTCTGTGAGTGTATTTGCAATGTCATTTACCCAATAATAGTGCTCTAATAAAGGATTTATAGGGACGCGGATGGCACTGTGGTCTAAACCACTGAGCCTCTTGGGCTTGCCAATCAGAAGATCGGCGGTTTGAATCCTCGTGAAAAGGTGAGCTCCCGTTGCTTGGTCCCAGCTCCTGCCAACCTAGCATTTTGAAAGCATGCCAAAAATGCAAGTAGATAAATAGGTACTGCTCCGGTGGGAAGGTAAATGGCATTTCCGTGCACTGCTCTGGTTTCGCCAGAAGCGGCCTAGTCATGCTGTCCACATGACCCGGAAATACGGTCTGCAGACAAACACCAGCTCCCTCTGCCTGTAAAGCGAGATGAGCGCCACAACCCCAGAGTCATCTGCGACTGAACTGTCAGGGGTCCTTTACCTTTTAAATAAAGGATTTATACTGCAATGTTGATGCATCATTCTGCTCTTTAAGTTGTTCTGCAGTACTTCCCCAATGTTATCACATTATTGCCACCTGAAAGGGCACTCATGCACTAGAGCACAATAAGAGCAGGACAAAAGATAAACCCAAACATTTGTGGTATTTAAGTCAGTGTTTTAGCAGGACATGCAATGATAGGAAATGAAGCAGTATGTCCACCACAAAAATTTTGCAGGCACAAATGGTATTAAAAGCTGTATCATGTATAAACTGACCAAAATGAGTGCAAATAGTCAGGAATGCACAATAAAAGAAAGGCTGCCTGGTGGGGCACCTAGAGTTTATTATGTCAAGTCCTACTAGATTAGCCATTTCAGACTTCCCACTTCTGACAATGCACATTTTAAAATACATTCCTAATGTAATCATTGCTGAAAGATGAATAAAGCTGTTCTTAAGCATGAGTTATAAAATGTTATGAGTGAATTAGAAGACTACCCAACCCTTACCTAGTGTTGGTTATTTCTGACGTGATGCTAAACCAGGGTTGCTTTCCAGAAGTGTCTGACTTCAGATCCCATTGGCCGAATCAGGACTGCCAATGGTCAGGGATGATGGGTATTATACTTCATAACTCCCTTCCCAACTCTGGATGAAGGTTGAGTATTTGGTTGATTACAATTTAAGGACTGACTTGTGAACAGATCTTAGTGCTTATTAAAAAGCAGTATGAGCAACCCTTTTCTGTTCCTTGTTTCATTTTCCACGCCTTTCAAAATTCTGCAAGTCATTATCTGACTCTTCCTGTTTTTCAAAACATAAAAGTGCCAACTTCTTCAGCATATCTTCATAAGGAAGTTGCTCGATTCCCCTGATATTTCTACTTGCTTTTTCCTGTAACTTCTCCAGCTCTGCAACATTGTGTTTGAATTGACAGCACAGATAAGATCCAAGAAGTGTTCTGATTTAACTGGGTTGTGGGATTTGGCCAGGTCTTGTGACCTGCAGCCCAGTTAAAATAGAGTATTTGTATTTAAGCTGATTCAGCACCACTGATGGACAGATCCAAATAATCCTACTTATCTGGGCTGTGAATTGGACTATAACTCAGTTTAATTCAAGCACCTGTCTTAAGTAGGTTTATTGGATTGTGGCTGCTCACATACTTCATGGTAAATAAAAACATGGGAAGCAATCCTTTGCAAATCATTCACAACCAAGTACTCTTCAAATTTATGGGGCTTTCATACTGAGAAGTAGCACAAAATTGCAGGCATTTTGCTTTGCAAAATGGATGTGGCATCCCCATTAAAAACAAATCAACTAGAAAGGAAGTGGAGAAATATTCATAGGAAGAGTATGTATTCTCTGAGGAAATATGACAAGAAAGGAATATTGCTAATGGAAATTTTTAATTCAGCTACTTCATTGGATTCATAGCCCATTCCATCCTATTTTTTTCTATTATATCCCTCTTGATTGCCGAACATGAAAAACCAATAGGACTAAAAATGTCTCCTGCTACTTCAGGAAGGAATTCATTTGGGCTTTGAGAAGTCACCAGGGCAAGAAAATTCCACACTTCAGGGGCTGCTACCTAGAATGCTACCCTGTGCTCCCTGGCAGAACTTGGACTAGATGGTTATCTAAAGAGAATGTTCCAGGTAAAAGTCATGATAAAAAGAGGGAGACAAAAACGGCTCACTTTATTTTATATTTTGTTTTTTTAAATAACCTAACACTTTTTTGACTGTGCATTTTCCTTTTGCATTGTCTGCCTTTGTGTAGGAAATCACACATGTATTTTAGGCCAGTGATATACCAAAGCTGTCATGAACAGTCAACTTGTCAGCACCTTGGAGAGCTCACAGTAACCAGTGCTTGCTAGGACTCAGTCAAAAAAAGCTGTTGCCTCACTATCCTGCTGATGCTTTGTGCTGGCTGGGTGACCTGAACATGAACTGCCCTGAGATCTACAGATGAAGGATGGTATACAAATTTTTAATAACACTAATACTAATAATGATAATGATAATAACCCCCATCCACTCTGAAGAGCTGACTGCTATTTTGAAGGGCCATTGACCTATTCTGCAACCATTGGCTCTTACAGTGTAGAGGCAGTGAGTTAGTGGGTGATAATGCTAAGGATGTGGTACTAGGAACTGGGAGACCAGAGTTCGAATCCCACTCAGCCATGAAGTTTACTGGGTGACATTGGGCCAGACACTCCCTGTCAGCATATTTTACTTCACAGGGTTATTGTGAGGATGAAATGGGGAGGAGGGGCACCATGTATGCCACCTTAAGCTCCTTGGAAGAAAAACATGGTATATAAATTTAATAAATAATTTAGCTGAAGGGGTGTCCTCCAAGCTGGAGGAATCTGATAAGCCACATCTTTGGGCCTGGAACATCTGGGAGCAGGGAGGAATGGCTCCCCAGGTGCTACCTCCTTTTCCCCCCTCCATGTCTGTCTCTGAGCTGGATAGAGGAATGTAGCCACAGAACATGGCATTAAGGAGACAAGCAGAAAGACCTAAAGGCATTTTTTTGCAGATCTGTGCCAAACAGTAAAATATTATTTAACTGTTCTTTTTGTCAAGACAGAATCCTACATGGGCCTCACAAATGTCCACATTATACATTACAACATCCATCCATTTAACACACACAGAAGTGTGTACACACACTGAAAAACTGGCAAAAGACCAGTGGCATCCACTATTCCCCCTACTCTCCCTTCCCCATGAAAGCGAACAAGTCGCTTGCCATTTTCTTTGAAAACATCTCTGGTGTCAAGGATGCCAATTATATGCTGCGCTAGCAAAACATGGAACTTTATCATTGCAGTGCAGAAGTAATTAGCATGCAAAGAAGTCTGTGCCCTTTTAGGCCATTTCTTTTTGAATCTGCTTCCATGCAAAGCCGACTCACGCAGCACTCCTTTGAGAATATTTTAACTTCTCAGATAGACAATTGTGGCATTTAGGGTTTCTTCTGCTTCCACCTCCTGCCCCCGTTAAAAATTACAAATACTTAAAATAAATAAATAATGCATAACAGCTGATTGTCTTTATCTTCTGTTAAATAAAAGGCATCCAGATTTGAAAGGGGTCCAGCAAAGGTTATAGAAACAAGAATGGGCAGAAGAGATTGAGGCAGCCATGTCCATCACTATCCATCACCTGGTATGAAACAAATTCCAGTTGCTCCAGCAGGGAGGTGGGGATAGTGGGCAAAGGAGTAATGAAGAAAGTCATGTCATGTCCAGCTAAAACTAGGATGGTTTTATTTATATTTAATTGTTCACCTAGGTAGCCAAATTTTATCAGAATGGTTGATGTTGTTTCTCAGTAATGCATACATATATTCATTTAAAACGTGACCTATTAAGGAAGGACTTTTTAAAAAAAGGTTTCTAGCAGTTAAAGACTCTTGATTGGTTATTAATTTATAGTTGTCAACCAAGTATGAATGGGCGCTGCTTCTGTGAAAAGATTTTCCCCGCATCAAGGAGGCTGTCGGAGGTGCATTAGGCAACTTACCTGTGAGTCCTGCAAGACCACTTGCTACTTTTTTGGCCTGTTTCCACCTGGCCTGCTACTACTACGGAGGGGACCAGATACTGTCTTACCTGTGAGATCTGCAAGAACTGCTGCTCAGGTAGCCTGGACACTATCAAGGTGGGGTATTGTTTAGGACAGGCATCCCCAACCTTCGGCCCTCCAGATGTTTTAGACTACAATTCCCATCATCCCTGACCACTGGTCCTGTTAGCTAGGGATCATGGGAGTTGTAGGCCAAAACATCTGGAGGGCCGCAGGTTGGGGATGCCTGGTTTGGGAGTTTCTATTGGGTCAGTACAGAATTTTGGAGATGGCTATTTTTTGCTGTTATTGGCATTGTTTTTGTGTTGTTATTGTTAGACCAGTTATGAATTATGTGGGGATTGATTATTTTTTAGTAACTTTATTCAGACATTTTCATTTACTGTTTATGGCTTCTTGGTTTTTGTCATATTTTTGTAACTGTTGGAGTAAGTTATGGCTTAACATACAAAGGTGGCATACAAATAAATGATGATGTTGACAGTGGCCTCCAAGCATCATGCTCCAGCTCTCACCACTGGTCAGCAGCAGCAACAACATTAGGCAATGCATTCCTTGGAAGGTGGCTCTGTTGCTCCTATGGATCCTGCTACCTGAGGTGGTCATTTCCCCTTGGCTCATGTGTGGTCTGGCCCTGCCATTGCCCAAGCAGCTTCTCCCCTCCTCTGCCATCCCCCATAAATTATGCTTTACGTTAGTATGAGCACAGACTTCTCAGAGCTAGTGGGACTGGGCTGGGGTAGAATTCCCTGCTAAGAATAGGAGAACTTTAGAATCTTCATGAAATACTGTGAATTGGTCTAAGGGATCAATTCAGAATTTACAACCCCCGTATGAAGTCCAATCAAAAATACACTTCCACATGGAAATCATAGCATTTGAGAGCTATTTTTCTTTTGCTTCATGAAGTCTTTATGCCTGGCAGTTACTTGGAGGGGCTGCAGCAGACATCTCCAGTGTAAACAGGGCAAATGACATGTTAAGTACCTTGCTAGTGTTACAGCCCCTGAGTGGAGCTGTTGCCACACATTTGCATTTTTCAGCAGTTTCCATGCGGGGACTGCAAATTAGTATTTGGCACTGCAGTCTGGAGATCAGCACAAATCACAACAGCTGCGTGTATAACATCCATATGGCAAGACAAGCTTATGCAATGTCATGGAGACAACGAAGGCTGAGATGGGTTTGAGGCTTTGGAAGCTGTGGAAATATTGTTCAATGCTGGCTACCTCTTTCTGGAAACCTGATGTGGAAGCAGTGGGATTTTCTGCTGGAGTGTGCTCAACCTTTCTATTTGTAAACAAATATCGTAAGCCTCCAGTGACCTCTTCCTAAAAGAAATGAAGCCTCTATAAGTGCTGCACCCCTGAAGCTTCTCAGAGCTCGGGAAAGTGTAAGAAATGCAACACTATGGGTTTCTGCATCTATTAATACAGAGAACAGAAGAGCAAAAACAACAATCAAGTGTGGGACCAAGACGCCCATGCCATCCACAATATCATTTCTGTGTAAAAGCCCAAATGTATCTAAAATGTGCAGAGGGGCCATTCAGAACAGGAGAAGAAGAGGAAGAAGAAGAAGAAGAAGAAGAGGAAGAGGAAGAAGAGTTTGGATTTGATATCCCGCTTTATCACTACCCGAAGGAGTCTCAAAGCGGCTAACATTCTCCTTTCCCTTCCTCCCCCACAACAAACACTCTGTGAGGTGAGTGGGGCTGAGAGACTTCAAAGAAGTGTGACTAGCAGGTCACCCAGCAGCTGCATGTGGAGGAGCGGGGAATCGAACCTGGTTCACCAGATTACAAGTCCACCGCTCTTAACCACTACACCACACTGGCTCCACAACTGGAGTAGTTGGTGATAACACAATCTTGTTTTAAGAACATAATAAGAGTCACGTCTGATCAAAGTATAGGCTCGTATAGGCCAGCATCTAGTTCCCACTGTAGCCACTCAGATACCTATTCAGATGCTTGCAAGCAGGACCAGAGTCCAAGAGCTCTCTCCCCACTTGCGATTCCCAGCAATTGGCATACAGTGGCATATTGCCTACAACAGTGGAGAAACAACATAATCATCATGGCTAATAGTCCCAAGTTCACTATGTTAACTTAATGTCAAAGGTGGTTGAGAACTCCTCTGTTTCATCTCAGCTCTAAACAAATAAAATCAACTGTTTTGTGGTGGAGTCCAAACCTGAAGTTAGTTGTTTGTTGAATACTGGTGATTTTCAGGTGAGCAGCAGAGTATCTGAGAAGACTCAAAATGTTTCTCGCTGTGTTCTCCCATCCCCGCCCTGGATGCTGCCATCTTTATGCCCAATTTGTGCCTGTTTATTCTTTTGATGACCCGTTTGCCCTGTTTAGACAGAAGAATGGCAGTGTTGTCAGGAGATGCCTGAAAATATTTGCATCAGATTGGAAGGACACATACTAGTCAGGAATTTGAAGCAGTTGTGGGGACTCATGTGCATTTTTTCAGCACTCAATCCAGGTATGAACATTAAATACAAACGGAAATTAAATGTGTTTAAAAGGAGTTTTAAACACAGATGAATCTAAGTTACAATATATACAATCATGGAGTTAATTAACCGCATTTATGATCATCATGATCAATAATGTTCCTTTTGTAGGAAACCCTGTTTATGAGACAAAACAGCCATTTGCAACAGGCCAGGGATAAATACCAATTACCAAGGGTGCATTCAGACATGGGGAATGTTGCATTAGTTTTCCTGATTACAATGCTAGGGCTTCTGTGCCATTTCCTATTGTTAATTTCACACTGAACCGATATACTGGCATGTCATGAAAAATTTCATTCACACCAGTGGCATAACAGTGGTAGTATCTCAGCTTACAGTCAGAGGTAACTGGCCTCCCCCAGGCAATTAAGCTGGATACTTGATGACCTCTCCGCTGCGTCTTCCGGCAGGCTAGGTCATAACTCCCGGCGATTCTTCTCATTAGACGTGAGATAGAACACACCCTCTGCTTTCCTCTTCTTGTCTCCCTCCCTGCATCCCCTTTCCCAGGAAGGAGAAATGAGACAGACAGGAGTCCTTTTTACATGTTTATTCCTGTCACTCTAGCAGCACAAAGAAATGCTTCTGCTCCCTTCAGACTCCATCAGAAGAGACTCAACCTCCACCCCTGTACTTCCAGCACAGGTCACATGACACTCTGAGCTAACATCCGGTGCTCAGTACAGAGAATAGGCTCCACCTTTTCTTCATCAGTACAGTGCAAAACAACAGCATCCTGTTTTGCATTCCAGCCATCTGGAGCTGGCTTTTGCCTTGCTGCTTTTTCCCAACAGCTAGGGCTTCTGTGCCATTTCCTATTGTTAATTTCACACTGAACCGATATACTGGCATGTCATGAAAAATTTCATTCACACCAGTGGCATAACAGTGGCTGTCACTAGACAACATCACTATTCTCTCATCCTTTCCACACATGCATGGTTCCATTCCCCTATGATTCACCCATGAAAACAGCAGAAAAGAACTGCATGCTGCTATATTCCCTCAGATTTTGTCATTTTACTCCAGTGGTTTTCAGGGGTGGCAAACAGATTTTTTCTAGAACCAATAAACATGGAAATGAATGCTAAACTTCCACTATATTCAGCTAGATTTTCTGAAGTGCCTTTTACATCACGCGAAAGCTCAAATGTAATGTGGAAATTAACAGTTTGGGAAATGTGGGGGGGAATGAAATAAACTGCTGTGTGAATGCAGCCTAAGACAGATTTGCAGAGCAATCTTCCACATAGTAGCATTGTAAGAAAGCAATGTGGTCCACAGATGCCTGAATCAGCTTTGAGGTATATATACCAGAAAGTTAGTTCAGGTTGAAAGAGGTGAAGAATAATCTGGTCAAGTTACCACGGTAAACAACAATGGTGTTGAAGTGCTTTCTATTCCTGACAAAGTAATTTAAGTAAAAGAAAATATATTGCATTTTGAATGTAACCATGTGAAAAAATAGTTGTCTGCATCACAGGGTTGGCAGAGGCATAGTTGTGTCTTCACTGCTGGGGTTAGAAAGAGTGGGTGCCATTCACTAGGTAACAAAAGCTATGAGGCAGTCAGTGCAGGGAGGATGGGTGTTTTAAAACAGCTGCATTGGCTGCCGTTTCATTTCCAGGCCCAAGTAAGCTTCTCATGTTAATGTTTAAAACCCTAAATGATTCAAGGCCCAAAATATCTGCAATGCCACCTCCTTCACTATAGACCCTCTTGGGTGCTAAGATCAGCAATAGGGGCCCTATAGCTTCAAGCAGGCCACACGCTGGATTTGATCTTTGGCGCCGGTATAGATGTGATCATGTCTCCTTCAATGAAGGTGCTATGGTCTGATCACTACGCTCTGAAAGCCAGGATTGACTTTCCACCCCACCCCCCTGCTTAGGTGGCGAGCCGATTTGGGCTCGCCCGCAGAGGCTGATGGACCCGGATAGATTCCGTCAAGCCTTGCGGGACCTTACTCCCCCTGGCGACTCATTGACTGAGCTTGTTGAGGGCTGGAATACCCAGCTCCTGGCAGCCATCGATGAGATCGCACCTAAGCGCCCTCTGCGACCCCGCAGAAACCGGGCTCCCTGGTTTACCGAGGAGCTTTGGAAAATGAAGCAGGACCTCAGACAGCTAAAGCGAGTATGGCGGGGTGCCCGTGACGGAGCCTCAAGAACATCTTATAGGGTTTCTATGAAAACCTATGAGATGGCAGTGAAGGCCGCTAAGAAGTCTTACTTCTCGGCCTCCATTGCATCCGCTAGCTCTCGCCCGGCACAATTATTTAGTATAATTCAGTCTTTAACGTCCCTTGAAGGACAGCCAAATTTAAATAACAATTTGACACACAGCTGTGAGGCATTTGCGAGCTTTTTTGCGGAGAAGGTCCTGTTGCTCCGCCATGACCTCCCTGCCAATTTGGATACAATAAAGGAACTGGAGGCCCCTCGACTGTCCTCGGGTCCAGTATTGGACCACTTTGACTGGATATCTCCAGCCGATGTGGACAGATTCCTCCAAGCTGGAAAGCCCACCACCTGTCCTCTTGACCCGTGCCCGTCATGGCTGATTAGAGTGTGTCCAGACGAGGTGCAGGGCCCCCTGGGGGATATCATCAATTTGTCCCTTGGCACCGGGATATTCCCAGGGGAACTGAAGGAGGCGGTGGTGCGTCCGCTCTTAAAGAAAACATCATTAGATCCCTCAGATCTATCCAATTACCGCCCGGTCTCGAATCTTCCATTCCTGGGTAAGGTGATTGAGAGAGCGGTTGCTGAACAGCTTGGTAGGTTTCTGGATGAAACATCTGCTCTGGATCCATTCCAGTCCGGCTTCCGCGCTGGTCATGGGACCGAGACGGCTCTGGTCGCCCTAACAGATGATCTCCGCAGGCAGCTGGATCGAGGCGGGTCAGGGCTGCTGACTCTTCTAGATCTGTCAGCAGCCTTTGACATGGTCGATCACGAACTCCTGGACCACCGCCTTGCCGACGTGGGGATCCAGGGCACAGTCCTTCAATGGCTGCGCTCGTTTCTCTCTGGTCGGGGACAGAGGGTGGCGCTTGGGGGGGAATTGTCATCACGCCACTCCTTGGTGTGTGGAGTGCCTCAGGGTGCGATTCTCTCCCCGATGCTTTTTAACATCTTTATGCGCCCCCTCGCCCAGCTTGTCCGGAGTTTTGGGCTGGGTTGCCATCAGTATGCTGATGACACCCAACTCTATCTATTGATGGATGGCCATCCTGACTCGGCCCCAGACACACTGACCAGATGTCTGGAAGCTGTGGCTGGATGGTTACGTGGGAGCCGGTTGAAGTTAAATCCTTCGAAGACAGAGGTCCTCTGGCTGGGGCGGGACGATATGGGATCGAGGGGGCAACTCCCATCTCTTGCGGGGGTGCAATTAGTGCCAGCACCGGCCGTTAAGAGTTTGGGTGTAATCTTCGATACCTCCCTCTCTATGGAGGCGCAGATTACAGCTATAACAAAGGCGGCATTTTTTCATCTCCACCAAGCTAAGCAGTTGGCCCCTTATCTCTCTCGTCCTGACCTAGCCACTGTGATCCATGCGACGGTCACCTCCAGACTGGATTATTGTAACTCGCTCTACGTGGGGCTGCCCTTGAGACTGACCCAGAAACTCCAGCGGGTGCAGAATGCCGCGGCGAGACTCCTTATGGGGTCTTCGCTGCGAGAGCACATTCATCCGGTATTATACCAGCTGCACTGGCTCCCGGTGGAGTACAGGATCAGGTTTAAGGTGCTGGTTTTAACCTTTAAAGCCCTATACGGCCTAGGACCCTCGTACCTACGGGACCGCCTCTCCTGGTATGCCCCACAGAGAAACCTACGGTCTGCAAATAATAACATCCTCAAGGTCCCAGGCCTCAGAGAGGTTAGGCTGGCCTCAACTAGAGCCAGGGCCTTCTCGGCTGCGGCTCCAAACTGGTGGAATGCTCTGTCACAAGAGACTAGGGCCCTGCAGGACCTGACATCTTTCCGCAGGGCCTGCAAGACAGAGTTGTTCCGCCAGGCCTTTGGTCAGGGCGCAGCCTGACTCCCTCCTCTGGCAACCTGCACAGAATTTTGCTTAATTGGTTGCCATCAATTTGATTTAATTAATTTTTATAATGAAATATTTTTAGATTTTGTGATCATTTGACTGATTATTTGATTGTTGTTAGCCGCCCTGAGCCCGGCTTCGGCTGGGGAGGGCGGGATATAAATAAAGTTTATTATTATTATTTATTATTGTTCCACCATCCTCAGAATCTCAGTGGGTGGTAGCCTGAGAGAGGGCATTCTCTGTGGTAGCCCCTAAGTTGTGGAACTCCCACTCCACTGAGGTGAATCTGGCATCTTCATTAAGCAGCTTAAACACCATTACAAAGGATGGTGGTAAATTCTTAGTTGTATTGCATTGTACAACATGTTAATATCAAAAGGCCCACCACACTCTGTTTTTATTTACATCTTCACATTTATTATATATCAACATTTATTTATACCTTAATACTGATTTATATCTACCCCCTTTCTTCCATTGTGGAACTGAAGGTGGCATACTTGTGGGTTCCTGGAGGTTTCCCATCCAGCACTGACCAACCCCAGTCCTGCTTAGCTTCAGCAAGGTGGTGGCCTGATGCTCCTTCAGACCATTTCCTGTAGTCTGAGTAGGTCTGCTATGCAAATGTCATTATATTTTGCTTCTCAGATACAGCCCAGACTACAGTGCCAAGGCTTATATACACAACTCATTGTACCTGTGAAAAGTAATATATATATATATGAATGCACAATTCCATTATGTGGTGTTCACAGGTCACAACTGTAAAACTCCCAGTGAGGGGTTATATCTGATGACATGGAGTTAATAACACAAGTTAACTGCAATTTACTATACATGCAGTTAAGCACTGCCTCTGATTATGTCTTATTGGATTTACCATTTATCACAAGCTCACAGCTAAAGTTAGGAACCAACGAATAAGTTTGTGCTCACCAGTTCCTTAATACATTTCCTCCCATTGTCATTACACCTTCTAGTTCAAGCACTATATCTTCCTTAATATGGCACCCATTATTAGAGAACAGAGTGTCTCATCTACTCAAAAGCTACACATCGTAAATGCCATTATTTTTCTTCTAGCTAATGATTAGTGGGGAGAGAGTATATTCTAAGTCCTTTGCTTTTTCTGTGTAACAATTAACAATTATGAAGTGTTAGCATTATCTTTAAGCACCATCCTGGACCTTTATGTCCTTCAGCTGATATTCAAAATGCCTCAACTAATTTTGCATGCCTCTAAGCTGAATGCCAGCAGACACTTGGCATTTTTAAATGGCTGTCTAAATCCTGCATAATCCTTTTGGTGTCATCCTAGGTTATTTGATCAACTGCTTAGTATTGTGTTATCAGCAAATGTGTACATCTTTTTATTGATTCTATCAGCTAAATTGTTTTGGTAAAGAGCACAAGGACAAGGGATGGGACTAAAAATACAAAGCAAATTGTTAGGAATATTATCTAAACACTCAAGTGTATGCTTCATTATACACAAGGCATAAATTAACTGCAGTTTTATTTGTAGATTGTCCAAACAAAAGTTTTGCAAGCACAGAGGTGACTCTTAAGAAAGCACCTCATTCTCCTAATACATAAACACAATGTATGTTACTGTCCTATGTAACTACAGCGCACAATATGACAACAGGCACATCTTATCTCCCCAACCCTTCATGCCTGTTGTGGCACAAGCACCAATTTTTCCATGAATGCTACCAGCCTTCCACGTTGTGTTAGATGAGGTTGGAAGACTTTAAAATTTAGATGGTTTTGTAAACAGAAAGTAATATGGTATATTGGTGTCCTGGTACTGCATCATAGTGCAGAGCGCTAACAATACAATGGTACCTCAGTTTAAGAACAGCCCTGTTTACGAACTCTGCAAAACTGGAAGTAGTGTCCCGGTTTGTGAACTTTACCTCGGTCTAAGAATGGAAGCTGAATAGTGGAAGGGCACCAAAGGTGGGAGGCCTCATTAGGGAAAGCATGCCTCAGTTTAAGAATGGTTTTAGTTTAAGAACGGACTTCCGGAATGGATTAAGTTCATAAACCGAGGTACCACTGTAAAGAGGAAATAGGATTATTAAAGTGGAGTTGGAAAGTGGAAAGAAATTACATTTTCTTCCCAATAATCTCAGGACTGTACTAATAAACTGATAGCAAATTGACCTATTATAAAAAACAAGACTAGGTTAAATGTGAGGTGCTGTTAATTTCTTAATAACAAAAGGAACGTGCAAATATAAATATATAAAGTGTTTTCTGTGTGTCAGCTAGTGTCAAGCCATAGGGATGTGAGATTTGTAAAGCCACAGAAGACTAATTAATACTCATCAATCACCCAGGCTGCCCACTATTTCAGCTGTGAATTAAACTAGCTCAAATCTATTTTGGAACATTGGTTCACACAGAAAATAAGACGTCTTTCAGAACTTCTCATGTTTCAAGTATATCTTATGCATCATGGTACCAGGAAATGAGTCAATGGAACACACGGCATGGTTGCTGTCCCCCCCCCCCACACCATGCTAGTATTCCAACAAGCTTGTTCCAACAAGCCAACAAAAACATCAGGCTAAAATCCTAGATCCAAATTCAATGGGAGGAAATGCATTTGCAAACAGGAGGCTTAACGCACAATTGTCAACATACCTTGAAAAAAGATTTGAGAAACCAGTATGGTGGGAAGGTCATATTTATGAAATACAATAATTAGAAGATTTGCCAATAAATAACCAAATTATGAAAGTGCAATCTTAATATCGAGTAGAGAAGCACAGCCAATGATCCCCAAGACTATAATAATGGCACAGAAACTACAATTTCAACTGGAGAGAAGCAGGGAATTTCATGGCATATTTAACACCCAATCCGAAACCCTGTTAGCATGTGGTTGTTAAGGCAGGAGAAGGGGGAGGAGGGCATTCTCCTCCTCTCCTTCACTGGATGTTTTTAAGTAGCAGTTGGGTGGCCATCTGTCATGGGTGCTTTAGTTGAAATTCCTGCATTGCATTGTTGGACTAGATGACCCTCATGGTTTCTTCCAGTTCTACAATTCTATGATCACCACCAATGAGAGAAAATTACCCATGCTGGCTGAAGTATTCAGAGACCAAGGGGACTTAAGATCCTACAGATCCATGGCTTCCTCTGACACTCTCTCAACATATGTTCATTTCTATCACCTGTTAAATGCCACTAGCAGAAAAGTAATAGTGGTGGAGCTTTACATTGCCTCAGTCAGGAGTTATCTGATGGTGGACCTCTGCTGGAGGAGTGGTGGGTACACAGCAGCCAAGAATCTCTCAGCAGCCCTCCTTTGAAATTTAGGATTACTCTCTTGCTAGGAATAATCCCCTCTGAGACAGTGGGAGAACAGTTGCTTAGAAGGTGATCCCTATGTAATTTATTCAAGGAGAATTCTATGAGTGAATATTGGATTTTCATTAGTTCCAGTTGGCAAGTTGCAGAATTATCTTGAAGAAGATACACGGATGGCTCATGGTGACATTTTTTTAGTGCCATATATCCATGCTAATCACTCCCTCAAGCCATCCCTGTGGGTGCAAAACAGTGCCTTAGGCCCAAGTCTATTTTCTGTGGACTTGTCAAAAATCGTTACCTGTCTACCAGAAATTGCAGATAATCTGTCCCTAACAGTGGGGTCATTTTAAGAAACTTTTGGACACTTCCTGACTTATTTAGGGCTCTTTTATCAGAGGGTTTTCAACAAGCCCTATTTCAGATGTTGTTCCTGTTTTATAAAGGTTGGAAGCTCTCTGCCATCCCAAAGAGATTTACCATCTCTTTGGCAGACAATAGTAAACTGCACTTATCCTGCTTTGTTGGGAACTGCTATTGCTCATTTGCAAAAAAATAAAAAAATAAAAAAATAAAATTCTGATGCTTCAAACAACCTGCTCAAAAATAAGTATTCCACTCACTAGAGTATGTTAAATGTAAATCAGGCTACTGGGAAGAATTCTCAAAGGAGAGACAGCAAATTTTCCCCACCCCAGTCTCATATCCAGACTTAGTTAATGACCCAGATGGGAAATTCTTATCATGAGCAACAAACTCATAATAATTTGCCAAGGAGAGCAGCATTCCAGCAGCCCTTCACTTTATAAGGTGGATAAGATAGCTCCCAGGAAGACCAACACATTCCTCTTCTAACTGCAGAAGCTGATGCGAAAGAGCAGCTCATAGACATCAAGGGTCTTAGAGCTGCTAATCATCCAGGATACTGAGCATGTCCAAAAGCCAGTAATAACCTTGATGAAAAAGCTAGCACAGTTGGCCTTGGACTAGGCAGAAATGCAGATGTGTTGTCGATGGTGGTGGTGAATTCTAATACTGTATAGCCCTTTTCCTAACTGAACAAATTAACCTTCCTTATCCTGAATCAGGACATTGGTTCAACTAGCCTTGTATTGTCTTCTTTGACAGCAGCTCTCCAAGGATTCAGATGGAGGTCTTCCCAGGCCTGCTACCTGCTCTACCACTGAGCAGTTGTCTTCTCCAAAGCAGGGGAAGAACCATTCAGGAGACAAATGCTATGTGAGATCCCTCTTCCACAAGGGCCATCACATGCTCTCTCCATGCCACTGTTGTACAATCATATCAAGGGCCAATCAGTGAGAGCAGCTGTGCTTGGAGTCAATGAGATTTAGTTCATTTCCCCTTTTTCTTTTATGTGCATATTATCTTAATTGTCTATTAAGGGACCACGGAACAGTGACTTGAGCTATAGTCATGCCTCTCACAACTCACACAGTTGGTCTCCCTTCTCATCACTTCCATATTTTATTTTTACTGTTACAGGGCTTTTTAAAACAAGATTCTTTCAAGAACGTTATAGATAATGATAACAGGAAGCAATAAAATTTCATTTAGTGGTTGGAGCCAAATTCATGTCTGGGGTTTGTGTGCTAATAAACTTGCGTGGTTTTAAACACCTAATTAAAACTATCATAAAAAGCTTACAATTAGTAATTTTACTCTCAATCAGCCATCTGAAAAAGCAGATTTTAGATCCTGGCCAAATCAGCATAAATGTTCTGTGAATGATCCTTAATGATTCCTTAATTCCAAATAGAAAGAAAGAGAGGGAGGGAGGGAGAGAAAGAGACAGAGACAGAGAAAGAGAGAGAGAGAGTTCCAGGTCAGCATGACTACTGTTATGTTTAGTAATATGCAACTCATTGTTGTTGTTTGTTGGATTTTCTTCAAATTGTTCATGGTAGCATAACATATTCAATGCTGCCTTGACCTAGTGCTAATCATTATCTGCTTTTAAATCTAAGCCATGGATGAAAGCCTCAAGTCCAGGGATAAAATGTGCCCCTCCCAGGCCCTCAGGCCATACCTATTCCTAGGCCACACCCCCTTTCCCCAGGCCACATCCTTCAGTGTCTTGTTCTGTACCCTTTCTGGGTGCTTTTGCTTGGCTGGAATGTGCCCTTGAACTGTGTTAATGTCTCTCGCTTGCCTAAATGCAAGACACAGAGGTGGGAGTAGGCATCTGTGTGTAGAAACTTCTATCTTTAACTGTACAAATGTCTCAATCACACGTGTTGCTCCACCCACTCTGGCCCTGCCGATCACACGTATGTGGCCCCTGAAAGGTTGCCCGTGAGGTGATATGCTGCACAGACTGAAAATATTACCCATCCCTAATCTAGGCGAACAATTCATTTCCCTGCACTGGGAGGCATCGTTCTGAGTTTTGGTTTCTCACAATTACTGTCACTCATAAACAAGATGGCATCTACAGTTACTGCATTTTTACTTCCAAGTGATTTAACTGTTATAGGCTCAACATGCATGGCAGAGGGTGGGGGTAGCATTGTGGTGACACTTTGCACCTTTGACTTAGACATGTTCATTTCCAGGCCAGACTCAACTAACTGATTCTGCTAGCGAAAGCCAGAACAAGGACTCTTGCTAAGACATTAGGGCTTTCACCCTCTCCTCCCTCATGCCCAAGTGCCTCCCACAAAGCCATGCTGGAGGGTTGGAAGATCCCACATTGTGCAGGGGGGGGGGTGGAGCAGAGCAGAGAGATCATTCCATTGGGCAGACAGAAATGCTTGCACCAAAGGAATTACAGTGGTCCCTCGGGTTACAGACGCTTCAGGTTACAGACTCCGCTAACCCAGAAATAGTACCTCGAGTTAAGTACTTTGCTTCAGGATGAGAACAGAAATCGTGCTCTGGCAGCACGGCAGGAGCAGGAGGCTCCATTAGCTAAAGTGGTGCTTCAGGTTAAGAACAGTTTCAGGTTAAGAACGGACCTCCAGAACAAATTAAGTACTTAACCCGAGGTACCACTGTATCTCCTTAGTGCGAAGCTGAACTTCACCCTCTGAAGCTTCAGTATCTGTAGAAGCAGCACTATATGGTAATTCAACAGTTACAAATTTCCCCATGTCTACTGTGCATCAGAATTGATTTTTGTCTACCATGCATAGGTATCCCAAGACACACCTGGAAGCCAAAATGATAGGCTGCAATTATCTTAAAATAATCATAAACGTGTGAGCAGTTAAGAAAATGCAAGGAAATACAGGCCCAACAGAAGACGAACTAGCAGAAGACTAAATACTGATTATTTCCAGTCCATTCTGGAAAACAAGATGTGAAACACCTCCTGTCCAGTGATCTAACCACTGCAGCCTTCCATGCCTTATGTACAAAAGAATATTGTTTCCTGCGATCATGATTAGTAGCATTTATTCTTGCGGGAATGTGGTGCTGAGATTTACTTCCTTCACCATTCATTCTGCAGAACCATTCAAGGGACTTTGTACTTTGGTTGCATCTGTTCAACCTAAAAATATTTCCATTGCCTTGCAATAAAAACAGAATGGGCAGAGACAAAATCCTTTGCTCTCACTGTACCACAAATTTAAAACTGCTTCAGTTCTCTAATCCCAGGCAACCCTGTGAGTTCACATTTTTGTGAGGGGTGTGGTCTAACAATCTTAATTAAAACAACAATGAGAAGAAGAACCCCAACTTTAAAAAAAAAAGTTAAAAGGCAGTTAAAACAATTTTGAACATTTTAAACAATTTGGAGAAATGATGTTATGGGATGGCCCTTGCCCTTGCCTCCTCCTGAAGCCAGTCATCCCCTTCAGGGATGCTACCACCCCCATCAGCCCAAGTCTTGAGGTAGCCCACCCCCCTTCCCTGGTACCTTGAGCCCAGGTGGGCTCTCAGTCAGCAGGGTGCCAACCAAAGGTGCAAAAAGGCTGGCTTTCTCAAGAAAAGGAGGAATTCTGGAGGTAGGCCAGGTTTACAGCTCACTTCCTCCACTGATGGTTTCTGGCTGCTGTGAAGCCTGAGAGCGGAGCGTCAGCTCATTCACTTTATTTGCAGGGAAACTGGACCAGTTGACTCTAGTTCTGCTCACTCACTGTTTTCATGTCCTCTGGTTTCCATCACAGTGTTCCATTGTGCCAGAAGCAGTTTAGTCTTGCTGGCCACATGACCCAGAAAGCTGTCTGTGGACAAACTCTGGCTCCCACAGCCTGAAAGTGGAGATGAGCGCCACAACCCCATAGTTGTCTTTGACTGGACTTAACCATCCAAGGGTCCTTTACCTTTTTACCTTACTGTTTATACATGGCAAAGCAGTTCCTTGGACACTCATACCTGATGATAGCAAGTTCCATCCTTTCTGTCCTCTTCCAAAATTCTTGCAATGTTCCTTTTTCTAACTTTGCAAAAGGCACTTTATTGGCCACACAGCTCATAATTTTCAATATGCACTTAGCAATTTATTCAGGGAAGATTGGTATTTAAAAATTCAATCAATCTGTCAAGTCTTATACTGTTGTTAGAAGATTCCTTAATGAGTGATATGGTATACTGATCTGAAAAGTAATCCTTTAAGTCAATTATTAATATAGCTCTCACTGTCTCCTCAGTTTGCAAAGGGTCAGATCAATATTTTATTTAGATCTTTTAAAATATAAATCATGCTCTTTTAAAATTGATTTTTGGAACCAAGGTGGGGATTGGCTCTAATTTGCATTGATTAGGGCATGGTGTCATTCCTTTGGTTTAATCCTAATTTATATTGAGAGATAAGAAGAATTACGTGATTTAATTTAGTTTAGTAACAATGGAGGGGAGTTATGAAACAAATATGCATGCAACTCGTCTCTACATATGTGTTGCTTTCTCTTCCAGAGAAATAACTGTAGAAAGAAACAAAAGTATAATTTGCATATGAATAAAGGGATATGTTTGATTTTTTAAAGGTTCTGGTTCTAAACACACATGCTAGGAAGTAAGTATTGTGACTGAACATAGTGAGACTTACATGTCTAGTATTGTGCTATTAGTTATTCTCAGAAAGTCAATGACAACATAGTGATTTACTTTGTTTCAGACCCACCTCATACATATGAAAATGCCCTAAACAGCAAGACCGCAGGGGTTATTTCAGTCATTATATCTTAAAGATGTCTCTGCAGGAACAGTCATGGGGAAAATATTTTTATTCCATCTACCTGGTGGTTGTGGGCCTCTACACCCTGATTCTATGCATATTTATTTGTACTTAAATTCCATTTAAATTCATGGTACTTACTCTCAAATTCTTGTGTGTAGGCTTGCAGTCATCACTGAGCAGACCTTATATTCATTTTCCTTCGAAAGAATGCAGTGTATATGGCTTCCTTGCAAAATCTAAATTCTGCACAACAAAGGTCTTCTCTTCAACCAACCCAACACAAGCACAATGGTGTGATATGATACTCAAAAACATAATAATCCAGTACAGTATAAGTAATTATTTCTATAAACATATTGTTCTAACAATTGCTTATGCTGGAACATCCTATTTCTGAGTACAGTAATAGTATCATTTTAAAAATATTAGGGTTTTGTGTCTGTATTGTGTTTATTTGCAAAAGACCCATCAGTGATAATAGCCTCTTCAAAAATAGGTAACACAAGAGGCTCATAAAAATTTTAAAGTGGTGGTTGCTACTGTTTCTAAAACAAACTTTATTTACCCCCCCCCCATGGTTGCTTTACAATGATGTCCAACAGCTATCTGTTTAAGGATCTTTCTACACTTACCATTTTTTTGTGGTATAGTTGCTGATTTTTTGGCATGCTGCTTTACAGTATGATTATTTAGCTAATATTCCAGGAAAATGTGCTTTAAAATGCTTTTTCTTCACACACAAAATTGACATTCGTGAAAGATTCAGAATTGATCCTCAGTAGTTTAATTTGTGTTGCATGTGTACAAGCACCAACCTGCTTTCATTTAAATGCTTTTTCCATAGTCACAAAGCTGGTACTTTAAGGATAAACTGTTAAAGCAAATTTAGTCAAACAAATCTGGGTACTGTAGTTTAAGGATTGCTGGGATTTGTAACTCAGTGTGGGATAAACTACAGTGCCCAGAATTCTTTGAGTAAAAGAATGTGATTCAAAAGTGCTTTAAAGGTACACAGCGTACATGGCCTGAATGTTTATTTTGGCTTTTAGTATGAGCTGAGCAGTAGAAATTTGAAACACCGAGGCACTCAATAAAAACCATCATACAGGAGTTTGAAACAGCTCAGGTACTAAATCTTAGGGCACTGCAATGTCAGCAACAAATCAACTGTATCTAACTCTTGAGAACCTTCTGAATTGAGAGTTTGGGGAACTAAGTGTGCTGGGAGGGGGTGAGGCAGAACTTTCTGCTGAAATGGTTGCTTGCTCGTAACCAAATACTGTTTTGTTTTTGTTGTGTGTTTTTTTAAAAAAAGATGGAATCCAACTATACCGTTTGAGAGTGTAAGATTAAATTGGGAAGAAGGGAAGAGAGAGGGATGTGGACAGTGAGCAAGGAAACCATGGCAAAGAAACACAATCCCTGTGGGTGGTATGTTACACAATTTAGGCACAACTCATTCTGAAGGAAATCAGCCCTGAGTGCTCACTGGAAGGAGAGATCGTGAAGCTGAGGCTCCAATACTTTGGCCACCTCATGAGAAGAGAAGACTCCCTGGAAAAGACCCTGATGTTGGGGAAGATTGAGGGCACAAGGAGAAGGAGACGACAGAGGATGAGATGGTTGGACAGTGTTCTCGAAGCTATCAGCATGAGTTTGACCAAACTGCGGGAGGCAGTGGAAGACAGGAGTGCCTGGCATGCTCTGGTCCATGGGGTCACGAAGAGTCGGACACGACTAAACAACTAAACAGCAAGAACATTCAGTGATTTATGGTATGGAAATTTGATTGTCTTGTAAAGCTGGGCTGAATTACAAAGAGAAAGTGTCATTGCCCTGAGAGGTTATTCAGCTTGGAATGGAGATGTTAAATGATACTCTTTCTTTCTTTCTTTCTTTCTTTCTCTCTCTCTCTCTCTCTCTCTCTCTCTCTCTCTCTCTCTCTTTCTCTCTCTCTCTCTCTCTCACACACACACAAACACCTACCTTTCTGTGTGTTTACAAAATGCATGAGGGGTAAGGAGGAAGATCACACTGTTAGGCTTTGTACCTGGGCAGACCACAGCTGGGGGAAAGTGTTTCTGTCACAAGCATTGAGGATGACAGGACTGCCTTCAGATGTCTTCTAAAAGTCAGATAGTTGTTTACTTCCTTGACGTCTGAAGGGAGGGCATTCCACAGTGAAGGTGCCACTACCAAGAAGACCCTCTGCCTGGTTCCCTGTAACTTTGCTTCTTGCAGTGCTGGAATCAGCAGAAGACCCAAGGAGGGGGACCTTAGCTGAGCAATGAGCGATGAAGGTGAGACGCTCCTTCAGGTATACTGGGCTGAGGCCATTTAGGGCTTTAAAGGACAGCACCAACACCTTGAATCCTTTAGGACTGGTTTTATATGGTCCTGGTGGCCACTCCCAGTCACCAGTCTAGCTGCTGCATTATGATTAGCTGTAGTTTTTGGGTCACCTTCAAAGGTAGCCACACGTAGAGTGCATTGTAATAGTCCATGCAGGAGATAATCAGAGCATGCACCTCTCTGGTGAGACAGCCTGTGGGCAGGTACGGTCTAGCCTGTGTACCAGATGGAGCTGGTAACTGCCCTGGACACAGAATTGACCTGCGCCTCCATGGACAGCTGTGAGTATAATGACTCCCAGGCTGTGTACCTGGTCTTTCAGGGGCACAGTTACCCCATTTAGGACCAGGGAGTGATTTTACAATATTCTTAACCACACATTAATCCTAGATTTTAATATCTCAAAATAATGTAAATTCATAACTTGTACTGGGTATGTGTTTTCTGGATCTGCTAGTTTCAACAAAGTTCAGGTTTTTCTTAAACATATTTTGCTTTTGTTCTTGTTTGCACCTCAAACAGCAAGATAGTTTTGCCATTGTTGTGCATTTTTCATATCATTCTCTATTCAAAGCTATGGAAGACACTGCCTCCACATTTTTGCATATATTATTCCAGCTATTGAATATGTAAAATACAAATTATTTACTCCTTTATGAAAGAAAACTGGATGTAATGGTATAGTATATCCTAAAATATTGATTATTTTTATTTCCTTCCCAATTTTTTATTTTTATTTATTCTTTTCTTTGCTTTTTTGCTTTTTGCTGTTTGCTTGATCAAGGACCTCCAGGGTTTTGTTCATTTGTTGGTTTGTTGGAGGGTGGGGGCGGAATACCTTGCCCTTCAGTCAACAAAGACTCCCAAAGTTCCCTATGTAGAATAGCCATAACGAAAAGCAAGACGCAGGGTAACAGCCTAAAAGAGGGTTGCCACATTTTGAAGAGCAAAAAAGAGGGTGCTATAATAACTCTTATTTTAAATACCACTACTATATGAAGGCTATAGAAGCTGTGATTTATTGCTGAGGGAGACAGGAGAAGAGAAGAGAAGAGAAGAGAAGAGAAGAGAAGAGAAGAGAAGAGAAGAGGAAAGCAAATCTTCAACCACCAGTTATGTCTGCAGGTATGTCTCATCCAGAAAGTATAGCAAATTTTGGCAAATTTTTAAAAAATCCACCCGGACAGAAAAGTTACCCCTGAAAAAGAGGATGTGTCCTGGAAAAAGAAGGCACATGGCAACCCTAGGCCCTAAAAGACACAGTAGCAGATGGTGTAGTTTGGGCAGCAGTGCTCATCTGAACCTCAGCTGATCTTGTCACTGCTCCTTACTGGGAGATAGAGAGGGAGGGACAAGGTGACAGTGAGGCTGGTGTTGTGTGAGGTAAACCACCAGAGACTCTCTGCTGGAGATCCAAGTTGCATACACCTACAAGCCACACCCCCACTCCTTCAGGTGTGCATTCATAGGAAGTGTGTAGAAACCATTTCACATTTCTACCAAATGTAGAGGTTCCAGGAGCATGAAGATCAGGGATCCCAACCACAGGAAGGCTTCTAAGTGTGTACAGCCAAATGTAGCTAGAAGTCTTGGTCTGAGGTAGAGCCAGACATGAGTGTGATATTGCGGGTGGGGCTTGCATGTGCACCCCCTTTCCAGCTTAAGCACTCATACATGTACTCAAATGACTGAAACCATTGACAGGTTGGGTCCTTCCAAATGTCGTTCTTCATTGACCATTGGTTATGTTGGCTGAGGCTGGTGGGAATTAGAATTCAACAACATCTGGAAGGCCACAGTTTGCTCAAACCTGCTTATATATCTCTGCTAACCAAAACTTCCCAGTCTTTAAAGATTACCATTCCAGCGCTCTTTTCAGCAGCAGTATATCCAGCTGGAGCTAAAATCAATGTCCCATTATGGTAAGAGCACCCCCATCATGGAGCCAAGGATTTTAAACTACCTTAGCCCTTCTGAAGTTCCTGGTTGCCCGATGAGCTAAGGCGGGGGTCGGCAACCTGCGGCTCCAGAGCCGCATGCGGCTCTTTAAAGCCTTTGCTGCGGCTCCGGGGCGGAGGCGCGGGGCGGGGGCGAGGGGAGGGCGCGAGGGGAGGGCGTGAGGGAAGGAAGTGAGGGCGCGAGGGAAGGAGGCGAGGGGCGGGGCCGAGGGGAGGGCGCAAGGGAAGGAGGCGAGGGCGCGAGGGAAGGAGGCGAGGGGCGGGGCCGAGGGGAGGGCGCGAGGGAAGGAGGCGAGGGCGCGAGGGAAGGAGGCGAGGGGCGGGGTCGAGGGGAGGGCGCGAGGGAAGGAGGCGAGGGGCGGGCGTGAGGGAAGGAGGCGAGGGGCGGGGTCAAGGGGAGGGCGCAAGGGGAGGAGGAGGCGGAGGAGTTAGTTGCCTGAAGCCACTGTTCAAAACTGGTCACTGTTTTGAAGGGGAGTGAAGAACACACACTCAAAAAAAGGTAACTTGTTAATTTAATGTTTATTATGTTTACTGATTTGTGCTTTGTGACTGTTTGAGGTGGGGTTTTTTTCTTGGGAGGCTGGGCGGCGCGAAGAGAGGGAGGCTTGTGGTAGCGTCGGGGCTTGTCTCTAGCAAAGTAAGTCCTCGCTATTTGGTCACATGCGCAGCATTCTCCTTGTGGGGTTTAGGTGGCTTCGGAGCACCAACACTTGCTTTGCCGGCTGCTTTCAAAAGCGTCGGAATCAGCTGTGCTGTTGCTGGGTAACCGGATCGTCCCAGCAGCCATCTTATCTGCCCATGTGGTCTTCTGAGGCGGCCGCCATCTTACTATAGGAAATTCCACGTGGGAGTTAGTTGCCTGAAGCCCCTTTTTAAACTTAAGCAGGGGGAAGTTTGGTGAATTGTTTTCCTTAACGTTATGCAACAGCTTATTGCTGGTCTTTGTCGTCCCGCCTTTGTAAGCAGGCTGCATTGAAAGGGGGCATATACACTGGTCACTGTTTTGAAGGGGAGTGAAGAACACACACTCAAAAAAAGGAAACTTGTTAATTTAATGTTTATTTATATGAGGAGGAGTAATTCTGAGGGGTCAAACAAAGAAATAATAAAAAGTGTCAAAAAAGGTATTTTTATAATGACGAATGCCTCATTATTATATATTATTTACATCAGGCACTGATTATGATTTATGGTACACTGGGGCCCTGATTAATTTTCTATGGCATTTTGGGGCATTGGTTATTGGGCATAGCAAGTTGTGGTCGCGTGGAATTTGTGCTTTGTGACCTTTTGAAGTGGGATTTTTTTCTTGGGAGGCTGGGCGGCGCGAAGAGAGGGATTATTTTTATAATGACGAGGATGACATTGGGCCCTCATTATTAATTATTATTTACATCAGGCACTGATTATGATTTATGGTTCACTGGGGCCCTGGTTAATTTTCTTTGGCATTTTGTGGCATTGATTATGCAGTCGCGGTCGCGTGGAATTCCACGTAGAGTTAGTTGCCTGAAGCCCCTTTTTAGTTGCTTGAAGCAGGGGAAAGTTTGGTGAAAGTTTGGTGAATTGCTGCCCAGGAGTGTGGTGGAGTCTCCTACTTTGGAGGTCTTTAAGCAGAGGCTTGACAACCATATCTCAGGAGTGCTCTGATGGTGTTTCCTGCTTGGCAGGGGGTTGGACTCGAGGGCCCTTGTGGTCTCTTCCACATATGTATGTGAGCAGGTCTTCTCCAACATGAACTATATTAAAAACAAACACCGATCACGCCTCACAGATAACAGCTTGCAAGCCTGTGTGAAAATGAAGGTGACGTCTTACAGCCCTGATGTGCAGATACTGAGCACTGAGGTTCAGGAGCAAAAGTCCCATTAACCTGGTTACCTGGTTGTAAATTAAATATTTTAATTAGCTATTAATTTGTCCTTTTTTCTTGAGATTGACAGCTGACTGCACGATCCTGTATATATAGCATTAAGGCCAGAAACAATATATGCAGTGTTATATTTGTTTTAAATGTTGCAATGTTTTTGCGGCTCCCAGTTGTTGTTGTTTTTTTCGGAAACGGGTCCAAGCGGCTCTTTTTGTCTTAAAGGTTGCAGACCCCTGAGCTAAGGAGATAGGCTCTAATTGTTCTGCTCCACTTGATAAAGAAGTGTTCTATCAAGATAAAGTTTGCTGTAAAAGGAATTATCTCAAAATAAAATTAAATATGATAAAAACTCAATTTACCTTGATACAATTTATCAGTGACTCAATGATAAGGACAGCAATATCAGGAGAGGAATGTAATGAGCTTTGGGGAGTGCTGCATTACAGATAACTCAGTTTGGGGGCAGTGCCTTTCTGTGCTGTAGGTACTCAATGAAACCCCAGATGTTGGCTGAAATAGCTGTTAGTGTGGCGGCATGTGGGCAGAAGAGTGGTATCACACTAAGCAGCCACCTAGAGATCACATTGAAAAATTGCTGTCTTTGGAAATTCCAGAATAGCGCTTGTACATTTTCTACTTCTTTTAAGGTTTAGTTCACTCCCACTTCAACTCAGAAATAAAAAGCAGTGGGAAGGGGATCCTCCCCTGCAAGGCTTATTTGTGAATATGAATGGTTGCTGCACAAGAGCCCTACCAGATTCCTTTCTTGCACAGCTCCTGTTCATTTCAATTGGATTCACCCATGAGATTATTCCTATGTCTTCTTTTATTTCAAATAAATAATAATATTAGAAAAACCCAGTGTAGCTCAGTGGGGACTGAGCATGCTCAGTGGTCATGGAAAGCTGTCTGACTATGGTCAAATTGGGGATGGAGGGGTGGGGAAGGCCATGGAAAACTGAGGAGGGGAATGGAGTAAGTGATTGGAATCCTGACCAGGAGCACTCCAAATGTTGCTGCAGGTTCCACTGGTACTTCTTGTACCGGGAAGGATGGCACTATGGTCTAAATAACTGAGCCTCTTGGGCTTGCCAATCAAAAGATCAGTGGTTCAAATCCCCACGGCGGGGTAAGCTCCCGTTGCTCTGTCCCAGCTTCTGCCAACCTAGCAGTTCAAAAGCATACCAGTGCAAGTAGATAAATAGGTACCGCTGTGGTAGGAAGGTAAATGGAGTTTCCGTGCACTCTGGTTTCCATCACAGTGTCCCGTTGCGCCAGAAGTAGTTTAGTCATGCTGGCCACGTAACCCAGAAAGTTGTCTGTGGACAAATGCCAGCTCCCTTGTCCTGAAAAGCAAGATGAGCGCCACAACCCCATAGTCACCTTTGACTGGACTTAACCGTCCAGGGGTCCTTTACTGGGCTGCTCCTGTGTAGATATTATGGGTGGTATTCAACTAGGTTGACTGAAGAAGACTGATTGCCGAAGAATTGATGCTTTTGAATTATGGTGCTGGAGGAGACTCTTGAGGGTCACATGGACTGCAAGAAGATCAAACCTATCCATTCTTAAAGAAATCAGCCCTGAGTGCTCACTGGAAGGACAGATCCTGAAGCTGAAGCTCCGATACAATACTTTGGCCACCTCATGAGAAGACTCCCTGATGTTGGGAAAGATGGAGGGCACAAGGAGAAGGGGACAACAGAGGACGAGATGGTTGAACAGTGTTCTTGAAGCTACCAGCATGAGTTTGACCAAACTGCGGGAGGCAGTGGAAGACAGGAGTGCCTGGCGTGCTCTGGTCCATGGGGTCATGAAGAGTCAGACACGACTAAACAACTAAACAACAACATTCAACTAGGTTTTACACAGAGCAAACCCAGTGAAATTAACAACCATAACAAAGGTAGATGTTTTCACCTCAGTGGGTCTACCACCCAATGGCACTGCCACATAGATCTCCCATCATCTGAAACATGTCCTAAAATAGACCCTGGTTTATAATCTCTTCATAAGGTAGATGCTGATTACACAGTAAATAAATGAGCTGCTCCTGTCTCCTCCTCTGGTGGTTCTTTGGGCATCCAAACCTTAGAAAGCATCTTAGAAAGCATTGTACAGGCTACAGTCTTCTACCCATGTACCTGAGAGTAAGCCCCACGGAACTCATTGGGATTTTTTTTCTGAATAAACTTTTATAAGTGATACGCACTTGAATAAAATGAACATTTTAAAGTTTAGATTGGGGCAGGGAACTTCAGGATCAGAGGCCCAATTTAGCCCTCCAGGCCTCTTCATCTGGCTCCCGAGACTCTCCCTCAGGTTACATTCCCTCTTCAGCTGCTACTTCACACTCTACTGGAGTGTTTTTACCTGGCTAAAATGTGTCCTTGAATTCTGAAAATGCTTCTTGCTTGCCTAGATGGGGGGGGGGGATAGAGAGGGACATGTGAGTTTGTATAGAAACTGGCCTACTATACCAAGGTAAAATTTGCATGTGCTGCTCTGCTCACTCTTGACTCTGGCATGTGGCCCCCAGATGGGGTTACCCACAGACAATGTGGCCCTTGGTCTGAAAAGTGTCCGTTCCCCCCAGCCCTGGCTTAGATGAATTCAGTTCTCCCTCCATTTTCAAATGTTTTGGAAAAATAAAAGTTAATTTTAAAAACAAAGGGGGGGAAACCCAAACCTCAGCCCAGTGAAACAGGTGCTAATAATTCTAATGCCATCAAAAACAGACTTGTCAAATTTTTCATTAACTTAATCAATATTTGATTATACAAAAATGGTTTCTTGCGCGTCATTTGCTTTTCCCGCAGGATTAAAGCAGGCAGTGGCTGCGGAGTGTTTGCGAGGCTAGTTTCTTGGCACAGGAAAGTCATCTACTTATCAAATTAATGAGTATGTGGGAGAGTTTCCTGAATGGGTAAAGTGGATGAATAATGAATCTTCTCCCATGGCAAAAAAATAAATAAAAAATAAAGAAGAAATTGCAATAAATCAGTTTCAGAATTATGTCTGAATGTAGAACAATAAAAAATTAAGGGAACTGGGAGGCTAAAGAAAAACAAATTACAAAATCCTAACCAGTTAAGCTATGTAATTGCTTTTGTTACAGCACTACTTTTCTGTAATAGAAATCATCATTACACTCTGTAAAATAAAGCAAGGTAGTCTGCATTAAATATGATCATGGAGATGGTCTTTTACTGATGTTCCTGATTTCCCTCATTGCTGGCTGTGGGTGGGGAAACTTTCTTACTCATTGCCCCTAAAGACCGTATTATATGGTGAATAATTATTAAAATAGAATAAACAATGCCATAAGCATGCATAGTGTTTCTGTTTTTTTGTAGCTCAATATTTCCACTTTTTCGTAGTCTAAGGGACATGCACTCCTTGGTTATTACTACTGCACACTGTCCAAGATATGTGAATATTATATGACAGAAGGCTGTGCTTCTCTAAGCTTCCTCATAGCTGTTAAAGCATAAGCCTTCAGTATTCAAGGGCCAAGTCTTGCATTATGTTTGTAGTTGGGGCGCCATCTCTGACAAAGCCATTCCTGCTTGTAGGTTGGGGTGGGAATTTGCCTCCATCCCACGCCTCCTTGCTAAGGTGGGCTGGGAGAAACTCACCTCTGATGGGAGGGGGTTGGAGTGAAGAACCACATGGGCTGCAAAGCCCAATAGGAGAGGGGTTGGAGTCAGCCTTTTTATGCTGTCTCTGCCCAAAACTAAAGCTTTGTCTCTCACACAGCTGTGCTCATTCTTTCTCTAAAGCAGGGGTCAGCAACCTTTTTCAGCCGTGGGCCGGTCGACCGTCCCTCAGACCATGTGGTGGGCCAGACTATATTTTGAAGGGGGGAAAAAATGAACGAATTCTTATGCCCCACAAATAACCCAGAGATGCATTTTAAATAAAAGCACACATTCTACTCATGTAAAAACACGCTGATTCTTGGACCATCTGCGGGCCGGATTGAGAAGGCAATTGGGCCGCATCCGGCCCATGGCCTTAGGTTGCCTACCCCTGCTCTCAAGCAACGTGGTCTGTGCTAGTCACCTTTTATGGGTCTCACGTTTTTAAATCTGCTTTTAACTCCAGAGATGTGGCAAGTTCTGGCTTGCTGTAGTTCCTCCCCCCCCCCTCACTTTTAATGATTTACTATAAACATATTATATTTATTCCCCCTCGCTCTGGTTAATGGTTATTGAATAGATATGCAAAATGAAAGTCAAAATTTAATGCAATCAAGTGTGTCCTAATATTCAGTTCTTTTGTAGCATACATTAATTATTAATTATTGCAACATTTTCCCTAAAATAGAGATCACCGGGGGCAGGGCGGGAAGAGTGATTTGCCCACAGCTTTCATTCAGTGTTCAGAAATGTTGTTTATAAAGCTGGTTTCATTAACATTTTTTTCTCTTCATATTGTGTCAAAGGCAGTCATTTTTATGCAGCGAATTGCTATGTTGACTGTGCTGCTGTTCCCACATGTGACATCGTCAGATGGATGAGGCACTTATGAAAATGGCATTTTAAGCTTTGGGAGATTGGTGTATCCAGCTCTGCGGTATATGATTTCTAGAAGTAATGTCAGGCAAACTTGGCAAAAGATGTGCATAACTTTAGCAGAGAGATTGTGCCTGCAATCCCATACTTACCTGAAAGTAAGCTCATTGAGCTCAGTGGGACTTAACCTCTGAGCAGACATGCTTAGGGGTTCACTTAAAGTAATGACCTTAGTAGAAAATACCTGCTGCTTAATTCCCCTCCCCCCCCCAGCATAAATGGAATCGTTGCAGTTTGGAATCGTTGCTGGGCTGTAGGGAGCCAAAGGGAATCTTTGGAGTGCTGAATCTCCACCCCCCCTATGATATCTGATAGGATGCAACTTTTCTGATAGGAAGGAAGGCTGGTTTATTTATACCAAAGCTGCAGAGAATAATGCCTGAGAAAATATGGAATGTTTGTTCTGTGGGGTTTTGCTTGGGACTTGCTCTTGCTGACCATGGTGGCCACAGACATCTCATGATTCCACACTTGAGTGTTTTGGCCTTACCCGGATAGGGCAATCTAAACTAATACACAAACAAAAGCCCCACACAGTTGTGTTACATAAATTCACCATACGTAATCACAACCCAAGCAAACCGATGAGGGATGGGCACATTCCCCTCAGCAAAAATCAAAGAGGCTGTTAATAGAAGATGGCTCTTTCCCCTCAAATCTCAGTTCCAAACTTTAGACCCTGTCACACCTCCAATGACATAAATGAGCCCATGAAGCCCAGTGAAACATTTCCCACTGCCCCCTTCCCACTTACTTGGTAGGGGTGACAACGAGAAGAGGTGTGGCTGGAGGACTTTCTGTGGGTCACCATACATGTGGTGCAAAGATCTCTGGGAAGTGTAATTTCCTGGGTACCCACCGGTCACACTTGAGGACTCAGACACCCTGGAGAATTACATTCACCAGAGTTCCCCTTAGTGCCTTGGACATTTACAGCATTCAGGAGAGCAATGTCCAAAGGCAAGTGAGGTGGGATGACATTTGTGGTAGCAGTGCCCCTGGATATAAGGTCAGTGAATTAGATGCAAGCCAGACTTCAAATTTGGAATTTGGCACGGCTTGTAATTGGTTCCTTTTCCCGCCAGGTGGGGAGAATTGACCATTACAAGGCTCCATGTTTCCTAATTTCAGCGCCATCACTTTTTGAAATCTCTTCCTGCATTGAAATCAACTCTTGCCCCCCACTCTCCCCACTGACATATGGCTCCTTCTCTTCTGATGTTTGAAACTTTTGTTGAAATATGTCCCTTTGGCTCTGTTATCGTCACAGTTCATGAGCTGTTTCCGATAATAAAAAAAACATTCCACGAGGCTGTTGGGCACACACACATAAATCCCCATGTTTTGCTCACACCCACATAGATATATAATATTCCAAGAGAAGTGTGCTGAAGCGAAGGCTGATGCTGATTACTAGGAGGGCAGGAGGGAGGGGAAGTAAAGTGATCCCAATAAAAAGCAATAGTACAGAACTAAAAAGCATAAATACAGACAGGAATCAATGAATATTTGGCAAGCCATTTTCCTTCTTAAATAGGTGACAGAATGCATTACAGAAGTATTTTCTCTCTCTGCCTCCGCTGAAGTGTAGTAAAAGCCTGCCTTATTGGCGCTAACCCAATAAGCTTATTTTTATAGAGGGAAAGATAGACATAAATCTAGAATAATTCATTGGGAGTTCTTTCTCAGAACCTTTAAAACAGAGAAGCAATGTTTCTTTTTTGGTTTGGTTTCTCTCTCCCTCTCCCTCTCCCTCTCCCTCTCACTTACACAGCCATACTAGTGGGGGAGTTTTCCTTTAGCCAAGAGCAGCGATGGCTGAATGAAACTCTCATGTACAGGGGCAGTCTACCTCTAAATGCCAGGTTCCCAGGGACAAATAGCAGGAAGACTATCACATTCATGTTCTGCTTCTGAGTATCCAGAAGCATCAGACTGGCTGTTATTAAGACACAATGGTGAACTAGAAATATATTGATTTGACCAAGCAAGTCTTGCAATCTTGTTTCAATTAAACTATCTCATAATCTAGGATAAGTGGCCTAGTTTGGCAATGCTGGTGCCTGCATGATGTCCAAGGGTGGGTGGGTGGGTGTTTGTGTGTGTGTTATTCACTGTTTATCCTCATTTGCCCTTTGCATTCTGCTTTCCAATGGACATTTTCCTCTCGGCAGGAGGGGGAGAAGGAACCAGGCATGCCCAATAAAGAGATAACTTGTCATTCCATCTCATCTGTGGCCATTCATCCAACAAAATGTCTCTTGCATGTGAAGGAGCTGTGAATGGAGGCAATTGTTGTATTATTCAACACTATGTACAGCATCTTCCCCATGTGCCGTTTATGTCTTCTCTGTTTTTGAAACTGTCCCAATCCTGGTTGCATGGAATTGCAGGGCTGAGCAGCAGTCAGGAGAAGATCTTGCTCCCTTCCCATCTGTTCCAATTGTTTTCAAGTACTTCAAGGCAAATGGCAATAGGCCTGTGCAAAGAGTTCAAATCAGAGCCAACATGAGTGCCAGCAGAATTGTGCTGGCAAGAACTGGAAGGATGGTGGTTGCCCTCTCTAGAGTAGATTCCCAGTAGATTTTGGCAAAGTTGTTTTGTCTAAATCTATGCCCAACAAGCTGCTTGGCTATTGTTTTGGTTCCATTCAACTATGATTGAGAATGTCCTTACACAATAAGGAGTTATGAAAGGGCAGGGGAAGACTTTGGATAATCCTTCATGAAACATGCCTTTGCTTTTAAATGAACAACAAGGTTTTAGAAAACAGCATGCATGACATCTAAAAAATTTAAAATGCTGCACTGCATGTTTAGGTGCAAATTCTGAGCAATCTCATCAATGGCTTCTAATGTTACTATGCTCTAGTAATTTGGCTTCTCCCAAACAGGATCCACATTGTGTAGACAAACACACACATTGCTTATGAGAGCCTGGATGATGTAGTGGGTGGAATGGAAAGCATCCACTGAGGAAATCAGGGTTCAAGTCCCTGTTCAGCTATGATGGTTACTGGGTGTCCTTACTGGGTGTCCTTTGATTAAATGTTCTGATAAGGGATGAGGAACAGTATTGTGGAGAGGAGATTGGGCCTCTAACCCAGATGACTTCAATCCTGCTTTCTACAGGAGAACTTGGTCAAAGAGCTAGCTGCATCTCTACCTACCCCACAGCTAATGTCACATGTGAAGTCACAATGTGTGGCAGTTGGGAATGGTTTGGGGGAAATGGCCTTGTGGGCCAAATTGGGATCCATGCTGGGCTAAGTTAGGCCTATGGATTGGAGGTTCTCCACCTCTGTTGTCATGCATAAATCAAGGCTAGGGAATCTGTGGCCGAGATGTTGTTGAACTATAGCTCCTATCATCACTGACCATCAGCCATGCTGCCTGGGGCTGATGAGAGCTTGAGAAAAGCAACATCTTGAGGGCTGCTGGTTCCCTAGCCTGGTACAGATCATGCTTGTGCACTTTGGGCTCAAAACATAATTACTCATGTTATCAGAGTTGCCGCTTACACATTGCTCCAAAGAAGAAATCAATCACCAAAGAAAGAGGGTGAAAGAGTATACAGCAGGCATAGGCAAACTCGGCCCTCCAGATGTTTTGGGACTATAACTCCCACCATCCCTAGCTAACAAGACCAGTGGTCAGGGATGATGGGAATTGTAGTCCCAAAACATCTGGAGGGCCGAGTTTTCCTATGCCTGGTATACAGCAGAACTCATCATAATGAAATAGGCTGTGGCCATGGGACCAGTGTGCTTGCTTAGTTTGCTTCCTAGATGCTGTTGATGTGAAACTCCAAGTCCCTTATCTCCTTTCTTTCTCTTTACACCAGACTTCGTTCAAACAGCCCTTGAAACAAAGTGTCTCTGTTAAGTAGGGCACATGATCAGGCTAACATGAAGCCATTGTGATGGTGTAGCCATGTTGGATGGAGAGAGCAACTTTGACCAAATGTGTCTATGACACACCTTTTAGTCTAAGGGGATGTTCACAAGTTACATTAGATGATGGTATGGACTATGTGCACAAACAATTAAGTTGTACACACATATAGTAATTCACATGTAATGTTTAATGGGTGGTGCTCTCTGTGCCTGTGTACACAACAGTTCAACTGAACAGGTCAAAGAGTGTACACTCTTCCACACAAGCATTTGTACATGTGTAGAGACAGCTTGTTATCTGTGTTCAGTATAATGTGTGAACAAGCTCTAAACTGCCTAAGAGGAGGATAAAATACAGATAACCCCTATGTAAGTCACCTTGTGCTCTTCGGAGAAAGGATGGGATGCAAATCTGAAATAGATAGATAGATAGATGATAGATAGATAGATAGATAGATAGATAGATGATAGATAGATAGATAGATAGATAGATAGATAATGTTTTCTGTGTTGATTTTTATTGTACAAGATGCTTTACAATGCTTATTTTTTTATTCTCACAGCTCCTATGATATGGTTTGGGCTGAGAGACAATGACTTGCCTTAAACCACCACATAAGATTGGCTGCTGAATCCCCTCACTGAAATGAAGAGGGCGGCTTGTATTGTATTGTATTATATTGTATTGTGGACATGTATTGTGGCTCAGCTGTTGGTTTCTCGAAAGAATGCCTCTTGAAAAGGCCTCATCACCTTCAACATCTTTTTCATTCATTCACATCTGTCATCAGGTTATTTGCCAAGCAAGCGAGGGAATGCAAAATGTCACCATGAGTTGTATTGTAAAGGCACTTCAACACATGAAGCTTCTGGGATGAAAGCATCCAAAATGCTAAGTCAAGGCTTAATTCTCACCAAGGCCATAGTACTCTGTGATGTCATAAGCCTGAGGCAGTTATTTCAGTTGGTACAGTTATGGCAGTTATTAACAGCCTGCCTCAGAGTTAGTCCATCTGTAACAGTTTTTGTCTTAGATACAAATCTATGTAATATGTATTAGTACCATAAGTAACACCTGGCTTGTATATTTAATCAAAAAAGTACAAGCACACTGAGCAAAAATTATTTATTTAAACTTACTGTCTTGCATAGTTTTTCTAGGAGGGAAAAGGGAACTAATTAAAGAGTCAAATGACCTGGGCTCTGTTCTGCAGAACTCTGTAAAAGGGAATGAGAGTTTAATTCCCACAAGGCCTAGGGCTGATTGTCTGTAATCAAAATTTTAAACCTATACTGGCCAAAATGCTCAGCTCCCTCACCTGTACAATACCCTTGTGGCATCTGAATATAGACTGCATTTTTAATCAAGGCATATATTGGCTTATATCTTGATCAGGTTCCTAAATTAAATGGGCTTAGATTTTCAAAAGTTTCATGCCAGGCAGATCAGCTGCTTAGAGGATCTTGGCAATGTTTTCCTCCTAGACAAAGGGGCCCCTTGATTTATAGCAGAAAACAATTCTCAAAGTCGTAAAAAGGGAATTACAGGTTAAGAACAAGGTTACATAGACCAAACATAATTAGGAATGGGTAAATAGTAAAATAAAACCGTTAAACTTGAGCCACAGGACAAAAGGCCAAGAGCACATGGAAAACAAAGCAACTGGCTGGAGAAGGGGGGGAGTGTAAACAGGGGAAGAGGCTTTTTTCCTATTTTATTTTGAGGCTGTAAACTGTTTCTTCCTTTTTACTTTGAGGAAGTTTATCCTTCTAAAAAGCTATCTATGATAATGTATGAAATATGCTGGCTTAAATGTAATTATTAAGAAATGCTAGATTCTTATTTCATATAGTTGTAAGAGTTGTATTTATCCTGAAATTAAGTCAGCCACCACCCTAGCCCCCCTGTCAGACAGGAGACGCCAATCGAGCACTCATGACAAATGGCTGTCAGGCCTTTGTTTAAAGACCTCCAAAAGGAGATATTTCATTGATGATGCATGAGAATATGAACCCAAGGTCTCTGACATCTGTTCAAGATAAAATTTTAAAATTATTAACCATCTGTTTTGGAGGGCAAGGAAGGCAAGAGGTGAGCTGGTAATTAAGATTCCTTGTTGAGACACATGTAAGATATATTACTACTTATTTGTCATTTATAGATGTAACAATATATAACTCTTTGTGTTCCATATAAGGACAGGAGGATATGGGTGTATCTTTTAGAATTGGTTATAGCAATCAGCCAATAGGAAATCCAACCAGGCTGATTGAACAGAGGCAGCCACAGGAGGAGCAAAGGGGGCTGGATTAAGGGAATATAAGTGCTGGCCATAATGGCAGGAGGCCAGGCCAGAGCTTGGTAACCATATACCACTGTGCCTCTCATTTATTTGTCTGACAAATAAATTATTATTTTAATTTCTCTATTGCTGCATTGAATATTTCATTCCAGCTAAGCGTTAACCACAAGCAGGGTGCTACACCCTCTCCTTTTCTTCTTCCCTATTCACCTTTGTGTCAGCCATTCACACAAATATATACTTAAGACTCAGTGGTGAACATCAGGCATGAATTGTGAAACTTATATTTATTTGGGGGGGGGGGCTGAGATGATGGTGGCGATGATTTAATGGATTATTTTTTTTATCTGCCTTCCACCATAAGGTCCCAGGGCAGGTAAAAGTACAATATAAAAATACATTAAAATCAGTTAAAACAATTTCAAATAAGAAGAATAGTGTGTGTGTGTGTGTGTGTGTGTGTGTGTGTGTGTGTGAAGGTGCCAGACATGCCTCTGCAGGGAGGGATTCCACACCTTAAGGCAGTGATGGCCAAACTTGGCCCTCCAGCTGTTTTGGGACTACAATTCCCATCATCCCTGACCACTGGTCCTGTTAGCTAGTGGTGATGAGAGTTGTAGTCCAAAAACAGCTGGAGGGCCAAGTTTGGCCATCACTGCCTTAAGTGGGTGGCCCTCTCTCGGGTCACCCCATTCTCGTGTTCTGACTGTGGCAGAACCTCCAAGACCTCAGCACCTAAGACAGTCTAGAGGTGGTCCTTCAGATGTTTGAGACTTAAGACATTTACGGCTTTAAACATTAACAGAAATGAACAGACAGTCAAGTGCAGCTATTTACAGTAAAATGGGGTCTGTGTGAGTTCTAAATGAAACCTGGATTAATTTGGGAGCAAGATGAAGGCAGAAGCACACATTGGGCTTATCCACTCTTACTGTTTGCCCTGCAGTTTCTAGGCACAGGCCCAAACTTAAAGCTCTGTGTCTGAGTGCTCTTTAGAGCTGAAACACAACAAATGAGAAATTGGGTTTTCTGTGCATTTCTGTTTGCTCCAATTCAGCAGTAAAGAGTGGGTTTTCACGGGGAAAGCACCAGAGAGAGAAACACACACTCAGACACAGAGCTTTAAATTCCAGAGGAAAGATAAGTGTAGATAAACCCATTATGGTAGTGTTGTGATTCCCTTTTGGGCTGGCACAGAAGAGAAGATTTAAATCTTTCCCTAGTGCAAATTTCCCACCAAGAATCTGACCACCAGCTCTATTTACACCAGTTGAGATAAAATAATAATAATAATATAATAATAATAATTTATTATTTATACCCCATCCATCTGGCTTGGTTTTCCCAGCCACTCTATAAAAGCACTTGCAGGAGGAATTTTCAACAATAAAATGAGAGGAAAAGCCATTAGAGACCTCCTACACCAGTCACTCAATTCAAATTTCAGCCATAACAACTGTTTGTTTTCTTTGCTCCCCCTTTCCTTACTAAACAACCACATTATTCTGTCCCAAGTTGATGAGAAGACACAATCCTTTGACGTTCATAGAGCAATTCCTTAGTTTGATGTGCAAACATTTTTTCGTTTCGCTCCTGTCTAATATGGCTACTCTTTTGGAAGTTCTTATGACATTCATCCTGCTCCCATACAATACTAAACCCATGAGCTCAAATTTAAACAATCAAAATCCATGGCCCTTTGCCCTTCCCAGAGAGCTTTGTACTTTAAAATCTCAAAAAACAGAAAGGGATAGAGAAAGAACAAAAACTATACTTTCCTTTTATCACAGGATTATCAAGGCTTGGCTTGTGGCTTTAGTGCATCTGAGATTGGCATCTTAATGCTAAGCAGGTAAGAATCAAGCTGTGTGGAGCATTCACATATTGGATTCAGCCAAGAGAGCCATATAGTTGTAGGTAAGCTATTGACTTTTAAATATCTCTTAATGTTACATTCATCTAGAAATGTGCTCTTAAGCAATTTTGCTGTAATCCACCAGGCCTTCTAGTTTACATTTATCTGTATAGGTAAAGAGGTTTTGTTTGCATTTAGTAATGATTCAACCATTAGTTTGATTGAGCAATGGCTAGGTTTTAGTTCCTCCTGGCAGTTATTGGGCAATTCATTTGACCATTTCTGAAAGTGTGGCTATCACTCCGGCTTGTGCAAAGGTGATGATTGTGTGTCTTCTCAGAGGTGTACTGGAGGAGCAATCATTTCCTCCAAGGGTGCTGCATGGAACAACAGACAGAGAAAATGCCACAATTAAAAATCCAAACTGCAGCAGAGTGGGAGATGAAGATTGGCAAGATTTATGAGGCAACCGCATGAGATAGAGAGAGAGAGAGTCCAGGCAAGACGGCTTCACTGATCTCACTGATACCACTAATTGAAACACTGCTGCTACCTAATCACTGGAGACTTGGCAGGACCTTACATATCTAAACTGCCTTAAACTGGGATAGGACACTGGTTCTTCCAGCTCAGTATTTTCTAAATGCTCACTGGCAGTGGCTCTTTGGGGTTTCAGAGAGAGGAATTTGCCATGACAGGTGCATGACATCTGCAGCTGATGCAGGGTGAACCAAAAGAATGGCCTCCCCTGATTGGACTTGTGGGTGAGGCCCGCCCTGACTGGAGGGTCCAACATGGCTGGAGGTGGATGGCACCAGGTGGCCATTCCCTTCCCCAGCCATGCAAAACCAGCCATGGTTGCACTGTGTGGCAAACACACCTTCCTCCCGAGCCCCAGGTGAGCAGCTATTCCTACCTGAAGATGCCAGAAATTGAACCAGGAACTGCCTGAATGAAGAACGCATGGTCCACCAATAGCTACAGTCACTTCCTGATCATCCAGCCCCTGTGCTGAAGTGTATTGTTGAGACACTTCCTGGCTCAGTGGATTGAGTTGCAGATGACCTGTATTATATAGGATTCCCAAGGTAATGTTCGCCTATAATATAGAGGACATTTTCAGGATAGAAACATTATGCGGTACTTAACATTTCCCTGGGTGCTATTTTTCTTGGCAAACCCTTCTCTCTATTTCTGAGAGAAAAACAACCCAGGATAAGGTATTTTGCAGAAGAAAAGCAATATATGAGAGAAGAGTTAACTAAACCCCTCCTACCTACTACTTTTCCACTATGAACACCCTTTCCACTTTGCATTGGAAATTCTGTGTTTTGTCACCAAGCATCTAATTCCAGCCTTAATGGATATTTTTGAAAGTCAGTAAGTCACCCCAGGTGTTATATTGAGGAAATGTATGGAACTGTTGAAGGAATAGAGACACAGAGAAGCATATGTACAAAAAAGGTTAATAAAGTAAGATATTTCTTTGCTTATCTTTGTTATATTGTCAAGGTTTTATTTTGTAGGCTTACATGACTAGTATTACAACTATCCCTGTGACAATAGAAGGTGGTAAATTCAATAATGACTATTCTTCCTGAAATTGTTTTGCCCCACACAGGAGATGTAGCATTTAAAGAGGAGCAGATACAAAAGTGTGACTTCTATAGCAGCATTTGGAAAAGCAATTGCAAAGGCAGACAATGTGGAATGGAACAGAATGTGTATTATCTTTTAATAAGTTAGAATGACATATGGACTCACTGAAATTTCTTATACACCTGGAGTTTCATGGACGAAACAGGCTGTTTGGTGAGCTATAGGTTTATATGTGCGCACCAAGGTCTACACTGGCAGTAAAGTTTGCGCTGGTGCACTGTTTCCAAGGTGATTGTCAGGAAGGAGGAAGACCGTCTGTTATCGCACAAAAAGACGAATATTCAAATAATAGGTACCTAATAATAATAATAATACTAATAATAATTTATTTATATCCTCCCAGCCAAAGCTGGGCTCAGAGCGGCTAACAACAATAAAATTAACACAGAATTCTAAAATAAATTCATTCTCAATCTTTTAGGAAGAACCTGCCTTATACAGAACTAGACAATTGGTCCATCTAGCTCAGTATTATCTACTTTGCTCAGAACCACAATACCTCAAGGACTGCCTTTCCCCATATGAACCAACCTGGACACAGTGATAATAATTTGAGACCCTTATTCATGTGTCTCCTCTATGAGAGGTCCAGAGTGTGGCAATATGAGAACGGGCCTTTTCTGCCATGACACCCCACTTGTGGGATGCTCTCCCCAGGGAGGCTCGCCTCGTACCTTCGTTACATATCTTTAAGCAAAAACATCCCTCTTCTCCCTGGCCTTTGACTAATTAAGCAATCTATGGCTTTTTAAACTTGGGGGGTATTTTTTGCTGCTATGGTATTCATTTTATGGTTTTGTATTGTAAACTGTATATAATAATAATACTCTGACTAGCAGTGGTTCTTCACGTTTCAGATTTTCAGATAAGGGGCATTCCAAGCCGTATCTGGAGATGTCAGGGACTGAACCAGAGATATTTTGTCTACAAAGTAGATGATGTACCACTCTTGGAAAGATAATGTTATAGAAGACTCTTCTAACATTTTATATAAAAGCACAGCTCCAATAATGCATCACACTTACGCCTCTACCTTACCCTTCTGCCTTTACACTGCCCCCCCAATATGAAGAACTAAAGCCCTTGGCAGACTAGCACATTGCTTAGCAGATCATAGCTATAACAGGCAAGTCCAACTTTCAAGGGACTGCGATCTACTCCACTATAAAGAAAACTGGCAGTGATCTACCAAAGTTGTTGAGCTTTTCTTTAGGAAGCAAAAGTTTTCTCTGGGGGGGAGGGGGTCAGCATCCCATGATCAACCCACAGTCAACAATGGGGGGACACCCCCCCCCATGATCGACCAGTAGATCGTGATCAACCTGTTGGACATCCCTGCCCTATAATAGTACTAAGAGGATTTTCCATAGCACGATTTCCTGTGTTTCCTATCAGGCCACAATGCTCAGTTCTTCCCTTTTGGAGCTGATCCACTGATACACAAGGGACTAAGCGGAGCATATTAATTGTGGGCAGCTGTCCCCACTGAGTTCATTCTGACATGCTCCAGGTTAATGCATAAAGGATTGCAGCCTTCGTCAAGAAATGTCTAAAAAACATATTTTCTCCTTCTTGTCTCAATGATCTGGTTGTGACATCACATTACATGACCAAGCCCCAGGCTGATGCAGTCCCACTTTCCCTTCTCCGGCATGTAAGGAGTGGATCAGAATGTATCACTGTCATTTTCAGTTAAGTACAGTTTAATGTTTTGTCTGAAACCTTGTTGGCTTGTTTCAGTACGTTATAGTTAAGAGCAGCAATGTAAGGAGGCATTGTTTTACATTTTGCCCTGTATTCATCACATGCAGCACTGCTTCTGCTCTGCTACAGAACATCTTCTGCCCAACACTACAGTATTCATTTTACTGTCTGCTGTGGTGCGATTATGGGAATTACATAAATTACACTGCCATCACGTTATTCTACCCCATTCATTTTGATGCAAAGGAGACACAATGCAAATGGTGGTGGGAGGGATAATCAATTATGTAACATTTGCACACCAAAATCAAACACTGATCAAATTCACTGGATTGATTTTTGTTCTGGATATGGGATGAATAAGAGAACATCAACAATTTCTGTTCCCATTTCTGTTTACATCTATATTCTCCAACATTCCTGGTTAATCTAACCACAGTTTCCTCAGCTCCTCACATAATGATAAGCTGCAGTTAATTAAAAACAAAAGAAAATGTATGTAAAAGCTTCTCATCTCTTCCTTGTGTCCACATTGGAGGATGCTTGTGGGTCTTTGCTCATGCACATCAGGCTAAAATATAAAACTCTGTCCAAACACAACCAATGAATGGTCTGCCAAATTAATTTCTGATTTCTAGCCTTAAACTATTTAACAAAGCAAACAGATGTATTCTTATATAAAATTCTTAATTGTAACCAGATGCTCTCACTATCTGAAGGGATGTGATCATTTGATTCAACATGAAAATGTCACTATTATTCAATAAAGATTTTAAGCAAAGATATGTGTAGTTGGGTGCTTAACTAGATTAGTTTGCAAACCCAAGGCAGAGCTTCTCCATCTTCTTTATTAATAGTAAAGGTAAAGGTAAAGGGACCCCTGACTGTTAAGCCCAGTCACGGACGACTCGGGTTGCAGCGCTCATCTCACTTTACTGGCTGAGGGAGCCAGCGTTTGTCCGCAGACAGCTTCTGGGTCATGTGGCTAGCATGACTAAGCCACTTCTGGCGAACCAGAGCAGTGCACGTAAACACTGTTTACCTTCCCGCCGAAGCGATTACCTATTTATATACTTGCACTTTGACGTGCTTTTGAACTGCTAGGTTGGCAGGAGCTGGGACCGAGCAACGGGAGCTCACCCCGCTGCAGGGATTCAAACCGCCGACCTTCTGATCGGCAAGCCCTAGGCTCTGTGGTTTAGACCACAGTGCCACCTGCTTTATTAATACCTGAAGGCTAATCATATTCCAGAGACTGGGTGAAGAAAGCAAAATTTGTACAATATTCAGGGATCTTAAATTTGTCTGCATTTTATGCAATGGCGCATTCTTGGTTTTTTGAAAACCATTTGCAGAATTAAAGTAATTTCTGTGACACATGTGCAAAGCAGCAAGAACAGACATCACCTCCAGGTGATGGGATTTGGAATCCAACAACATCCCTGACCACTGGGCAGCACCAACAACTTTTGGAGGACAACATGCTGGCTACCTCTGCACTACAGAAAGTATAAGAGAACAAGATATATACTGCAGCATAAACATTCAGTCAAATTAGGCAAAGAACAAGCATCAAGTATTTCTTTAGTGTTTACCACCAAAGTGAGGAACCTTGTAAGTAAGACTTTCACAGCAGGTACAAATCCTAGATGTGCTTGTCCATATAACCTCAGAGCAATTCTTGTGGCATCAAGTGCATCTTCCAAGAAGCAAACAGCTGCTCCTTTGTATGTCATAAAAGGAACTAGTTGAGTAGGTGGTAGATTTCTCCTTGACCTCTACAAAACTATTAAACTATTAAAAATAAAAATAAAAATCAGGAGTTGGGTTACATAAGAGGTCAAGAGTTCATTTCTTCTTATTTTATTATTAGTAATTTATCGTTCAAAGGGCAATGGGCCTCAGCAGAAATTAAAACTTTAGTTGGACACATCTCTGAAGGACCAGATGGAATTACCATTTTAAGTGGAAGCAAATAAGATGAGAGGCAGACATAAGAAGTCCGTTCATTACAATCTCAGTGATTAAGGAAGCGAGACTTTCACCAGAAGAAAGAGCTCTGATGACTGAAGCCCTTATTCATCTACGTCATTGTGTAATTTAAGCTGTAAGCTTGCATCAATCTGTTATACAACAGGCACTTATGAAAAGACTTGCTCCAGAGTCCACCGGCTCCCAAGCCATTTTAAAGAGTTACTAAAAGGCTTCACACCAGGAAAAAAAATGTTCCTATATTTTCCAAGACTGAAGGACTGTGCTAGGACATGTATTAATTTTGCACAAGAAAGAAATCATTTAAAATTTACTCTTGCCTTCAGCAATAATTAATGATGAAGTAACTATTAATGGGACCTTCGTGGAGTATATATCCCACCTGTGATTTCTAAATTCTGTATTATGTGTAACGTCTTAAAGGAAACTCATATTCTGAAAGGCAACTGGCAATTTTTGTTGGAAAAGCAGAAACATGGGGATATTTCTGTTTTGAACTATATGATTAGCAAAGATTCTTCATAAGATACTAGGAGAGAAGAGTAGCATGAGATGCTTTTATGCCCATATGAGTTTTAGCTGATCTAATAACCATTCTTTTAATTTCAAGGTACCCCAAATCTGTGACTCTATTTTCTTCTCCATATCTAAACTCATCTCCACCTTTCATAGGGGACTTTATGTTATCCCCAAAGGACCAGAGATGCTGATGGAGATGGGTTTGAATGAAAACTTGAGGGACTCATAAAAGCTCACTTCAAGTGAGAAGAGAAATTACTAGCCCCAGACATCTGCTAGTCTGCTTAAAAGTCTTCCCTGCCAGTCCCTGACTCCCCAAACACTTTCCTTTACTTACCTGTCAAGAAGTAGCAGCAGGGAAAGTGGAGGAAGGATACTTCCCCCCTTCTCTTCCTCCTCCATGTCACCATGATGTGCTAACTTCTCAGTAGTGAGCAGTGGGTTCCTGAATCAGTCAGAATGCTATCTCCTAAAATGAGTTATTTGGGGATACTCAGTTCATGAATTAGCCTCAAAGCTCACACCATTCTGAGCTTCAGGCCTAGGCCTGCTCCAGATACATGGTGAGGCCTGGAGGCCTTACCTCTGCCATCTTCATTTTGTTGTTGTTGTTGTTTAGTCGTTTAGTCGTGTCCGACTCTTCGTGACCCCATGGACCAGAGCACGCCAGGCACTTCTGTCCTCCACTGCCTCCCGCAGTTTGATCAAACTCATGCTAGTAGCTTCAAGAACACCATCCAACCATCTCATTCTCTGTCGTCCCCTTCTCCTTGTGCCCTCCATCTTTCCCAACATCAGGGTCTTTTCCAGGGAGTCCTCTCTTCTCATGAGGTGGCCAAAGTATTGGAGCCTCAGCTTCACGATCTGTCCTTCCAGTGAGCACTCAGGGCTGATTTCCTTCAGAATGGAGAGGTTTGATCTTCTTGCAGTCCATGGGACTCTCAAGAGTCTCCTCCAGCACCATAATTCAAAAGCATCAATTCTTCGGCGATCAGCCTTCTTTATGGTCCAGCTCTCACTTCCATACATCACTACTGGGAAAACCATGGCTTTTACTATACGGACCTTTGTTGGCAAGGTGATGTCTCTGCTTTTTAAGATGTTGTCTAGGCTTGCCATCGCCTTTCTCCCAAGGAGCAGGCGTCTTTTAATTTCGTGACTGCTGTCACCATCTGCACTGATCATGGAGCCCAAGAAAGTAAAATCTCTCACTGCCTCCAGTTCTTCCCCATCTATTTGCCAGGAGGTGATGGGCCCAGTGGCCATGATCTTCGTTTTTTTGATGTTGAGCTTCAGACCATATTTTGCGCTCTCCTCTTTCACCCTCATTAAAAGGTTCTTTAATTCCTCTTCACTTTCTGCCATCAAGGTTGTGTCATCTGCATATCTGAGGTTGTTGATATTTCTTCCGGCAATCTTAATTCCGGCTTGGGATTCATCCAGCCCAGCCTTTCGCATGATGAATTCTGCATATAAGTTAAATAAGCAGGGAGACAATATACAGCCTTGCCGTACTCCTTTCCCAATTTGGAACCAATCAGTTGTTCCATATCCAGTTCTAAATGTAGCTTCTTGTCCCACATAGAGATTTCGCAGGAGACAGATGAGGTGATCAGGCACTCCCATTTCTTTAAGAACTTGCCATAGTTTGCTGTGGTCAACACAGTCAAAGGCTTTTGCATAGTCAATCTTCATTTTACCAAAACTTATTTTCCAACAACAGCAACACAGAAAGAATGGAAGCACTTCCCCATGGGCCTTTATTAAGTGCTTCTAATTTTCTCAACAGGTTTTGTGTAGACACATCCAGCCACCCCCTCACTGTGAGTTGGAAAGGCAAAGTACTGGAGGGGTTAGAAAATGGGAAGTTTTAACATGAACTAATTGCAACTCTTGTTTCATTTCAAAATGTTAATGAAGTTATAGTATCTAATCCTGAACAGCAAGTAAAGACTATCAAGAGTATCTTATCTAAAGCACTTCCTATATTATAAGCACTCACCTGTTCAATACTCCCATGTCCTCCAATCAAGTATCACTGTAAGGAGTAATCAACACAACTCAAGTTAATTTAGGACATTTTATCCATACAGTATTAATTGCCACTACAAACAGATTACAGATAGCTACTTGATAAAACTCATAGATCACTTTGTTTCAAGATTAGGGGCATGCATGCGTTCTGCCCAGGGAATAGAAATTACCCTTTCTTTGCCCTTATACATAGTACACAAATTACTCTTCATGAAAAAGATACACTCTGCTCTATTTTACATTGATTTATGGCTCTCTCTGCTTGGATTTCTTTTTAAAAATGACTTATCTCTAGAATTATTTTTGGACAAGAGAAATCCTTGTTGGAAACCTGGAGCTTTTGATGCATGGGTTAGCATCCAAATGAATGACCCCATTTAATGAAAACTTACCGAGAAATGCTGTGGAAGGGTTCTTCTACAACTTGTCTTATCTAAAAAGTTTGTGAAAAGATAGGTAGTAAGAATTAGTAAGAACCGCAGGAACAAAATGCAAACTCTCCTGGCACTCAGCTGAGAACAGGAAGTTCTGGGTTCCAGCTCTTTAGCCGAGGGTAGTCCTCCCTAAGCTGCTGCTCTCCAAATGTTCTTGAACTGCAACTCTAATCTGCCCCAATGGTCAAGGATGATGGGAGTTGTAGTCCAACAACAACATGGCACCGGGTCAGAGAAGGCTGGTCTTGGGACTCAAAGTGAAGGTGTATAAGGGAGGGATTGAAAAGGATGAAGAAAGAAACAGCAGTGTGATCACAGTGACTGGAAAGGACAGCAGCTAGTGCAATACATGCTTTGTTTACAGGGAGACCCAGGTTCAATCCCTGTTAATGCAAATTAAAAAGATTTCAGGTAGCAGGAGCTGGTACTAGTCAGAGTAGACGATAGTGGTGTAGATCAGAAATGGAGAACATGTGGCCCTCCAGATGTTGTTGTGCTACAACTCTCCTAATTTCTGACAATGTTAGCTGAAACTGGAAGGAGCTGGAGTCCAAGAGCATCTGAAGGACTACAGGTCCCCCACATCTGAGATAGATGGAGAAATGGTCTGTCTGGATTAGCACAAGTAAGGTTCATGGGCCCAGACAGATAGTTTCTCTTGGTGGGCCAGATAGTGAGGCAGGCATACATTCCTAACTTAAAGTTCTCTCTCTCTCTCTCTCTCTCTCTCTCTCTCTCTCTCTCTCTCACACACACACAGAGAGAGAGAGAGAGAGAGAGAGAGAGAGAGAGAGAGAGTGTCTTTAAGTTGGTCTTTAAGGTGCTACTGGAAGGAATTTTTTTATTTTGACTATGGCAGACCAACACGGCTACCTATCTGTAACAGAGAGAGAGAGAGAGAGAGAGAGAGAGAGAGAGAGAAGAGTGGAGTGGGCTTCCGTGTGAACTGATTTTTAAAAATAGATTCATCCCATTCTGTCAGAGAAGCCACATATACTGGTCCCAGAACTAACAGTCTGTAAAATGCAGAGCTAAAAAGGATGAAAGAAAGATCTAACAGGATATTTCATGTGTGTTAGTGGTTTATTTTAACATTTTAGCTGCTGCTTTTAGTGTACCTGGGCTGTTTTTTAATTGGTGGGTTTTATTTGCTTTAGTAGACACAGGTTGTATATGTGTAAATAATACCATATATCATAAAGGCATCGCAGATTCTGCAGTGCTTCATTGTCCAAAAGGGAACACAGTCCCTGGTAAGTGCTCCTGCTATACCTGAAATTCCACATTGCTCAGAGATTGGGGTGGCATGTAAAAATATGTTTTACAGTAAATGCCACTCCCCTGAGGGAGAGGTGCCTGTCTGTATCCAAACCAAGATAGGGATTTATTTTTCCTTCAAGTAGGAGGTCACAGCCAGGAGAGGGGGGACATCAGTTGGGACCATTCAAGTACTCCTTTTGAATGCTTCAAACATTCCTCAAGGTTTTTCAGATGTACAGCAGGATTAGTTAAAGGGCACCACTGATTTTTCAGGATGACCACCAAATGATTCAGCCATCTCTAAAAACAGTAGAGGTGATCCTCTCCAGACTACTGTTTAGGAATCACTACCCCATACAGATGTGCCAACACCTGTGTTTTGATCATGAGGCCTCTTGTTACAGCAGCACTTCCTCTTTTTCACAGCATCAGCATCTCTTAACAGCCCTTAGGTTACCATTGTAATTCTATAATACAGGCAATCACTGCTGAGAGCATCATACTAAATACAAAAAGGGAGAATAATTGATAGTATTTATTTGTTTGTAATAGCCATCTCCAACACAGTGGTATACTGATTAGAATGAGTTATGAGCTGCTCCTAAGTTGTCTGATTATTATTATTTTTTCCTTTGAATTCCTCTCTGCGTACAAGTGCCTTGCGGCATCCTATCAGCAGAGCATGGCAGAGCTTCACTCCTTGCTTTCTGTAGCACTGCACACAGTCAGGTCTGCGGGGATTCTGTCGAGATAGATGTGATGAGTTTTTCTCAACAACAAAACAGAATTTAGCATTTTAAGGTGGCTTAGGCAGAGGAAGTAGAGAGCAACAGAGAAGCTGTGTGATGTAATGTTTAAAGAACTAGGGAGGGTGGGGTTCCAAAGGCATCAAGCTCATTGGGTCACCTTGGGCCAATCACTTTCTCTCATCCTAGCAAGATTATTGTGAGGATAAAAGGGTAAATTCCTGCCATCCTGAGATCCTTGTAGGAAGGCTGAGATAAAACTGTAATGAACAGAAATGTACCCATCTTCTCTTCCAGGAGATGCCCAGTAACAAAATTAATATTGTCATAATCTAAATGGCAGGGGCCTAGCTCTGCTAAATTCCATATTTTCAAAATAATCAAGTAGTCTACAGACTAGGAACTAATAACCCCATTCTTTGTCTTGGACATTAGTTAGTAACTAGCACATGGCTATGTGTCTTATGTATCATGAAAGCTATATTCACTTCAACAGTTTGGGTCTGTGCAGAATTTGGTATGTCTAACACCATTAATCAGTGTGTTTAGGTGTGCCTAAATGAATAGGACCAAACGGTGAGTGGCTTTCCTCCCTCTCCTCTTTCAAGTTCCAGCATCTCAGTGGTCCATACATTTGTGGTGTGATGAGAGAGAAGACATATTTTTCTCTTCTTCCACACTGTGAGCAAAAAGTATCACATTGCTGGTGCTGCATGATATAAGAGTCACTCCTGATTTGCACAAACTTTTCCCCTTTGGGGATAAGGGATGGTTTGCATATGTCACCCACACTTTAAAAACAAACTGCAAACCAAATGAAACCTAATGTTTATTTCCCACTTGGTGACTAGCCAATCCATAGAGTTTTATGAAAGTTATCACAGATGAAAGAAAATGCATTAATTATGTGATTCTGAGAACTCACCACCACCCCTCCCCTTGGAGAAAAGCTGAATCCAGTCCACTAAGGAAACATACCGGTATACTGTAGAGACCAGCAAGGTCTAAATGGACCTTGGGTTTATTAGATCCGCAGTAAAAACCAATATAGCTTTGTGCTTCTATGATATAATGCTTAATAATTATTTTCTATTAAACAACACAAAATTAAAAATAATGCAAACAGAAGCTGTTGTTGTTGTTTTAAAAAAGTAAGCACATCCTATATACTAAAAAACTAATTTTCCAATCATGGATCCTAATGATTGCATCATTCCCCCCCCCCAACCCCACAAGTATTATGAGGCTTGGAGAAAACTCCAAGGCTAGCAGAAATACTCCCATAAAAAAAAATCCTAGGGGAGAGGGGACTTCCAAAGCAGCCCAATGAGGACTGTGTATGCTCAGTGGTCATGGAATGCAGCTAAGTACCTTATGGAACATAGGGCACTGTCTCAGGCAGCATCAGACCATTGGTCCCACTAGCTCAGTAGGGTTTACAGAGGCTCTCCAAGGTTTCTGGCAGAGGATGGTTCAAGCCCTGGAGAGGCTGGGATTTGAATCTGAGAGCTACTTCATGCAAAGCAGATGCACTACCATTCTGCTACATCCTTTTCCTCAAAAGCACTGTCTTCTCTCACATCTGGTTGCCTTAGTTATAACTGTGTAGAAGGAATAAACGCTATACATTTTGGAGGAATTCACAATGAGAGCTAAAGTATTCCCTGATATTACTTTCACCAGTAATTCATTGTAAAAAAAAAATATGTGGATGGAACTACCAGAAAAGAGATCCAAATATTTCCTAAAACAAGCTCTTTCTTAGAGGGGCTTTGAAGAAATGCTGCACTGTCGCGTTCTATATGTATATATATTGCTGTGCACACTGTCAACAATTGATAAGCACTAACAATATAAATAATCATGTCTAGCCGAGTGTGAAAGTCACACATTTGAATATATGTTTGCATATGCATAGGGGATTTCTGGCTTTAACTCAATAGAGGGCAGAACAAAGTTTCAGAACTCATGGAGAGATTTGCAAATCTTTGAAACAGCTGCTTTGGAAAAGAATTCACCAGGAATTTTCCATTCATGTCAAGTGGTTAGAAAGGGAGCACACACTTTGTGTAGTCACAATTTGCCAGTTTGTGTCACAAGGCTCTGGAGTGTGCTGCAGTAGTTTCTGCTCATCTTGGTGCTAACAAGCAAGGCAAAACAAGAGGAAGGGAAACCAAACCAGCAGGAGTTTCATGTAGAATCAGTGGTGGCACCAGAAAAAAAAAATTAGGTGGGGCTTTGAAGAGACAAAGTATATTTTTAGGTGGGTGAGCTGTGTCGCACACATTAAGATCTCTGAAAGAAAATAGCACTATATGTCAATGACAGAAGCCAGCAAATAGGGGCAAGCTCCTTGTTTGGGGGGCACTTGCCCCCTCTGCTTCCCCCTAGTGCTACTCATGTGTATCACCCCATTCTCCGGAGCCTGTCCAGGAGGATATGACGATCAATGACATCAAAAGCCAATTAGAGATCACGAAGTAGGAACAAGGTCACACAAGCCCCGTCTACTCTCTGCAAAGGTCATGGATCAGGGCAATGAACTCATTGAGATTAATTTTCATCTCAGCCAGTGGAAAGTGTTGCAATTAATATATGTCCCATGGGCTTTCCAGACAAAAACTGATCCAGGAAACCAGCCTCACATGAAGATTAAATTTAGGGACTGAACCTGGAAGCTCTAACTGTTGAGTTACATCTCTTAGTCCCCCTAGGTATGGATTGGATCCTAGAATCAGCACATATCCACCAGTCATTGAGTTTTAATTCTAGTTTAGGATTCCTGTTAGCCGTTTCTTCCATTGGGAAAATCCTGTGTGACTATGAATTATGAATTCGCAAATGTGATTTTTCTTGAATGAGAGGGAAGGAAATTAGCAGAGTTCCTAGTCTGATTCAGTTTGTGGCTCCAAGGAAACAGCTGGGTGATCAGCATAGGCGGCACATTATACATAGGAAAGAAGCAATGCTTCATATTGCAGCGACTTACCCCCCCCCCTTATACCTTCAAACGTTGTTTCCTGCATATTTATTTTTGTGCTGAACACCTGAAATGCCAAAACAGAGAAAGCAGCATACTGTTGTACAAACAAGCTCTAGTTAGAGCTACTGAAAATAATGTAAATGAGCATATTCCAGAGAAAGGTAGGTATGGTTCATGCTACTGTTGCAATTCTGGTGGCTTCAACGGCAAGGATGAGAAAGATTTCTCCATGTATTCTAGCCACAACCAGAAGGATAGTGCTAGTTCCATTCATTCTGGGAGACATAATTCTCTCCTCACCATGATTTGGTGAGGAATGCCCTTTTGTGATTAATAGAAGTCAAAAGAATAAAGCAAGTATATGGCATGCATTGAGTGTAATGTATACTTGGGTAGCTAGCAGGGGCGCCGACTTATAAAAAATATTGGGGGAGCCTGCGAAAGCTCATGAATAATAAATAAGCTCATGAATATGCAGATAAAGTGGCGCCGCCTCCTCGTGAGCAAATAGGGGAGAGCGTGCTGCGCCTATTAATCAGCTCCGAAGGAAATTGGGTGGAGCTTTTGCTTGGGAGGGAGGGCAGGAGGCATGCAGCCCGACCCTGTGCATTTTGGGCTGGGGGAGGGGCGGCGGTGGCGCTCTGTTGGAGGGGCGCCCGAGATTATTGGGGGGGGCGGAGCACCCCCAAATGAATTTTTGAGGGGGCTCGGGCCCCCTCAGGCCCCATGGAGTCGGCGCCTATGGTAGCTAGACTTCCATACTGCTGCAAGTTATCAGATACTTTCATTTTCTTTAGCATTTAGCAATCTCAGTGTCAAAACACAGCATTCAATGATTCATTCATTTTACTAGTATGCCACTTTTCCACACACAAATTCATGCTCAAAGCAGCTTACTGCAAAGAAACAAGGATGCATTTCAGAGAAACACCACAAAACCAATTTCATAATAACATAGCAAAATAATAACATAGTAACGATTTCATAACATAGCAAAGCAATACCATAGCAACAATTTCATAATTGTAGCAAAGTGCTAACATAGTAACGATTTCATAACAACACAGTAACAATTTCATAATGTAGCAAAGCAATAGCATAGTAACATTTTCATAACATATTACCAACAATCAAGGAGTGGCAGATTAAGATGATGGAGTATGCGGAGTCGGCCAAGCTGACCGGTAGAATCTGGAACCAAGGCGACCAAAAATTTCAAAGAGACTGGAGTAAATTTATTTGTTACATGAATAATTATTGCAAAAATGTGAAGACACTAGCAGGATTGAAATAAACCCTGCAACGATAAACTGAGGAACTTTTCATGATCAGAGAAAAGGAGATGATGTCAAATTTATTAAGATCAGAAAACTATAATTTAAAGTGCGAGTGTGTTTATTTGATAATAGAAAACCAGATGAAGGGATGGTGGGAAGTCTTACGCTCAGCAGAGCAAAGACTATATTGTTGGTTTGTTAATGTAATGTTTGAAATGTTTTATAAAAAAGAAAATAATTATATATATATAACACAATTTCATAACATTTGTGTTGTTTAGTTGTTTAGTCGTGTCCGACTCTTCGACCAGAGCATGCCAGGCACTCCTGTCTTCCACTGCCTCCCGCAGTTTAGTCAAACTCATGCTGGTAGCTTTGAGAACACTATCCAACCATCTCGTCCTCTGTCATCCCCTTCTCCTTGTGCCCTCAATCTTTCCCAACATCAGGGTCTTTTCCAGGGAGTCTTCTCTTCTCATGAGGTGGCCAAAGTATTGGAGCCTCAGCTTCAGGATCTGTCCTTCCAGTGAGCACTCAGGGCTGATTTCCTTCAGAATGGATAGGTTTGATCTTCTTGCAGTCCATGGGACTCTTGCAGTCCATGGGTCTCCTCCAGCACCATAATTTAAAAGGATCAATAATTCAGCAATCAGCCTTCTTTATGGTCCATAGCAAAACACAAATGTACATTTTGATTCTATAAATTTAACAAGATTATATCGCAACATGCAGCATCCAATAACAAAAATAACATGGGGGTGTCAGCTTAGTCCTAGAAATACTCCTACTGAGATGTTACTCATAGTCCCTGTCTTGCATCAGAAACATCCCTTCCAATATGTTACTCAGAATGGCCAGCCTGGTGTTGCAGAGCCTCCCTCTCAGCATTAGTATTGCCATAGCTTGTTTGCATGGAACTGGGGAGGAGGGCAGGAGGGCAATGAGGTTGTGGTTGCATGGATGCCCCAGTGGGAGCACTGGATTGGCAATGCTGGTGTCAGGAAGGTGGTTCTGCCCCAGCATGGCAGCCGTTATGGTCAAAAGTTATGAAAGGCATTACACCTATTTGCAAAGAATGTTTATGATATGATTCAATAAATATCTACCTCTCCTAAAAGGCTCAAGCCTGGTAGCAATAGAATATGGGGGGGGGGGTATATTAATCTAACAGCTAAACATGCAAAGGCCCAAACCAAGCAGCTTAACCCTGGCTCTTTAAAACCCATCAAGATGCAAGGTTCTTGGAACATATCAAAACAAGTTATTTAGGTAAAGGTAAAGGGACCCCTGACCATTAGGTCCAGTCATGACCGACTCTGGGTTGCGGCGTTCATCTCGCTTTATTGGCCGAGGGAGCCAGCGTACAGCTTCCAGGTCATGTGGCCAGCATGACTAAGCCGCTTCTGGTGAACCGGAGCAGCGCACGGAAACGCCGTTTACCTTCCCGCCGGGGCGGTACCTATTTATCTACTTGCACTTTGACGTGTTTTTGAACTGCTAGGTTGGCAGGAGCAGGGACTGAGCAAGGGGAGCTCACCCCGTCACAGGGATTCGAACCGCCAACCTTCTGATCGGCAAGTCCTAGGCTCTGTGGTTTAACCCACAGTGCCACCCACGTCCTAAGTTATTTAGAACATAGCTTAAAACTCCATTGCAGGAAAACTGGGAATTCAGAAGTGGGTGCAATAAGATGCATAACCTGATCTTTGCTCAATACCATGTTGCCAATTTAATGGTAAACATAATGTATGAAAATGCAAACTGCAGTGGGCAAAACAACGAAGTAGCCATTGATGTGATGCCTGGAAGCCTGCCCTCTGCACATTCTTTAAACAGATCCGACTGATGTTGTTTTAATGCATCTCTTGGCAGAAGAGCTCCTCCTATTCAGATAGAAGCCTTTAAGCAAGAAGAAATACTTTTTGTTTCTTTTGCACCCACCTCTAAACAATTTCACAGGAAGAAAGGAGGAATACAACATGGCCATGTTTCAGGTCACCTTTGAGGGGTCTGTTAATTCACTGTATCCTAGAAATTCTTTTAAATGGTAAACCGCAGCACATGAAAAGCACGAATCTGATTAAACATTTCCTTGACAGTTATTTCCACTGGATCCAGGGAAATGTATGGGGGGAAAGTGTGCCTCTTGCTATTAATTAACTTTGTAACAGCTGTACCAAGTGTATATAGCTAATCTACAATAATGTAATGAAACAGCACTGTCATCTTCTTGATGCTAAACACAAATATTTAACTGCCTTCCGCTCCTTACTCCTACATTGTAGGCTAGCATAATGAGAGGCCTCTGACAGTCAAAGCAGTCTTCAAGAAACCCTTTTCAAATGGGTGGAGGTAACCAATTTTGAGCTGTGCGTGCAGCCATTTCAGAACATGTGCTTATTCCCTGAAGCACTGTGATGTCTGAAGATAAGAGCCTAGGACAGAAATCCCTGTTGTGAATGGATGTGTGGAAAGTGGAGGTAATCAATCATATACTGTTGTTTGCTGGGTTTTGAGTGTGCATCCTGTTAATCTAATCTGCATTCCTTGTATTTGTGTTCTTTGTGTTGAAATTGTTTTATAGGTTGCATTGTATTTGTTCATTTCATTTATTTTGTAAAGTGTGCAAAGGTCTAGAAATGTAAGTCATCAAAATCATCCTCCCAGCCTGCAATTGATGCCTATAGCAGCTAGTGCCAGAGGCATGAAAAATAAGTTTTGCAATGTTAGTTTGGACTAACGTTCAAGGGGATGCCCATCTAATGAACAACCAGAACTTAAGTGCCCTCTTGCCAAATATAACAAACTTAAGTTTTGTATAGTTTACTGTGGGCTGTTCTTCTTTACCCAGCTGCCCAAATCTGGTTAGCTTTCTTTTAAGGTCAATTTTACTAAAGGAGAGTAAAGCCTGGTGATTGGCATTGAGCAATATGGACAACTCATGATTTCCAATGGAAGGGGGAAAGAAGAGGAAGCCTTAAAGGTAAAGGTAAAGGGACCCCTGACCATTACGTCCAGTCGTGGCTGACTCTAGGGTTGCGGCGCTCATCTTGCTTTATTGGCCGAGGGAGCCGGCGTACAGCTTCCGGGTCATGTGGCCAGCATGACTAAGCCGCTTCTAACAAACCTATTTATCGACTTGCACTTTGACGTGCTTTTGAACTGCTAGGTTGGCAGGAGCAGGGACCGAGCAACGGGAGCTCACCCCGTCACGGGGATTCGAACCACCGACCTTCTGATCGGCAAGTCCTAGGCTCTGTGGTTTAACCCATAGCGCCACCCACGTCCCCTGGTAAGGGGAAGCCTTAACAGGAATTAAATCATTAATATATAAACTAAATAGAAAAGGCACCCAAATACAGCCTTGTTTCACTCCTCACTTGATAGGAATTCCCTGTGATAATTAATGCATCTTGCAGGCCTAATCTCACTTGCAAGGAATTCTCTTGGCATAGTACTGAATGAGCCAAAGTATTTATCGAGTAGTAGGCCCTGCTTCTTCCATGCATGTCACTCCCATGAAAGTAAACATATTTCAGCTTGGGTGGGTTCCATGGAAGGAAAAATACAAAACCAAATTCTCCATTTGGAGCATTTTCTTGACAACAGGACATTGCAGCAGTCCTACAGATTTTTGTTTTACAAAATAAATCCACATAAAATTTAAGAAGTTTTGGCAATGTCACCGAGAATGGAAGGTGCTGTTTCCCAACCCAGTGCTCATTGCTTCTCCAGGGAAGCTGAAATGGTGACCTTGGTACTCGCGTTATTTCATGAAATCCATCAGGCTGCCAAATGCAGTTAGTGAACAACCCTATCATCTCATAAGTCTTGTATGACTTGTACAAAGTTTTGAGCCCCTATTCTCCATATTTGGGGAAAGCAATTATAGGACTGTCACGAGGATGTGAAGTGGTGCATGGAAAGAGAGAGGCTTCAAGGAGTTGGGTATTGCAGACACGTCCTGGCTGGGATGTTTGAGTGTGCAGGTTTGATAATCCTGCTGTTCGTTTCAAGCTGAGTTTGCTTTTTGCTTATTTGTTATTAGCTGAGACTGCTATTTTTTTTCCCCTGGCTATGGCTATCTGACCAGGAAAAGTGTGCAGAAGAAATTGATAGATTTGTAAGCAAGTGCAGTGGAAATCATAATAATCACTTGCAGATTGATGCAGGTTCTTCAAAAAGCGCTACTTCAAAAAGCAGTGATGAATGTCCAGGAAGAAAATGAAAGGTTTGCTGCAAGAAAATGTCTATTCAAGGGAGTTAAGGGAACAATTTTTTAAAAATGGGAATTTTCCTGCCTCAGTTCCCAAATGCTCAGAGACATAATGAAGCTTACTAGATTTCTTAAGAGGCAACACTTCTTCATGTATTCATCAAACAACAATGTAGATGAGTGACTTGCAAATACTCGTATTATGGAAATGATGCACTCAGCATTGAACCGTACCTCATATGTTTGACAAAACATAAAATGAAATGTATTTCCTATCTGAAGAATTAAGAAAACAGTGTTTCATGGAAATATTTTTTCTTCCAAATTCATTGCTCACAAGCATAATATTTCCAAAGGATATATAAATACAGTGCAGGCACACTGAACGCAATCCTCTGACGATTAGTTGTGCTTCAAAAAAAGCAAGTATTCATTTCAGCCTCGTTGATTTTGCCCTGTCCATTCATTTTTTAAAAAATAATAATCACCCAGTGAGAGATAATAGTAGTGCTAAACTAGAATTACTGTGTTTCACAAACATTTCTCCACCAGCACCATCTAAAAGCATACACTTCCAACAGTTTGTGAGTGGTTGCTTTGAAGCTGTATGTTCAGGAAGTATTGCTCTCAATCTGGATGGATTTCATTCACACTCAGTCGAAATAAATTATTTTTTTTAAAAAAATGTCCAGTAGCACCTTAGAGACCAACTGAGTTTGTTCTGGGTATAAACTTTCATGTGCATGCACACTTCTTCAGATACACTGAAACAGAAGTCACCAGACCCTTATATATAGTGGGAGGGTGGGGTGGGGGTTATCTCAGAAGGGTAGTAGAAGATGGGTGATACACTCAATGGGTATGGTAAACCTGTTGATGATTGTCTAAAGCTATTTTTGGTCATCTGCATACTATCCCTTGCTTTTTCCTGTAGGACTAATTGCAGTCGTTAACAGTTGTCAACAGTTACAGATAGGTAGCCGTGTTGGTCTGCCATAGTCAAAATAAAAAAATTCCTTCCAGTAGCACCTTAAAGACCAACTAAGTTAGTTCTTGGTATGAGCTTTCGTGTGCATGCACACTTCTTCAGATACACTGAAACAGAAGTTGCCAGATCTATAGAAGGATCTGGAAGGAATTTTTTTATTTTAGTTGTCAACAGGTTTACCATACCCATTGAGCCAATCACCCATCTCCTACTACCCTTCTGAGGAAAACCCCACCCCACCCTCCCACTATATAGAAGGGTCTGGTAACTTCTGTTTCAGTGTATCTGAAGAAGTGTGCATGCACATGAAAGCTTATACCCAGAACAAACTTAGTTGTTCTCTAAGGTGCTACTGGACAATTTTTTAATTTAATTTATTTATTTTGACTGTGTCAGACCAACACGGCTACCTACCTGAATCTATTCACACTCGGTGATATTGTGAGTAGACTTGAGCCAAACCATCACTGAGTTGGTACTCTGAGGTGAATTGGGGAAATATGGAGCACAAAACTATTCCCCTGCCTCACACCCTAAACTTGTCATTAATTTTCTTCTTCTGTGGCTGTTTACAAACTTCATAGTCACAGAAAGAACAAGCCTGGAGGCGCTGCTCCACATCTCCACAGGGAGATACCACTGCAGCTTCAGAAATAAATTTGTCTCCTCCCAGTCAGCTAGCACATGCATTTTGATTGTGATTTGTTGCATAGAATATAGCTGTACAACTACCACAAGCTCCTAGTGGATGGGCATGCCAATGTGGAAGGGGGGGGGAGTGCTGGGCTTGAATGAAGCAGACTAGGATCCAAATGGTTGATGAGCTATGGCCTGTATCTCTTGGCATATTGTTGTGCTGGCATAACGTAGTAGTTTCTACATGTGCCATCCAATCTCCTTCAAAGAAAGTGCATGGTGGTAAGCAATGGATAATTGTCTTTAGTGGTGTGCAACACTATCCCTCACATATCCACTGCTGGAACTAATACATGCATGCATGTGACACGATGTGAAATCAACTGCAGTTACATTCCCAAGAAGACTGGCAAAGTAGGTGCTACTTTTCAAGGGTGTTCTTGTGCGAGAACAAGTGACTAAAAATACGCAACGTACTTTGTTAATGTTGCTATCACCCTGTTCTTGCTAGAGCTTCAATGAAAGTGAAACTGATAAGTACATTTTCTAATCATAGGGTGTAAATGAGCATCCAGCTGAGAAGTTCCCATTTCTTGAGATGTGCTACATCTGTGGGAGCTGACTCAATTGCCAGAGACTTCCGTTTGCTAGGGATCCTAGAAGTTCGTCCTGAGCTGAAGGTGAGTGCTGCTCATTCAGCCTCATCTATAAATTGTGATTCCCAGCACTGAAATAATCGTGCGAGAGCCCAACATTATGTTTAAGTAAATTAAACTTCAGCTATGTCAGATAAGTTTGAATTAAACTAATACCCATTGTCAAAAGTTTCCTTTTGCAGAGCTAATGTAAACTTGCTAAGAAGTTAGGAAGGCTCTCAAGCACAACACATTATGCAGATAGGACGGATTCACTGCCATGGTGAGCATTTCAAAAGCAGAGATTTAACACTTTGGGACACACACTGGACTGGACTGGATGATGTTCCCCCCATCCCAATGTGTGGAGGGTACATGTGAGTGTGCTGGATGGGAGGAGAGGGTCATTGTGCTCATGAAAGTATAACCCAATACAGCATGTTGGCTTGAGAAACCTACAGCAAGAGTGGGATGCCCTTTTCAGCCTGAGAACTGCATTGCCTCTTGGGAAATCTTCCATGAGCCACATGAAAGTGCTGGACAGGGCCAGAGGCAAAAGTGGATGGAGTAACCCTTGTATAATAGGCTGCATTGCAACAGATGATAAAGGTTCCGACACACATCTCTCTCCATCCAGGGAAGCAAGAGGTGCTATCGCAAGGAAAGGCAAAGGTACCTGAAGAGGCTGCAGAGCATGGACCAGTGAGGGGTGGGGTCTCAGAAGAAGGGGTCAAGTCTGGAGATGCAGCACTGCCTGGGAAAAGTCCTGAAGGCCAGATAGTGAGGCCAGAACTGAGGATCCTACCCCTGACCTAGAGCAAAGAAGAAACCGAAACAGATGCAACATTTTAGCAACGGCTTTTTAGCTAAGGGTGGGACTTTTTATCATTTAAATACAGTCATGCAGAATATTAAAATTGGGGTGTGGTGGTGGTACACTTTTCAGCACAAATGCTTTCATCTTACATCAACATTATGCTGCACTTAAGAGGCTACGGGTGAATTGGTTTGGCATGGTAATAATCATAAACATGATTTTATTATTTATATGCCACCCATATGACTGGGTTGCACCAGCCACTCTGGGCTGCTTCCAGCAAAATATAAAAACACAATAAAACATCAAACATTAAAAACTTCCCTGAATAAAGCTGCCTTCAGATGTCTTCTAAAAGTTATATAGTTGTTTATCTGTTTGGCATCTGATGAGAGGGTGTTCCACAGAGTGGGCGCCGTTACCAAAAAGACCCTCTGCCTGATTCCCTGTAACTTCACTTCTTACAGTGCAGGAACCACCAGAAGGCCCTCTGGCCTAGACCTCAGTGTCTGGGCTGAATGATGGAGATGGAGAAATTTTTTTATGTACACTACTACAGCAGCAAGAATACTCGGCGCAAAGCATTGGAAGACCCAAGATCTACCCACCTTGGAAGAATGGCAGATGAAGGTAATAAACTATATGACATTGGCTGAAATGACCAACAGAATCCGTGAACAGGGGAAAGAGACGGCGGATGAAGACTGGAAGAAATTCAAAACTTATCTTAAGAAATATTATAAAATTAATGAATGCTAAAATGTTGAGGTTCTTAGAAAGAAAAGGAGATTACAGCGACAAAAGATTAAGTAAAAGAAAAGAACAAATAAGGAACTAAATTTGATAAAAAATTAATTTAGGACTTGCTGAAATATTTTTTGGAATTGGGATGTAGAAAGGGGAGGTTTGGGGGAGTCAGAGAAAAGAAGTCTATGAAAAAAGGAGATGAATTCATACATGTTTGTTTTGTCTTTTTATTTGTTTGTATTGTCTATAAAAAATGTTGTAAAATCAATAAAAAAAATTTATAAAAAAAATGAATGATGGAGGTGGAAACACAGAGGTTGCTATGGACCAAGGCCTAGCAGTCACCATCTACAGCTGCTGCATTATTTTGTTCAAACTGGCCCAAGAATATACAAGGACATCAAAAGGTAAAGGGGCCCTTGATTGTTAAGTCCAGTTGCAAACGACTCTGGGGTTGTGGCGCTCATCTCGCTTTACTGGCCGAGGGAGCTGGCATTTGTCCATGTGGCGTTTGGTCATGTGGCCAGCATGACTAAGCTGCTTCTGGTGAACCAGAGCAGTGCACGGAAACACCGTTTACCATCCTGCCGGAGTGGTACCTATTTATCTACTTGCACTTTGACATGCTTTTGAACTGCTAGGTTGGCAAGAGCTGGGACCGAACAACGGGAACTCACCCCATCACAGGGATTCGAACCGCCAACCTTCTGATCGGCAAGCCCTAGGCTCTATGGTTTAGACCACAGTGCCACCATGCATATGGTGCTGTCTCAAACTGTCCTGTATGGACTTCAGCAGGTTGCTTGCCATGTTCCTTTCAGAAACAATAAGGCCAAATGATACAGCGTTGCATGGCGCTCACTGGTTTATACTTCTTTGCTAAAATATGACCGCTCTCTGGTGCCGAAAAGGCTTTCTGCTGCCAAGTCTATCATCAAATTAAGATGTAAGGATATTGCTGCTTTATTCAACTGGATGAGCCAGGCCTGGCCCTATCCTTAGTCACTATGAATTGAGATGCCTCAGGCTAAAAGCTTTGGGCACCAGTGCTTGCTAAAGAATGACCTGCCAGTAGTAGTTGTTGTTGCTGGGAGAGAAGTGGGAATTAGGATTTTAAACCTCAGTCCTGAAATGCCTTGTGATGTGGCATCTATTCCAGGGGTAGTCAACCTTTTTATACCTACCGCCCACTAATGCATCTTTCTTGATGGTAAAATTTCCTTACGGCCCACCAGTGCTCGATGGAAGGAGGATTCAGCTTTTGTCGTAGAACCCCCTACCGCCCACCTAGAATCCTGAAATGCCCACTAGTGGGTGGTAGGGACCAGGTTGACAACCCCTGATCTATTCAATCTGCAACAATGTCTTCACAGCATGTACAGAAAGAACTTTTGTGGTATGCAGAGCTACTCATGAAACATGACTTAGCATCTGTAGTGGGAAGTGGTTTTGGTTTCTTTGGCTGTTTTGCCCTGATGAGCTTCTGTTTTGTTTTTTTCCTGTGTGAGATAAGTTGCTTATTTGTTATCTGTGAATTTGAGCCAACTGAGTGTCTTGTTATCCTTTGGGCAGGAGCTCAGACGTTCGTTGCAGGGCAAAATGAGAAAGGCTGCAATCAGATACATACTTAAGGAGGAATGTGCAGGCAGGCATAGGATTGGAATGAAATTCTTGTTTCAAAAGAGAAAGCCTTCACTATCCTGTTCCTAGCATAATTGTGCTCCTGCTGCATGAAAACGATACCATTAATTACAAAATAGGTGGCAAATTCTGCCGGCCAAATAAAACCTCTCTCTCCCTCTCCCTCTATCCTCTACTCCTGCAGTGTTTTGCATAATTGTTATTCCTTTGACAAATTACTATAAACACATTTACAAAGATTTGCTGTTGTTTGTTTGTCTTTATGGCCAGTTAAAAGAAAACCTACTCTCAATGCTTACGTGATTTCTGACCATCAACTGTGCACATACAGTGACTCACATATTTGATGGCGCTCCAGACCTCAGGAGTCTCCCCAGGTCAGCTCTCACCACCCTGGCCTGCCCCATCTGTTAGTGGTTTTTCCTGGCGAGGATGCTTCCAATGCCTCTTGTTCCAACGCACGCGCACACACACACACACACACAAGCTGAATCACATCAGTAGTCCTGCTCATCTGCCTCTCCCATCATTGGCATACAGTCCCTCAAATGTCACCCAAAAGGGAATACAGCCCTCTTAAGAAAGATTCCCCAGCCCAGGGCTGTATGCTCTCTGTATGAGGAGTTGCTTCTGATCTGTTACATTTTTTAAAATAATAATAATCCTATTTCTGGCGTGACAAATTGACCTGGCTGCTCAGCCATGCTCATGCTTGAGCTATTTTGATATGAGATCATACCTCAGCCATTGGACTCTTTTATCAGGCCCTGTCCAAGTGAACTGATCTCTGATCAGTCATTTGACTGATTAATTCATTGTTAGCATTGTCCAATCAGCTGTTCCACCTTCTGTGCTTGTCACTTTTGGATAAGCTGTTTGTGCAATTAGTAGTCCTTTTTACAGCCGTTTTACCAGGCTAACTGCTCAGCCATCACCCTTGATTGGCTCCTGTCAGAATATAATTGATTGCCCTTTCCCATTCTTTATTCTTACAGTACATTCTCTCTCGCCACCCTGCCCCCTCTCTCTTGCAGTCTAGCTCTGCTGCACTCTAATCAGGATCTTGGGCTGCTTTATTCTCAGGTCTAAAAAATTAAGCTTCTTTCTTTGGTTCTTTTGCTCTTTCTTTGCTCTCTTTTTTTGTATGTGAGGTAAGTTTCTTATCTATTAAAAACAATGTACAATTCATAAAGGATATATTTTCATACAGTAAAGAAAAGGTCAGAAAACAAGACTAAATTCAGTGGCTGGCAATCACATTTTAAATCTGAAACTCAAGAGTGTTAAAAACTCTTTGTAAATAAAAAACTTTTAACGTGACAGCAAAACAAATAAATAGGGAAGCTCAGTATATTTAGCAAGGTAGCCCGTCTTGTCTGTCTAACCTGTTAACCTTTTCATGCAGTCATATTATTCTTTATTGATACCAAAACACACCTTTTGTCATCAATGTTGTTATTCTCTCTCTCTCTCTCTCTCTCTCTCTCTCTCTCTCTCTCTCTCTCTCTGTCACACACACACACACACACCATCATCATCATCTTCAGAATCTGTGCACTGTACTACATATACATTCACCAGGTGGCTTATGATAATTCTACTAAATAATTCTATATTACTAAACCACCAGCCTCTAAAACTGCACCTAAGTTCAAAGAAAAGTCCTTGAGCAGATGTTCCACGTACACAGAACTGGGCCCAGAGAAGTGCGAGAATAGTTCTATTTGTACAAGAGCATTTTCCCAGTCCTTACTCCCCACAGAAGCCTTCTTGCCTCCCCCTCTCCACATTTTATCAGGAAGGTCAGGGGAGAAAGAAAAGCACTGGACGTGGGATTCACTGGTGAACTGGTAGAATTTGAGAGTCTCCATTTTCTTTGAAGATGTGGGGATTCCCTTCCAGATCCAGAGATTGTGGCTGGGCCTTGGCTTCTCTTCCTGAGCAGGCTGGTTGGAGAAGGGCGCTTGGGTTGACAAGCAAGATCTGACCTTCTGAAATCCCAAGGTTTGGGAGAAGGGTGGGGATACTGCCAAGCAATAGTCCAGAATTGAGAGTCACTGGAGACAGGGAACAGCCTTTGGCTCTTCCAGAGAGGATGTTAATCAGATCTCCTTCAGTGCTGAGGGCCACTGCAGGACCCTATTCCTCTCCTCTTCTTCTGAAAAGGTCTGGAGACTAAGCACTGGTAGGACCTGACACTTAGGCAATATTCAAAAGAATTTTGGTTCAGATAAGGAGGAAGTGACTTTTTCTGAACACACACACACCATTCTGAAACTTAAAACTTCACAAGTTAAGAATGACTCCCATCAGTTCATCAATTAAAATCTTAGTTGCACTGGTTGAAGAAATAACAAATCCATCAGTTGAATGAATGAATGAATGAATGAATGAATGCATGAATAAAATAAACTGCAGTCCTATATGAGTGGTATTCAGTTGTGGTTTGTGCCCCATTTGCCCCACAGACCACCTGTGTGATGTTGGATCTTGTCCTAGGTATTTGCATAGACCTATGTATGGTAAACTTAAGTCTTTATTCAAAAGCTCCCATACATACAGGTCTGATTAATACTCTCACCACTCAAATTTTGCAGCTTTTCGATTGCCTTTATGTGCTTTGCTTTCTGTTTATTTCTATTGCTTTTGATGCTTTTCTTAACTTTTACATCTCCGGTTTCAACCTTCTTCCACCTTCTTCCATTGAGTGGTTCTTGGTATCTAATTGTTCTATATCCTGCCTGAGCCTTCCTCAGAGAAATCCCCCCCTCCCCACTTCTGGATATTGGTACTGCTGCTTCCTTCAATATCTTTGTTTCACATTTTCCAATGAATGAGCTGCCCACTTCCTACTGCTGCAAGCTCAATTGCCCTTTTAGTCCAATCTCCTGCTGGCTAATCACTTGAGGGCTTTTTCTCTCTGCAATCCTGTTATTATCTGATCAGTTACATCAATCCGCCAGTTTTGCTACTAGATTATTGTAGTTCCTGCTGTCTAGTCATTCTATTGAACTTGAATCAATTCCAGTTCTCTTCTTAAATAATCAAACCAAGATAGCAGCAAATATTTCAATCTGACTGAATTCCTGGCAACAGTATTAGACTGCAAAGCATTTAACAGACTCCATTTTTGTTGAGCCAACAGAATTTATTTAAATGCTTAAAGACACAGATATCGAATAAAGTTTCTAATTTTGGTAAATAAATTGAAAGGCGGCTATAATGCAATTTCTGCCAAATAAAAAAACTGGACTTAATAGTTTGCAGATAAAATACATGATGGGTAATTCTATAGCGAATGATGTAACATTTGTCAGCTTCTTTACATAATATTTTGTGTTTCAGCTAATATCACTTAACTCTAATTTATATTAAACCACCGTATTTTTCGCTCCATAAGACGCACAGGACCATAAGACGCACCTGGTTTTTAGAGGAGGAAAACAAGAAAAACAATATTCTGAAGAGAGAGGGAGAGCTCACATTTGTGTGTGCCTGTGGCAGGCAGCTGCCTTGCCTTGCCTCCGAGTTGACGCTGGAACCAGAGCAAAAAGAGGAGGAGGAGACACCGGGGCAGGAGCCGTGTAAGTGGCTCTCCCTTTGCTTGAATTACACACGTGTAAAGCACGATCTGTGCAGAGCGTGTCAGCAGCTCTTGCTCTGCTGGCTTCACAATGAGCCGGATTACAATCACAAGTGTAGGGTGGGTCTTAAAACATACATTGCAGGGGTCAGAGGCCAGGGCAGAAGCGAAGACACTTGATTCAGGCAGCGGATCTGAGCCTCTCCCCTCCCTTGTCTTTGTACTGCTGCCAGCCCCTGTGAGGCATCGCCCACATTCCTCACACAGCCTCATTGCTGTGTTGTGGTGGCAGCCAGCACAGCCACAGGTATGGGTACCATTGCGGTGATGGGGCTGGAAGCAGTGCAGGAATAGGGTGGGGACCTGGACCTGTGGGGTGGGTGTTGTGGGGTGGAGGTGGCAGCACTGGGGAGGGGGTGGTGTTGGGGCTTGATCCTGCTGCAAGTCACTTTCAAATGGGGCTGCCATCCGTCCCTCCTTCCAGCTCATTGTAAAGCCAGCAATAGCCGCAGGCATGCTCTGCATGGCTGTTGCTTTAAAGCGAGAGCTGCGCAGAGAGTTTTAGCGGCAGTGGCTCTTGCTGGCTTTACAATGAACCGGAAGGAGGGACAGACGGCATCCCCGTCCATCCCTCCTCCCGCCTCACTGTAAAGCCAGCGAGCAATGGACAGGAGCCATGGCACTGGCTGTGGAGGCATCCCTCAGCTCATGACTGCAGCAGCAGCAGCCGAGGGATCCTTCTGCCGTCCGCTGCATTCGCTCCATAAGATGCACAGATATTTCCCCTTACTTTTTAGGAGGAAAAAAGTGTGTCTTATAGAGTGAAAGGTATTTGTTTTTAACTGTCTTGATCTTTCTTTTACACGTCGGCCTGTTTCTTTCTTATTTTTTAAATATATTTTTATTAAATATTTCTTGGTTTACAAAAGTATGCACAATGTCTCTTTTTTCAAATTACGTTTTCTACAGATCAATTTCCTTTGCTGAGCCATTAGTATTACATTAGGAAGAAAAGGAGGAAAGACGTGGAGGGGGGCATGGTGAGCGGGGTGAGGCTGAGATAAGGCAAGTAGCCTTCAGCTCTATTCTGAGCCTGAGGTGAGTCCTCCCCCCCCCCATTTCTACTGTAAATTAGGGGTGAGGAACCTCTGGTTTGTTAGAAATTTTTGGCCCACCAAGACTCTCCCCTTTGGCAAATGAAGCAGTTTTGGGAAAGCCATGTTCACTCACCCTACACCTGATGTCATAAGGTAAGGATGGGGCTTGACTGAAAGGGTGGGACTTGTCCCAAGCACCTTTGTGCATTTCCTGACAACCAGCTAGCTCTTCCCTCCATCTCTTCCAAATGTTTGCGGTACAAAACACAGAAAGTTGATTATTTATGGAACAGTGGAACAATCATTCATAACTGTTATGTACTAAGCTTGGATCCTGGAACAATAGGCAGGTAGGATCTTAGAATACTTTCAGGAGAAGACCAATCACGCTTCAGGAGAAAGTTAATCAGCCTATTAGGCTGGTAGGATCGTAGAATGCAACAACTGATTGGCCTGCAGGAGAAGACCAATCAGGCTCCAGGAGGGAAGCAGAATCAGCCAATCAGACGGGACTCATTGTGCAAATGATGTATATAAAAGCTTGAGGTTGGGGGGGGAATTCAATCACTGTTTTACAAGCTTCAATAAAGAGCATGAAATCACTGCAGGACTCATTTCAATAATGAAAGTTTATCTTTCAGTAGGTTTAGGTTGCTTTCATTCAAATTTATCACAGTGACCATGATTTCCAAACAAGGAACCCCTGAATAAGGAAGAATATTCTCTTATCAGGGGACTACTTTAAAATAGATGGCTTTCTCTCCTTGTTAAGCTTGCTATTTCAGACTGCAAGTGACTAATACTGTAGGTTCTTATATAATAAGCCTTTGATGATGGCAGGAAGCATGCCTTTTCTTTTCCCTTTCGGGGGGTATTTTATTCATAACAAGTACCATTTAATTACAGCAGTTAAAATGAGATTTATTTAGAAAGCAAAGCTTATTTTCAGACATTTGACAAAGGCCTGGTTCACGCAGCATGGTAAGTCAAACTATGGTAATTTCGAGAGATGAGCTTTCTCATACTGGCTACAGATTGTGGTTGGTGATGAGACAGCTTAGCTAAGAGTCTGGCTTTTGATGACATGCTAAACCAAACTTGGCTCAGATCTGTTCAGCAGAGGAACAAAAATAGGACTAGAGAGAAGCAGAGCACCCATTAGCAGCTCCCCAATAACCAGCATAATTGCATGGTCCCAGTAAGCTATAGATTGGGTTGTGATGCTTAATATATCATGTAGCTAGCATGGTTTAGCATTGTATGAGAACACAGCCAATGTCCCTATGCACTTAATTTCCATTCATTTTACAAGGATCTCTGAAGTTAGATTTTCAACGTGTGCGTGTCAATATATTCAGCATTTCATTCTTGTCTCAACAACGAATTATTCAGCTGTGTTTTGAAATAATAATTTCTTTAGAATGGATTATTAATTTCATTTTCCTCTTTCCCTACATTTTAGTGACTTCTTTTACTATTCCCCCCCAAAAATAGCTGCTTCCATAAAAAAACAATTTCCCTTGACCTTATAGATCTTTCATATACTACACGATTTTTTTTCTTAAAAATAATAATAAAAATACTCTTTCATTGTAGAGGGTGGAAGATTTTGGTATGCTAGCTATTCTGAAACTGACTTGACCAAAGAAAAAAGAAAAGAAAGAAATATGCACATATGCCACACTGCTAGTCACTCCGCTCACAGGGGACAGTTGCAAAGAACATGATTTGAGCATCTGCTGTTAACAGACAAACACAAATAACAACAAAGGACAGTACTTGTAGATGTGTTGAGGGTGGGGAAACTCATCAAATGACTCAATTATATACCGTATTTTTCGCCCTATAGGACGCACCCTCCCATAAGGCGCACCTAGTTTTTTGTGGGGGAAATAAAGGGGAAAAAATATTTTTTCCCCTCCAGGCGTGGGGCTGGGGCGGGGGAAGCCCGAGCTTCCCCCGACCCCAGCCCCCAAACAGGCAGCTCTCTGCAAGCCGTGGGAGCCCAGCGCTGGCTCCCGCTGCTTGCTGAGAGGTCCGCAAAGCCTGGACGCACTGAGGTACAGTGGTACCTTGGGTTAAGTACTTAATTCGTTCCGGAGGTCCGTTCTTAACCTGAAACTGTTCTTAACCTGAAGCACCACTTTAGCTAATGGGGCCTCCTGCTGCCGCTGCACCACTGGAGCACAATTTCTGTTCTCATCCTGAAGCAAAGTTCTTAACCCGAGGTAATATTTCTGGGTTAGTGGAGTCTGTAACCTGAAGCGTATGTAAGCGTATGTAACCTGAGGTACCACTGTAGATAAATAGGTTTCCATGCACGCTTGCACTCATCATGATGTCCTCTTGTGCCAGAAGCGGTTTAGTCATGCTGGCCACATGACCCAGAAAACTGTTTGCACCCCATAGTCAAGTTTGACTGGACTTAACCATCCAAGGATCCTTTACCTTTACCTTTTTATTAGTAGTGCTTTAAGTGTGTGGTATGGAAATGTTCTTTGTTGTTGTTTGTGATGGTTTTATAATGCTTGTTTTTTAATGTTCAGTTCATGTTCTGTGCAACTGGCACCTATGCACAGAGGCATTATGTGTTTTAAAGGCCCGCAGTGGTCTAATGACGCTTTCAGAATTGGGTGTGGTTGTGACCTGAGTTCATTGCTTGTAACTGGAGGCTGCCTAGTGCTTACTTCCTTAGGCGGTCAAAGAGAATGGGTACAAAGCACAATAGACGCATGGGCAAAGTGTGCTGGTTACATAAATGTTTGCTTTATCACAGTTTGGGAATGGTAAGTCAGAAACATAGCACACAGCAGTGAAAAGGATGCTTTTTTGTGAGTATCATCTCTGTTACTGCAAAGATTGCTGTTGATGGGGAATGATATAGCAAGGATAGTGGCTGCCAAAACATTTTCAGCAAAATGTCACCCAATCCTGATAACAGATTTCAGCGAACAGTGATGATGAACATTCAAAAGGCTGCCACTGCAGAGCTCAAATGTTTTGCTAAATATTTGCAGCCTCAAAATTAATTAGGAGTTCCAGCATTTTTGTGTTTTTGCTATGTAGAATGGTGCAGGCATTTTACCACAAAACATCTGCCTCTGGTAGAGTGCGGAGCAGGTCTTTGGAGATTTGGCTTCAGATTTGCACACAGCCGTCGCAACATGGCTTTGGGTGATCAATCACCACCTTTCCGTTTCACTTTTGTATCATAACATTGTAATATCAGTGAGTGCTATGAGGATTGGACGTATAGAGAATTGTCACCTGCCCTGAACTTGCAATCGACAGCTAGCAGGTTATACAATTATATGATTTGCTACTCATTATACTTAAGGTCTGCACTTTGCTGCAGTGTTCTTTGATCCAAGAATACTAATTGCATTACACTTTGACTGGTAGATTGAATGAAGATTGCCTTTTCAAATTCATTTAGTGGGAAAAGTCGCAGGTCAATGAAAGAGAAGGTGATTTGTATGTAAAATGTCCCTGATACAAACCCTCATATCTGCAGCTGGGGTTGACAAAGCCCCTTACCCCAAACTCTGAGAGTCACTGCTAGTGTACACCAGGCATGGCCAAACTTGGCCCGCCAGCTGTTTTGGGACTACAGCTCCCACCATTCCTAGCTAACAGGACCAGTGGTCAGGGATGATGGGAATTGTAATCCCAAAACAGCTGGAGGGTCAAGTTTGGCCATGCCTGGTGTAGACCAAAGGTAGCCAAGGGGGTGGCCTCCAGTTATTGCTGTACTACAGGTGACTGGGGCTGATGGAAGTTGTAGTCCAAAATCATATAGAGGCAACCATATTGACTCCCATGAATTGTATCCAACATAGCATTCCACAAGTGTTCTGTCAGCTCAGGGATCTCTGCTTGAACAACAGAACATTCTTCCCCCTCTCTTCCTCCTGCTTGTCCCCTAAATCTGTTCTCAGTGTTCCCACAATCCTCTGAGGCAAACTAGGAGAGAACATGTGACACATTGGCGCATGAGAAGAAGTTCCGCTGCACATGCAGAAATCCTTATGCTCTTGAAACAGTAATTGCATACCCTTCAACATTTCTCCAATGAAAATAGGGGTGTCCTATTCCAGTATGATTTATTATTACTATTATTTGTAAGAGAATTGTAAGAGTTGCAAGGGACCCTAAGGGTCATCTGGTCCAACCCCATAGCTCTGGAGTTATGCCATAACTCTGGGTTTAAGATTATTTATTAATTGTGTTATGGAAGCTGGAAATTTTTGATAAGCAATGTCAGAGCCATTTGTTTAATCCCAAAGGACTGAATGCTCAAAAGTTGCTACATTGCTCATTAAAGATGATTTTAAAAAGTGAAACAGAACTCCACCACTTTCTCTGGCAAATTGTTTATAATATAATCTCTATTAGGAGACAAAAAGTTAACACAATTTCAGAACCCAGGCTTCCTTTTTAGAAAACTCATTTATTCAAAGCTAGGCTTTTAATTAGTGCTCCAGATACAATCCTTAGTTGCTAGATTAATTGCAGAAAGCCTGCTCATTGTTTCAAATCCCCAGAGATATTTTTAAATCTAGTGGGCAGTAAGACTGCCATCTGTTTTGTTGGCTGATGGCTGCTTCTTACTGGAATAATTAAAACTCAGAATATCCCATTTAGAGACATGGGTTTTTCTTCTGATCTGCCATTCATGCCTTCCACCAACTTTTTTTGCCACCACACCTGCACCAGCTGGCTAAATAATATGAACAAACTGCCTCCCTATCTGGTTCAAAGAGCGGTAGCAATGAATGGCATGGAAATTACAGCTGTGCATCTTTGAGTTAGAGAATTGCTTTGGAAAGGATGTTCTTTAAATTGAGAGCCTTTAAATAACACTAGTCTTCAATTTCCTTGTGTTGCTGTAAATATACACTAGCCAGAATTTGCTGCCCTACTTCATTTCTTAGGTTCTCTGGACTCACTGAAGATAACTAAATACTATACTCTGGGTGTGTATGCGCGCGTGTGTGTGTAGATATATACAATTTTATATTTGGAACTGAGCTGAACAGTCTCTATTAAGCAACTTTGCCGAGAAAAGAAAGGCTAATTGAAGATTAGCCAGCCACCTCTTTCTTTCTTTTTCAAAATATCTCTCTTCACTGCTTTAAAAATGTACATAAATATGAGGCTGCTCCTCATCTGCACTGTTGCCAAAAATCACAGTTACATATTTAGAAAAACCAGCAATTATTTTAGATAAATTTGCATGTTGTATATCATTTTGGAGGTAGATGTGTTGGATTTATGTATTACGATTTGCCAATACTCTTTTAAGAACATTTGGATTTGATATGCTTTGATGGTTCACTTTCACAACTCAGGGGATGTGCAGGGGCTGGAGTGAGGGGAGACTAGAAACTGTAAGTCTCATTGCACAATAGCAGTTTCATCGTGTAAGTAGGCAGCTAAGTGGCAGCCAGTGCAACTCATTCAACAATGCGATAGTGCATTGATAATATCCTGGCCTAGGGAGCAGTCGAGCCTTCACATTTTGCACTAGCTGCAGCTTCTGAGTTAATCTCAGGGGTAGCCCAACACAGAGTGCACTGCAGGAATCCAGTTTAGAGGTTACCAGTGCATGAATGATAGCAGGCAGAATATCCCGGTCCAGAAATGGCTACAGCTGTCTTACCAGCTGATTCTGGTAAAAAGTGCTCACAGCCAATGAGGTCACCTGGGCCTTTGGTAATAGATGGAGCCAGCACTGCTGGACTACAAACCTGTCCCTTCAGTGGGAATATAGCCCAATCCAAAGTAGACAATTGATTAGTTAGCTGGACCTGAAAACTGCTCATCCACAGTGTCTCCATCTTGCTAGGTTTCAGAGTCAGTGTATTAACACTCATCCGTCCCATCACCAAGTCTAGGCACAATATCGTTTATGTAAAATTATATTAAACTATATCATTTACAGATATTAAAATATCCCCCATTTCTAAATGAACTATGTTGGTAACCAGAACCAGGAAGTGAATACCAGTAATTTTTTTGTGCATTGGGAACACCACAGGTGAAAAGTAACGTGGGAAGATAATCCAGATACGTCAAACAGCAGGCACAGGGTAAGTACATACACCAACATCACTTCATTGCTCAAAATGAAAGCTGTTCTCAACAGCAAAAAACTGACAGGGCACCATTGTACATGTAGTTTGCTCCTTATATACATTCTTGTACATAGACAAACAACATGCTGGTTTAACACCTGAGCAGAAAGCTTGTTTATGAGAAGTTATGACAAAATTTTGTTCTATCAGTGGTCTTTTTATACTATTTTCTACGGTTAAAAGATAATAGTTAGCTATTCAACCAAGAATATATTACCCCTCTCTTTTTTTACATGTTGCCTTTTCAAAGCTATTTGTGTGATATTAATATTTTCTAAGGTATCCCCTGTGAACAACAGATTCCACATTAAACAGAATGTTTCTATATGAGCAAATGCAAACTGTATATCCTTTTTGCCTAAAATGCTTTTACTGAGGTAGACCTTGAGGATGTAGCTTTAAGGCATCTGATCAAGACCTGCATTTTAAAATGAGCTTAAAAATATATATATTTGTAAATGTTTTGTATCTCTCATGCCAGGCAGAAACCAGCTGGGTGCTTTGGCAGATGTTTATCTTCCTAAACAGGGCCCCACTGATCTATAAGCAGTGCCTCAGGGTTGTAAAAGGAAATTACAGGCTGGGAGCAAAAGGTCACACTGACCATACAAATTACAGAATACAATCAAGCTGCAAAAACCCAAATTAAGAGTTGGTAAATAGTAAGTTTTATTGTTTAACAGAAGACTCAAGCCATATTTTCATAAGGTTAAAAAGGGCAAGAGCTAATAGAAACAGCAGCTGGCTAGGAAAGGGAGTTGTAAACTGAAGAGGCTTCTCTTTGAAAAGGCCTTTCCCTCTAAAAATCTATCTATGTTATGTATGAAATATATTGGCTTAAATGTAATTATGCAAAGGATTTAGAAAGTAAGAAATGTTAGATTCTTATGTTAGATTCTTATTTCATTGATGGTGTGTGAGAAGGTGAACCCAAGATCTCTGTTTAAGATAAAAATTAAAAACCATGCACCATCTGTTTTAGCCATCTGAATAGGGCAATAGGGCAAAGATGATCTGATAATTAAGGTGCCTGGTCGAGGCAAATGTAAGATATATGGCTACTTGTCTGCCATTTATGGATAGAAGGAAATATAGCTCTTTGTCTCCCATAAAAGGTAATAGGAAATGGGTGTATCTTTTATGATTGGTTCTAGCAAACAGCCAATAGGAATTTCAACCAGGCTGATTGGACAGAGGCAGCCAAAGGAGGAGCAAGGGGGCTGGGCTGAGGAAATATAAGCGCTGGCCATCAGGGCTGGAGTGGGCAGAGCTTTGGTAACCATATACCACTGTGTCTCTCATTTATTTGTCTGACAAATAAATTATTATTTTAATTTCTCTATTGCTGCGTTGAATATTTCATTCCAGCTAAGCGTTAACCACAAGCAGGGTGCTACAGCTTAGCAAACTGTGGGTGGTTGAAAGGATGGCAGAGAGTTTTTGAATAACACAGTATTTTGTTCTGAACGATGTTCTTTTTAGAAATCAGATACCAAATGCGTAAAGCCATTGGGGTTAAAAGGGGAGCACACTGTCTCTTTGCCTGAGCATTACCAGGGCTGGCCCAGGGGATTTTGCTACCTGAGGCAGATGAGATCCTTCCCCCTGCCAATTCCATGTACAGAAGCTGGCTAATCTGGCAGATGAAGCAGTTTTTATATATTTTTTATAAGGGAAGAAAATTTTTGATAAATTGTGATACAGAATTCAGTACAGTGGTACCTCGGGTTACATATGCTTCAGGTTACAAACGCTTCAGGTTACAGACTCTGTTAACCCAGATATAGTGCTTCAGGTTAAAAACTTTGCTTCAGGATGAGACCAGAAATCGTGCTCCAGCGGCACAGCAATAGCAGGAGGCCCCATTAGCTAAAGTGGTGCTTCAGGTTAAGAACTGTTTCAGGTTAAGAACAGACCTCCAGAACGAATTAAGTACTTAACCCGAGGTACCACTGTACACCACCAGTTTACCCTGTCAACTACTCATTTTGTGTCATTTCTTCTGGATTAGAACTGTGGGTGACCTAAGGCTATCAGGAAATCACAAACTGAACAGAAGGCCATTACACATGTCCACAAGGCCAGTCCAACTGGGTCCTGTGACATCATCTTCAAAAGCAAATAAAGCCAATTGTGGGTGGTGGGGATGGTCTCTGAATCAATCAAATGGGGCACAGAAGGAATCAAGACACACCATGAAGGACAAAGAATATTTTCAGTAAAATGGAAGGATCAAAACAATTTGTTTCAGTACGCCGAAGTGCTCATCCATCACTTAGGTGCCCATCCATGAGGTGGGGGAGAAAGTCAGAGGAGCTTCCTGGATATTTCCTTTGTGGTGTCAAATTGACATTTTGTAACTATTTCCCCAGACTGTATTGATCCAAGGAATTGAGTGACTCTCTCCTCAGAGCACCATAAATAAACTTATTATTGCTTTTCAAAAATGCCGTATTCAAACCAATACTATTGGTACTTCCATTCAGTTCCAGTATTTGAAATTCTCTTTTTTCCCTATCAGTACCATGGATAATGTTTCACACAGCCTGTTCCAGGCTAATGCATCAACATTTATTTCTATTCTTTTTCTTTCTTTTTCTTTTTCTTTAAAAAAACAAAACCCCTATTTGTACAAAATGAAATTTCCCAAGTGGACCCAAATACACTTCTTGGTTGTTTGAAACTGTATACCTAGTGTGCTCTCAAGTCAATGTTTTATGCATAGCCAGGAAAGTGCTGATAAAGCATTCCTTTGTATAAACAGGAAAACAGCTCAGGCAAGATGTATTTTCATGCCTCATTAAAAATGTATCTTAATACAAATGGCAGGCACATTTTAAGAAAACTGAGGGAACGTTTAGCTTTATTTTATGTTTTTCTACTATGAAAGAGAATTGAGGATGTAAATCTTCCATGTTTCCTTCAGGTCTGTGTGCTTCCTTTCCTCTTTCCGCATTCCTCTTCCCTATAAATAATAATAATAATAAAATTTTTTTATTTATATCCCACCCTTCCCGGTTCAGAAAACCGGGCTCAGGGTACCTAACAACAAATTTAAAACACTTAATTGTGATACAACAAAAAACAGCATAAAACACAGTATAAAAGCATGAATAACAATGAATTCAAAGTTCAAAAATCAATTTGGGGGGAAATCCGTCCAATAAACATTAGATGGTCAGCAGGGCTAGCTGGCTAAATTAGTCCTATTTGGGCCAGAGAGGAGGCCAGGGGAGAATTAGCTGTGGGGTCGCAGAGCGAGTAATCTTCATAAAAAAGGGGAGAGGGGAATAAAAGATCAGGCTAAGTTCAAATTGAAAGCCAGGCAGAATAGCTCTGTCTTACAGGCCCTGTGGAAGGAGGTTAAATCCTGCAGGGCCCTAGTCTCATAGGACAGAGCATTCCACCAGGTCGGAGCCATCACTGAGAAGGCCCTGGCCCTGGTGGAGGATAGTCTGACTTCCTTAGGGCCCGGGACCTCTAAACTATGGTTATTCACGGACCTTAAGGTCCTCTGTGGGGCATACCAAGAGAGGCAGTCCTGAAAATATGAGGACCCTAAGCCACAAAGGGCTTAGATGTCCTCTGACTTTCTCCTTACACTCACTGCTAGAAATATCTTTGAACACACAGAAGTGTGTTGACAAGGCCTCTTAGCAATCTTTCACGGGAAATTATCTGTGCCTCTGATTTTTAATAAATATTTGCCAAATACTTGCTGTGGGTCATTCCTAAGATAACAGTCCTATGCACAGTGTTATATAGGAAGCAGTGTTTCCAAAGTCATGCAGGGCGTAGTCCATTAAGGATTTAAAAATGCACGAAGAACATCTCGAATGAGATCCAAAATGCAGTAGATGTGACAAATGGGTGCTGTACTTGATGAAAAACTTGAACTCTGATTAGGTTTTCTGCCAGAACCTTAAATGTTCAGATTAGTGCAGTACATAAGCAAAGAAAGGGTCAAATGTTCAGCAAGTGGCTAAGCGGGTTATGACATGGATCTGATAAGTGACACGACTCCTAGGTTTCTGTGGTGTTTGTTTGCATTGGGCAAACTCCTCCAGATGGGTGGGGCTTGAGCTGTGTTTTGCACCAGTGTTGGTGTCTCTTTGTCCTAGGCGATGGAGAAGGTGGCAGCTCGGATCCAGCCAGAGTGTATCATGTCTCCTGTGTGGGCAGAGGCTCATCTATAGGAACTGATGGACGGACAGGTGTTGACAATGCAGGAGGCAGTGGTGAGGCTAGAGACATGATTGGTATGGGGTGACTTGGAGCTGGGATGGCAGGTGGGACTGGCAAGGGACAAAGGGATGGCAAGCCACTGGGTCCCAATGTTAGAATTCCTGCTCCATGATTGCAATCCTTGGATTGTTGTCTTTCACATGGCGTGGTATGTTTTGACTCCACAAACTGGGAAGTGACAGAAACAGGGTTTTTATTTGCATAATGCCTAATAAAGGTTTGATTTCAGACAGAAACAGGATGTTTGTGTTACTGTGTTCCGTGAAGTGGGACTATTGTCCTTTATTCTTTTTCTCTTTGCTGTCTGATGCTAGAGAGAGAGGGAGCCATGTTGCAGTACTCTGTGTGTATTTATATGTAAATAAAGTAGATTAGCCAAAATGCTGAGTTGCTGAGGTCTGTCACATGAACTGCACAGACTCTGCAGATCCCTAAGTATGCCTGTGTCTGTTGGCATCGGTCACTGCGATGTTCGGGCTGAAGAAAGCTTTTGAAGCTCCCGAACGATTGACCAGGAGGGAGAGAACATGCCAGTCGGGCATGTGTCTCTGCCAGGGTCCTACTCGAGTGTAGGACAAGCTCCTGACACCCTCCATGTGATCAGATTCCTCACCTGCTGTATCTCCCTCAGATAGCTCTAATGGTTCTCAGTTTCTCCTATCCCAATCCACTGAGTTCCCCCACCTCCTAGATCACCAGCCAGTAACCCACTGAGCTCCTCTCATCTTGATCTGACATCTCCTCAGGGCTCATGACAAATGCAGCAATCGTCCACCCCGAATGATGCTGTGCTGTATGGACACGGCTTCCCCACCTTCATTCTTTAGAACCTTTGATCACCACAAATTTTAAAAGGTGAGATTTATTGAAATTCAACCATCACCACCCCAAATGCCATCAAATAACCACCAAAACCACACTTTTGCAGGGGATGAATGTTCATGCAGATGTGGCCAGGGAATATATCTGGCACACTGTGAGCCCTAACAGCACCACCCATACACACAAGGGAAATATTAGAGGCTCGCAGGAACCCCAAGTACAGCGGGGGATGGGGGTACTAAGAGAAGCTCAAACACAGCTCTGGGAGGAGTGAGCATGTTCAGTGGACACAGAATGGCAACTGATTGCTGAGGGAGAATAGAGTAGACTGTCTAGAAGAGACTCTCTGGCTAGAACCCTGAACAGGAGCATTTCAAACAAAAAGTTTAATTACGGTAAGTTTAATTAATTAAGTTAATAAATGTGAATAATTTGACTTTAACAGAAAACATAAAACTTTGTTTCCAGGTTCTCATGAAAGGATATTCTGGAGGCTCGTTTGAGATTGAAAACCCTCGTATAAAATCACACTGTAAATTACTGACAAAACTAGCCAAGCTCTCCCCCCCTTGGCTTGAGTTTTAAACACAAAAGTCTATTTCCCCTTGTTATTTGGGAGTGTTCTATTGAGAAACGATTATCTACACAGCTCAGCAAGCTAACTCTGATAACACTTGGTACAAGAGACTTCATTGTGTTGGTGTTTGAATAGAATCATCCCAGAGAGAGGAAAATATAGCCAATAGGGGTAAAATAATAATAATGTATAGATGGGATGTATAGAATAGTGTGTGTGTGTGTGTGTGTGTGTGTGTGTGTGTGGATAACACAAGGCAAAAAGGGACAAGAGATTGTTGCTTGAAGAGATGAAATGATTCTGTATCTCTGTGCATTTTGAAAACCACGAAAACAACTGTGTTGAAATGCAGCACAGTCCTGAATTTTAACCTGACATCTTTGTAACTTGTAAAACAAAAAAAGATACTTTCCCTCTCAAAATTAAGCATCACCTGTGTGTGTCCCATATGAAAAACTGTATAGGCATGAATATAAAGAACAACGTCTAGAGGCAATGTGGTGTCATAGTTAAGGTGCCAGACTTAAGACCTGGAAAAACCAGGGTTCAATAGGCCATGAAGCTCACTATATGACCTTTCCTCAATGTCACGCTATTCATTCTTCAAGATGCTTTTATGTCTGTATTCAAAATATGGGAGGAAAGCTATAGATAGTGAAATTTCTCAGGTACTTGAATGATCCATAACATCAGGATATGTTTTCAAATGCCTGACGGGATGTCGAAACGCCTCTCTGATCATAAATTCACCACAGAATATCACTGCAATTTAGACTTGCAGAAGAATTTGTACAAATTCTGCCACTGATATATTGCTCCATTCAAAATGCACATGGCACCTAATTCTTACATAAATCTTTGAAACCTTGCAATTTCATCTTCTGCTGAGATGGGCCATGAAGCTTCATTGGTGCTACTCACTGGTGATTAGTGCTGTCTTTACAGCCATTCTCGTATAACAGGGGTGGCTAACCCTGACCCAAGGGGTCAATTCAGATCCCCAAGCATAGCTGTAAATTTTCCCCTTTTCTTACGAGGAATCCTATTCGGAATAAGGGGATTTCCCTTTAAAAAGGGAAAAGTTGACAGCTATGTCCGCAAGCAAATTTGGCTGCCCCCCAGACCCCACTGGTTTTTATAGCAAAAGGGGGGGCATTAAATTATACATAGTGCTTACCTAGCCTTCACATGGAGGAAGAGTGTGCAACGTCCCAGATGTGTGCAACGTCCCAGATGGCCCAGCCAGAACCCTGATTTGGATGCAAATTATCCCTTCCTTAGTTATCAACAGTGTTATTTTTCTGGGAAAAGAGGTGCCAGAACTCTTCTTTGTTCTCTTGGAATGGCAATGGAGCCCACCTGAGAGGTGCCAGAACTGAGTTCTGGTGGGTTCCAGCTGAAAAAAAGCCCTGGTTATCATACTGTTCAAGGAGTCTGGAGGGGTGATGCATGCATGTGGGTGTTTGCAAGAGTGTGGGTGATCACACTGGCTTGTGACCCCTAGAAAGTGATTGAAACCCTTGGGCCACCTCCGCAGTACATCACACTGGGAAGCAACACAATTCTGGCAGAAATTCCTGATCTATTATAAATCTCCCACCATTCAGCTTCATCGAATGACCCTGGGTTCTAGTATTATGACAGCAGGTGAAAAACTTCACTGTATACACTTTCTGAGCACTGTGCATAATGATGCACCACTGATACGGCCGAAGGTTGCCATTTTTTGTTTTTAAAAATGCTATGGAAAGCCACGGAAGAAGACTCTCCTTGCCTTGTGATCAATGTCCACAAACAAAGTTGGTAGTAGGATCAGGGAACGTTTACTTCATAAAATGGGGGTGTCGACTTTCAAAGCAAAGACGAATCCGGCTGTTTTACGGGACATTTGTCTTGTGCTTGCTAGGTTAGCTTACGATGCAGATAAGCCAACCAAACAAATTACCCCCAGTTTAAGTCCTGTCTGACAAAAGGGAAAGAGATGAGGAGATGATTAAAAGGAATGGTCCACAAGATTAAAACAATTTCATTTCTTCTGCTTCTCAGCGTAGCACCAGTGCCAGCTTTGCTCCATACATCACATAGCAGGAGGTAGACAGCAGCTTCGGGGGGGGGGGAGTGCCTTCTTGGATGAAACAACCTCATTATTTTATGGCAGAGCTTGATCTTCCTCAGCGCTCCCTATTCATTAGCTCAAGAGCATGAAAAAATAGTCCATGGCAGGTTTTATAAAAAAGAAAGAAAGATTCAAACTTTGGTGGGTAGGTAAAGGAACACCTTTTTTAAAAACCTTAATTTCCATTTCACTTTCTTCCCAATTAGTTAGCAGTTATGTGAGTTTTAATTTTATTGCCACTAAACAAACGTTAAACAAATACACAACACCTCAATTACCATGGAAATGAATAACGGAGATATATTGGGTGAGCATCGTTCTCTGCTAATAGCAAATGGAGCCGTAGGGTTTTACCAAGATATTCCTCCTGATCTGTAATCTTCAGATGGACAGGGATTTTATTTCAACATTTGTTTATCAGAGGTAACCCAGGCTGATGATGATGGTGATGATTTGGTCAGAAGAGAGACAGAGTAGTGGTGCTTAAATCACATGCATAATTTGTGGTAATTATTCTTAAGGAACATATGACACTGCCTTATATTTTAATTTGACTGCTGGGGAGGACCACCACTCAGTTGCAGCACAAAGACTTTGCATGGGCAAGGTGTCAGGAACAGCTAATGGGCTTTGAAAGGAGCTTTAAAAGAGGATGGGGAAAATTATGGAGAATAAGACTATCAGTGCCTACTGGCCACAATGGCCATGTTCTACCTCCACCTCCAATGTGTTAGGCACAGAGCCAAACAGCAGCATTTCCTAATGTTCTGCATTTGCTCTCAAAGCCACTCCCCTTAAGATAACAATAATAAAAATAAATTTAAAGGGACAATGGTGATCTTCCACCACCATATTTGTTATGGCCAATATTGATGCCCCCAAATAAACACACAGGGTGGGGGAAAATTGCTTTAAGGATTAGGACTACATTGTCCTTTCCTTCAACTTTGGCACTTTGGTCATGAAGTCCTTTCAAGAAAAAGTCTAACTGACTGTGCAGTCTAAGGCAGGCTCTTATCTTCAAATGCGGCTTCAACCCTCTGACACCCAAAGAGAGATAATTCCTATCGGTACAGAAGCAGTTTCTAGAGAAAGAAAAAGGCAGACAAAAAATAACAAAGTGCAAGCTTATTTTGCCAAAATTGACTTTCTGCACTGATTGGCTAAGGTGCTATTGCTAGCAGAGTCCCATAAAGTTACCTAATGTCAGAGCTGCTACCAGGTCCCAGCTCACATAGGACCACGCCACACAGCGTCCACTTTAAAAGAGTCTTTATTGAGTTACAGGTTTCATTTCCGAACTGCAGCGTGCAGCTCTACACCTTCTGCCCTAGGTCGGCGAAGACCCATCTGAGTCCCCGCCTCTTGCACACCAGCTTAATACCCTAGCCTTGCTCCACCTCCTTCGCCTCTCCCTACGTCTCTGGGTCCTTCTGCCCCCCTGGGACTCCTCCCTTCTACTCTCCTCTGACGCTGACCCCCCTGATCCTTCCGCTTCCTTTCGGCGGGCTTTGGGACCTGGCTCACTCTCCGGGCTGCTTACTGCTCCAGCTTCCGCTGCATTTGAACTTGGCGCGCGCGCCCAACTCTCTACTTTCCTCTTGACCGTTGCCTCGCTCTCTGAGGAGGGCGTGACCACCCCTGACTCGTGCCCTCCCTCCTGCTGACGGCCTCCGGAACCCGATGCCTGGCTGCCTTCCTCCCTGCTGCTCTCAGTCTTGAGCGTGGGTCCCGACTTCCAGCTGCTGCTCTCTGAATCTCCTCTGTTCCCTTCCTCCTGGGGTGTCCCCCCGGATCCCCCCCTTGCTCTGCTCACTGGGGCTCCCTTTTGGGAGTCCTCTGACTCACTGCTTAGGCTTGGAGATCTCGGGTCGTCATCATCACTCATTCTCCCTTCGGCTTCCTCCCCCTCGCTCTCTGTTTCCACCCTTCTCTGCGTCTCTGCTTCTGAACCCCTGACACCTAAGTTCCAAAAACACTTTGTCTCAGGTTATTTCAAAATGGAGTCAGTCACGTACTGGCTTGGCTCTGAGGCTCAACCATGTGCCTTATTTTGCTTTTGGGAAAATGAAGAAAGAAAAGAAAGAGCAACATATGGGGTTAGTACCTTTGTTTTAGGATGTCTCATATCCACTGGTAACAGAAACAGACTTTCATACTGACCACATCCCTGGTCAGTCACAACAGGCAAAAGGCAGGCATGGGGAAACTAATCAGTGAAGACTGTGACAATAGGATGCAAATCAGTCTACTGTAAAGCAGGGGTGGCTAATCTGTCATCTCTCATATATTGTTGGACTACAACTACAATCAGCCCTGATTATTTCACAGGTTGGCTGATGGGAGTTGCAGTATGTGGAGAATCTGATTCCACCAAAATTTGTGGTCATCCCACCCCATTACTACCATGTTTTGGTGACCCCACCTGTCCTTCATTAACTATTTATTTTGCTATTATTTATGGAGGGGTGTCTTGTAAAGCAGTGTTTGCATCTTTCCTAAAGCTATAACCTTTCACTTATCCTTCAAATCCTTTTCCTGCTGCCCCTATGAATCTAAATGCCAGATCAATTTTATACCTCAATTTACCTACTTGGAGCTATGGATAATCATGGGGCAAAACAGCATAGACTCCACTTTGAAGTGAAAACAAAATTAATTATATTTTATTTTAAAATAACTGTTCTTATAAACAGATGGTTACGTTTGAGTGTTGACTTTCACTTAGTTACCACTGAACTTCACTTGGCGACTGTTGAGAATAGTTACAGTGGTACCTCAGGTTAAGAACTTAATTCGTTCCGGAGGTCTGTTCTTAACCTGAAACTGTTCTTAACCTGAAGCACCACTTTAGCTAATGGGCCTCCTGCTGCCGCCACACCACCGCTGCACGATTTCTGTTCTCATCCTGAAGCAAAGTTCTTAACCCGAGGTAATATTTCTGGGTTAGCAGAGTCTGTAACCTGAAGCGTATGTAACCTGAAGCATATGTAACCCGAGGTACTGCTGTACACTTTAAGGTTACTGTTTCCTTTAAGGAGATAGTTGTGAGAAATTCAGTTCCTTGTCTGTTTAAACCCTATAGCCAATTTCCCTCAACCACTTCTACCAGTGAACACTCATCAACTAGGTTCTGAGGACTCAGTATGCAGCCTTCACGGTTGAATCTCACATGCTTCTAGAAGGACTTCTGCTGTGGTCTTCACTCTAGTCCAGTAAGCTCTATTGGCTCAAGCAATCAGCAACCCCACTGTCTTTTGGCTGAATAGCTCTCTTGAAGGCTACCTCTTGGGACACACATGCTTCTGCACAGACCACACGGCTGGTGGAAGTGTGGGGAGTGGGATTAAAGCGGGTTTCCTGAAGGGGGCTGTGGGGGACAGAGAGATCTCCATGTTTGTATGAAAAGGAAGGGGTGGGGCTATCAGAGTGATAACAGAGGGAGCTGGCAGGAGGGGTGATGTGAGCTAGGATTATGCTGGCTTTCTTGATGCAGCGGGAAGAGAAGAAGAGGGGGGTGGGAATGGGGCTGAAGATAAAAACAGAAATAGAAAGGGAACTGCAAAATGAGAAGGAGTGGGTGCCTCAGAATTGGGGGAAGGTGAAAAGGGAGCTGAGGTGTTGCAATGTGTGAGATGAGAAATATCCAGGAACTTACGATATCTGTGTGCATGGGAAGATGGCATAAAAAGATGGGGGAGGAACATGCATAGAAATTGGGGTGAAACTGAATATGAGGGTGTAAGGAGGCTGCAGAATAGAAGCGAGAATGAGTTTCAGACATGGGGTTGGAAAGGCGAAAAGGAGGCTTAGTAGTGGGAAGGGAAAGGCTTATGATGTTACTATAGGGCAGGCACCCCGAAACTCAGCCCTCCAGATGTTTTGGGACTACAACTCCCATCATCCCTAGCTAACAGGACCAGTGGTCAGGGATGATGGGAATTGTAGTCCCAAAACATCTGGACGACCGAGTTTGGGGATGCCTGCTATAGGAGGACTGGGGAGCAGGTGGAGTTGGAGAACAGCATAAGCAAGGGTGCAGCCCCTAGTATCCAATATGATTTGCAGTTTGGCTTGTTTCTTTCCATGAAACATATATTGGACAGGAAGCATCTTTTGACAAACCTCAAGAAGAAAATGGGTAATTGGGAAAATAGGGAGTTGATTTTGAAAAGTCTCATATAACCTTGTTAATTTTTTACTTTCCTTTGGAGAAAAGTAGTCCAATTAAATCAGGACTCCCTGCTGTAATATATGAGAGTTAGTTAAATTTTTAAAATAAAAGGAAAACCTACATTATCTAGAAGTCTGACATTTAATTCCGGTTAAACAAAGTAACTTGCTGAATGGTAGCCACATAACGGCCTAATAGCATTTGTGGGGAATGGCTTGACTGGCACCAGCTCTTTCCAAATACGCTACAGAGAAAATGTGCCTACAAGAAAAACATGTGGATGCCTGTGGAGGTGACAAATAGTTTTGCAAGGGACATTAATCAAACGAAATTTAAAAGACATTTGCTTCTGGCCTTAAACTCTTTGGTCTGGAACGAATTGCATTGGAAATCACTCAGAATGAAGCCTTGAACTGATAGGGAGTGTGTGTGAATACACATCCCTTTCACTGCAGGAATTGGATTCACCATTTATAATTCCAAGCATCTGGATTAATGTGATTTCAATTGGCCTTTCCTGTGGAAATTTACCAACTATTGCAAAGTTGCTTCACAAGAATGAGAGATGACAAATAGGTTTTTCTAAACACTCCTAGTTATTGAGAACCTCAAATGGGAGCTTTTGTTGCTATGGGGTAAATTTAGTGCATCAATATTCCATACATAACAACAGCCACATCGATCCAAGCCCAGAGTCAGTGAAACATAGTCTCAAAAATCTACAATAATAAATATTTTTTTCAAAAATAAATTATCAATCAAATCCTGGACTTTGAAATTTTGTTTTCTAATGTTATTAACTTAGCAGTGTCTCTGAGAACAATTAGCTGACTTAATTAATAATTAAGGAACAAGTGGCAGATTTAGTAAACTTTTAAAAAGACAATTTTCACAACATCTTGAAATGGAAACATCCTTCTGCCCAAAAGCCTGCGGTCTTAACTAGAAATGGAAGGATCTAACTAGGTCTGTTCTCTGTTTCTCATTTCCCTCCCAAACTTAAATTATGTTGTTCACATTTCTGCAGCAATTTGCAAAACAAACAAACAAAGAACCGTCAGGAAAATTCTTCAGCATTTTATTGTGAACTTCTCTTATTAAATGCATTTTTATACAGTTTTGCCAAATTGTACACATTTTTGCAAGCAGTTTCTCCTAATAGAATGCATTTTTGTTTGTTATTTTCACTGATATATACATTTAGGGGACACGGGTGGCGCTGTGGGTTAAACCACAGAGCCTAGGACTTGCTGATCAGAAGATCAAGCGGTTCGAATCCCCGTGACGGGGTGAGCTCCCGTTGCCCGGTCCCTGCTCCTGCCAACCTAGCAGTTCAAAAGCACAAGTAGATAAATAGGTACCACTCCGGCAGGAAGGTAAACGGCATTTCCGTGAGCTGCTCTGATTCGCCAGAAGCGGCTTAGTCATGCTGGCCACATGACCTGGAAGCTGTACGCCGGCTCCCTCGGCCAATAAAGCGAGATGAGCGCCACAGCCCCAGAGTTGGCCACGACTGGACCTAATGGTCAGGGGTCCCTTTACCTTTACTTTTTATATTTTAATGCACACGTTCCCTCTAATATAAACATTTTTGTTCAGTATAAACATTTGTTGTTCATTTGGAGAACTGTGTCGCAAAATTCAGATTATGAGTTTTGATGGACAGCTGTGTTTCAGTTTGCATATTGTTTGGGAAAATGCAAATTTGATAATTATATTGTCCCTGCATGTTTAAGGGAACTTAGGGACCCCCCAACAGCAGGCAGGGCAGGATGGTGATCCCTACGTGGGGGTGCCTGGTTCATGCCCCCTTAAAATTGTGTACCTGGGACTACAGTCCCCCTGCCCCCCCAATCAATGCACCTGTCTTCTGTGTTGCCCTGTTGTTCCTCCAGGTCTCCAGATTTTATGAGGACCCTGGGAGCCTAGAGTACCAAAGCAGAATCTGCAAAAAAAATATGCCTCCTTTTCCCCTTATGCCAGCTAGTTATGGATTAGATTTTAATAAAATTCAAAGGGGAAGACTTTAACTAGTTAGTTTGTATTAAGATGTATGATTTTAAACCAGGTCATTTTAAAGGGATGGGTAATATAACTGATTTGCCCCCCAAAAGAAGTCCAATAAAATATTTAAAATCCATTTATACCTGTTGTTGTTTTAAAAATCATTGCTTTCTATCCATCCTGTCTGCTGAAGTGTCACTGTGTCTAAAAGAGGAAAGAAAAGCATCTATCTTCTTTTAAAATATTTATCTCATAAATGTATTTTTCTTTTTATGCTTCCCATGTCTTCCTGACCTTACCATATTTTGTTATATATATTTAATTGACTTGTCTGTAGACCTGAGTGCAAAGGTATTTAATCATGAATATGAAAGATTACCCACTTGAAAACTACATGAGAATGCAATTAAAACCAACTTCACTTTTTAGTTTCCACGTCTTGTCAAAATGAACTGGCTTCATATTCTATCCGTTCTCAAAAGAGAGGCAACATTTCCATTGACTCAGATGGGTCTGGCTGCGTCTAGGGCACAATTCTCCCAGTAATCACCTGATACATTCTGGATTGCAGCCATAAACCTAAACATGGACTAGAGTTATGATAGCAAAATAGCATTTATATATACCTTATATCATATTTAGTTTTCAGAGGGTATGTAAAAAGCTGCTAAAGTCTTTTTAAGCTTGAAGACATTTTTTGTGTAGACTACATTTAGTTGATGATGAAATGGATACAGTTTACCACATTTATTATGTGCTGCCTTCTTGTTTAGAGAATTAGTGCTGAAAGGCTTAGAGTTGAATGGCAGTTTCATATTTTCATCAGTCTTCAACAGATCTTTTCACACAACCCAGAGTTTTGTGTACCAGAGCCTTCATAGACAGGTGAATGTAAATACTTTTATAACAGGCCTGCACAAATTGCAACACTCCACCAGCTACACATCCTGGTTATGCTTGACAATCTCACTTCCCATCTTTACAGTTTTAGGCAAGTGGCAAAAACAGGATTCTTCTCCAGCTCTGGTGGCTTGGGATACAGGACTGACTGGCTATGTTCATCATGGTGAGGCACAAGTTCCATAGGCCTGGTTTAATCATTCACATATTCAGAAGCTAAGTGCAAAAGAATGGGAGTGAATAAGATTTTTACAATTGTGTTCTAGGCCCACAAAGTACATGGCAGGGTTGGGGTATTATAGCAGAGAGATGCCCCCAAGAAAAGCAAATGCTCATTAGCTTTTCATAGTTTTTGAAACTGCTACCAAAAATGAATACATATTATTAATGCAAATAGAAAGAAAATTATGTTTCTAAAAAATCCATTCCAGAGGTAAAGCTGGTGGTCGGGGCACTGAAAATCAAGCTGTCTCAGGTACCTTTAAAAACTTAACCGTAGTATCAGAAAGACCACTTTTCCATGGGTTCATAGCAGAAGAGTAATTTTTACAAGGTACCTCACTTATGAGATATGAAAGGAAAAGACTCTCCTCCCTGGAAGAGAGGGGAGTGGTTGTGGGCGGGAGCCCGAGCACCGCCCCTAGCAGGGGGCATTAGCCCCCTGCCTCCTCCTCTCACCTGGCTGGCGCCCACGCCCCCTCGGCAGGCATCCAACCAGGTGCCTTCGAGGGGGCGTGTTCAGCAGCCTTTTACGGCGGCGCCAGCCTCTCCTCAGCCTCATTCTTCTCCATCCTCTCATCGCGAGTCGCCCACCCTCCACTCCCTTTTAGCTCAGGGTCTTTGTTCTTTGGCCTTGCTATGGACCTTAGGTTGGTCGCCCTGGTTGTCTAGGGGGCCTGGTAGGAATTTTTCCATTTGGCATTAGCCTTTTTGGTTTTTTCGCCTACCTCTTAGCAATCGTCACAACTTTTTGTGGTATTGGTGGGTAGGTTAGGCATTGGAATAATGTGTTGTGGTGTGTCGAAAGGCTGGGTGTGGCCATCGCCTATGCCTTCAATTTTTGGGTATTCCGTTAAAGGAATCTGGCAGTCGTGTACTCTGTTCGATGCCTGCTTGGCGGGAGAGACCATGGCACGACCCCCGGTGACATCAGGGGAGAGCCTATAGTTGGATTAGCATCAACAGGCTCCACCTACTGGTGAACAAACCCCCTTGTTTTAGACATCCAATGCCTAAGCCAATACCTTTTCACTGCTGTAATCAATAAAGTTGTGGCCTTTTCTTGCCCATTAACCTTATATCACGTGTCCTTGTGTATTTATTTCACATCGCGGGGGTCGGGTCCTCAAACCACAACCCAGTGTTAATTTTCCTGTCAAAATAATCAATGACTTTGAAAGAGCAGCCAAGCAGTCAATAGAGAGGTCAGAATATTTTACTTGTGTCTTCAGTGTTCAGTTTTCAACTAGGCAATCAAATGTGAAGGCCACAGAAAAATAGTAAGAATAGTTGGCCTGGTAAAATAATAACAGAAGAGCAAGATGCTTAGTCATATCTGCTATTGCAATGCTTTTTAGATGACCCAATTACAGATTTGGTCTTTGATACTGGCACCTGTTTCTGAAGAATTAAAGTTTAAAGTGTGGTGCTCCACTCAGGAATTACACAAGCTTTCCCACCTGAAATTATTCGTCAATCTAAATCACACTTCATCCTTAAAAAAAAAAAAGACACTGGAATATCAGTGACCGCAAAATCTCATGCAGTGGCTTTTACAGAGGAAAGCCAAATGAAACAACATATAAACATACTGGAAATATGTCTCGTTGATCCAGTCAAACAAATTGAGATGATGGCCTATATATTAGAGCAAGCTACCTGCAAAACCTTAAACATGATCCAAGCTAATGCAAATCTTTAAACCCAGAGAAGAATTAGTTATAAAAGATTAATTGGAATGCAGCAGAGACCAATTGTATTGCACCAAATGACTCTTTAATCCTTGGCATATGGAAATACATTAGTCACAGAGAAGGTTTTAAATGTTTTTAAAAATACGAGGCAAATAATATATAAGAGCTGTAAGTTTCGACTGGAAAAGAATGATCACACTCAAGAACTTGTGTCTACATGGTAACAGTAGGCACTTATACTCTTGGCTTACTTTACTCTTTGTTTCCTGACTTCAGATCTACTCCAGGTAGACATGGCCTGATAGCAGTCTGCCAGAAAGAGTCCTCCATCATTTTGATTTTAAAAAAGGAATTGGGGGGGTATTTTTTTCAGCCCGAGGGCCACATTCCCTTCTGTGCAAGCTTTCAGGGGCCACATGCGAGTGGTGGACAGGACCAGAGGCCAAGTGGGTGGAGTGATTAATGTAAATTTTACCTTTTCATAGCAGGTTAGTTTGTATACACATACACATACACACACACCTCTCTATCCTCCATCCAGGCAATCAAAAGTTCAAGGACACATTCCAGCCAGGCAAACACTCTCATGGAAGGTGTGGAACAGGGCTGGCAAGGCAGAAGACCTAGAGCCAGAAGTGTATCCTGAGGAGCAGACAGAGAGGGCTGGGTAGCTGCTTTGGGCTGCTGTTGTTTTAAAAGTCCTAACACTGTATGAATGACCCTTTACCTTGAAACCAATGCAGTTAGGCCTAGCTGAGATTTCAGCCTGAATCTTAATCAGACAACTTTCGATACTATTTAGCTACATTTCAGAGGAAAGAAATAGAGCAGAGCGAATATTATTTTAAAAATGAAAGAAGAGTGTAATGAATATTTTCCAGCATTTAAACACTTATGCTGCAGTCTTATGCACACCCTTAGCATTTAACTCACTGGGATTTATTTGTTATAGTACTGTTTTTTTTAAAAAAAAAAAAAACCAGCTGCCATGTCTTGTTATAGGACAAGAACAGCTGTCATGGCAGTACATGGCTGCATGGCTGACCTGGCTTCCAAACGCTGCACACTAACTGATACAACAATGGAGCCAGTTCAACACTCTTAATGCTGTGCCAGCACTGTGCTGAGCTCCCTGTTGCCTCCTCCCTATCAGTAACTGGTAGCGACATGTTGGGAAGCTAGGTTTGCAACAAAGTCCCACCCACAGCACCACCACACCAGCTGCCAAGGATATGGTGGCTGTTCACTGAGGTACTTCTATCAAGCAAAGTGATATGATGTTACCCTAATGAAATATTTGGGTAATTATGGGAGAGACCCATTGCAGAAGAACTTTGTATTTCAGAGAAATAGCTTAAGTGGTCTGTACCATTATTCCTCCTTGCTTATTGGCTATACCCTTTAGGACTGTTGAGGGTTTTTTGTTTGCTTTATTGTCTTGATTTACTGTTCGTGTTTCAGGGATAAGTGTTGAGAGGATGTTCACCTACCTGACAGGTTATGTAACATCCCTCACTCCATCCCAAGAATGATTTGTGGAACAGGTGGGAGGAATTTAGGTATCAGGACAGCAAGTAGTCACTAAGGGTCTGAAAGATAAAAATCTCTCAGACGGTGTCTGACTTTAAGAGTTCACTGAAGCCCCAGACTGACAGAGTTCTGTCTGCTGGTCAGCTGGAGTCATTCTGTTGCTATTCCCTGGAGCTCTGATAATCAAATCTTGCTTATGTTATGTTATTCTACTTAATGACTGTATCTCTGTTTTGAATTCTGTATTACTTGATAGAAGCACTGAACTTCTCTCCACTGGTGGTGCCATTGCTGCTGAATCCAAAAGATCTCTTGCATTTGGCAAAACCCTAATGGAGCATGCATAAATTGTTAAATTGCAAATCTTCTCGGATCTGTTGGAAGGAAAGATTCAGCTGAAGTAGTTCCCCACAAAAAAATAGTAAGAAAATAATTTCAGAAAATAGATGGAGGTTTAACAAAACTTGTGTAAACTAAAGCAAGAGATGAGCAAGGATGAAAGAGAAGATAATTGTATATAGTTATGGATTCTTTTTCCAGAGCCTTGTCCTCCTGCTGATAGGAACGGCTGAGCTGTCAAACTTGCCTCCACAGGGAAAAGAGCAGAATGAGTCAGAATCAAACAGCCTGCTATGAGAGAACACAACTGTCTGGTATTGTCCTCTGGGCCCTTTAGAGCAATCATGGAGGCTTATCCTTTCCATCTTCATTTTTAGAAGTGCTGGCCCCTTTACAGAAAACTTAAGGCACTAAAGCTTGAAGACTGAAGCAGCACAGAAGAAGGGCTCAGCCATGGCTGCCTATCTCTCTCCCCCTCTCCTTTCTTACATAATTGATTGTCTTGATAACAATGTAAATATTCTCTTTGAAATACTAACCTTATTGGCTATGCTAAAACAGAGTGATTATGCCCTTCACTGTCAAAATATAAGGAGGAAAGCATGGGTTGTCACCAGAGCATTGACAAAGAGATGGCCCAGAGCTTGAACAGCATGTGCAAATATTCTACAGGAGTCTGTAGCTGTGCACGTGCTCCTGTTTGACCACTGACACATGGGGGCACTGGTCTAGTTTTTACCTTGTGTGGCTAAGATGAAAAACAACATATATCCTAGGAAGAACATACATTGAAGCTGTCCTCTTTAACTACGTCATGGAAAGTTTGGGATGTAAGCGGTGAAACTGTGTAAGTTTTAGATGATTTGGAAGAGTGTGTCTGACCCATGTTTGACACTTGCACCAAACTTGTCTCCTTTTCTTCTAGAAAAGCAATAGTACATATTGGTGGACCTGTCCCAAAGTAGGTCATCCCAGTGTATCCAGTTCACAGGCAAGGTGCTATAAACATAAAACATACGGTTTTGGTTGAATAGTCATCAGCTGAAGTTAGGTAGCCATGCTCCCGGAAGTCATAGAAAAGTAGAATTGCAGGGTTTGAAGGCACCCCAAGGGCCATCTAGTCCAACCCCTTGCCATGTAGGAATTTCCATTAAATAATCCCTGATAGATGGCCATCCAACCTCTGCTTAAAAACCTCCAACGAAGGAGAATTTGCCACCTTCAGAGGTCATCTGCTTCACTGCTGAACAGCTCCTCCCATGCTGTGTACCTACAGGAACATTTTGTTCCTGGCTCAGTTATTTCTCTTTTACATGTTGCAAAACATCCATTTCAGAGATGAACTACCTGCCATATATGTATTTATTCAGGGTTCTGCCCAAGCTTGCATTGCTCACCAACCTCACCAAAAACCTGCCCCACCAGCCAGCCAGCTACCCTCTAGACCTCACCTCCACATACTAACCCATTAGACCAGGGATGGAGAACCTTTTTGGGTCCCTCCCTAAGGGCCAACTGCAATGTTACATAACTGTTGATGTTGTAATCATGGTGTCACATGATTGACAGGTGGATGCCACCTGTTCAAATCCCAGCCTCTGTGATTGAAATGCAGAGTGTGAGAAGGGTTGCAAAGCCTGGCCTGTGCTGATCTTCTCAAGTTTGTGCAGTCTTCCTCCCGTTTTTACTTTACCCACCAATGTATAAATATAAAACCTCATTTAACTGACTGCTGTTCTCTTGTATTCTAATCTGGGCAGGCCTTTAAACATTGCATCTCAGACTATGTCGTTGGCTCAATCTTTTCAGCTGCATTACAGTACAAATGTGCTTTGACTTTGAATTTTGCTGCTCCACTTGTGGGTGGCAAAAATTGGGCAGGGCTATTTCATGGATTCTGCAAGTTGTCTGTGATTTATTTCATTTCATTTTTATAAACGGTAGGACATGGCTTGTGTAGTCCCTCAGTGGCACCATCAGAAATGTCAAGTTGCAAGTCTGTAAAAGTCAAACCTTTTGGCATTCCTTCAGATCCCAGGTTTTTGGACATAGAATGGATTTCATGAGAAGGGAGGGCAATGGACTCTGCATATGTTAGAAGGATCTGCTGTGTGTGTTTGTGTGAGTGCGTTGATGTTCCAGGAAGAGTTCTAACACTACCAGGTTTGAGCCTCCCCTCTTCTTCACCCTGCCTCCCCAAAATCTGGAAGATCCCTGTGAAATTTAACACATTGACAACGGCATCTTTTCACAACTCAGCGTGATGAATGAGACAACCCTGACAGTGATGGTAAGTTATTAATGTGCTGAAAGTGAAGGTTTAAACTATTTTAAGAGTGATTCTCTTTGAGTGCTGCATTGTACAATTTTCAAGGAGCACCTGATTTTTATCCCACTCGGCATCTTTATTGGATTTGAAATTGTTTTCATATATGTTATGGTTTTTCGTGATTTTTAATATATGCAGTTGTTTTAACTGTTGTTATATATGGAATTGTTTATATATATATATATAATTATTATTTTGTGAAGTTGCTTTGGGATACTTCATAGGAAGTGATCTATAAATGAAATGAACTAAATTCCTGCCTTCTATCACATTATCTGTCATATTTGGTGAGCCATTGCTCATCCCATGAATTTCTCAAACTTCTCCCATGCATCTACTGGTGTTGTTTCTAATCACCTCCTTCTCTGTATATTACCAAATTTAATGCTGGTTGAAATATGTACCCAGCATTAAAACAAGCATGTGCCAAGGATTTCCATATGGCATGCCTGTTGTGCATACTACTGAAATTAATGCACAAAACTAACTTGGGTCCATTAATTTCAGTGGGTCTACTCTTGGTAGAATATAGTTGGTTTAGTGTTCAGCCTGAAAGCTATGGTACAGAGATGGAAAAATAATGGTGGGTGAGCATTTATCCCCACAAAAAATCATGACAACAGGTTGCAAACTGTCTCATGAGCGCAGCTACAGAGTCAGACAATGAAGCCCATAGCTTCATTCTGCAAACCAGGCATAGGCAAACTCGGCCCTCCAGATGTTTTGGGACTACAACTCCCATCATCTCTAGCTAACAGGACCAGTGGGCAGGGATGATGGGAATTGTAGTTTCAAAACATCTGGAGGGCCGAGTTTGCCTATGCCTGCTGTAAACTAAGAAAATAAAATAAAAGCTGAATATTCCCGCATCCAACAGTGTGATTCCCACCTCCCCCAGGTTATTTTGGCTGAGGCCAGAGCTCATGATGCAAAAATCCATGCTCATGCTTGCTCCAATATTCAGCACATGTTTTCAGCTGTCGTAATACATAAACAAAGGCCCATTTGGCATGATGCTTGGGTGACATTTATTCCTTCCTTGTCGTTCTGTCAAGTTGATCACAGATATCATTGCCATGGAGAGACATAACACACATTTTTTAAAAAAAGCTAGGAGGCTCATTTGTGAAAGGGCATGGGCGGATTTATTTGTTTGAGCTTTGAAGCTACCTCTGGTGTGATTGGCTGGTCCTCTGTGAACATACATCAACCACTGCTCGAAGAGAAGCTGCTGGTGTCCCTTCAGCAGCCATTTTACACACAATGCAAATATAGCAGCTCTGCAGCCCAATCCTGTGATCTCCCCTCTGTGATCATTTTCTTCTTCTTCTTCTGCGCGATGCTCGGCCCTGCTGCAATGATCAAACATCAGCTCCAGATCAAGGCCAAGGAAGGCAGCTATGAACTAAGATGCACAAACTTTCTACATATGCTTACCTCAGCAAACGTTCAGTGTGATCTTTTCACATCAGGAGTTGCTGTTGCCCAGCGTGAGCACAAATGCCAGCAATAAAGGTCTCTCCTGCTTCCCTCCAATTGGGAGGTCAAGGTCATCTTAATGTTTCTGTTTGCTTACACAGGTACTGAAGGATCTCAGGCCACTCAAGCCTTACAACAGAAACCCACACCAATTTGTAAATGTCAACCAATTACACAGTCGCCCCAGAAGCACGTTAACTGAAGAAGTTCCCAAATGAAGCCTCAGGAAATCCTCTCGCTTTGATTACTCAAGGTCTCAATTTGAGACGTAGATTGGTAGTCTTTTTTTATTGCTAATACGATATATGGGTGATGCAAGCACACTTATTCAAAATCCCTGGGCAGAAACAGAGCTCTCTCTGCATACATCATTGCGTTGTCATGCCATTCCGTTATTCCCTTAACACAGAAGTGCACATTTCATGAAACCCAGATATGACATTTAGGACAAATTCATCTTTACCTTCCAGAGCTGCAGGGCTTCTGCAGCAACTCCTGGCATCAGATGAATGAGATGGATGCCTTGGCAGCAGAGACCATCACTAATGGAAAAACCAGCATTCAAATGGTGTAGTGTGGAAGCATCTAAACTGAGCCAATTTAAGCTGAAAAATGAATTCTCAGCCATGCAATCCTACGTATGTCTGCTCAGACTGAGTTCAGGCCACACTGAGTTCAGTGGGACATGGCCTCAGCCAGCATAGCCCACCCAACTCTTAAACGTTAGATTATATTTTGTTCTGATAGGAACTTGCATGGGTCAAGCACTCCTACTCCTGATGTCTGACTCCCAGACAGGACATTTGTTGTTGTTGTTTAGTCATTTAGTCGTGTCCAACATTTAGTTGTGGACCAGAGCATGCCAGGCACTCCTGTCTTACACTGCCTCCCGCAGTTTGGTCAAACTCATGTTAGTAGCTTTGAGAATAGTCCAACCATCTCATCCTCTGCCGTCCCCTTCTCCTTGTGCCCTCCATCTTTCCCAACATCAGGGTCTTTTCCAGGGAGTCTTCTCTTCTCATGAGGTGGCCAAAGTATTGGAGCCTCAGCTTCAGAATCTGTCCTTCCAGTGAGCACTCAGGGCTGATTTCCTTCAGAATGGATAGGTTTGATCTTCTTACAGTCCATGGGACTCTCAAGAGTCTCCTCCAGCACCTCAATTCAAAAGCATCCATTCTTCGGCGATCAGCCTTCTTTATGGTCCAGCTCTCAATTCCATATATCACTACTGGGAAAACCATTGCTTTAACTATACGGACCTTTGTCGGCAAAGTGGTGTCTCTGCTTTTTAAGATGCTGTCTAGGTTTGTCATTGCTTTTCCCCCAAGAAGCAGGCATCTTTTAATTTTGTGACTGCTGTCACCATCTGCAGTGATCATGGAGCCCAAGAAAGTAAAATCTCTCAGTGCCTCCATTTCTTCCCCTTCTATTTGCCAGGAGGTGATGGGTCCAGTGGCCATGATCTTAGTTTAGGACAACATTACTCTGGGTCAAATCAGACCACAGATTTATTGATTACAAATGTAGAGGTTTTACATAGGCATTGGGTATAACCATTGAACCAGTATCCCTTTTTGGGGTCAGCCCAGGGCAAAAGGGTGCTAGGACAAGTAGGAAAGTCTTCACGGGACTGCTGCCTTGAGGAATGCTATGGCCTTTGCCCCTGGCTGGGTGTCTGGACAGGAGAAACCCCTCCCATATCCCTTTAATGGGATACTCCTACAGTCTGGAAGGGCAGGCAGAAACTCCACCAAAGACTAAAATTTGTCAAAAGCCTAAACTGCAAAAGTTATGACAATTGCTATGAGGTAGGCAAAAGCAAGGGACAAAACCAATTAGTCTGGATGTATTAGGCATTCACTATTAAATTAAATTCCTTGCTTCCAAGAAGCTCATTGTGGCACTCATGGCTCTTCCTCTCACCATGTTCTCTTTACATCAGCCCTCTAGTTAGACTGGGAGACAGCGATTGACCCAGGATCTCTCCATGAGTTTCATGGTAAATTAAATCCTGGTCTCCTGGGTCCTAATCCCCTTAAAAGCTCTCCACCTTATTGCACATTCTATAAAAAATATGTAGAAGTCAACAAGCTGGGGGAGGGGAGCAATATCTTCCCATTGGTCTGGAAATTTATGTTAGCACCTTTAAACCTAACTAAGGAAGGAAGCGTATGAGCGATAGTAAATAATTTCTGAAGTGCCCCGTCTTCCACACAGGAGTGATTTAGGATGTTCAATATCTGTGCATCTTCGCCAGCTGTTGCTCATAATTTCTGGCACAGTGCAAAAACTTATGGCAGCAGTCGCAGTTCTCTCACCACACTGGTTGCAAACTGAAAAAACTGTGTCTCTGCATAAACTTATAGTGGGTGACACATGAACCAGTACGACAGCACAAACTGTTAAAAACAGCTAAACATCTGAGCACTTAAGTTCTGTCCCAGAGAACACATGGTGACTTGGTAATGCAAGCCATCTTGACTATGAGTCCTGGAAGACCCGCTCACAGCCTTGAAGGCCTTTTTCTGTCTGTCCTGGAAGGACAGCAACAGAAGCTGAGGCTGCTGAAGAGGCCAGAGGCCTTCTTGGCTGTCGCTTACTGCAGGTCCAGGTTGTTGAGCCTGAATTTCCATAGCCACCGCCCAACACGAACCACCATTGGCAGGATTAGCAGCAGCAGATATGTTCTATGGTTTTGATAATACCGGTATTTTATTTTCGTGTTAAGTATGTTACTTTGAATGCATACTTATTTGATTCCCTTCAATAATATTGTGTCCTGGATTGTTTTATTTGATGTTTTAATGTGTTGTAAACCACTTGGAGATTTTTTTTTGGTAAAAATATAAAGTGGTATAGAAATATAAACTAAGCTAAACTAAGCTAAGCTAAACTAAACTAAGCTAAGCTGTGGGACGCGGGTGGCGCTGTGGGTAAAACCTCAGTGCCTAGGACTTGCTGATTGCAAGGTCGGCGGTTCGAATCCCCGTGGCGGGGTGAGCTCCCGTTGTTCAGTCCCAGCTCCTGCCCACCTAGCAGTTCGAAAGCACCTCTAAGTGCAAGTAGATAAATAGGTACCGCTTTATAGCGGGAAGGTAAACGGCGTTTCCATGCGCGGCACTGGTGCTGGCTCGCCAGAGCAGCTTCGTCACGCTGGCCACGTGACCCGGAAGTGTCTTTGGATGGCACCAGCTCCCAGCCTCTTGAGCGAGATGAGTGCACAACCCTAGAGTCGGATACGACTGGCCCGTACAGGCAGGGGTACCTTTACCTTTTTAAGCTAAACTAAGCTAAGCTGAACTAAAATAGCCCTGAATGGGATTGGTGCAGCCTATTATGATCCCTGGCCTGCCATTGTCCCCATTCTTTTAGACAGGGACACGAGACAATGCCAGCCTGTTGCAGAGATTTATGCTGATTGGAATTTTGTAAAGGGGGGGGGGATGTCATGGACATTTTTAATAACATGTTAAATGACAGGTGTTTTAAGATAAAAATAATTTACTATTAAAATACGTTTCAATGTGTTATTTATTTATATAAATAAAATGAAGATTAACAACACCAGTTTGCATGGTTAAAGTGCCCTTTTGAGTACACACACAGAGGGAGTGAAAAAAGCCCTGGGCTACTCTTGAGTAAAACTTGGTGGATACCAACCTTACAACCAGTCTAGGGGGTGAATTGGCTGTCAGCTTCTTCCTGCTCCTCAGCCTCAGCACGGCCCCCTGTAGAACTCAGCAGGGAAGAGGTTGGGAGCGAGACTAGAATTTGTTGGCTCTGCCTGTCATTGGTTTTGGCACCCCCTACTGTTGGGCTCCCTGCCTCCCTCCCTACTAGTTCCAATGGGCATCAACCTCCACCGGGTTTAGAGAGCATGTCCAAAATGCCAAGAGCATGATGTAGGCTGTTATTGTCCCCCTTCTTATAAACATTTCCACTCTGACAAAGTTGAACAAGCACAGAGCTTGCTTTTTATGTGCCTGGGGATGTTTCACCATCACAGTATTATTTTCTGTCTCCTCTTCATTTTGTCTGTATAAAAGATACATATTTAGGGAAGTCATTGAAAGTCTTTCCCTATTAAGTTTACCCCTCGTTGTCAGTGTTGCCAATATGCTTGGTGCCAGCCCATGTCCAAAGTGATCTGCTGAGTTCAGTTTGTATTTCAGCCAGGAATGTCACATCGTGTGAAATGTGGGGGAGGAAAAGTCCACAAAATGCTGGTGTCAGCAAAGCCGGGGGGGGGGAGGACTGTGAAACTGCAGAGATCTCTGAGGGGGGGCGACTTTCCTGTTCTAGAAAGGGGGGGATTACAGACAGTCATTATGAATCCCCAAGGAGGTACCATGCAAAACTAAAATTACTCAGAGCTTTGCCTCATTATGAAAATCAGATTATGAATAGGCATGATCTTGGATATTTTCAGTGACAGATCATATAGAAATGAGCTTGATGGTGCAGGCACTATTTTACTCAAGTGGTACATTCGTTTGCAAAAATAATCAATAGTTGGATGTAGTGGAGCAAGCAAGCCAGGTGATCCATAAGTAACTAATTTTTAACTCCTTGTTTTGCACAAATCTCATTGATTGCCCTTGACTAGGGACTATCTAACCAAGCAACTTTTTGTTTCAACCTTCTTCAGTTGGACCAGTTCTGCTTTAGAACAGAATCATTGCTTTTGAATGCATAACGAGCACTGCTGGATCAGACCAGAGGCTCATCTACTCTACGTCCAGCATCCCATTTTCACAGTGGCCAACCAGATGCCCATGGGAAGCCCACAAGCTGGACATGAGTGTGAAACCACTCTACCCACTTTCATTCTCCAGAAACTGGTATTCAGAGACACAGTAGTAGCTAATGCCCATTGGGACTGGTAGGATGAAAGAATGGAAGCCATTAGGAGGTGAAGCTTGAGCCAATGACAGGCAGAGCTCAATTACAGAGCTTCTGAAGTTAGTTCCTGAGTCTTACATAGATGTAGATGTAGACAGATTTGTAGAATTTGAGGGGGGAAGGGTACCAGAATGAGTTGCACCTAAAACATACACAGCATGAGAAAAATACATTGTGTGGTTTCTGGCCCATGCTTTGAGTAAATGGCTACAGCAGATCCAATATACCAATCATTGCTCCATATATATTGCTTGCAAAGATTTCAGTTCATAAACCCTGCAATGTTTTTGCCATAGGCAATGATGGAAGAAAGTTTATGTTCTTAATTCTTAGCCTTGAAAAGTCATTCAGGCAAAAAATAAAGTTTTTGCTGATTAGTGGGCAGGATAAAGTGAAGAAATTGAATTCTAGTATCACACTAACTTGGTATCATTGCTTTTTAATTTTGTTAACTTTTGAGATCAGGCGGAATCAATATGTGCCTTTGAACCTGAAGAATGGCTAGGAACAAGAATCAAGAGTTTCAGACAATGTACCCAATTAGCTTTATCTTGGGTTTAATACATTTATGAAGGATTTGGAATGGAGTTTTATCCAATGTTTCAGTGGCACTCTACCAAGCTTAGGAAAGGACTTTCCTTTAGGATCTGCTCTGCATCAGCAATAGCCTAAGTTTGAAATTGGACAAGAGAAAGATCACATTCATACCATTCATTTAAAGCCGTATCATACCTCTTTAAACAGACATAGTTCCCCCCCAAGAATTATAGGAAGTTAAGTTTGTCAGCAGTGCTGAGAGTTGTTAGGAGACCCATATTCCCTCAAACTGAAAGTCTCTATGGGGGTCTAGTAAAAAAAGATGGTTCAATTTCATATCACTTATTAATAAAGATGGATATTTTATCCAGCTTATGCTGAAGTATGAGCTAGATGAAAATACAGTCAAGAAGATACAGCACACCCATGCTCTTTTATTATAGCTTATATTTTATTATATCTGTATTTATATGGTCTTCACATAATAAGAAAGCAAGGGAATTAAGATTAACATTTTTGTTTGACTCACCTTGCATTCAACGTATTGGTAATTACTGTGGTATTTTCTTTTCCAAATATCTACAAGTATTTGTTCAACCTCAAAAAAATTCTGCTGTACTCATGTTCCATGTCTGCATTGGTGCTGCAGGGTGCTTCCCCACCCCTGGTATCTTATCTCTTTTTTCTCTTTCTTATTTTCCTTCTGCATTTTTTTTCATTTTCTTGTAATTTTAAAACTTCAATACAAATGATATGGAAAATAAGAATAATAGTGTTTTAAATGTATGGTGTGTGTGTGGCCAAAGAGAAGTCACATGTCATATGTTCCAACTAACCCTATTTATAAGGGCCAATCTTTGTTTCATAGGGTAGTTCACCTAATACCATCCATGCAATGAAAGAAGGGATAAATGGGTTGTACTGGCAGCCAAACTCCTCTGACATTTGTGTGTTCTGAGAGAGCAAGGAGGAGTTCAACCTGTGTGTGCATAGAACAAAGATGAGGAGGGATCCCGGCCCAATCAAATTCCTTCCTGATGTGGAAGAACTCTATGCATGTGCATTGAAACATGCAGAGAACTCTACCCCATGTGCTTTGAGCAGGCAGGTGTCTGAGGATGTGGGGACTGCCCACGTTGCCTCACAACTCACTCTATACCGCCTTTCATATACTGTATGTGGAAGTGACCTTGTGTTTGGCAAACCGGTATCCTCGTTTTGCACCCAATTTCTTTCCTTTCCTTTTGGAAAGTGCTTGATGAAAAAGAAAATGTAAATGTAAGTTGCTAGAGTTGCCATTCTTGGGAGTTCAGCCCCTCTTTAGCAATTAGATCTCCGAAGACAACACAACTTGTCTTTACTGCACCTGTGAATGCACTTGCACAACCTGTAATTTCGTACTCTAAAGCTGAGGCAGCTGATACTGATATGATAATAATGTAGTATGTTTTCTTTCCTAACAGACATTTAACCCAAAGAACACCTTCTTGGCTTCTAAATCAGTGGAGGACAGGCTTTTGGAGTAAATGAATACAAAAGGATACAGTGTATCCTTCAAGAAAGCATAGTCATGGCAGTAAGAGTTATAGGACATTTACAGTGATCTCTAGTATGAGGTTGGAAGGCCATCTGTCATGGATGCTTTAGTTCAGATTCCTGCATTGAAGGGGGTTGGACCAGGTGACCCTTGGATCCCTTCATGGGACATGATTCTGGAAAATTGCAACACAGATCTTCTCAGCCAATTATTTCAAAAGATGTGCAGTCCATTCACATGCATACGTACTGAGAAGTAAACCCACCTGAATCCAATGGGATATACAGTATGGCCCTACTGAAATGGACAGAACTTGAAAGAGCTTAACATTTGCTTGATCCCATCTACAAAGTCTCATCCAATGCACCAACAGAAGAGCAGATCCAGTCTTTGAACACTCAGTTTGAGGGGATAGAAAACCTGTGCACAATCCGATACTGAAATGCCAAGTCTCTACTTCTCTGACATCTCATTCATTCTCCATGAGATTCTGAGAGCACATCAGCAAATTATTTTAGTACCACAGAATTCATTTCGGCCCCAAAGACTTTTCAGGTAGTATCAGGGGATGATTAGCTGCTTGTGCTTAAAATTGTGCCCCTTCAGAGTTTGTGCGGCCCCACAAACCTCTGTGTGTGACAGAGCTCCTCAGACATGTCTGCTCTAGTCACTAGTAGAGTCTGACAGTGGCTGCCTGCGGAAGCGCTTCCAGCAAAGAAGTTCCTTAACGGAAACGCGTCTCCTGGACTCACGACGTGGCAGCTTCCGGCGAAGCATGGGTCTCCCTGCAGTTGCTTCTGACACCTCCCCGCTATTTTCGCTGGAAGTGTCTCTCACCCCTTTCTCTCCCCTGCTGTTTCCTGCCTGGGCTGCTGCGTCTCTCTCAGCATTACTGAGATCCTCCTCCAGAGACCCCTCGCTCCCCCTCCTTGTCCCTGCTTTAGCTGCTGACTCTCTCCCAGTCTCTGGGAGCCCTACCACCTCCCTTTCCTCTGATGTCAGTTCCCTGACATCCACCTCCCCTCCAGGGCCCCCTTCTCCCCCGCCCCTACTCTCTCCTCTGGGCGGTGAGGAGCTGAAACCCCGAAAAGAATCCTCTTCATCTTCAGACGTCTCGAACATTTCCCTCCATCGGTCTTCGTTCCGACTCGCTGAATCCTCCTCCACCTCGGAATCAGAGAACCCCTCCAACTCTTCTTCTTCGTCGGTGGTGGCGAAGTATTCCCTCCGGAACCTCGCCACTGGCTGGGGTTTACGAGGGAATCTCTGATGAAAAGTTTCAATCAAAACCTCGTCATCTACATCCTCTGCCCTGACCCAGGTGTTTTCCGACTCCGGCTCCCCTTCCCACATTACCAAATACTCTACTTGCTCTCCCTTCCACCTGGAATCGAGAATCTCCGCTACATGGTAGCTGTGTTCTTTTTCCTCCATAGTTGGTCCCCTATTGACCCTCCCCTCTCTGTCCCCTATATACGGTGACAGCAACGACCTGTGGAACACTGGGTGCAACTTCATGTGGTTCGGTAACCGGAGTCTGAAAGCCACTGGGTTGACCTGTTGCGTGACTTCAAATGGGCCCAGTCTTTTGGGTCTTAACTTCTTACAACCTCCTTTAAATGGTAACCCTTGGGTGGACAGCCACACCTGGTCCCCCACCCTAATGCTTTCCCCTTCCCTTCTGGTTTTGTCTGCCTGCCTCTTATATTCCTCCTTCGCCCTGTTTAAATTAAGTTGGAGCTGGCGATGGATCGCTTCCATTTCTTCAACGAACTGTTCTGCGGCTGGAACGCTCCAGTTCTCCCCTTCCCCCCCTGGGAAGGCTCGGGGATGACACCCGTGATTAGCCAAAAAAGGGCTCATCCCCGTGGACACGTTCTCTGCATTGTTGTAGGCAAATTCTGCCAACGCCAGCTTCTCCACCCAATCATTCTCTCTGTCATTCACATAACACCTCAAATATTGCTGGAGGACACCATTAGCTCTTTCCGCCTGCCCGTTGGTTTCTGGATGACGGGCAGTAGAGAAATTCACCTCTACATGCAATAAGCTCATGAGCTTCCTCCAGAACCTGGAAGTAAATTGTTTCCCTCGGTCAGAAACCACCCTCAAGGGGGCGCCATGCAGCCTAAACACATTTTCCACAAACAATTTAGCGGTTTCTTCCGCTGTGACCGCATGTGAGCAGGCTATAAAGTGGGCCATCTTGGTTAACAGGTCTACCACAACCATGATGGCTGTTTTCCCTTTGGACCTGGGCAGATCAGTCATGAAATCTATTGCCACTGCCTCCCATGGCCTTTCCGGCGTGGGTAGTGGTTCTAATAAACCTGCCGGTGCCCGCCTCTCCCCCTTGGCTCGTTGGCATCGGTCACACCCTCTCACATATTCCCGCACATCTTCCCTGACCTTGGGCCACCAGAATTCCCTGGTAACCAGCCACATGGTTTTGTGTTGCCCAAAATGCCCTGCTGTGGGGCTATCGTGCAGTTGCTTGAGTACCTTTTCCCTCAATTCCCCTTCAGGTATGTATAACGCTCCCTTGTAGTACAACGCCCCATCTCTCTCCTCAAAACCCCCGGGTTTGTCTCCCTCCCTCCTGAGACCCCTGAGTTTGTCCTGGGCATATTCATCCTGCACCGTTCCCTCTACCAGTTCCCTTTGCCCCACCAATGCCGCCCCACACACCCAGCGGTCCTCGGGAATGACATGGGTCTCTTCGGGTGCACCCTCTCCCTCCAAATATTCAGGTTTGCGTGAGAGAGCGTCCGCCCTAACGTTCTCCGGGCCTGGTACGTAACAAATCTCAAAGTTAAATTTGGAGAACTCCTGGGCCCATCTCAACTGCCGTTGGTTGAGCACTCGCGCAGTTCTCCAATACTCTAGATTCTTATGGTCCGTGCACACTTGCACCTTCTGTTGTGCACCAATTAGCAGGTGCCTCCATCTCCGGAAGGCCTCATGAATCGCAAGAAGTTCCCGGTCGTACACCGTGTAGTTCCTCTCAGATTTGTTCAGCTTTCGCGAAAAGAAGGCACACGGTCGCCACTCTGACCCCTCCTTCCCCGGCTGCAGAAGAAGCACCGCCCCTATGGCTCTGTCAGAAGCGTCTGTTTCGACCCTCAGCTTTTTTTGTAAATCCACATGTAGAAGTTGTTCATCAGAGGCGAAGGCCCTTTTCAGTTCCTCAAACGCTCGCTCCGCCTCCCCCGTCCAAACAAACTTCTTTTTACTGCTGAGACAGTCCGTGATGGGCGCCGTCAGGTGGGCGAAGTTTCGGATGAACTTACGATAAAAGTTTCCAAACCCTAGGAACCTCTGCACATCCTTCTTGGTCTTGGGTGTTTTCCATTCCAGCACCGCTTGAACCTTGCCGGGGTCCATGGCCAACCCCTTGTCTGACAAGCGGTACCCCAGGAATTCCACCTCCTTGGTATGAAACTGACACTTCTCCAGTTTCACCCACAGTCTGTTGGCTTGCAGCCTGCTCAACACTTCTCTGACGTCTCTCACATGTTGCTCCTCATTCTCCGAATACACCAACACGTCATCTAAGAAGGCCACGCAATTCTTGTAGAGCAAAGGCCCCAGTACGTGGTTCATGAAGGCTTGAAAACACGCGGAGCCTGTTTGTAATCCAAAAGGCATAACGAGGTATTCAAATGCCCCCAAAGGGGTGAACATGGTGGTCTTCCATTCATCCCCTTTCCTTATACGTATCAGGTTGTACGCCCCCCTTAGGTCCAGCTTTGTAAAAATCTTTCCTTTTCGCACCCTGGTCAAAATATCATCAATCCTGGGCATAGGAAAAGCCGCCAGCTCTGTCACTGCATTTAGGCGCCGAAAGTCACATACCAGCCTCGGCTTGTCCGTGTTTTTTTTATCCACAAAAAACACTGGGCTACCCCCCGCTGCCTTGGACTCTCTGATGAAGCCTCTCTTCAGGTTCTTGTCAATGAACGCTCGCAACTCCTGCATTTCCCTGTCTGACATGGCATACAACTTGCCTACAGGAAGCTGTGCTCCAGGGAGTAAATTGATCTGGCAATCAAAGGGCCTATGCGGGGGTAGTTGGTCAGCTTCCTTCTCGCTGAACACGTCGCTGAGATCAGCATACTGTGGTGGCACCTTCCCCTTCCCCATTACTTCAGTCCCTGCTAGGGTGGCTTGGGCCCCTGCTGACCCCTTTTCCCCCCTGCAGTGTTCTAAGCAATGTGCTGAACCGAAGGAAACCACTCTTTGATGCCAGCCCACCAGCGGATCATGTAAGGCTAGCCAGCTCATTCCCAAAATAATGGGAGCGCCTCCCAAGGTGGCCACATTAAACGCTATCAGTTCTGTGTGCCTTGCCACCCTCATTATCATTGGGACGGTCTGCAAGCTAACTCCTCCTCCCAACAGTTCCCTGCCATCGATCGTGGTCACCTGCAGGGGGTTGCTTAAAGGGATAGTCTGTATCTGATGTTCAGCAGCAAACTCCTTGCTCATAAAATTGCAGGAGCTGCCTGAGTCCAACAGCGCCTTTATTTTTAGGGGGTGTCCATTTTGCAGCTCTAGCGACACTTCAATCACTAGAGCAGGTCGAGGAGCTTCTGGCACGGGCACTTTCACTGCTCTTTGGCCTGGCTGCAGTGCCCTGACGTTGGCTTTTACCTGCTCCGTTTCTCCCTGCTCTTCCCCCTCAACTGCTCCCACCATCCCTTGCCATTCCTTCCTCTGGGGGCAGACTCTGGCAAAGTGGCCTGGCTGTTGGCAGAGATAGCATTTCCGGGCTCCCTTTCCCTCCTTCTTCGCCCCCTCACTGGGCTTTGAAACTGCGCGCGCGCGGGCTGTTCCGATTTCCATCGGCTCTGCCGGCGGGAAAGCTGGCTCAGGAATGTCTGGAATGCGTAACTCCTTCCAACGTTCCCCTCTCCCTTCCCGCCTCTCCAAGGCTCTTGCCTCCTGGCACGCTCCAATGGTCAGCGCAGATTTGGTCAGCTGATCCATAGACACCGCCCTGGGGCTCCTGGCCAGCTCGTCTTTCACAGCTGAAGAAAGACCTTCTTCAAATAGCATCTGAATGGGTGCTGCCGATAAATCCCACCCCAATCTGTGAATCAGCATGGTAAATTCAGTCCAGTACTCACGGACAGATCTGCTTCCCTGCTTGCAAGCCATTAGCTGTCTGCGCACCACCCCTTCCTCAATATCGCTGGAAAACATGATATCCATTGCACGAAAGAATTTCATAGTGTCCTTTAGGATATCGTTGTGCGTTGCCATCAGGGGTCGAACCCAGTCCCGCGCCCCCTTCTCAAGATGCCCAATTACGAAAGCAACTCGCGATTCCTCATCAGGGAACTCATCAAACTGCACATTCAGGGCATATTGCATCTCAGTCCTAAAGGCATGGTAATCCTTGGGGTCCCCCCCAAACTTCTGCACCAATCCTGGTACCTTTCTGGGGAACTGAGTGGTTCTCCCCTTTTTGTCAGCATCCTGAGCCCTTCTCTCCTCGAGCCTCGCCGTCTGCAGCGCAAGTTGGACCTCCAGAGCTTGATACCTTTCTTCCAAGCTTGGACCAGCTCCAACCCCTGCCTCTCCGGTTCCGGCTGGGTTGCTCATGATGCTTTCTCCTGCACAGGCAGCGTACAAAGACTGTCAGACTGCTATCAGGGGATGATTAGCTGCTTGTGCTTAAAATTGTGCCCCTTCAGAGTTTGTGCGGCCCCACAAACCTCTGTGTGTGACAGAGCTCCTCAGACATGTCTGCTCTAGTCACTAGTAGAGTCTGACAGTGGCTGCCTGCGGAAGCGCTTCCAGCAAAGAAGTTCCTTAACGGAAACGCGTCTCCTGGACTCACGACGTGGCAGCTTCCGGCGAAGCATGGGTCTCCCTGCAGTTGCTTCTGACACCTCCCCGCTATTTTCGCTGGAAGTGTCTCTCACCCCTTTCTCTCCCCTGCTGTTTCCTGCCTGGGCTGCTGCGTCTCTCTCAGCATTACTGAGATCCTCCTCCAGAGACCCCTCGCTCCCCCTCCTTGTCCCTGCTTTAGCTGCTGACTCTCTCCCAGTCTCTGGGAGCCCTACCACCTCCCTTTCCTCTGATGTCAGTTCCCTGACAGGTAGCTAGCTATTTCCTGACCAATTCCTTACCAGTCTGAACTCCAATCCCTACCCCTCACCACTAGTCACATGACATATGAAAGCTGGGACACAGGCCACATCCACACCAGGCATTTAAAGCGCTATTATACCACGGCTTCCCTCAAAGGAACTGCTTTAACTGTGTAGTGTGGATTTGACCACAGTTCCCTTTTCAGGAGAAGGGGCAAAAACAGGAATTAAGCAGTTCTGCCTTTCTTTGTCATACATTAAAATTTCACATTAATTACTGAACAGTGAGCCTATCATATCCTTCCTCTTCTTCTGAACATATCTGAAAAAGATGCTTTTGTTGCTCTCAGCATGATCCTGATTAGCTTTCCTGACACAGTCCCAGAAGTCTGCGCTGCTCATCTATATTGGACTTTGGCAAGTTCTCCTTCCTTCCTTTTCTTAAATGTGTGTATGTGTGTGTGCTTGTGTGTGTTTGTAGTTCCTTGTTATGCCTGTTGTGCAGTCATACTGGCTTTTAAAAATGTCTCCTATTTTTCTTTCTCCTTGGAATTGTTTGCAATTGTGCCTTTACTAACTTTAGAATTGCCAAACTATTGCTAAGACAATAGCTACAGATACATTGTTCTTTCCATAATTGCAGGCCAATACAAGTTCATCGATTCAGGAGGACTGCAGTACACTAGCTCAGCACAAAGCTTGATATCTGGCAGAAGGGAGTTTCAATTTCCACTCAGTCATTTTCAGAAATATAGTGTTTCAACAGTACAGACTGGCAGCCCTTTCTGGGCTGCAAGTAATCTGTGGATTTTAACCAACAAATATGCCAGTTCCTAATTTTATCTTCCTACTGAAGGCTCATCTAAGTTCACCCCATTTGATCGGCCCTTTTTGTGTGTGTCTTTAAATAATCTAATGGAGACTTTCTACACTTATCAGGAGGGTATCTGAGGAGCCTACTTTGGCCTTTGGCCTTGCCCGCCACTGTCATGTGATGCCTGGAAGGTTACCTAGAAGAGAATGTGGCTCTCAGGTTCCAAAAGTTTTCTCACTCCTAATGTAAGGACTATAACTTGTCTGTTTTTTGTAAGTACAGGTATTTTTTTTTATCCCGTTGCATTGTTCTTGTAGTGGGTGGGGAGAAGAATGCAGAATATAAAAATTTATAGCACAAATGAATATTATTTTCAAAACAGCAACAACGCTAAAACAAGATGGAGATGCAAAAGATTTTTCCCTCATGGGGTGAGCTAGCATTTCTCCCATCTTCACACCATAGTTGAAAGACGTACAATAATGATCATCAGTCCTGCCATCTGGGATGCCGTTTGCCTTCATAGAGATACACACAAATCTCAGTGTGATTGCACATGGACACCATAACCAGCAACCTCTCTGATGCTGAGCTGGACAAATGAATTGGCAGGGCAGCTATGGCAATGGCAATACTAAGATGAAGGTCCCCCAGGCTTGTGTGTTGAACACACTGCTTTATGGCAGTGAGTCATGGACAACTTACAACTGTCAGGAGTGATGCCTCGATGCCTTCCATATGCGCTGTCTCAGGAAGATTTTGGGTACCACACGGCAGGACAGAGTCTCAAAGAAAGATGTACTTTTCCAAGCCCACATCCCCAGCATGTTCACACTTTGTCTCAGTGGCATCTATGCTGGCTTCTTCACATACACAGAATGGAAGATGACAGGATCCCTAACGATGTGATTTACAGGGAGCTGGCTTCAGGTACCAGGACTGTTGGCGCACTAACTCTGTGTTATAAAGATGTCTGCAAGCATGACATGAAGATGCTGGAAGAGTTGTAGAAACATGCAAAAAGTTGGACTCAAGGAGTCCATTTGCAATTCAAGTTCTAATCTGTTTCCAAAGAGTATAATACCAAGCTGATATTTCTACCGTATGCTATTTGTGTTAATCATTTTTTGTTTGTTTGTAAAATTGGGTATAACTATGTGTGTTTATGTGTTTCTTTTATACTTTTCTTCTTGACTCCAGTTTTGGCTGCAAGAAATATCTTGTTTCAGTTTTCTCTGGTTTCAGAAGGCCATTTTCTATTTTATCAAGTGAAGCTTATGGGAACACCAATTAGAGCCAATTATAACTTCATTTACCTTTAACCCACAGTGCAGTGACCTTTGTATTTAACCCAATTGGAATGCTGCCATGCTAGAGTTAATTGTTAAATTTGCTGATCCATGGTAGGAAAGGGTCGGAGTAATGCCCATTTAGAAAACAGTGGATTGTAATTGAACACCTCCTCTTCCCAAGGAGCAAAAGCCAGTGATCCTTTCAAAATTTTGCAGTTCAGCTGCCTGGTTAAAGAAAAACAAATGTGAACCTTTATCTACAGTATATACCTTTTCCCCTTATATTTGTGCAATTGTACATTATCACTGAAGCTCCCTTGGCAAATAGAGCATCTGCAGATTGAGCTCCTCAAAACAGTGCAATCCTATGCTCCTAGAAGTGACTTTAACTGTGCATAGGATTGCAACCAAAGAGTCCCAAAAGGCAAAGGTAGAACTGCTCATGAATGGGCAACTTCCCAGGTTTTCTTTAAATATTTCCTATTGGATTCACTAGGCTGCAGAACAAACATACTAAGTAGAACCACTATGCTATATAAAGTTAAAGGTACCCCTGATCATTAGGTCCAGTTGTGGCCGACTCTGGCGTTGCGGCGCTCATCTCACTTTATTGGCCGAGGGAGCAGGCATACAGCTTCCGGGTCATGTGGCCAGCATGACTAAGCCTCTTCTGGTGAACCAGAGCAGTGCACGGAAATGTCATTTACCTTCCCGCCGGAGCGGTCCCTATTTATCTACTTGCATTTTGACGTGCTTTTGAACTGCTAGGTTGGCAGGAGCAGGGACTGAGCAACGGGAGCTCACCCCGTCACGGGGATTTAAACTGCCGACCTTCTGATCAGCAAGTCCTAGGCTCTGTGGTTTAACCCACAGCACCACCCGCGTCCCACTAGTGCTATATACTGACCTCTAAACATCCATAGAGTTCATATTTCCTTACTGCTGTAAAGCTGCACATATCAGGATATGTGGATGACTTGCGCTTCCACTGCAGTGTGCAAAGTGAGAACCTAGGGATATTACCCATGGAAAGATGTGTGAGCTTTAGTCTACAAATAGATTTAAAACATATCCTCAGTGTGGGATTTTTTTATTTCACCATTACAGAAAAAGCTCTTTTGCCAGTTCTTATAACTGTTATAAATTAGACATATAACACATATGCAAGTCCTATGAGTAAAATCAGTGAAGAAATAAAATATGATATTTTTTATTTATATTCTGTGCAGTACTCATGTTGCATGTATGGTGTTCATTTACACAGATACTGCTCTGAGGCCTTTTACAATCATTCAGTGTATAAATTTTAGGAAATAACAGAAAAGTTACTGAAGTTTGAGTATATTAGCTTGTTGGTTGCTTACACTATACGGGCTGTTATGACCTTCCAATGACATTGTTAGTAGCTGGCAGGCTGCCAGTCTCTGCTGAGATAGGGCCAGTGTTGTGATTCGCTAATTGCAGCATTAAGGCAACCTATTGCAGACAGTGTGTGTGTTTTGCCTGGGCCGGCTTAAGGTATATAAACTGCGCCAAGTGCCCGTTTGTTTTTCTTGTTCTTCTTGTTCCTGATGTTCCAATAAATCCTTTCTGAGCTGAATCTTGGTCTTGGGTCATGCCTGAACCCACCTACACTTCACAGACAACTCCCCATTTACATGGGGGTTACGTTATGGACCCCCACAGGCATCAGTGAAATGACATAAAATGGGGAGATGCCTGTGGGAAGAAGCTTTCCCACACCTCGACTGAGGAAGCTGTGCTTTCCCTTGGGACTTGGCTGACCAGGTGCTCTCCATTTCTGGGTAACATTTCCAGGTCATGTGCCCGGTCATGTGCAAATAGAATGTACATAAATGGAGAGTTGCCTGTAAACTGGTGGTATTAGGGCTATGTAGGGAGTGAATTATTTTGTTAATCATATAAGCGTCAGGAGTTTGGTGTGGAGATCACCTTCCTGTCTTCTCTGTACATATTTCCCCATCCTCTCTGTTCACATTCCCACCCTTCCACCTTTATCTTCATCAATCTACCCGCACTTCTCTCACTTTTCCATTATAATTTGCATGGTTGCACCCCAGAAGTTTAAAATGGCTCCTGAATGGAAATGTACACAGAGTCTCTCTTTAAAGTGCCTCTTGAGTATTTTTAAACATTCCCTGAATTGCAGTGCACCTGCTAGATAATGATGGCACTTGCTGCATTGGTCTATTTATAAATATTGGTGGCGGCAATGAATTAAGCTACTCCTGACTATGTCCACAGGAGGACTGAGTGGCAGAAAAATTACATTGGAGAAATGTTTCCGACATTGCTACAACATTTTCTGAGCAGCCTACCATTTTAAGCAATTTTAAAGACCCTCTCTATTTATAGAGTCAAGGAGAAAACGATAGCACCCATGCCAGTTAGGCAATTAAAAGGTGCTGCGGGTAGAGCAAAATTGACACAGTTACCAAGGGAACAGGTTTTTATTGTCACATGCTTATGTCTGGATAAGCATTTGGAAAAGGGATTCCGCACAAGCGGGAAGCTAGGTAGGAACTTTGCTGAGCGGGTGACCGGGAAACAATACTTAACTCAGGAAGCAGTCATAGACTCATAGAATTGTATCTCTCACATAATCATCACCCCAGTAAAAGTAAGATAGTGCTATATAAACAAGGTGTGCAGGTCCCAGGGGGAGATTACTGTCAGGGACCTGGGTCGAGGGTCTGTAGACTGTCCTCCAAGGGTGAAGCAGGGTCCAAAGCGAGGAGCCGGGCAAGGACGGGAACTCTGGAAGAACAGGTCTGGGTGCTGGCCGAAACAGGTCTTCAATGACGTTGCTCCCACAACCTGGGACCGGGCTGACTGGCCTTTATCTTCTCTGAGGCCAGGGGCGGTCCCGGCCCCCAGGTGACCCGCCTCTCCTGGCCTTAAGGCAAGCACTCCTCCTGGGAGAAACCAGTTCCCTCCGCCTCTCTGCCCTGAGCCTCTGCAGCTCAGGAGAGGCTGGAGGGTTACTGGACCCAGGGGGAGACTCACCTTCCCCTGACAGGGCTGGGAGAGGTGCACCTGTAGGCAATGTGTCCTCAATCACCTCCAGAGCCAGAGTGGATTCACCTGGTGCCTGCTCCTGAGGATCCGGCACAGGTGCAGGCGCTTCAGATACAAGGCCCTGCCCCAGCTCAGCTGGCCCTGGAGGCGGGGACTCCTGTGCAGGCTGAGATCCCTCCGGTTCAGCCTCTGAATTGGATTCCCAGGCCATCACACCAGGCTTCAGATTGTGATTGTGATAGTAGCAGGCTAAAACAAAAACAAAAAGATTAGAGACCACACTTGGAAAATTATCACACATTTCTTATAACTTAAAAGAATTTTCGAGTTGTAAAGCATCATACGTACGAAAAATAGTTGCTGGCTTAGACTCCATCTGCAGTATACACTTGAAGCAGTATTATACCACTTTAAACAGTCATGGCTTCCTGCAAAGAATCATGGGAACAGCAGTTTGTTAAGGGTTCTGCAAGTTGTTAAAAGACCCCCATTATCCCCACAGACCTACAATTTCTAGAGTTCACTAGGAAGAGGGACTTATTGTTAAACCACTCTGAGAATTGCAGCTCTGTGAGGAGAACAGATGCCTTGTCTCCTCCACTCATCTTTGCAAAGAACCTGCTCCACGGAGATTGTTCCTTCCCTATTTCACTTCCTTGTTGGGGCTTGATTCAGGGAACCTAAGGCCAAAGTACATGAAGACAGTCCTCTATTTGAAAGTCTACTTGACAGGCTGCCTGGTCCAACTAGCAGGAGCCTTAAAGTTGTCCCTCATCACTTAACACCGGGACAGCAGATTTCCATTGACTCTCTTAAACAGAAAGTAACTGCAGCCTATCTGAACAACAATCATTTTGCTGGTTATAGAATAAAAGTCCAATATGAGCAATATGAGGCCTACGTTCATTTTAACAAGCAAAATATCCTTACCTCTACAAAATCACTGGCCCATATGTTCTGGATGGAATCACCAGTTTAGAATGGGGAACAGGAATACAGTGACTTGTTATTTTGTTGTAAGGTTCTGGTGTCACTTTTCATCCCCGACAGCAGCAAAGGAGAAAAGATCAGAGTAATATTGGACTATATCCAGCACTGTCCTTCCACCGCTCTTTGATCCAGTGAAGGTTTTTGTGAATGCAGCAGGATGAGTGGACAACTTTAGCCAATTTCCCCCTTTCCTCTGCAACTCCTATGTGGAAACAGATGAGGGAGGAGAATAGGGTTGCTGCAGAAGGAAGAGGGAACCATCACAAATCATCGAACCTCGCTTCCAAACACTGAGCATTACCAAGACACAGAGGGGTGCAAAGTGTTAGTTTCTGTTTCCTCACTGTGCAGCTGCTTGCAGTCACAGGACTCTGTTTACATTCCACAGAGTCCAGATACTGTTGGAGTCTCACGGGAAAGGGAGACGGGATGTGACGTTACTGGTTTCCTGTTTCATTTGTTCTGTTTTTCCTTTGTTCAGTTGCTCTCTGCTTCTCATAGAGAGAAGATGTATTTTTCTTCACTCTCTGTATAGCTTAGTAATAAAGTATAGCAATGTAGCCCATACCTATCTCATCCTTCCGTTGTGGACTTTGTTGTTTTAATGCTCTGCTGGGAGGGCTCGGAGGAAGATGAGCCTTATCAGCTCGGACGAACGGAGCTGAAATCCCAATACAAAGTTCAGTGTGCTGCTGGCACGAAAGAGACAATGTGCTTCTCCTTTGTCCCACTCAGCTCCCTGCACCTCCCACCTTCCCATCTCCATAAAGAGCAGTGACACTCGCCAACAGGAAAAGAGACATGCTACTCTGCCTTGCCTGTGCCACCCCATTGGCACGTCTGTTAAAGGTAAGAGCCATACAGAGGGAGAACAGGGGCCTTAAAGTTTCCTGTTAACAGCACCTGGACCACAGACTGAACTGGCTCACAGGTCACCAGGCTACAGTCTCTGCTAGTATGGTGAGATGCATTGTATATTCTTCTCTTTTTAAATTATAGCAGTTATTTGTAAATTTTCATCCATCTGGATAAATCAGCACATACGAGCTGTCATTCTGTGCCCTCTTTTGTTCTCTTTTTTTTTTGACAGCATGCAAGTGGCCACCCTAACAACTGTTGATTAGGGACTCTGAAGTATAGCACCCACAAATAAGCGGTGGATCTGCTGCAAAGTCACAATAAAGAAACGTTTGGAAATTCTCCAATTACCTGTGGAAGACTCCTACACAAGATAAAAAAGTACGCTGCTTTTTTCTTCAAACGGCTGTCATTGTTTCATAGATGTGGGTGTGAAGCCTGCAAACAAACACTGTGTAAGGAGCTGGTTTAAAGGGTTTTTTCGTTTCTTTTTAACACAGAGAGCATGATTAAAAGATAAGTGTTATTCCTCATTATAAGGAAGAACTAAACTGTAAAGTCCTTCAAAAGCCTAAAAGCAACCAAAAAGCTGTTTTACATAGCACGACACACAAAGTTAATAAACTATAACATCAATACATTTTTATGTTATGTTATGTAAGGAGAAGGATGAAACAGTTGCATGCTCATAGTGTAGGCAGATCAGGAGAAATTGGATGCTTGCTCAGTTATTAATTCCTCATTCAGGAAAGTCAGGTTGCTGGATTGCCTTAAAACAGTAGCAGCTAGTTACCAATTGCTCTCTTCCCAACCTTCCATTCCTGGAAAAGATGATTGAACAAGCTTGTACTAACACATTCTAGGTTACTGTCACTCTGGGCTCTAGCCTGAGTATTAATTAATTAATTAATTAATGCCCCACACTTCTTCCTAAAGGAGCCCAGCAACTAACAAGTGGAAAAGCAATAAAAACAATCCCAGAGACTGTGCTTGTGGTATTTGTATGCGATTGTCAACCAGACTTCTGCAGTAAAAATAATCCCTCCTGTTTTCAATCTGCAGGGAGAGAATTGCTGATGTAACTAAAGTAGCACCACCCATGAACAAGAAAGAAGTATCAGCAGATTCGGGGGAATATCAAGATCAGCTGGAATTCAAAATATTATAAAAACCTCTCCCAAGTTCAGCAAGAATGCCTCCCCTATAAGGGACACCTGAAATTGATACCTCACTCTGAAATGCTTCTGGGAGATGATATATAATGACATAAAGAAAATGTTGAAATATACATTCATAAAGAAACCAGAAACATTTTTACTGGGCATTGTGGGGAGTGATATAAATAGAAAGGAATGTAAGCTCTTTTTATATGCAATAACAGCAGCAAGAATATTACTGCCCAAAAATGGAAGCAAGAAGAATTACCGACGATTGAAGAATGGAGAATGAAGTTAATGGACTATGCAGAACTAGATAAACTAACAGGAAGGATTCGAAACCAGCGGGACCATAAATTCACGGAAGACTGGAGTAAATTTACAGACTATTTGAAAAGTATTTGTGAAGATCAGACGACGTTTGTAGGTTTGCAAGAAGTTTTGTGAGGAGTATTATTGGAAATATTGCAAAAATGGAGAAGGGGAAGGATGATTTGTTAAGAGATGTAAAGGCAATATAAAGTTAAGAAATGCATAAGAAGTGGTTAAAACGGTGGATCATCAGAGGTGCTGATGGAAGTCTAAAAAGATTGTATAAGTGATAAGTTTTGTGGTACATTTTATAATTTATGTGTGTGTGTGTGTGTGTGTGTGTGTGTGTGTGTGTGTGTGTGAAATGGATACCTCACTCTGCTTCCCAAAGTGAAACTCCCCCAGTTTCAATACCCGAAGTGGGACCTCAGTTTGTTGCAGGATCATGATCTGGGCCCGTGGGGCAGGGCTGTGGTTATGTTCCATTCAGCCTTGGTAGAGGCAATATTGAGATACAGAGCATTTCAGGGGGAAGTGATGAAAGCAGCTTTTCTGTTTTGTACTGACAATGCTGGATTCCCATTGACCATGGATCATTCTCTTCTGGGTACCTCCTCTCTCAGCCCCACAATGTTGCTGTGGGGAACACACCAGAGGGAAACAGAATGATGGCATCTCAACAGGGCAGCAGGTGAGCGTCACTTGGCTACCCTGCATGCACAGGCCAAATGGATGTGAGCTGCTGGAGGACCATGGGCAGCCAGGCTGCCTCCCTTGTTCTAGGAAGAAGGCACTTGTCCTGGACAAGAATGGGTAGAAATGTGGCTTGAGAAGATAAGCCTTGACAGATTATATGGCACACCCAGCGCATTACATTGAATTGTGGATTGTCACAGCATTAAGCATCCAGGCCAAGAGTAAATGAAACAAACACACAGCAACAGCAGCAACAACACCAGCCAATATGAGGTATCCTGAAGTCTACTGTAGCAATGGTGTTTCTGTGTGTGTCATTTTTTTGAATAAAATAAAAACAAATTGAAAGTTGATTTCCTAAAAATGAAATAAAGGTCTGCTGCTTTTTGTTATCCTAACACAGGCTTCCTCAAACTCAGCCCTCCAGATGTTTTTGGCCTACAACTCCCATGATCCCTAGCTAGCAGGACCAGTGGTCAGGGATGATAGGAACTGTAGTCTCAAAACATCTGGAGCGCTGAGTCTGAGGAAGCCTGTCCTAACACAAATAAAAAATTATATATTGTGACCCTAAGTAAATAACTAGGTTGGGTGCCCCAGAGTCCCCTGATTTCCATGCCTATGTGCAGGTGGCAAATAAATGTCAAAATAAGGAGGAACAGAAGAAGAGAGCCTGTTCATGGACCCAGCCAATCATAGGCATGCTTACTTGACTGTATGTTTCTTTGTGTGCAGCTTAGGTCTAGAGATATCATTCACTTTAACAACATATGCACATGGGCACAGTTTGGTGTGAAACATTTTGCTGCAGGCCTCACATGTTGACCGGTAACATGCTACTGGATCTTGTGATTTTCCCCCTCCTCCTTTTCCTTTGAAATCAATAATCCTGATTATGATTAATCAGAGGAAGTTAGACGCATATAGGTACTCAGGGACTACACAAGTGATTCTGTTTTTTTCTTGAAGAGGTGATCTGAAAGTATAGTAAAGGGCAGTTTGTAATCATACATCTTTTTTCTGGAAGTTTTTATGTTCCTTTCTGTTCCCTTTGATCTTGAGAAAACTATCTTTTACAAATGCCTAGAAAAACTGTAAATGCATGGCAAACAAACCTAGGATCACTGCAAAAGACATAGATGCACACAAATCTGTGCACTTGTGCATTATTTAATTTCTAAAATATACTGAAGAGCGAATTGCCCAGTTGGTCCATATTATTTAGACCCCTGCTCAGTATGAATGTCACATAGTGGGTTTGTGGCACATCAGAAGAGACAAGAGAAAGAAAAATGAAAAATGAAAATATGCCTAGTGAGGTGTGAAAGTGAGGCAAAGGCCAGCTCAAACTAATGGATTAATCACAGGATTTATTAAAGTTTGTGAAGAGAATAAATAAATATTCATCAAGAATGTTGATTTGCAGCATTAAAAAGGAGCAAATTGAGCCTATTATATTATTGAACTCAAAATATAAATGACATGAATGATTTGTAAGAGGAGTGCTATATCATACTTTGGTGAAGTTTAGTAGTTTGTTTGTTTGTTTGTTTGTTTTTAACACATCGGAATGCCAACAGGGTAGAGTGAAGGTGTAATAAATATCTGTGGAAAGAATGCTGCAAACCACTTGGGAGATGCAAATTCATTCTCTGCCAAATTCGTGCTTAAGCCTTCTCGACACTACTGGTTTGTGTCAACTCTGGAGATTTTCAGGATTCCAGATTCACTTGGATCTTTCCTTCACATTTTAGGGTCTTTTATATTCCCCCCTTTTTTGTATTATGTGTAAAATCTGCACATCCGGAAAAGGGTCCCTAAATATCTCCTTGAGCATTCTACTCCTCTGAGATCAAACAAAATCTTCTCCCTCTTCCTTGCTGCACATGGACCAGCCAAGAAAGGCGTCTGTTTAGGATGGCCACATGCTGTATATCACAGATGCCAGGCTTCTGATTTGAAGGGCTGTCAGTCCTCTATTTGAATGAGTCTTCTGTTTGATGGGCTACCTAGTCTAAGTCCAATTTGAAGAAAAAGATTCCTTGGAAAGGAGAACAGGGGCTTTAAAGCTCCTGCTGAACATTAGCAGACTGATCAAGCACCCAGGCTGAGATAGAGAGATGTATTGTGGCTATATGTAAATTATAGCAATTATTTCTAAATTTGCACCTCTAGTACATAAAAATTACCACATGCAAATGTGTCTTTTGCCCTTTTTGTTGAAGTGTAAGTGGCCACCCTACTTCAGATGCTCCTGTACACATTTGGCAAAGCCCACACATCCAAGATGCTTAGGTTTCATAGGAAGTCCAATGGCCACATGGGATGCTCAAGTATTCAGGATGCATACACAGCAGCACCCAAGACCTTGGTGGACTTTGCATCAATCCCTCTCCCTGTTTGTTCCCCATTCCCAATCAGCAGTGTCATTCAGAGGGTGAACATGCATAGTACTTCATGTTGGGTGGAACAAAACTAAACTTCTAAGTCTTTCGTCTGTAACCTGCATACAAGGAATGCCAGAATTCTTAAAAGCATCTTCATGTGGAACATTACAAGAATGATATAAGAATTCCACCTCATGGATATTGCTAACGTAAGAACTAAATAGATTGTATCTCCTGGTCAATCTGCTGGACTCTAATTTCTTATAATATGTTTTGTTTATATGATAAGTCGGTCTACAGAACCACATATTTTGATATAATATGTTGAATCGTATTTTTAAAAAAGAATTTAATTTTTTTTTTAAAAAAGAATTTATATAGTTACATACAGCCTGTCACATTGTTTAGTTTTGTATTTATATGACATAAAGTTTGGTAGTGTTTTGGATGGAACAAAATGACTGCAGTTCCTGCAAATCATGGATGCAGAATGAGTTTGCACAAGTACCTCTTCAACTATCAAGGGATATGCAAATCATGAAAGTTCGTTTCATTCCATGTATGGATCTCTCTTGCTGGCTCAGTATGCACTGACTTTTCTCTTACAGACACACACAAACACACCTAATTCCACAAAAGAAGCAAATACTGTGTTGAAAGAACAAATAAGGGACAACTACATCATGGTTATGTGATGTTTTTTGTTGTTGTGAGAATAATTACCAAGGCCACAATTATGAAAATGCACCTGATAAATGCTTACATTCTATTTGGTCAAAGACCCTGTGGGTGAGCCCTCTGTTGTAAGATCTACACCTTCCAACTGCCTTCCTCCACATTGCCTAGGCATTGGCCACAAAAGGAGAACAGATGTACTAAAAGGGAAAGTTGAGTGTGGAGCAGCTGGCTCATCTCATGCTCAGGGTGCCACATATTTTATGACCTTAGACTCAGTTGCCACCTGTCAAATATTTTCACTGGTCTCTTTCAACTAGAGTCAGTGCTACCAATTTCTCAAAGATCATGGCACTATCTGGACAAACATTGAGGCTGCATTACTCACCATGAGTTTGATTTATATTTTGATGGCAAAACAACTATTGGCCCAATCTAGAGTAATTGATCTTTAAAGTGCATCATTTGTCATCGTCATTCCTTTGGCAAAAGTAGTGTCAAGTATAAAGAATAGTGTCGCACCCTTTGAAAGTCTGCAAGCCTATATCCATTTTCCTTGGAATAAGTCCCACTGAATGTAGTGGGGCTTACTTCTGAGTTGACATGCACAGAATTGTGCTATAAATTGCACAAAATGCCTCCATGCAGGAGGCATTAAAAATAACCAAGGCCATGGTACCAAAATTAAGGGGAATAGTCATTAATTATAGAGAAATTTGAAGCCTTCTATTTGGTTAGCGAGATTGTTTTTTCTTCAGGGCATTATGCTATCATTGGTTTGCTTTGTTTTTGAGCCGAAGTCTCCAAAATGCTGTTGACTGTGACTGCTGCTAGGGAGAGTAGCAGTCATAGTCATCAATATTCTACAGACTAGTATTCTACAGAACATCAATATTCTACAGACTAGTATTTTCACATGAAAGTACTTTTGTGCCATTCTGATGATTGGACTTTGATGCAAGAAGCTACTACCATAATAAATTTCTTAGTCCTTAAGGTGCTGCAAAACTGTTTCTCCCATGAAAGCTGGGGACTCTACAGCAATCTGCAATGTGTTGAGTAAACACATGGGGAGAAGCAGCAGTGAACATGCTAGCTCTGCTCCCCATTGCTGTTGCTTCCAACTTGTGAACGGTGAGCTTCTGAAGTGGGAGACTTCTGACCCCATAGAGGCTCCCCATGTGTTTTAAAACCCTGATTGTTGCAAACTTCTAAAATTTGTGGAGAGCATCCACAGTTCAGAAGGCTCCCTACTTCAGAAGTTCACCTTCCAGAATTTGGAGGGTGATGGGAACTGCAATGGGTAGCCAAGGTGATCCTTCTGTCTTCTACTATTTGAACTTCTGACCAAAACCATTCTCTGCTGGTTGAGCTTAGTGTTGTAAGCAGTCTCCCAACTTGGGTCTCCAGGTGTTAAAGCTCCAGATGATTGATACTGGGGAAGCTGCTCCTCTCAGTACTTGGATTCTGAGCCATTGATATCCATCACACAAGTACCAAACCCTCAGCTGGGCCGAGTAGCAGATGGGCAGCCAGTGGACAATGGATATGGCAAGGATACACCTGTGTTATGATCGGATTGTTGTTGCAAACGGCCAAGCTGTTCTGCTTTAACTGGAACAGTCATTATTTCTTCCCTCAGTAGCCTGGTTTAATCCCAGCAGATGAAAGAAAAGCCTGGTTTTGTTCAAAGTAAAGGTCAAACAGAGACTAAAGAGCTGGTGACAGATTTCTAGATTCTAGTCTAGTTTGGTTTTGAAAATAAAAAATGGCTCATTTTACTCTCAGGGCCAAATTAGACCAGAAGCTAGTAATTCATGGTCAGAACTCCAAAGCCTCATCCCATTGGACTTTCATTCTGAAGCAGACTCTGTATTTATCCTCATTACCACATTAGAGACATTTAGTGTGCTTGCGTGAAAAGCTCAATAGATCTACAGGGGAATACCCCCGCCACACACACACATGTGGTAACATCCTTGGCATAAAACAGAGCCAATGAAAAACTGCTACCTTCCTCCATTGCTTCCACAGCAAAAATGCCCCCCTATTTGGCATATCCCCCTCAACTCTCAAACTCAGTGGGTGGAGGCAGATAAAGATCCGACTCACTGATGAGATTCATTTCCCCACCTTTATTTCATTTGGAGGGCTGGTTCAAATACAATTAAAATATAAAAACTGAGAGCACAAGCAGGCTGAGCAGGTCATTGTCTCTTCACCCACGATATCATAGAATCATAGAATTGGAAGAAGCCATGTGGGCCATGTATTCCAACCCCCTGAAATGCAGGAATCTTTTGATTAACATGGGGCTCGAACCCTGATATTAAGAGTCTCATGCTCCACCAACTGAGCTACCTTGGGAGTATGTGTTAGCGTATGCAAATCAGTGCCCTCTTTATTGGGTAATGTGTTTCCTCTATCTCGGTAATGCCTAAGTAGCCACCCTGCGCACCTGAGGAGAAACTAAATAAATAAACATCAAACAAACAAACTAACAAATAAAACCCTCCCTCCTCCTATGATCCCAAATGTATGGAAGTTGGTTGTAGTCACCCAGAGATGAATGTGAAGGGGAAGCACTCTTTACATATTCAGACACTAGAGCAACAAATTGCAGAACCAACTGGCACCTGAGAATTTCATATGTCATTTTTTCAAGAAATCAGCTCTTTCTGGTGATAAGGGAATCAGCTCCTCCCAATGGTTCAGTTTAGTTATTCTGACAGCTCTCAGCAGAAATCACCTCTTCTGGCAGGCACTTAAGGAGGTTCCCTGCAGAAAATGGCAATGTTGCTGGCACCCTGTATTTGCTGCTGGTTTTTCTTTTGTTTTTGAGGCATACACTGCTCAACTCACTGCTTTAATTCCCTCACATTTCTTTTTTTGAAAAAATATTTTTCTTTTCTTTCCTTTTTGATATTTTTGCCTCTCCTGGGCTGGTGTCTCTTTTCTTGTCTTGCTAACAGTATAAAGTGTGCTTTGTTTTTGCAGATCAATATGTTTTTGCTTTGGATGATAAAAGCACCATCTCATTTGATTACATTTCCTTTGTAAAATCTTCCTCCAGTCTGGGAATAATGCCCATATGCTATTTGCAAAGCAGAGCTATGCCACAATGCTCATTTTAGGGAAAAGGCAGCAGAAATGGTGCCAGAAGAAAGCCACACTGACATGCTCAGAGTAGCCAAATGGTTGCCCATTCATCCTTGGTCTACTGTGCCCCTTCCCATGTCACACAAACAGGAGGACCACTCATTGTAGTCACAATTTGTTCAGCACAGATGTGGAAAAGAGCTTCAGGAACTCATAACAGCCTGCCTTAAAGGAAAGGTGAGGATTTAATCCTCTATATTCTTCTACTCCATGGATTGAAGTTCACATGGGAGAGAAATTGCTGGTTTCCCCGGCTGACAAATGGTTTCCATGGCCTGAGCAAAACTTTTGTCAGCCCAGGATCATGGGGCTTTGACAGCTAAAGCCACATCATTTGGGCTGCCAAAGTCCCCCAAAGCCTCTTAAAATTGGCCCTGTGGAATAGAATAGGCCTAGGTAACTCCATTACATTATACACGGCCTATTTCAAAGGATGCACAGGTGAAATTCCTTTCGATCTACTTGATAATGAAGAATCCCATCCTACCTATGTTCCTACTGTTCTCTTGCTTTCCCCCTGAGGACTATTTTCTCTATAGGAAAAAGATACTGTAGATGTTCAGTTGGAGGATAAGGCCAAAGGCTGACCCCTTGGGTTCATCCGTGTCAGGGGTGGCCTTTGACGTCTACCTCCTGATTTGGTCCCTGCAGCATATTTTTCTCACCTCTGTGGACACTAATGGCTCAATCAGTTGCTATCTGGGATAGAAAAAGGATTCTGAGACTGTCATTAATTTTTTGAAACCTCTTACTAGCTTAGAAATATTCCCCAAATTCTTTCACTTTTTCAAAGAAGAGCTTAGGTAATTGCAAAGTAAACCCAAGGAGAACTTTTGGATACTGACCCATCTCTGTTTAAGGTTATTCATAATGATGACTCCTGCCAATATTTATCTCTCATCTACTGATGCTTTCATACTCACAGTGTCACAGTGAACACCTTTCTTTGTGTGATTCTGTTACTTATTAATGCTCTAACCTCTCGCTTTTTGTTTGCATGAAAACGATAAAAAAATATAATGAAGAACCACACTCTATTGTATGTTCACATCTAGGGTGGGTGTCAAGTTCCACCCCTACCAGAATCAGCTTCAGTTTTTGGATGGCATGTTTTGCTGTTGAATGGGGCTTAGCAGAAGCTACAGCAGCGTCTTGAGCATGTGCAACAGTTCTGGTTGAGGCCAAATTATAGGGTGAATTTGCATGATTTTACACCTCCCTGATTTGAACCACACTGCCGGCAGAGCACAACTAGATCAGGACCCTCAGAAAAATCTCATATCACTCTTTTTCTGTACTCTTACTTTTTCATACACTATAGATCTATATATTTTTAGTGTTTCTCAAAGGCTGTTCACACATTACACTGGACATGGGTACAACTTGTGTGAACGAGTGCACACTTGTTCATCTGTGTACACAGGTACACTGACTGTACACTTCTTGACTATTACATGTGAATTTCAGTATGGATATACAGCTTGTCTATTTGTGTACACAAGTACAGGGAATGTACACCCACTGAATGTAATATATGGATGCCCCTTTCTCTACTCTAGTCCATGGTATTTGCAAGAAGGACTACGCACATTAGTTTTGCTGTTGCTGTTCAAATAGAGCATGCCTTCAGAGAGGTGGAGAATAGCACTCAGGTGATCCAATCCTTGCTATATGAGCCATATTCTTAGCCGAGGTCCACACAATGAATGAAAAAGCCTTTTCCAGAGCAGAGTTGCTGAGTTTCACTAATTTTTAAATGATGCAGCTTGCACCATAATTCTGTATCAGAGAGACTGAACTTAATTATATGTTATGCTCTCAGCAGGCAGGCATGTTCCATGGGATCAGTGCCCCCACATTATGAGCTGGGGTTCACATTCTTGGATGACGCTTCACACAGCAAATGGTGTGTTTTCAACAAATAACTCTTTCACAAGGAATGACACACTGCTGTTTTTCTCTGCACATCAAGCCTTCACAGCTTATGACCCACCCAGATCAACACAACACATCGGGCTATTGTTTTGAAGAAGAAAACGTTTTGCAAATGGCTTCTCTTCACTCTCACATGCTACTAACCAAGGTTTCTTGGCCTTGAAAATTTATGCTATGGTGGCAAATGGTGGGAGAAGATCAAGGATTCTAGGAATTCAGTTACTGACAGCACTTACTTACCTAGCAACCACAGCATATGTTAGCCTCTAAATCCAGATCCTGTTTTCCTCTGTGATCTTTATGTGCATATCCTGTCATTTGACAGTCATAAATCTACTCGATTCCAAGGACATATATCTGCGTAACCTCTGACAGCTTGTCACCTAAAACAATCATGCCACTTTTTATCACAGGGCTTCAGACAAGCGACTTTGCCTGGCTGACCTTGACTTCTGTTTGCACTTAGGAAAGGTTTAGAGAAAGTGAAGCGTTTGGTTATTATATATAAAGTAGCATGAAATGGAAGAAAAACAAGCTTGGTATGAATTTTATGGCAGCATTGTCAAAGCTGTTTAAGCAAGTTATATGGTTGGCCTGTCCTGGAGCATTTTTCCTCCTCAGTTATCATCAGGCTTCTCCCAATAAATATATATTCATAGTATAAGTGTTATTAGTTCCACCAGTTTGAAAAGTAGAAAATATGAAGCTTGTAGGTTATGACAGAAAATAATTCCCTAGTACAACCTTGATGGCAGAAAGTGAGGAGGAATTAAAGAACCTTTTATTGAGGGTGAAAGAGGAGAGCGCATAATATGGTCTGAAGCTCAACAACAAAAAAATGAAGATCATGGCCACTGGGCCCATCACCTCCTGGCAAATAGAAGGGGAAGAAATGGAGGCAGTGAGAGATTTTACTTTCTTGGGCTCCATGATCACTGCAGATGGTGACAGCAGTCACGAAATTAAAAGACGCCTGCTCCTTGGGAGAAAGGTGATGGCAAACCTAGACAGCATCTTAAAAAGCAGAGACATCACCTTGCCAGCAAAGGTCCGTATAGTTAAAGCCATGGTTTTCCCAGTAGTGATGTATGGAAGTGAGAGCTGGACCATAAAGAAGGCTGATCGCCGAAGAATGGATGCTTTTCAATTATGGTGCTGGAGGAGACTCTTGAGAGTCCCATGGACCAAACGATGGACCAAAAGATCAAACGTATCCATTCTGAAGGAAATCAGCCCTGAGTGCTCACTGGAAGGACAGATTGTGAAGCTGAGGCTCCAATACTTTGGCCACCTCATGAGAAGAGAAGACTCCCTGGAAAAGACCCTGATGCTGGGAAAGATGGAGGGCACAAGGAGAAGGGGACGACAGAGGATGAGATGGTTGGATGGTGTTCTTGAAGCTTCCAGCATGAGTTTGATCAAACTGCGGGAGGCAGTGGAAGACAGGAGTGCCTGGCATGCTCTGGTCCATGGGGTCATGAAGAGTCGGGCACGACTAAACGACTAAACGACTAAACAACAACAATTCCCTAGTACCGTGGTTAGGGTAATAAGAGGAAAATGGCAGAAAGGACATCAGAGCAATACTACCCAATAACCCTCAGTTCAGGGGAATTTGAAATATATATATATATATTCATAAAACTAGGATACCCATTGTGGCCTAACTGGAGTGGGGGAATGGAGTAGGGAGTGAAGCCCAGAAAAAGAAAGGGGAGGGGAAATAGGCTGTATATTTAAATATGAACACTGCTTATTAAAGTCAGAGGGAGATTATTCATTCATCTCCCTGTTAAATGAGAACTGTAAAATTCTCATTGGCTTTAGTATACTGTACTAGGATTTTTTTAAATTTTAAAAAATGGATAGATATTTGTTCTGGAAGAAATACTGACATGCAGTAATTAGGTTCTGTGCCAGGTTGTAATTTGACATCCAAATATTGTGGCATTTCATAGAAAGGAAAAAATCTGAAACTTTGAATTGGCAGAGAAAAACACAATCCCACACTTCCCATTGAAGCAGTTTACTTTTTTAATTAAATTGGATGACTGAGCTGAAAACAATAAGGTACATTCCAGTACAAACCATAGCAGCCAACTCCTAGTGGCTGATGTCCCTCCAGCCGCCCCCCAAATCAAATACTTAGGGAGCTGTCCCCCTCCCAGTTGATGGGTATTGCCATTCAAATGGTGTGTGTGTGCTGTGTCTTGGTCTTACCAATATTTTCTTCAAGTTGGTGCCCCTGATACAAACAAATGTCACGCATTACACACACAGCAGAGAGAAATGAAATGCACAAGTATAAGAGGAGTGATAACTGGCAAGGCAAAAGGATGAAACTCAAAGAGTATGCATGAGACTTTTTTCTTTCTTTCAAAAGCCCTTAATGCAAAGCTGAATTTGAGCCAGGCTTCAGAAGAGCTTAGCTCCAGCACCCATTTTCAATGCTAGTACTCAACCCCCAAAGACATGGCCTGGGATGTTAAGGAATGTATATTTTCTGATAAGCAGAATAATCTCCTAACTCCTTCTAGCATCTTTTCCTTCCAGGCTTCTATTATAAAAATGTAAAAACGCCGGCAAAATTCTCCAGAGCCTGGCTTGGATGCGAACTTTGGGGGCTTGTGAAAGCCCAGCTCAAATGAGAAGTAAGCTTTTAAAGCCTTAGTCAATGAAGATCAAAGCAATTCCTCCCCATCATCGTTCATTCCTCCTAGCCTTCACTGTCCCCATCCCAGCTATTCCGACCCAACGTATTTGCTCTCTTCCCTTCAGGTAGCTCACAAGGGAGGTAAGTGGAAGCACCATCAGCATTTGCGTGGGAAAGGGGGAGGATTTCCCCCTATTTCTCTCCTTTTCTGGGTAGCAACATGGCACGATAAGGGACCATAGTTATGTAATTCTTTTGAGGGTTTCTTTGCTGTGCAATTTGCATGTGAGGAAAAGGGGGAAAATATATTGGGGCATGGGCTAGGAAGGCTTTGGGGGATGGGAAGGGCTGGTAGAATGCACTTTTCTCCCAGCCCTAGACTAGCTCAGAAAAACAATACTGGACTTTTCTGATTTTATCAGGGACATATCTGTGCTAATCTGAACACAGCTGTGGAAAACTCACCCATCTCTCTCTCTCTCTCTCTCTCTCTCTCTCTCTCTCTCTCTCTCCCTCTCTCTCTGGTCTAACCAGTGCTTTTTTTCTAAGAAAATGTTTAGGGGTACTCTCATTTTGAGTCAAGAATATCACCATTTTGTAGTTCAAATTGGGAAAAAGAAATACAGTAAATGGACAAAAGTACAAAGAGTCACAAAATGTTTTGGAGTATGCGTATCCCTGCATACCCCCAGAAAAAAGCACTGGGTCTAACCTTGTTACAGCTTGTGGTTTGTGAGAAGAGAACTTAATCACAGGCCTTGGCTCAGACAACATGCTAAACCAAACCTTGGCTTAGGTCAACGCAGGTCAACTGGGAAGAAGCAAAGTGGTTAGGAAATCCTCTCTGGCTGCTTGCACATTCCCAGAGTTTTATGAACCAAGCCTGAGTGTGGCTTCTAAAAGGCTTCAGCTCCAATATGTTTTTCTTGCCCGCTTTTCCAAAACTGCATACTACATTCAAATATATTTAAGATAGCAACATCCATTCCACATGCTTTCATCTAGCTGCTAACATACCTGTAACTTCCCTACTTCAGTGCCTACTTGACAGCAGTTTTTATAGACAAAATCCAACACTAAATGTCAGTGAGCACACTGAAGATAACTGCTGGGAACAGTCTGGTAAAAGGCTATTGCCCTCCTTGTTTCTGAATCAATTGACCGTAGCAATTCAGCAGCAGTCAAGGACAGTTAGAGGTCACAATGACATAAGGCAGGCAGTTCTTCAATACTGCTAACAAAAGTTTAATTTTAACTTCTTTGAACTCTGATTGCAAAGGTGAAATTTTATTGGCATTTCACACTAAATAAAGAAGTATGACTAATCTCTCACCTACTTCCAGTGTGTCTTCCTTAATTTATACTTACTGAAACAGAAAACAGCCTTTTAAACTACAGAAAATTTGGTGACTAGAAGCATGAGGTCTGCATCATTGAAAATGGACCTACTTCTTCATCAAAAATAAATCCCATGCCTCTGCTGATGACCCAAATGTGCTCCACAAACAGGTCATTATCCTTACAAAAACAAGTTATGATTACCTTGTATTCTGAAAACATGCATTCTTTTTCCTGTCAAATAGAGATCCTTTTCAGATCAATTTGCAGAATCATTTAGGTACTAGATATAAACCCATACCAATAAGTAATGTTAGCTAATGTAGTCAACAGTAGATTTCATTCCCCCTTCCCCACCCTTTGTTCGTCTAATGTATTAACACCATATTTTAAAGGAAATGTATAACAATTAAAATGTAATTATCCAATGAAAAGAACAGCATCAACAAATTATCTGAATAAACAAAGCTTGTAACCAACTATGTTCTGCTCAGAGTTGACTCATTGAAGAAGAAGAAGAGGAGGAGGAGGAGGAGTTTGGATTTGATATCCCACTTTATCACTACCCTGAGGAGTCTCAAAGCAGCTCACAATCTCCTTTCCCTTCCTCCCCCACAACAAGCACTCTGTGAGGTGAGTGAGGCTGAGAGACTTCAGAGAAGTGTGACTAGCCCAAGGTCACCCAGCAGCTGCATGTGGAGGAGTGGGGAAGTGAACCCGGTTCACCATATTACGAGTCTACCGCTCTTAACCACTACACCACACTGGCTCTCTATTGAAGTGAATGGTGCTAAATTAGTCGTGTCCATTCAATATGATGGGTCTGCTCTAACATTGGATACAACCAAAATGCTGGATATAGCCCCAAATCCCCAGAATGGCTACCATCTTGGACATCACAGCTTAAAGAAAAATGTGAAAGAGGAGAGAAAAATAAAAGGAAGAAAGAAAAGGAGGAGTGGTGTTGGTGGTGGGGAATATGTTGCATATGAGTGAACTGAATGTGGAAATAACATGGTTGCCAAACAGATTTCCCCCCTGTATATCCCTTTCAATTATAGCATTTTTTTATATTAAAAAAGATGCAACTAGAACAGTTTAAAATTTGCAAAACATCACAATTTGTGTATAAGGATGACATAGAGAAATGTATCATCACATATTATCCTTGATAATGTTATAAAGCACAACCTCATTTTCCTTTTTCTCTCTCTTCTTTCCTGTGCTCCTTTCCTCCTAATTACATTTCAGCTTATGCCCTTCTAAACTGTCCATAACATTAGATTTATCATTTAAATAAAAACAGTAAAAAAAAAATTGGCAAACAAATACCATCCAATGCCTTTCTGTCTTCCAGTAATAAATGGCTGCCATCTTTACACAAAGTGCCATGCAGCATTAACTTTTGTGGAATGAATATCTGGCCAAAGCAGCAATATTGCTCTTCAACATTACCTTCCATAATTGGAAAGTTATTCCTTTATAGTTGTTATGTTTTTAATTTTTCAATTCCCAACAATAAGCATCTTGCACAGTACCCAATATTTGCTTAGTATCTGTGTATTATTATTTTTAAATGCATCTTTTTCTAAGTCAAGTCCATGCTCGTTCTGAGCCACTGTCTATAAAATGAGAGTCTGTGTTCCCCATTCTCTAAAATAGGGAATTTTTCAAAAAGAAACATTCCTCAAATCACCCTGATTCTCCTCTTTATTTGCCCTCCATGCAGAGCTAATCCACACCCCTATTAAATGTTTCTACTGGTTCTGTATTATTATTTTCAGCACAGCTCTGAGTTCCATTTAATAATACAAATAGCATTATAAAAGTAAACCCCCACCCCATGGACAATGGCATCAGCCCTTCATACATGAATTTGAAACTAATAAATGATATCCATCTGAGCCCATCCACTAGCAGAATGGACTTCCACTCATGCAATAGGACTTCTTCCTTACCTCACCCTGTAGCCTCCTACTTGCCCACCAAATCTGTTTTGTTAAGGTTGGGGGACTCTCTGAAAGAGATCTGGAGGGTGGGATAGTGGTCTGCTGGTGGAGGAGAGGAAGTGAAAATTCACTTGCAAAACATTGGCTATCATCCACTGTGTCTATCTAGGTACTCAGAGGTTGCTGGTATCTATCACAAGGATATAAGTATAATTCCCTAGAGCAATAGCTTTTGGGAACTTGCAATCCTCTTCCAACAACAAGAGCTATTGAGCTTAGCACCAAGAACAGGTATATTTTGTCCCAAATATTCTAGCACCAAATTCACTGGCTGAAACTGGGTGTTAATGGTGAGGGTAGTTTCCTGAGGAAAGGTGCTGAAGGCTTTAGAACTTCTCTTTCTTTCATATATTATTTGTTACAAGAGCACAGTTTTCGTCTCCCCCCCCCCCCGAGAGTGAGGCAAAATACAGCTAAGCATATTTGGAGGATAAAGGAAGATGGGCAATTTTATGAGATAAAAGGAAGGCAGAGAGAGAAAGATAGTTAATAAGAGAGGGTGAAGGAGATAAAATACAGAAAGTCACCTTACAGATAAAAGATTTGAATATATTACTCTTCTTGCTCTGAATTCAGCCATGTTTACAAGAAAGGCATCAATCCCCTGCTCCCTATATTATTCATCGCAGTTCTTGAATTATATTAGAGACTGTAGGTTTCTCATTACTTTATTTTAGAGGCGTACTTATAGCATTAGATGGTAGATGAACACATTAGAATGGAGTCTAATGAAATGAATGAACTCAAACAGGGCAAAGGATAGACCATAGATTTAGGAACTATAATGTGATATAGTAAGGATTGGATCCATATCATAAGGATGGTGTGGTTTACATATGCCATGTTCACATCCCACCCCTCTTTGGCAGCATTAAAACTGGGCTGATCACATGTGGCAGAATGAGGTGAGATGCAAGTGATGAAATTATGGGGTGCCAAATGTACTATACTACTTTAGACTAAAGAAGTGTGGGGTGTCACATTTTAGATGATCTTTGGCATTGACCCAATAACCCACCAGCTAGGTAGATTTTTTACACAGGGATAATTAAAAATGGCATTCCTTCCACAAGAAGCGGTACAATGCCTTTTCTGTTCTCAGAATTCTGCAGCTTTATTCTGCAGACCAGGCCACCCTGAGATGACCTAGGAGGCACATGCTTTGTTGTTCTAATGATGAGCAAGAGCTGAGATGACCTAGGAGGCACATGCTTTGTTGTTCTAATGATGAGCAAGAGCTGAATAGTAATCTCTAAAAGTGATCTGGTGGGTTCATGGAAGGTTCTGGAGGGGTTGTTGTGGGAGTTAGTGGTACACTAGTTCTCAGTTGCTTGGCAAGAGGAACAGGAGTCATGGAAGAGTGTCACATCTGAAGGAATGGTCTTGTGAAGGAGGAATTCAACATTTTTCTGTCTCCGCTGTTGAGTGTCCAACCTTTCTCAATCAATGGATTTAATCTGCCTTGTGACTTTAAGTTGTCATTGGTAGGATACCTGTTGTTTTCTAATTATATTTTGAGAAAATCATTATTGATATTCGCAGAGTCTGTGAACTCTGCTCATAGTGCACCGTTATAACTCCTATTCGTGGGGAGCTAATCCTATGAGGCTTGATTAACTCTCGCATAGCTTTCCTCATGGAAAGTGTTTTTGCAGCATGCAAGGGCTTAGGTGTAGAAAGCAGATTCACAATATGATAAAGGAAGGGATTTAAAAAGAAGGGTCTCTGACTTCTTTGGTTTGCTTTGCTTGTACCACTCTGTTACTCAGCATAAATGGGAAAGGGCCATAGCTCAATGGTAGAGCAGTTGCTTTGCATGCAGACTGTCCCAGGCTTAATGCCTGGCATCTTCAGGGAGGTATGGAAGACTTGTCTGAAATCCTGGAGATTCAGTGTCAGTCAGTGTGGACAATATTGAATTAGGTGGACAAGTGATGGGACACAGTCTGAGGCAGCTTCTTATGTTCCCATGTACATGGATGGTAGTGGTAATAAAGTCAAACTATTTGTGTTGTTGTATTTGATCTCTTTCTGAGCCTAGTCTTACAAATTGGGCCTGAGGGTATATTTGTTCTTTCAGCAGCTCTTGTGGAAAACATCATCAAAGTGGTTTTGTGTTTGAAGAACTTTGAATAGCACTGTAGGGATCTTGGGCAAGGTCTTGGACTCTCTAGGGAAAGCAAAACAAAAGAAGTCGGTTAGTGTCAAGGAGCTGTTAGGCAAGCACAGGTCATCCACGGGGCAGGAAAGACCATGAGGCAATTTGCTTTTATTCACAGAAAGTAACAACACAGCAAGAGGTCCTCTAGGTTGTCCCATCTAGCTGGAGACATTGCTGAAGCTGACCACTGGCTCTGCCTTTCCCCTCTAGCCTCTCACTCCCTTCCAAGCCTACTTGGGCCTGCCTGGCCCATTGCTCAGCAACGTGTAGGACTCACCTGAAGTGGGGTGTTGGGGAAGAGAAGAGCCAGCAGGACTGGGACTGTCCTGCTGCTGGGTAGAGGGGCCACCTCTGACTCCTCTCTGTCTTAGTCTGGGCTCACACTGAGACTCTAAGCCTCAAGGCCTGTCATGGGTGGGTCTCCTTCTTCTGACCCCCCCCCCCCACTGATCACTCAAACCTCCTGCTTCTAGCACCTCCCAGCTCACCCTTTCCTCAGACTGCTGCCCAGTGTCACAGTGCCATCATCCGGGGTCTAAGTCTTCTTCTTTTGTGTCCTCCCTGGGGGACTCTTGGGCAGGTGGTGCCCACCACTCTTCCTCATCCAGCCAGTTCCTGACAGGTGGTGACTTGACTGCTGCGAAAAATAATCCTGCAGCTCTGACTCGTTGCAGCCATAGCATGTGAAAGCAACCACAAGGAACAGCCTATTGATGTGTGGCGCTAGTATGTGAACTAACCATGCAATCCCATGGGTCTACTTGGTTGTGACTTAGGTGCATTATGGTTGTGACGCAAAACCCAGACCAAATGGAACTGGGGTTTGGTGGCAGACATATTGCCAAACTACCATAAACTGAACCTCTGTTGCATCCTCCTTAACACTGATTATGCCAGCTTCCTGCCACTATTCCTTGATTTGTGCCATGAAATCAAGGCTAATAAATCCAGGGGTACTGTTTCACTAAATGCATTCATTCGGGGTGATTTCAGAATCTACACACCCAAAGCAAATCTGTTGAAACGTCCCATATTCTAATCTGTTAAAATCTCAATTAATGGCACCACTGAGGCATGTCTCTGACCCAGAAAGCAAGTGTATAAGCCCCCGCCCTCACCGTGGTATCATACTTTGTGCCTCTGTGCAGCAGGGGTTGTTGTTGTTGTTTTTAACCTTATCAGCAAAGGAGCTCAATTGAAGCAGAATGTTTCATTTGGAAGAAAATAAATAAATAAATAAATAAATAAATAAATAAATAAATGTGCACCTACCTTCTTTACAGTCTAAGCAACACCTCCGTTCAATTTTCAGACTCGTTTTCAAGGTGACTATTCCCTGTATCTTTCTTTCATAGGCTACTGCTCTTTTTTTGCGCCGATGCCAAAGAATTTATTTTGTCTAGAAGACAACACTGGAATTTTAAAGCCGTAATGAGACTGCAGAGGTTTTTCTAATCGGACTCATTAACTACATTTCAAATTGAAAGGAAATTCTTTTGCTTTGGGGGAAGGTCACTTGTACATTTATTTCACACACAGAGAGAGAGACACATCAGATATCTCGTTATCCAGTGGAAAGTCTTGTGGTGAAATGCAACTGCAATTTACAGCTGGGCTATTTGCACTAGGACAGTTAAAGCAGTGTTAATGTTTCATTAACTAGCTCTTACATTCCAGACTGAGATGGGTTGTAATTTAGCTTAAGCAACATGGGAAGTAGAAATTGGTGCTCAGAGCACCATTTCCAAGGCATGAGTTTTTAGTCATTTCTTCCTTTCTTCCTTGGCTGAAATGCCGTGACTTTCTACAACAGGGGTGGAACTTTATCAAACACATTGTGTATCAGGGATAACTAACGCGGTGCCCTCTAAATGACAGTGGGATTGCAGTTCCCTTCAGGCCCAGTCAGCATCGCCAGTGGTCTGGGGATGATGGCAGTTGTAGTTTGAAAACATCTGAAGGGCATTGTATTGGCTTCTGCTCTACAGCATGATTACACCATGTTTTCCCACATAGGTTCCCTGTTAGACAGTTTAGCAGAGCAGCTAAACCTAAAATTGTGTACTTTGGGCTAGAAGTATGATGTATGGCACACGTATTGGGCCAAACACACACAGAGAGAGAACCCAACAAGCAATGTCTCCTTGGAGCAGGAGAGTGAAAACTGTATACAGTGGTACCTCGGGTTACATACGCTTCAGGTTACATACGCGTCAGGTTACAGACTCCGCTAACCCAGAAATAGTGCTTCAGGTTAAGAACTTTGCTTCAGGATGAGAACAGAAATCGTGCTCTGGTGGCACGGCAGCAGCGGCAGGCCCCATTAGCTAAAGTGGTGCTTCAGGTTAAGAACAGTTTCAGGTTAAGAACAGACCTCCAGAATGAATTAAGTACTTAACCCATGGTACCACTGTACTCCTGTCTTTAAGTTTTCTGCCCATTCTATGGTTCATTGGTTCAAGGAACCTGCAAGGAGCCTTCCAGCCTGCAGAGTCACTGCTATCTTCACACTACAGCCTCCAAGTCACCAAGGGTCACCCCTTTACAGAGCTGGACTAAGGGGTGAGCAGGGACCAGCTGCTTTTTTGTTTGAATCTATAGCTTTATTCGAACCACTGCCCCGGGTCTCTGCCTGGGCCTGCCCCCTTGCTTCTTTCAAGATCTTGTGTTCTCCTCAAGTAAAGCTTCTTATTTCACTTCATTACTGATTTCTACTTTTCACATTTTATTTTTATAAGTAGAAAGAAAAACAATGAGAACAAACGCAGCATTAAAAAGTCTCTCTCCCACACACAAAGAGGCACATGAATTCACATCCCCTGTCAAAATGCAGAGTTGGGAACTGGGATTTACTCTAACTGGGCCACTGCATCTGAAAAAGGAAAGTCATCATCTTACCCGGTTCATTGCTAGCCTTGTTTTCCCTGAAGGAGGCATTTATTGAGCTAATGCATGTTTCCAAACATGCCTTTCCTTGGTTGCTTTCTGTTGGGACTCTTCTCCCCTCCCCCCACTCACTTTTGCATCTTGGCCACCAGTCGAAGTTGCTGAAACAAAATGCATGAAGCTTTGTTTTCCCTTTTGCCTCAGTTAAAGGTGTAGCTGCTTCATAGAGACCTCAGTTATCCATTTTGGGTAAGACATTGCTTGTTCTTGGGCAGAGGGAAGAATCTCAGAAGCAAAGCTAGATACTGCTCAAGCCAGTGAGGATTCCAGGTACTTTCTGTGCGAGTCTTTCCAGAAGTCAGCTCCACTTCATTGTGGGGAGGAGTTGCGGTGGACCACGTGGCCACCCACTCTCCCCCGGGGGTGGGGGGTGAAGTCCCACGTTGCCTGGGGGATCCCAGCCACGTCAGTGACCGGCCAGCCAATCCGCTGGCTGGTGGGGGCGTGGCCGGGACCATTTAAGCAGAGGCGCGAGCCAGAGGGCTTCCTCTTGGCTTGCTTCCTCAATCTCCCACCCTCCCTCCCTATTTTGCAGGTTTTCTTCATTGGTCTTACTATGAACCATGGTTGGTTGCCGTTGAGGGGCCTGGTAGGAATTTCCCCACTTGGCAAAATTAGCACAGGCCATTTGGCTTTTGCCTACCTCATAGCAATTGTCACAACTTTGTTAGGTTGGTGGTTAGGCATTGTTTGACCTTATGAGGGGGAAGGGGAGGTGTGGCCATCACCTGCCCCTCTAAGCTTAAGGGTATTCCATTAAAGGAATCCAGGGGTGTCGATCTTATCCGAAGCCCGGGGAGGGGCTAGGGCCATGACACGACCCCGAGGGGAACACCCGGGGGAACTCGAGTTGGTCTGCATCAATGGGGCTCCCCCTTCCGATGGTTTCCCCTTATTGGACTCCCTGCCAATACCAATACCGCTTACATTCTCTAATCAATAAAGTTGTGGCCAAAATTTGCCTAATAACATTAACCTAATATGTGTCCTTGTGTGTGTGTTATTCTTCAACGAGGGGGTGGTTTCAGGGTCTCGACACGCAACTAGTTTTTGCCAGGCTCTTCAAAGAGGCTACAAGGAAAGAATGAAGTTAAGGTGCACTGGACCTTCCCATTTTTTTCTTAGACCTGAGCCAAATGCCAGCAAAAAGCCCATTGCATGATGGGGTGGGGTGGGGAGGGAGAGGTGCCTTTCACTTCCTGCAACCTATATTGCATAATTTGTGTAATGCTCATTACCATGAGTACCCTAGAAAACATTTCCCATTTGATGTGAACAGTAGGAAGCTGGCTGAAAGCTAGCAATTAATTAGTGAAACACCATATGCTAATAGACATACAGCAGATGTGTGTACATGGGAGACCTCAATATAAAATTCCGCAATTGCAATTCAGGCAAGCAGAGAAACAAATTGTTGTGTCCAGAGAGTCTTTAGAAGGTAACGTGACTGCTTTTGCTCTCAGTTCTCAGGTGCGTTGAACCTTGGCGCTACATGCCAAAGTCAAACTAGATACTATGATGGCAGATTGGCAGCTGAGGGTTATATATTTGTATATTATTACTTGCAGTTCATCCATTAATAAACTGCATTTGTTTATTTATCAGTTACACTCATATCCCACAACTCTTTCCTAAGAAGTAACGAAAAGGAAGACGTGAAACTGAAATGGGTCAAAGTACACCAAAGGAGAAGGCCTTTCTCCCCCTCCTTCTGAAGAGAAGTAAGAGGGGAGAGCCCAGAGACTATAGGGTCAAGGCAACCCATGGAATGACTCCTCTGGTATGTCAAACTGTTTATGATGAACGCAAACTTACCACATTCACGCTTTCCAAAACAATATGGCAGCCTTCAAAAACTGCACTACTTTTAATTTTGCGGTGTAGTTTTCCAGCAATGTGGTGCTTTTCCTTCTCATAGTGGGCCAGGGGGAAGCTCTCCCCCCCTTTTTTTACACAAGAGTTTCCTTACCAGGCTGTGGCCAATAGAGTTTCTCTCCTGTTAGGTTCAGTGGATCTTAAACCCTGGAAGCTAACACTTTTGTGGACTACAACTTCTTTCACCTCTGTCTGGGGAATATGGGCAGGGAGCTGGAGCCCACAACATTTGGAAAACAGTATGCTCACTACCTATGCCTTGCACTGATGAGAAATGAAAACCTCTAATCACATTTGCATCTCTAAAGCTGTAAGTTAACCCAAGAGTTGTATATATTATAATTAGCTGCATGTACATAAGGGGAAAAGAAGTGGAAATGTTATGAAAATGTTCATAATTCTGGATTTGATAGTGTAGTTCTTCAAAATATAATCTGTCTGTCTGTCTGTCTGTCTGTCTGTCTGTCTCTATCTCTCTGTTATCCATAGCACATTTTGCTACAGATTTCGCCCCTGGAAACAGTATTATGCTGGAAATTGCTGGGCAACCCATGTGAGTTTTGGTGAATTTCCTTAAAAATAGCTTAACAACTTTTGGCAAAAAAAGCTCAACCACTGGATTTTCACTTTTAGAAATATGGCAACCATAATACATTGTGCTGTGTGTTGATGACAAAATTTCCTTACCTGTGCTTTGTCAAGACATGAATTTCGTTCTTCATTTAACACATGAACATTGACTTTATAAAGCTATGGTGGGGAGTAGTGGATTTGGCACAGTAATGTAGGACTGAAATTATTTATTTCTAACATTAATACCCCATCAGTAAAGTCAATAGTATCTTCTTTTAGCAGCTTGCAAATACAGTAGAAAATAAAAAGTACACATGCAGCACAAAACAAATCAAAACAACAATAAGAAAACACTAAAAAAATTCAAATACTAATAATAGCCTTTTCACCAAGCTGCCTATAAAAAAATACAAACAGAACTATTTATTAAAGCTATGTTTGCTGCATACCTCCTTAATAAATTACCCACATAGATTTTTAATGCACAAATTGACTGAGCATAAACTTTTGCAATTTTAAAACTGTTTATAATATATAAAAAGAACCAGCCCTCCTGCTGGAGCAATCTGTCATAGAAAGGAATGAGAATGAACCTGTAACTGCTTGTGATATAAGATTCAGAGAAGTGCATAGTAAGTAGTGTAATACCAAGAACAAACCAGCAGAGGTCATCAAATGAGGAATAAATGAATGTAGGCAATGGGAGGAAAGAGAAAGTGGCAGACAGACAGACAGACCAACAGACAGACAGACTGGGTTAGACAGGGAGACAGAGAATTAAAAAAAAAAATTAGTTGGGCATTCAGAAAGATGTTACTGTGAAGTCAGAGTCAAGAGAGCACCAAAGCCAATCAACAATTTGCACACGGCCAACTCAAGTCTAGCTAAATGGGACTGCAAGTCTCTGAGAGGTCAAAAATAAAAGGCAAACAATACAAAATTACATCAGCTGCAGTGGCCAAAATCATCCAGTAATAAGATCTGATTAATTGATTTGCCAGACTGGAGAACAATTCTGCTAGAACCTCCTGAAAATCAAACAACCATACAACATCAAAGCGAGTTTTACAAATAGAGTAATGATATGGGTCAACTAAGCCCTTTGTTTGCATTAAGGAAAAGAATTGCTTACGCATTCATTATTTAATTGAGCATCTACTGGAAACTGTTCAATTAACTCTGGCTTTTATCCTAAATGGAAACATTAATGAACAAGGGGGTTTGTTTTTGTTTTTGTCTGGTAGCCGATGCAGGTTGTTCTAGGAAAACCCGATCACCCACCATTAGGCAGAGGGCGGTAGCTGCCTTAGGCAGGACATGCTGTGAGGGCAGTGGCAGCTTCCAGTGACACACCCACTCCACAAAAAGTATTTTAATGTTAAGAGGGGGATTCGCCTAATGAAGCCTTTCAGCGGAATCCCTGTGTCTTCCACTCTAAATGTTGTTCAAAGAAATTTAGCACTTTCTAAAACAGAAAGTTATTCAAGTGAGCAATTAGTACCGCTTTTACCTTACTGGAGCCCTAACATTTCCACTGGCATTCATAGTTCCCATCTGGGCCTTCAGCTGGGTCATAAGGTCGCTCTGGTGGGAAGGTAAATGGCGTTTCCGTGCACTGCTCTGGTTCACCAGAAGCGGCTTAGTCATGCTGGCCAATAAAGCGAGATGGGCACCGCAACCCCAGAGTTGGTCACGACTGGACCTAATGGTCAGGGGTCCATTTACCTTTTAAACAAGCTATAGCTTACGGCCCTACTCTCTTGGCGCGCCCCCCCCCCAAAAAAAATTGTAGGGGGGAAAACTGGGTGTACATTTCCAAAATGTAAGATAAAAAACAAATAAAATAAAACCTACATACAGCAACAGTGTTTTGTGTTGTGTAGGCTCCTATGATGTAAGTAATGGGCCCCGCCTGCTAGTCTGCTCCCTAAAATATTACTGGTTTGCTCGTTTCTATATCTAGGGTGCCTACATTCTGCATGGACTGGTTGCATAGCAACATGTGCAAATGGCTTTAGATACTTGTTAGGTCCATAAATTACCATATAGCATATATTCAACACAAAAAACAGCGACAATTTGTTGTTGACAAAGGACGGCTGGACATATAAAGGGCTGCTCCATTACCTTCAGTAGCTTAGGGCCTCATCAAACCTAAATCCGGCCCTGAGCTGGCCCCATAAACACCTCTTACTGCTACATGTGTGACAAGCAATAGTAGTTCCTTAGTCCTGAAGGGATGCGCTGTACCATCATGCACCTTAGTCCTGAAGCAGTTCCTTAGTCCTGAAGGGATGCGCTGTACCATCATGCACCAAAGAGGTCTGTAATTCAGTTATTCTTGGTGGGATAGTGAAGGCAGGGTGTTTTGGGCTCCCGGCTACCAAAGGGGCAAACACTGCTGCTACTTACGGGGGGGCGGGGGCACGACACAGGGAGCTCCGTGTGGTGCAAGCATAGTGCTCCTGATGTTGCAATGGCGATGCACTGCTTTGCGCTCTCCCGTGCCACCACCCAGGAAGTGGTGCTGCCTGTTCAGAAGCCAGGTGCACAACACCATCCCTCCTTTGCTGACCCCACAACCACCGCTGCTATTAATAATCACCAAAGTGATAATGTTATATTGGAGCTATAGCCACAGCTATTGTTGTGAAACTATCATGAGGTGGCACCCTGTTCTCTGTCAGAGAAGGAGATCTAAAAGAGGCCTTTGATTTGTATATTGGAAGTGCAGCCATGTTAACAAGAACACAAGCTTAAGCTCTTTGTTTGGTGTTGCTCATAAAAGTTTTGACAGTGTTTTACATAAATGTTTTGTCCTACTTTGCCAGAAGGCTGATGACTGAATGAGGCACTTGCCAATTAGAGAGAACCACAAGGCAGGCAGATTTTCTTGTGAAGACTTGTGCTATTCCCTTTCATTAAGGGGGGGGGGACCCCTGACAAGATGTACAAGTGAAACCTTTTTTAAAAATACCAACAGGCTGATGTGGGAGAAAGTGGTTTACTTATAAGGTTATATGAGGGATGTTTTCATACATGATACAAAGGCTTGATTTTACACATTATTATTTCCCTGAAGAAACAGGAATTACTTCCTTATTACCACTACTGTCTAACCTTGGCCCAGCACTTGGAGCCTAAAAACCAAACAAACATAATAATAGGAAAAGCCGGGATACTCCTTGTGTGGATTCTGTTTTCCTAAGGTCTAGGAAATACAGCCACTCCTGTAAGGTCTGTAAAATTTAAAAGTGATTATATGTAGCTTGTCAAATGTGTTTGATGCTGCATCTCTTTTTCCTTCTATTAAAGGTTATGCTATATTAATTTATTTTTTAAAAACAGCAACACCACCAACTTTGAGTTTGGCTGTGCTGGAGGAAGGATGGAACAAGGTTTTTGTTTTGTTTTTTTTACATTTCTCCTTCCTCCCTTTAATATTCTGTGTTCCCTGAAAAGCAGTTCCTGAGGATTGAGAGATGTCCCAGAAAAACACACCCACATGTCCACAAATGGAAAAGCCATGGGGGGGGGGGCAGGACAAGGGTCCAAAATGCATCTAATCCTCAATAACACAGCATAACACAAGCTGACAGGAAGTTTAAAGATGGAAACATGGAAACTGTATCATGTTGGTGCAAATACTGGTTTATATTGTCCTCCTTAAGCCATAACCAGTCTGCTCGAGTCTTGATTGAACATGGTGGTTGTAGATGTACCCTGTGCTATTCTTCTAGAAAAAGAGGTGCCAGAACTTAGTTCTGGTGAGTTCTGGCTTAAAAAAAGGCCCTGGACTTACCTGCTTGCTTTTCAGGTTCCTTTTTTAATAGAGGGACCTCTTGCTCTGAAGTGGTGCTTAAATTTTGTTTACTTGTTCCCAACAGTGTATTTAACTTTGTGACTATGCTGCTGGTTATGTTCTGCTTATTTAAATTGTGTTTTTAACTAATTATCAGAGATGCCTATAGGGCCAGTTTATCACCCCTTGTGGTTTTATAATGCCAAACAAATAAATAAGAAGAAGCCCTGCTGCTTCCCAGGCTGCACAGCACACATTTCAGTGGGTTGTCCCACAACAGATGCAGCACTGCTTCAGGCCCACGGCTAAGTGCACCAATAGCAAAGTACTTGGTTAATAGCAAGAAGTGGGAAGGGTACTGCTCTTTCCCTTACTGTTTAATTTAATACAGCACTGGTCTCCAAGCTAGTGCCAAACTGGTGTGCTGGTTTAGTGCCATTTTTTGTCGCAAACCCCGCTTAATCCAAAAGCACTTCTCTACCTTACTAACCCCAATGCTGAGCATTTATGGACCAGAACTGGCACTGAAACCCAGCCACATTGTAGGTATGTGTGCTCTTTAATGTTACCCCTTCACTCTTGATGAAACTCTTGATTGCTGTGAACTTTGTGATCAACCCACTTGATCTGTGAGCCTTTGTCTATTTGGCCATTCAATTCTCTTGACTGTTTCTTGCATATACAGTCATACCTCTGCTTACGTATCCCTCTGGATACATAAACCTCGGGTTGCGAACATGGCAAACCCAGAAGTGTATACTTCTGGGTTTCACCACGCGCACATGCACAGAAGCGTGCAATCACGCTATACGCCTCCAGTTATGAAGTTTTCAGGCTGCAGCTGGGTCTCCGGAATGGATTCCATTTGTAACTGGATGTACCACTGCATTTTACATGAATATTGTTATCTCTCCATAACTAAAATATTCTCTTACATATTTATGGAGATTTGAAGTTACAGATAGCTCTGTGCTATACCTAGCGTTTGGGGTTGGTGCAAGGCAATTGGAACACATCCACAGTTCCCAGGGAGCAGTGAATAATGTGCAGAGGTGCGAAACTCTATGCTTGTGCCAAATCTGGGGAGAACTCTCAGAAAGGTGACACAAGTGCTTGTGTGAAAGCTTGCTGGGAAAGCTTTCCATCAAATCACTTCCAAACCGAGTCAAGAAGGGCTGGCTCATTACGCGTCTAGACAGGTGGCCTGACATCAAGATGTTACACCATGCTCTCTCTGCACAACTTCATAGACAGCTCCCTCCTGTCTATTAACTGTCGACTGTAGGTTTCGACTCCCCCTGGTGGCAAGCATTCTCCATGATAGCATGATTATTTCTTTCATTGCCAACTTGAATCCCTAGAAACATGGGCTAAAGGTTTTGTTGTTTTAAGAACATTTGAATGGTTGTCACAATTTTAGATTTCGTTCTGAAGAGCATAATGTTGTTTTAAAAGGGGGAAATTTGTTTTTCCTTCCTAAGTTGTGTTTCCCTTTTTCCAAGTGGAACAAGTTTGTTGGATACAGTTTGTTAGGCTAGGCTACTGTCATATTTGCTGGGCAGTGATGTAGCCAGTTAATAGGAAGAATCAGCTGTACTAGAGAGTGTAGTGAGGTAAATGAGGCCCCGGGAAAGTCATATTCTCCTTGGTGTGTGAAGCAGCATTGATGCAGTCTATTTGTGCAGCTGGCAAAGGAGATGATTGGATGTAGACAAATATTATGTAGGCTGGGGGTAACATGGTTCAAGATGACAAGTGCAACAATGAACCTTCCCCTTGGTCCTTGGGTTGAAAAAATTATCCACCAACCCTGGCTTAAATGGAGCTTCCAGAGCAGCATGCCAGGGAATTCTAGTTGTCAGGGAACAGCAACAGAGCACGGGCTATTGCCTTTGAGCATGGCTTGGGGGCTTCCCAGAGGCATCTGAATGGCTACTGGATATCTTTGTGGAAGCTTGATGATGAAGCAGATGAAGCTTGCATCTATACTTCCGCTCATCCAAGTCACTGCAGGACACAGAAAATGATACTCACATATCACATAGGGTTCTTATCAAACGATAGATTAATAAAACCTATTGGCTCCTGCTGCACTTTACTGTTTCCAGGTAGATCTGTGGTTGGCCTGACACAATGTGGGCCAGCCATAACTGTCATGCCAGATGTGTGCCTTCAGGCATTTTAAAGAGATGTCTAAAAATATCTAACATAAGCTGCACAGTGATTATACAGGTTCAGTGTCATGGTTTGTCCACCGGAATGAATATTAATAGCTAGATTCTTGTAACCTGGTTTCACGTAAGCATGGAAACAACTCACAGTGTCCCTGATATCTGCCAATTGAGCAATAACTGTTGTTAGAGCATTGCTGCAAAATCATCAGATACTTAACTTGGAAAAGTGCTAGGAACATCTGTCTCTGAGATTGCAGCTTTAGGATGGAGGGATTTATGAGTCCATTGACGTCCAGTCCATCCCAGTTCTGCATGGGGCCAGGGCTAAGTCAGTCTCGGCCCATTTCCATGCTAATTTTAAAGGAAAGGTAGTTAAAAATCTGCATGGAAACATGAAGGTAAAAAAAAAGGACTTGAGAGGTAGTCTGAGGGCAGCAGTGCCTCTTCTGTTCATCTAAAGATACTTCATTTTGTTAAATTGTTAAAATTGGTAAAACAGCATGGGGCTCCTTGAGTACTATGTAGCAGCCTCCCTCCACCCTCGGAGAAAGATAGACTTGTTGTTCTATGACTCTTGGAGCGAAATGGTACCCAGAAAACGTCACTGTCCTCATATAAAACCTGTGAATCAGGGACCATTTTTGTCATATGCTTTATGTAAGTACATCAGCAATGAGCACCACCACAAATCACTACTGTACCAGGTATTTCCACTAGATGCAGAAGAATTAATTGAATATGCCCACGCACTCATAAAGTTCAGCAATGAGTAAATTCAAGCTGCCCAGCATATGAACTTATTGAATCTTTATAGATAGATAGATAGATAGATAGATAGATAGATAGATAGATGATAGATAGATAGATAGATAGATAGATGATAGATAGATAGATAGATAGATAGATAGATAGATAGATCACATACTGTTCATATAAAGAAAGCGTACAAGAGAAAGAAAATAGTGTTCCTTTATACAGGACAGCTTAACGGTGTATATTTACATGGAAAAGAAAAGAACAACATTCAGAAGCAGAACAACCATGAAGCAAAATGAGTCAGCATTAGCCAAAGGGAGAAAGACGTAGCTCTGTTGATGAGAATAAAATTATTGATGACTCAGAAATGCCCGAGAAAAGTAAATTCTTGCTGAAAATGTTCTTTCAATAGGAAAAGGGGGCAATTAAAACAACAGTATTAATGAATAGGGGTTTGAATGCAGATCTAGATAAAGCTTAATATAATTTCATTTAGCTCAGAAGACTACAATTTCAAAATGAATTAAAAGACTTCATTTAAAAATGAAGTCTAATAATAGCTCTAATAATTAGGCTGTGAAATTCTCACTGATCAAAAATGAATGCAGGGAGGGCAGCCTATTTATATACTGAACCTTTGCAAATAGTTTGAATGTTTATCTGTATTTAGTAAATGCAGTTTGAGCATCATTTGCATGAGCATGTTAGCTGGACTGCTTCCCCAATGTAAGCAATTGTATATATCAATAATTTTTTTATTATTCTCAACACAAAGCATATTGGATTCCTACATTGCAGGCAGTTACTTCCAGTGGTTTAACTGAGAGATTTGATTTAACAGTGGTTCTGTAATAATAAGGTTAATTCTTTGAACATTTATTTCCACTTTGAATATGATAGTTTGATGGCCATTGGTGTTATTCAAATGTATCACTGCCCCTTTAAGGAAGGGGGTGAAGGTAGACCCAGCTGATATAAATAGTGACCTAGGTTGAGTTTTCCCCCCTCCTCTGGTCAAGGAAGATAGAATTTTGGGCCTCTTGTGAGTACACTGCAGGTCAGTTGGAAACCAATAAATGTAAGTAACTTTGTTTTGATATTTTAATGCCATATAGTATGTGATAAAGCTGGGATTATGTGTATTTTATAGGAAGTAATTTTCCTAAGAAAGATTAATCAAGTTGGAAAATTTGTAACGTCCTTAAGGCTAGTAAATGTTACAATTCAAGGTGGAATCTGTTCAGAATACCACCCCACTACACACATACCAAGGAATTAGAAGTTATCAGTTATCCTGGGAACTTGAGAAAATGCCCTTTGGAGAAACAGGTGTTTTACTGGTAATCTATAATATTTATTTATTTTTGTATGTGGGTGACATTTGAATATAATTTGGGTCTTCTATTTGTTGGGCAGACTGTATTTGTCTAGTGCACCAGATTTGAAAAAGCTTGTAGTCAGGAAGTCTTGGATATAAAATTTGCTCCACTCCAGTGTGGTGTAGTGGTTAAGAGCGGTAGTCTCGTAATCTGGGGAAACGGGTTCGTGTCTCTGCTCCTCCACATGCAGCTGCTGGGTGACCTTGGGCCAGTCACACTTCTTTGAAGTCTCTCAGCTCCACTCACCTCACAGAGTGTTTGTTGTGGGGGAGGAAGGGAAAGGAGAATGTTAGCCGCTTTGAGACTCCTGAAGGGGAGTGATAAAGCAGGATATCAAATCCAAACTCTTCTCTTCTTCTTCTTTTTCTTCTTCTTCTTGCCTCTGTTTGGATTTTGAATCTCAGGTTTTCAGGTTTAACACTACCATCATGAGTGCTGGAAGCCTACTTTTGTAAGGGAGAAATACCTGTGATTTTTAATAAGAGAAAATAGGCTAGATCCAGAAATGCATTATATTTGGAAAAACTGCTATGCAAAAATGTGGTGTATTAGGAGACTGAGGAGTTCCTTTGTTAAAAAAGGCATTTCAAACTGATGTTAAAATGTGGAAAACTGGAAAAATGAGGGACTAAATTTGACATATTATTTGGTAGCTTAACAGGCACTGGATAAATCTGTTTTTGCTACATACCTGGTAGGCCAAAATACAAATATGGGTGACAGCATTTTATTTGCCTTGGTGGACCGCAAGTGAGGAATGCCTGGCTCTGGGAATGTGTGAAACTATAATGGATGAAAAATTAAAATGGAATAGTGTTGTGATAACGATAACACCGTTTGGAGAATACAGTTTTTAAAAAATCAGAATGCACTGACAGAATTAGCATTGCTCTACTTAGCACTGAGTAAATAATATATATGTTACAATAAGAATACTGACTGTTGTGATGGCTGTTACCCATTCATCCAGAATGTACTAGTCTCACTTTGTCAGGAAAAGATCCTGAATTTTGACTTTATATTTTTAAAGTTTCATCTGTAAAGTGGCAAGAATTGATAACAGTGCTACATTTAATACTGTTCAATAAAGCACTGTAGTCACTTTACAGAGACACTTAACGATAATCTCAGTATTGCACAGTGCACTGTAGGAAGAGTTTAAGGTATATTGTGGCACTTTATCCTCCAAATGGTAGATTTCTGATGAAGGTCTGTCCTCATTAATCACTGAGGACTTCAAAGAGGCAATGACTACGCAGAAAAAACTCTTCCAAATGAAACTGGTTAGATGGGGAGGAAAACTCAAATATGTTGACTGAGAAACTTTATCTACAAAGGAATTTTCTAATGAATATTAAAATGGCCCTAACAGTCAGTGGAGTGACTTTTTACAATCTCCTGATGGAGTGAAACTGGGCGAGGGATCAACCAGGAATTGGAACTGCAAGCTAGCAGAGCTTTTTAGCAAAAACCAGTAGGTCAGATTTGATTAATCTGCCTTGTATATCTTCAGCTTCACAACATGCTGAACCTTTCTGCAACCTAATTCCACACAACAGCACTGCCAACCCCCCTCCCCTCTCCTGTCCCTGATCAGCTGCTGGGCTCAAAGTGATCTGGCGGCAATGGGTCTTCATGGTCATGGCTTCAACCATGCAGGGTAATGATGCACACTGTGCCAACGTATACCGCACCAGTGCAGAGGGACGGGGCTAAGCAATGGCTATTTAAGCTCACTCCACCTCCCAGGCTGACCTCTTTAGTTCTTCTTGGTGCCTGCCCACTCTACCTTGCATGCAGTGCAGGGTCATCTGACCACCTCTGGGAGCCAAGAATGACCTCCGCCCTAAAAGAATTTGCCCATTCTTTTTGGGTGGTTGGCTTCACACACTCACACACCCTAGGCCTCCTCTGCACTGTTTCACTCAGTGTTGATTTGGCATTGTTAATTTGGTTTCTAGTCTGTCGGGTTGGCTTTGCTTCCCAGGTTAATTTGGCCATGTTTTAAAGTGACACCCGAGGCGTACCTTTTGGGTTTGTGGGACCTGTTGTCAGAGTAAGGCTCACCTATGGGGCTGACTTGTGGCTCAGTTGTGGAACCCCAACAGGGGGTGAGTCAGGAAGGTGGTGGGACTGACAGAAGAGTGTGGAGATTGAGCCATGCCCTTTTACATGGCAAGGTGGGTCTCGTCCGATTTGTTAACAGGTTTCCACACAGTCACACTGCAGTTAATTTACATGAATTTAAATAAACATGGCCCTATGTGTTACCTAAACAAATGTGTCACACCTCTTTATTTCATGGCTGTGGTTACAAAAATTATTTATCTCCTCTGCAAAATAAAAGAGAAGCTACAGTTCTGAAAAATTGCTTCTGGATGTATGGCGATAGTCAAGAACTTTAAAAGGAAAAAAGCCAGTGATTTTTGAATTGGTATCTCTCCACAATTACTACTTCTCCTTCAAGTTGTTTTGTTCCACACAGTTGTACTTTCTATTGCCTCTGACAATAATTAATGCTTCTCAAATGGTGGCATTTATTAGCCCTGTGTTATACCAAATCCATTCTCACTACCCGGGATTGGAGATGCCTGGCTGCCTGGCACTCTGACAAATATCAATGTTCATGGATGGTTAAATAGCCAATGAACTATTTGTACACTCCATGTGGAACATACTGTATTTGTGAGTGCTTATCTAAATAAATGTATTTGCCTTTCATGTAAAACAGATTGTAAGCTGGCACAGCAACAGGGGAAAAAGAGTCTGTAGCTGTTCTCTTTGTATCCGAATTCACAAAGTCCAAATTTCTTGTGCATCCCTAAATCAGATCTCTGGAAAGAAGCAACAGGGAAGCAACTGCCTCCTCCTGCTTTATGATAATATGTGGAAAGGGGTCAGCATTTAGCATCTCTAAGGTTACAGGGGCACCAGCAATAGTTAAATCTGTGTTAGCACCACACTTGTTGATTCTTATTCCAGTACTGTTTTGCAAGTCAATGCAGTGGCAGTTCGAAAGCATACTTGTGAGAGTAGATAAATAGGTACCACTGTGGCAGGAAGGCAAATAGTGTTTCCATGTGCTCTGGCACTTATCACAGTGTCCCGTTGCACCAGAAGCGGTTTAGTGATGCTGGCCACATGACCTGGAAAGCTGCCTGCAGGCAAATGCCAGATCCCTTGGCCTGAAGCGAGATGAGCTCCGCACCCCATAGTTGCCTTTGACTGGACTCAACCATCCAGGGCTCCTTTACCTTTACCTAGTAGTTAATTATTCCTGCTTGCCAACAAAGAAGGACTTCTTGCTTTCACTCTTCCCTTCTCACAGCTGCCTGTGCTGGCCTTTGGGGAAAGGCAAGCGCGACACGCTTACACACTGTGGAAAGAGAAGGGTAGGATGCCAGGGTTGTCATCCAGGATAGGCAGCTCTGGGGATTAGCCTTGGTATTCTTCTCTCTTGTGCGATTTAACTGAAGCACAGAAGCGCCTCCCAGGAGAATGCAGGGAGTGATCACAGTGGTAACCTGTCTTAGCAGCTGGAAGCCGAAGATAGCCTGCTGCCTTCCACCAGCAAAGCTTGATTCCCTTTCAATACACAGCGCTGGTCCCAGCCAGCAATACGTTATCTGAGCCAGCAATTTGCCTCTCTTTTCATCCTTGAATGTAGCATTCAAGAGGGAGGCCATTCTCCTGTTTTTGCTAAAAGATACCATTATGATTTTGCTACAAGGGCAGACAACTACAAGTGATCTGTCAGGGCACACGCTCCCCTCCACCTGTAGAGGAGGTTCACGCCTCTCATTCATAGCATCACTTTATATCATTTTCTTCATATGTGCACAGATGTCCATGCACACGTGGATCCATCACATTTTGGGGTCAGGAGCTCAGAGTCACAGTGCACAAGTTGCACTCGTACCAAGGAGAATTAGGCAGCAAACCAAAGCTAAGAATAAAATGCCTTACAAAACCAGAAAATATTATCAATGGACAAGTCGCTGTAAAAGCAAACTATTAACAATATAAGCAGTATTTAAATCGAACCAGGAGCAATGAATTAACGTCAGGAGGCCATAGACAAAAGAAGACGCTGATTCCAAATAGGTTTGAGAGGGGAGATAGAACACAAAGAGTGCCTACCTTGCTTGAGAATTAGAGAGACAGAAAGAGAAATGGAGTAGAAAAGAGGGAAACAAGAGTGTGGGTATTATACTTCCTAGAGCAATGAGGATCCATCTGATTTGGTTCAGACTGATTTGAAGTTTCTTTGATCCGATTCAGTTCAGGCCTTTGTCAAATTGCTTGCACAGCCCTAGTATATATCCATTAGGAATGAGCTGACACCCTGCTCCCAATTGGATTTGGGGGACGAATCTGGCCCAGATCTGTGGCCCAAACTGTATGGAGGGACTTGCACCGTGTTTAATGAGGATTTTAAATCTTAGTTAAATATATGTTTGGAAAGGGAGAAAGGAGGAGATGTAGGCAGGTTGCCTGTGTCTTTTTCTCTCTCCTCCAATCCTTGCTATTGGCCAGTCACCATCACCCCTGCTGCTTGACAGTTCTGGATAGCGCTGGGTGGACTTGATCCAACTCAGAGCTGCCTGAACTTGCTCCAGCCAAATCCTGGGACAACCCAATGATGTTTGAGATTTGGCCTCAGCCTGTGATTGGCCTCAGTGCCCCATACCCTGAGATTCTGCAGTTCTGTTTCTCTTTGTATGCTACTTTATAGGGGGTTTGGCTCTGAAAACCAACTACTAAACAATTGGACAGGTATATTCCCGGCTCTCAGCTGAATGGTCTGCAATGAAGGATTGTGAGCATGTTTTTAGCTGATTTGTGCTTGGTGCAGAGTTTGTAAGGGAATAAAGCTATTTCCCATTTATAGCATGTTCTCAGCGGTGGAAGAAAGCCCTGGTCTGCCTTGTGATGCTATCCAGAACCTGAGGTATGAGATCTGTTCTGGATGGCATTGTACAGTGATCAGCACAATAGCATCCGAACTGATTTGTAGCTAGGAGAGATTGCTGCCAAATAGTCACTGCTAGTTTTGCTGTGGGAAGTGATTTGGCTTGTGTTTCACAGTAAATTGATCTCTACAGAACCATGAACTGCTGCAGCAGCAGTTTTAAATGCACCTGGGGGTTATTTACTTGTGAACGCAGCCAAAAACTGGGGTGCTCCCTGCCTTAAATCTGGCATTAGTTGCCAGTGTCAACTCTTTTTCCTAACTGTCCCCCATGATTCTGGTATTATTGTGATAAATAGAATATTTCTTATTTAAATGATTTATATACCACTTCACTGCAATAGTCTCTAAGCAGTTTATAAAGATACAGTTCAAAAACTAAAAATAATAATAATTAAAACTATAAAATCAAACTTCAATTAAAATGCCAGCTGGAATTAAAAAAAAAAGTCTATAGTAAGTGCTGGATCGGGTTGGAATGGGACTCCACAAAATTAGGTCCACCATACTAAATGCATGGCACCTGGTGGACATAAGTCATGGGAGACCACTAATAGCAACTCCCCTGAAGTCGCAAGGCAGGGCTTTAAAGGGCAGGGCTTTAAAGGATCATAGGAGCCAATTCCTAGGGGCTGAAGAGTCTTCATTCCCCAAATAAAATATTTGAGGGGGACACCCCAGATAATGGGCATTGCTATTCAAATGGTGTGCATGAACTACGTAATGTGATTGATTATGCGGGAGGGACTTTTCTGTTCTCCCCCTCCAACAATTGTTCATGTTGGAACCCCTGCAAAGAATTTGGCAGTCCTTGAGGTACCCTTGATCCAAATTGTGAAGGGCATTGTAAAGTAATACAAGAACCTTGGATGTGGCCCAGTAGCATATGAGTAGCCTGTGCAGGTTTTTGAGCGCCAGCAGGTGATAGGCTGTCCCCACCAACCACCTAGCTACAGCATTTTGAACCACCTGGAGCCTCCAGACGAGGCCCAATGTAGCTCCACATGGAGCTCATTGCAATAACTTACTCTTGATGTTCCCAATGCATGAATCATTGTGGGAAACCATTTGTATGTGTGTTAGGGGGGAGGAACTGATTAACCCATGGGTCATTAACCATGGGCGTATTTTTCAAGAGATAGCCACCCTCACCAACTGATGACCAAGGAGGCACTGAGTGGAGGGAGTCACAGGTGGACCAGGGAAAGACCTCTGTGGTGCTGTGGCAATCGTGGGTGTCACATTGGGAAGCCCTGGGCCAACCCGTTCTCCTGCTCTGCTCCACACATTAGAGGCAAACACAGAACTTTGAACCCCGTGTTTGCTGATGAACATCAAATTCCTGCCTTATATGTTAAGACACTCTTCCTAAGATTAGGGCAGCCACAGTACTATTATTTTTAAATATCCCCACTTATTGAATTATTTGCTAGTAGACAAATATACTGATGCGGCATTCCTTACCAGAGGGTAAGTCCTGCTGAACTTGGTAGACTGAATAAACATGCTTAGCCTTACACCAGCTTCCTCCTCAGGCTGCAGGATCCAGTACTTGCGCCGCTGGCAGAAGCAGGCAACAGTTTGTGGAAGCTAATGTTGTTCTAAATTAATTTTTAATGTTTCTGAGATGCTGATGTAGAGACTGTTTATGTTTTTTATTGTGTATTTTTGTACAGTTTGACGGATAGGACTGAAGCTAGTTATGTTTTATGTATATATTTTTATCTACTATAATTTTGCATTGTTTAATTTTCTTTTTGACATCGGAGATGGATTTGTAATGGTGTATGGCTAAAGTCTATTATTAACTGTCCAAGGATTCAACAACTCTGGCAAAGTCACATTTGCAATAGTAGGAACAGATTATATGGCAGTATATATTAACATATAAATTAGTATATCTTCATAATTGACTGTATCATGGCTGCATTATATATGAAAGAACCCTCTTTCTGCCAAGTGAGGGTATGTGTTGCACAGGAATCGCCACCTCTGTACAACATTTGCAAAATGTTTTAACCTAAAATTTCCTGTTGGGTTGTGCACTGAGCTGCCTATGTACAAACAAAAGGAGGAAGCCAATTTTTTTGCCTTTTTTGCCCCCCTTCCACACTCTGCTCACAATTATCCAGAGCAGATATTCATTTGGCACTGGTAGGAGGAATCAGGGAAAAAATGAGCACTTTTTTCAGTGAGGGCATCCTGAGTAATGGGAAAACTGGATCTAATCCAATAACATATGGAAAAGTGCCTGTTATAAGGACCACTGGAGTTTAAGACTGTCTCCTTTAATTGGGCTGGCAACTAATGTGAAGCCAGTGTGGTTTTCACAGCAATGGCAGAGTATGATTCAATCTCTGTGCCCCAACCAGGAAGTAGCAATCAGGAACTAGGCCCAGCTAAATTTCACAAGCCGTATTGAAAAGTATCAAAGACTGACCACATCAATCAATTCCATTGGTTTAGCTCAGCTGGAAGAGCTCAAGATTCTCAATCTCAGGGTTGTGGGTTTGAGCACATTGGGCAAAAGATTCCTGCATTGCAGGGAGTTGGACTAGATGACCCTGGTGGTCTCTTCCAGCTCTATGATTTTATTATGGGCTCTGCTTTTATGATGATTTATAAATTTAGTCCTACTTATTGCACACCTAACCTGCATTTCTTTTTATTTGTGCAAGGAACTCAAAGTAGAATAACTATGCTCTCCATTCTTGACCTCCCAACAACCCAGGTGTCTATGTTAGGCTGAAAGATCATGACAGGCCCAAGGTCATTTATTTCAATAACAGTGGTTTCCCTGATCCTAATCTGGTAGTCCCCTACATCATACTGGCTCAGCACAAACTGGGGAAACCCAGCTAGATGGGCGGGGTATAAATAAATTATTATTATTATTATTATTATTATTATTATTATTATTATTATTAAACTGCTTTGCTGGACAATGGCAACATTGACCCCACCCCAAACACCTTTTTTCTCAAGCAGCATAGTCAGACCAAGAAGCATGTCCAGATTGCACACCTAATCCAATATGGTCACATTTACTCCATAAATCACTTGTCCCAAAACAGTAGGATTCCCCACAAAACTCATTTCTGTCTTGTCTGGATTCAGCTTCATCCTAATGATTCTCATCTATTTTAAATGAAATAATTACCTTCCATTGGCTGGACATGAATGTATTAGAAGTGCATCCTTAGCTGTTACATTTATTGTACAGTGTGGAAGTTATATTGTGCCAAAGAGGACTTAGTCGCTGCTGAAATGTTGCTGGTGGAAACTAGAGTCCAACAGCAATTTAGGCTGGTAAATGAACTGGGCATCCATTCGGTTAGCTCTTTGTAAGGTGAAGGTAACATGAGAACATAGGAAGCCATCTTATACAGTGGGGGTGTTCCAGGGACCAAATGTATCTCCTCAAGCTCCTCTCTCTCTCTCTGGTACTTGAGACTCTGTCTGGTTCACATCCCCTCTCCTGGTCACAGCTCTACCCAGACCACATGTCTCACTGACCCCACTCCATGCCCTCAAAGGCTTATGTCTGACTGGAACGTGTCTTTGAATTGTGATAATCTCTCTTGCTTGTTTGGAAGGCTGTAGGATAGGGAAATGTTTGTGCATGTAGAAACCTCTGGTTTTTGCATAGCTGGAATGTAGTCTACTATACAAACGTAAAGGCCACATCCATTTCTCTGCCCACTTTCACTTCTGGTCCCACCCATCATTGGCATATGACCCTTGGAAGATTTCCAAGTGTTTAATCCCTAGTCCAAAGTGTTAAGAGTTGCTGCAAGCAGAATCCCTGATCCAGACCTTGCGCAGAGTAGATATGAATTTGCTCTCCATCATAAGAATGAGTTTCAAAGCTTTGCAGGAAACTGTTTTAAATTAGTTACAAATAAACTGCAAAAATACGAAGTTAACACATTGCTCTTAAACAAGAAAGCAATGCAGTCCTGTCTTATTTAAGTCCTTAAAATGGTTCAGTGTCTTTCCTCTCTCTGATCCCAGAGAGAGATCCTATGAAAACATCTCGCTTGATACTCAACATGGAGCCTAGTCTCTCCTCCAGCGTGCTGGGAGTTCTTTCTGCCAACACTCTGAGCTAGGTCTGTCCCCTGCCTAATGCAAACTTCTCTCCCTTTGTAAATGCTACCCTTTACGTTTTATGCAAATTAAACTTATATCTTTAACACAAGGCAGTAGGTTTGGGTTAGGAATCAAGTTATTCTCTCTGTCTGCCAGACAGAAGATGTAGTGGAATTTAGGGAACATAGCTTTTTCTTAACTCTAAATGAAGACATTAAATACAAGCGTGGGCCATACACTTTCTTTGGATTTCTGGATATAGGACAGAGGTGAAGCTAATGGCAACCAATGGATGCAATGTGAACCTTTGCTCCTCAGGGCGGGGCGGGGGGGCAGACAGAAGGAATGAGTAAAGCAAAGAGACAAACATGCAAGTGTTGAGAATCCATAACTTTTTCATGTTTTCCTGTGGGTTGCTTTTTCACATTTGTTTTCTACCAATCATCAATTCTACAATTCTGTGACCACTGTAATGGTGGCAGTGATGCTAAAAAGACGAAGGAAGTAAATCTCCAGGTGTACTTATGGAGATCCAAGTTGAAGAAAGCTCTTAAGCTTGAACATGCAGAGACAGTTCCAGAGACTATTCAAAAGCCTGGAAACATTAAATCCACAACTCTTGCTGAGGTACAGAGTTGTTAACTGAATGAATCTGATTTTAATTCAATAGCAAAAACTGCTTCATTTGCATAATCTAGTCACAGTAAGCATGAGAGAGGTATGGGATTTGGTGCCAACAGGCCCTGACCTGGCAGGTGGGGCTCACACACTGAATAAGTTTTCATTTTACAGCTTGCTGCTCAGAAAAAATAGATATTCATAAACATTAATAAAGGGCTGAGATTGGTCAATGGCTCTTCATTTGTAATCCAATTTTGAGCTGTATAACGAGAAAGATAAAAAATGCTTTGTGATCCTGAAAAGAACCCAACCTGCACCTGAATGAAGGAACAAAACACTGCGGAATGCCTGAATGAGCATGAATAAATTACATTGAATATAATGTCTCATATTGTTATGCACCTGGTTGAATAGGAATCAACACCCCCTCCCAAAAAACCTAAACTAAACTAAGTTGGTAGAAATTAGAAAAGGTTCTCTAAAATAAGGGTAGAACCATATGTCTGTAGCTTTTCTATGATGCCTTTTGATGCCAGGATAGCAGAAGCTCAGTGTCAATGACAATTCGTAAGCAACTGTTCTGGAGTGGGCTGGTAATATACAATTGATAACCCTGGCCATCCACAGTACATCTGTATGGAAAACATATTACAGTGGTACCTCGCGTTAAGTACTTTATTTGTTCCAGAGGTCCGTTCTTAACCTGAAACTGTTCTTAACCTGAAGCACCACTTTAGCTAATGGGGCCTCCTGCTGCCGCCGCGCCGCTGGAGCACGATTTCTGTTCTCATCCTGAAGCAAAGTTCTTAACCCGAGGTAATATTTCTGGGTTAGTGGAGTCTGTAACCTGAAGCGTATGTAAGCGTATGTAACCTGAGGTACCACTGTAGATAAATAGGTTTCCATGCACGCTGGCACTCATCATGATGTCCTCTTGTGCCAGAAGCGGTTTAGTCATGCTGGCCACATGACCCAGAAAACTGTTTGCACCCCATAGTCAAGTTTGACTGGACTTAACCCGAGGTACTATTTCTGGGTTAGCGGAGTCTGTAACCTGCAGTGTATGTAACCTGAAGCACATGTAACCCAAGGTACCACTGTATGGCTTTATTTCCCTGTGTGATAGAAGTATTTGAGGACCAATTAGACCCACAATCTCTACTGTTCACTTGAAACATATTCATTTCATAGGGAGCAAGCTCTCAGGATGACTGTGAATACGCTACTGCCATCCTCATGGGTCATAGGTCTCCTTCAGAGGCTGGATAAAGGGGATCTGAAGAATCTTTCAGCTTTTCCATGTTGGTTAGGAGTAAGGGATGGTGGCGGCCAGCGCTGTGGATTATTAATTGGAGAATTTTTGTTCTAGAACATTCTATGGGCAGTTGCTGAAATCAAGGCCATTTTGGCCACAGCCAGATGACCAAATGTGCAATGATGTATTGCATGCAAAAAGGTGCAGGGAACAAAAAGGGGTCATGTGCATCTTTTGAGTGCAGTTTCCTAACCTTAATGTGCATTTCCCAAACTAACAGAGCCTGGATACCTAGGATGTGTGAAGAGCAGCTATATGGGGAACGCCAGTAAGATTTCTTAAAAAGATCCTCAGTATATGTTCCCCAAAGGAACATGTGAAAGTCTTAATGATGTGCAGCCCTAGCTTGTTTCAAGCATTAGTAGAGCTGGAGCGTCCCCCGCCTCCACACACCCCAAACACCCAAAAGGCTTTTTCCACACAGCTACACACTGGCAAGAGGATACACAGGCAAACTGAAACCCCAAGCGTGTATCTCTAGCTTCACACTTTCTGAAGGAATAACTGACAAGCTGGCATCACCTGCCTGAATTTCTCCTTGCTCTCTGAATGGCAATAGTCAAGGAGTATTAATTTATATTTCATTTGACACATTCTGAGATTTAGCCTGGCAGACTGTCAGAATCTGCTGAGGGGGTACGAAGAGAAAATATGACAAATATTTGATGATGGGTTTTGTTTGGTTTCGAGACAGTGTCACTTGAAGTTGCAGTCCATATGAGATTATTCCAAGCCATTCTTCCCAAAAGCTTTGGTGAATGGCATCAAGAACACAGCATATAGAGGGAGGTGTGAAGTTGAATTGAAAGGTGAGAAGATTCATCCCTGACCAAGAAAAGCATTCTTTACAGACGTGAATTTAGATTACTGAACATGCTGTAGGAGAGCATGACACTGATTTTTTGAGAGAATCAGACTAGGCATGTCTGTACTCCGTAGGCTGGATTTAATTTTCAAAATAGGAGGTTCCAGAATGTGAGCTGATCAAAAAGGAAGCAGGAAGTGCAAGCCATTAATGTCAAATCCATGGGCTCAATGGCATTCCAGCCATGGGGAAGGTCAAATCCCAAAGTGGGTGTGGGCAGACCCATACACAATCTTATATCTCAACCTCTATTTTCTTCAAACTCTGTTTTATCTGTTCTGACTGGGGGGGGGGGGAGGCAAAAAGAGCTCAGTAGTCCCAGCAGAAGCAAATTCTCAGACTTCAAAATGCAATTTCACCCTGAAACTTGCATGCATTTAATTGCAAAATCCATGAACTAGTTTTTGCAAGGAACGCAAGCCTGCCGAGACAATTACCTTTCTGCTTTTAGCTGATTGTCTTACACAGGAAGTAGATGCAATGGATGTTTAACAAGATCAAAGCCCCTTTTCTTTCCCACGGGATAGTTGGGAAAGAATCCAGAGGGTTGCATGAAATTTGGATGTGCATCTGACCGGAAAACTGAGGTTTCCCCACCTCAGAGTTAAACCAACTATTATCTAAGATACAAGACATACGGTATTTATTCCTCTCTCAGTCCAATGGCCTTTGGGGTGATTTGAGTTAGGCAACATGCTTCGTTTTGCTATTTTGAATTGTGACCCAATTTTTTGTGCATGGTCGCCTAATATTTACCAGTGCTTTCTTTTTTCCTAGAAAAAATAGGTGGTGGTACTCACCGAGAAGTTGTTACAGTAAGTGTCACATTTCCCCCCCTCCCACCAAAGGTCTGGTACTGTGTACCCTTGGGTAACCCCTGAAAAAAGCACTACTATTTACAGACCTGTTTAATTGAATATTGCTATGGTAAGAGAGAGCTATGTTTTCTCACCTACTTCACCAGAAACTTCCTTTGTGGCTATGACTACAAAGTACAAATGGAAAGAGACAGAGGCATTTTTAAAAGGTAAAGGTAAAGGGACCCCTGACCATTAGGTCCAGTTGTGACCAATTCTGGGGTTGTGGCGCTCATCTCACTTTACTGGCTGAGGTAGCCGGTGTACAGCTTCCGGGCCATGTGGCCAGCATGACTAAGCCGCTTCTGGTGAACCAGAGCAGCGCACGGAAACGCGTTTACTTTCCCGCTGGAGCGGTACCTATTTATCTACTTGCACTTTGACGTGCTTTCGAACTGCTAGGTTGGCTGGAGCTGGGACAGAGCAACGGGAGCTCACCCCATTTTGGGGATTCGAACCGCCGACCTTCTGACTGGCAAGCCCTAGGCTCAGTGGTTTAGACCACAGTGCCACCCACGTCCCGAGGCATTTTTAGTGGGGCGCAACTGGTTCACCCACACTGGGCACCATACCAAGAGGGTGCCAAAACAACAATGTAGAGCAGAAGGTGAAAGGCAGGGGAGTGTCAAATTTTGGCTGGCACAGGGTGCCACTGAAATTTGAGAGCACTAAGTCTGCTACTGGAAGAGGCAGAGGCAGCTGTGAGCTACACTGGTGGTGTCCCAAAGAACCTTGCTTAGGGTTAAGGAAACTAGAGGACAACAGGTTTTGGTTTTTTACTTGAGCAGCTCAGACATTTCCATCACACTCCTTTGCAGGCTGTGTAACACTTGACAATAACAAGTGACATCATAGCTACTGTTCCATTTTTTGCCGTTGAAGGGCCCTTCTACTCAGCAGATATACCTTGTGCTCAGTAAGCCAGGCTTGACATGCATGGTTTAGCTGCAGTGACATAATATAAAGCAAGCATCCCCAAACTCTGCCCTCCAGATGTTTTGGGACTACAATTCCCATCATCCCTGACATTAGCTAGGTCCTGTTAGCTAGGGATGATGGGACTTGTAGTCCCGAAACATGTGGAGGGCCGAGTTTGCCTATGCCTGATATAAAGGAATCTGGCATAGAGATGGAAAGGTGGCCGTCTCCTACACATTGAAAAGGGGAGATTGCATTGCCATTTTCATACAATAACCATTGTACAAAACTGAACCTATTCCTTCCAGACTGCTTCCGCCTCCCCTCCCCACACACTTCATTTTGGTCTTAATAGGATCATCTTCTTTTCTGAGGGTAGCAGAGTTCATTCATGGGCATCCGACAAGCTGCTTTAAATCATCCTGACACTATGAAAAAGGGCATTCTTTCAACTGAAGCCAGTCATTTGATTTATTAAGAATGTGAGGTATCTAGTGACTGTCCTTTCTCTCAGAAAGAATAGGTTCCACGTTGATATACAAACAAAGGTCTGGTAGCAATAAAATAATGAGGCTATGTGGTAGATGCCATTACATTGAGCAAATGAACCCTCTGCTCAGCAGAGATAGATGACTAATGAGAACAAACATATTTGTGTGGAATATTTCTGGCGACTTTGCAATCTACAAGGACTGCATTTCACAACACAATTGGACATTAGCAGAGTCACAGAGTCTGCTTCAAATCGTGTATTAGATGAACCTTGGTGGCAACCTTAGGAGATGAGGAACTTCAGGCCCTGACCAGAGGCCAAATATGGTACTCAATGTCTCTCTATCTGGCCCTTGGAACTCTCCACAGATTGCCACATGCCTTCTGCCCAGGGGCACATCCCTCACTGGCCATGCTTTGCATCCAGAGTGTTTTTGCCTGACTGGAATATGGCCTTGACATCTGACAATGCTTCTTGGTTGTGTGGATGGAAAAGAGGGTTTTGTGTCAAAACTAGCCTGCTGTACAAAGATGAAATATATGCTTAATGTTCTGCCTGCTTTTGCCTCTACCTCCCCCCACCCCCAAAATGGCATGTGGCTCTCAGAAAGTTGCTCAGATGGGAATAAAGACCTCAAACTGTAAAAGGTTTCTAGGCGGAGCTCTTCTCATCTTCCCAGCTTCAAAAACTTTCCAGTGGTCCCTCACTCTCCCTTTAACTTTTAGTATTGGTTCCCAGGGACACATGCCTGTAGCAATGAGCTAGGTTGGATCCACCAGCAACCCTCATTACCCCAACCCTTCTTCCTAGGCTCCATCTGTACACCTAAAGCAGTGCCATGCCTCCTGAAACAGTGATGGCTTCCCCTAAAGAATTGTGGGGACTGTAGAGTGTTTAGGAGGCTGAGAGTTAAGAGACCCCTGCTCACACCACTGATCTACAATTTTCAGAGTTCCCTCACAGAGGGAATGATTTTTAAAGCACTCTGGGAATTGTAGCTCTGAAGGGGAATAGGGGCCTCCTAATGACTCTCAGCACCCTCAACAAACGACAGGTCCCAAGATTCTTTTATGGAAGCCATGTTGGAAATGCTCTGAAAGTATTGTTCAGATGGGGCTCTAGTATACTCTGACACAGCTAGAATTTTTACCAAGGCCAGGCTTTCTTGGGCCTCACACTGAAATATTCAGCACTTGCCACTTGTGAGTCTACTCCTATTGAGCCTTGGTATGAAGCATGGACCATAACGCTGGACTATAAAGAAGGCTGATTGCCAAAGAATTTATGCTTTTGAATTATGGTGCTGGAGGAGACTCTTGATAGTCCCATGAACTGCAAGAAGATCAAACCTCTCCATTCTTAAGGAAATCAGCTCTGAGTACTCACTGGAAGGACAGATCCTAAAGCTGAGACTCCAATACTTTGGCTACCTCATGAGAAGAGAAGACTCCCTGGAAAAGACCCTGATGTTGGGAAAGATTGAGGGCACAAGGAGAAAGGGGCGACAGAGGATGAGATGGTTGGACAGTGTTCTCGAAGGTACCAGCACGACTAAATGACTAAACAACAACAACATGAAGCATGAGGAGGCTTCACTTGGAATTCAGTACTCATCTGTACAAAGGATAGTTCAGTTGGTAGAACTCAGAGTCATGGGTTCGAGCCCCACATTGGGCAAAACCATTCCTGCATTGCAGCGGGTTGGGCTAGATAACCCTTGTGGAGCTCTGTGATTCTGTGGTCTCAGAGAGATTGCCTGATGCTTATGGTAACATAGTGTTTGTGGATAATTCATTGGTTTTAAATGGACTGAAGCCATTCCACACCTTGCTGTCTGCTGTGGCCTTAATATCTATTGTTTGATTTGTAAGGGTAGCATTATATGGTAGCTCTAATTGAAGACGCTGCTGCTGCTGCTGCTGCTTTTGTTGCTTTGTAGTGATAACTTTACTGATGTTTTCTGAGTGTTTCTTCAGCAGATGTGTTAATAAAAAAACAAACTTTAAACCATAGTTAAGACTAATTCATTTAATTAGGGCATAAGAGCCAACTGAAAGGATTTGAAGATCCAGTCGTGGAAGGAAATGAGCCTTGAGGACATTACATTATTTTTTAAAAAAATTAAGTCCCTGTCTATATTGCCATAATGTCTGTTCTTTATTCTCCATTAAAGAACACATCTTTGGGTCTGCACATTGAGCTGTTTTCATTAAGAAATCAAATTATGTCATTTCTGTCAAGAATGGAGATTGAACAAAAATGACTCAGCTTCAGCTTATTAAATTGTTGTAGAAGTTTGATCAAAATGTACAAAGCAACCCACAATCAAGGGTATCATATGGTGCGAGGGAGCAATGCATGCAACGTGAAATAAACAAACATGTCAAATAGACCCTGGTTATTCTGGAAAGTCAAGTAATGAATGGCACATTCCTGATGCATCAGTGGGCAACGTGGAATTATTCTTTATTTTGTACTTGTCTATATTCTTTATTTTGTACTTGTGCTGGGTGTTTGTTTATTTGTTTATTGTATTTATATCTTAGCATTCCTCCCAGGAGCTCAAGGTGGTGTGCATAGTTCTTTCTCACCATTTTATCCTCACGAAACCCCTGTGAAGTAGGTTAGGCTGAGAGTGATTGGCTGTCCCAAGGTCACCTAGCAAGTTGGATTGCTGAGCAGGGATTGGAACCCTGGTCTCCCAGATCCTAGTCAAACACTGTAACCATTACACCACAAAGGTTCTATGCAGATGGTTCAAGAAAGGCTCTCAAGTGGCAGGACTGGAGACCCTTGACAGCTGTTGTCAGCGTAAGTGAACGGTATGGAACTAGTTTGGTTGTGCTATGTCTTGGCATAATTGCAAAGCTTTTCTCATGATAAATACTCTCAAAGCTCTTAATCAACTGATAAGCATGGACACAAGTATGCATGCACACAAACATGTTTGTGTGTGTATTTGTTTGTACTTGCGCATGCACACACACACAAAAACCTGCAACAAGCAATATTTTTATAGTGCATGTCCACCCCGTATGAATAATTCTTCTATCTAGCTGGAAGCCTTGTTCAGGCCGTGTGTGTGTGTGTGTGTGTTTGTGTGTGTCAAAAAAAAGAAAAAGTGTGGGCCAGGCCACTTTCAGACCCTGCTAGTGCCCCTATTTTCCAGGGACATCCCTGATTTAGAGAAGCCATCCCAGTTTCTGATTTGATGCCAGAATGTCCCGCTTTTCCTTAGGATGTCCCTATTTTCATTGAAGAAAGGTAGGAGGTTATGGAGTTATCTGACCCCCCCCCAAGCTGTCTGAAGGCAATCCTGTATAGGGAAGTTTTTCAAATGTTTAATGTTTTATTATGTTTTTATATACGTTGTAAGCTGCCCAGAGTGCTGGGGCAACCCAATAAAATGTGTGGGCTATAAATAGTAAAACTATCATTATGAAATGGGAAGTCCCCAGTTTCATTGGAGAAATCTTGGAGGGTGTGCACTATTTTGTTCTTTCCACCCATGAGGCATTTCTCTGTTGTGAGGTCTGGCTCTACCATTAGGCAGCGTGCCTCAGGTAGCTGACTTTGGTTGCATAATCTATCCAAGGTGTAAACTATTTCTTACCTCAACTGCCTTCAAGTTTTTTTAAATCCTGGCTTTTCGTCAAGGTCCTTCTTATGAGGTGTTTTTTGTTGTTGTTGTTGTTGTTGTTAAAACAACCTAGCAATTCTTTTCCTTCTAATTTACAAATTTCTATATTTCTGCATTTGTGGGGAGATGCCTATTTTCTAAATAGTAGATGGAAGGGGGGTGGAATAGAGACTGCTATCTTATTTTGGGATGGTTCCATTTCAATACTAAAATGGTAGGCAGCAGACCCACCTACGTTTGCTATAAGAAGAAATGACCCGACATCTATACAGAAAAGAGGTGCCTTCTGTAACGTATTAAAAGAAGGGTTTTATAAGGAGCCTTCATAGTCTGCCTTGCAAATAAGGTTTAACTAAATAGAGCAAGCTAGTTGCTCCCTTCAGCAATCCACCTTCTATTTTTAGACTTTTCTCATCATCTTCTCCTAAATAAGAATGCTGCAGAGGACTGAAGAAACCTCACTGATGAGAATAACACTGGATTGTGTTGATATTTGTTCATGTCCTAGTCAATTTAGAAATACCAGTGTGTATGTGTGTGTGTGTATAAATGTACAACAGAGCATCCCAAAATTCTTCACCTCTGTCTGTCACAAAAGATTCCTTTCTCTTTATTTAACAAGACATTGCAACAGTAGAGGTTAGGTAGGCAGATAACCAAGAAAAAGAAATCAAAATAACCTGAAGGAAGAGGACAGGAGGGAGAAAACAGGGATTGCAGGAGAATTCACCTGAATTCACAATCTATTTCATTTGATGCCCTCCTTTATTTTCAACTTCATAATGGAGGGAAGTAAGTGTCTCCCAAGGATGATTTATTAATAAGTGATTTGGAGTCAGGGATTAGCACTAAGTTAGCCAACTTTGTGAGGAACGCTATGTTTTTCAGAATGGTAAAAACCCAAGCAGACCATAAAGAGGACCCCTCTCAACTAGCTGAATGAGAAACACAATAGCAAATGAGATTCAATCTACATTGTGCATTTTGTTTATATAGCACAGTTATTTATGGCATTCTTGTGTTAATGTTGCCTCATAACTCAAGCATAATTCAGCTGCCCATGAATTCTGATTTATCATTATGAACAGAATAGCTGCTATATACTAGCAGTATTGTCTCATAAACTAGTAAATAGCCCTATAAATGTTTATAGTACTTTTTTTATTTGACATAACTGAAAAATAGTAAGAATCTGAATGGGTTCTGCAAAGTGTTATGGAAGAACATATATTTTCTAAGCCATACAACTATAAGCTGCCATTCTATGTGAACAAGCTTGATAAATCATACATAATATTGCTATTGGAGTGGAGATAATACTGTAGTGGGGTTTCCTACAATCATTTATGCTAAGTGGTTTTTCAAGACCTCAAGCACCGCAGTGTTGCCAAATGACTTTGAACTGTCCTGCTCCTTTGCCTTTTAGAGCACCTTGAACTTCAAGAATCAACTGGGGAAACTTTTTATGGCATATTACATGTAGATGACAATCATTACCCACTAGTGTAGACTTTCCCAGCCTGTGACCTCCAATCTCATCAGTTGCAACCAGAATGGCCAACTATTAGAGTTTTCATTCAAAATGTATGGATGGCACCAAGATGGTGAGGGTTGTGTTAATGTGTGTCAAAGAAGCTGTTGTCAAAGGCACATGAACAGCAGTTTGTAAGAAGTTGGCAACTCTTAGTAAGAATCTAAAGCTTTTGTGTTCAGATGCAAATGCCTCTGAATCAAAGTAAATACACATAAGAATGCAGCCTTATTAAACTGGAAATATTTTTAAAGTACTTGAGCTATTAATTTTTACCACCCTGCCAGTTGTTATTCTTGCTTTGCCCTTTTATAGAATTGCTCTTTTGATGTGTGGAGTTCATTCCTACTTGATGCAATTTTTAAAATAAAGGCATATAAAATAATAATAATAATAATAATAATAATAATAATAATAATAATAATAATTAATTTATTTATACCCAGCCCACCTGGCTAGGTTTCCCCAGCCACTCTGGGCGGCTCCCAACAGAATTAAAAGCATAATAAAGCACCAAACATTAAAAACCTCCCTAAACAGGGCTGCCTTCAGATGTCTTCTAAAAGTCAGATAGTTGTTTATTTCCTTGACATCTGACGGGAGGGTGTGCCACAGGGCAGGTGCCACTACTGAGAAGGCCCTTTGCCTGTTTCCCTGCAACCTCACTTCTCACAAAGAGGGAACTGCCAGAAGGCACACGGCGCTGGATGTCAGTGTCCGGGCTGAATGATGGAGGTGGAGACACTCCTTCAGGTATACTGGGCCAAGGCCATATAGGGCTTTAAAAGTCAGCACCAACACTTTGAATTGTGCTCGGAAACATACTGGGAGCTAATGTAGGTCTTTCAGGATCAGTGTTATATGGTCTCAGCGGCCACTCCCCATCACCAGTCTAGCTGCCGCATTCTGGATTAGTTGCATTTTCTGGGTCACCTTCAAAGGTAGCCCCACGTAGAGTGCATTGCAGTAATCCAAGCGGGAGATAACTAGAGCATGTATCACTCGGAGGGCAGGTGGGGTCTCAGCCTGCATACCAGATGGAGCTGGTAGACAGCTGCCCTGGACACAGAATTGACCTGCGCCTCCATGGACAGCTGTGAGTCCAAAATGACTCCCAGGCTGCACACCTGGTCCTTCAGGGGCACAGTTGCCCCATTCAGGACCAGGGACTTGGATTTGGATGCATCCTGAGGTAAAACAAGGTTCTTCAGAGGGAATTTAGACATGTCTGAGGCAAAGCAGGATCTGTATACCCATGACTTTTGAAGTGTTCTGCTGCTCCTTGGCAATCCAGACATTTCAATAAATGCTGCAGTCAAGTGTCTAAAAAAGTAAGTAAGTAATGTAAGTAATAAAAAAAAAGTAAGTCAAGTGTCGTAAAAGTAAGTAATGTCTCTAAGATCACTTTTATATGGAATAATGCCAGGTGGGGATGCTAAAGAAGGCAGAGCGGGAGAGGGCAGGGGGAGGGCAGAGAAAGAGCTCCATTATAGCCTTATAGGGAATGGTTTCAACTGGAAAGCAAAGCCCTTTTAGTTCTTCCTCCCCAAATAATTTTAAAGCTGTCTAGTCCATCAGCTCTGGACTTTTTGCCTATAATTTGGCAGGTTTCTTACCCAGGGGCCCCCATCTAATGTCTGCAGTCTTAAGGCCAATTGTCCACAAAACACTGCAGGAGATTAAGTGATTCATTTTCTTATCCATCTTAAAATTCTAATAGCTACTCTTGTGCGCAAAACTACAGCAGCTATCCTTCTGGAATTTGACATGATTCATGTCCTAAGAAGGAGAGATGCCTGCAAATTTCATTCAGTCATGCCCCCAAATAAAATAAAGCCATGGACTTTTACTTTAAAATAACAAAGCCTACATTTTAAATGTCACCAGCAAAAAAAATCCTGCAATTTGGCAGGCTTCATCAATGTATTTTTTCCTATACATTTCGTTCACATCTGTCAAAAGGTGGGGGGAATTGTTGACATTTTTTTTTTTAATTCCAATAGTGAATGGAGGGATGAAATAGAGTAGGATGGTCTGAAGTTGAAATGGGCTGCACCACAGACTGAGACAGCCTTTTTCCAAAGCCCAAATCCTGATCCAAACTAAACCTTGTTTGTGTGCACCTCTAATACAAACTTGGTAAAAAAGTGGGGAAAAGTACCACTTTGCTAAGCAATGTATGATTGTGTGCCCATTAATAAGATTCATTTTATATTCTGAGGGTTTTGTCACAAATCCACTTTTTAAGCAAACCCTCATTACCTTAGGCTGAGTGGAAGGCCAGTTTAGCAAAGGTTTTGTTACTTACATTGCTTTCTATTACCTGTCAGATGACTGAACTTCTACCATTTAACGATATGCTAACAAACTAAAGTCCCCAGAGAGTCTTGGAAGCACAGTCTGTTCTAATGAATGCCTACCAAAGAACCCCTTCCGCCTCCTAAGAGACTTTGTGGTGTGAACAGCCTACTTAAATGAGAGAAGATGACAAAATGTTGTTGACAGTGGGTTTCCTACATTGGAAGACAAATATTACCTTAGAGGCCACTTCCAGCTCATGATTCTAATCCTATTTCAAGATGAGTTTACTGCATGCTGACCTGAGCATCATGTGTGCTTTATTAACGAAACAACAAATATTGTAGAAAGTTGTCTTCAGCAGAGTCAGAACATGTCTCCATCTAGCTCTCTATTGTTACTGACACTGGTGCTCTGGGGTTTAGGATAGGGAGTCCCTCCCAGCCCCATAACAAGAAATCAGTTTAGGATTTTTGGCATATAAACACGTGCTGTTCCTTTGTAGAAAGAAACACATTCTCACAAGACTAAGCTAGAGGGGCACATCTGAAGCCATGTTATGGCATTTGCAAACCTAGGAGGAAGAGCAGATTTCACATCTATCTGTGCCAGACATTGTAGCATCTGAGCCTAGTATGGCTTTATAGCTGTACATGCTCCTACAAAGGTAGAGAAACCTGCAACTCTGAAAGCCCACTTGTTCCTTTAAGTTTCTCCACAATATTTTCTTTCCCCCTCAGAACGGGAACAAGAAAAAGATTCTGCATTCTAGTCAGGGTAGTGATTTTCAAAGGAGCTGGTTTTGCTAGCAGACAATGGGCAGATATGAAAAAGGACAGATAAGGATATAGATAACAAGCTGAACAATGGGCTTCCCTGAGTGAGAGGGGAAAGGAAAAGAATGGGAAAATGGCACAATGAAAATTCCATTGCCATAGAAAAGGTTGTTCCAGTAACAATTTAGGCTACATGTGGTAGGTAGTTGAGCCTTAGGGCCAGTACATACTGTCAGATGCAACAGGAATTTCTGTTGTCATAATCCAGCCACAACTAGGGTAGATAGCTGAGAATATTTCTGTTTCATTTCAGTTTTACGTGTGTCTAATCATAAGTCTGTTCTGGCCCATTTTCTGCAGATTTTTGTTTTATTTTTTAAAATACACACACAAAGCAAATTCATTTAAATGATATGCATTTTTTTCGTTTAAAATGCACATTTTGTATATTTTTCTATCAATTTCCCCCTAAAACACAATTTTGTATGCATTCTGTACTCATTTTCCCTGTACAATATGCACACTTGCATTCACTTTTTAACCAAAACTGCACTGCAGTTTCAACAGTCCCATTGTGTTAACTGTGTTCTAATCCACACTTGGAAAATTAGTCTGGACCACTTTGTAATGTGGACTAAATGAAATTCTCCTCCATCAAAGCATAGGGTCATAGAATTCAAGAGTTGGAAGCGATCATGAGGGTCATTACTGTGCAATGCAGGAATCTTTTGCCTAATGTGGGTCTCAAACCCATGGCTTTGAGATACTGAAGTCCCTTGCTCTACCAACTGAGCTATGTATGACAATGAAAATCCAGAAGCCCCCATACAATCTAGCAACAAACATAGATGGATTGTCATGCTGCCCATTTGCCCTGTGCCACACATTTATTCGAACCTCTGCACGTAGCCTACATCTATATAGGTGGAACTCATATCAGCACTCTCTATGCAGTCTCTTGAAATAATGGAGGGTGGAGGGACTAGAACATGCATTTGTAGAAGTACCCTCTGTACAGAAGGTCAGATCAGTGTGCAAAGACCATACGCAAGGCCAGAAAGTCCATGTTCTCCTAGATAGTTCATCCTCCCTAGATTATTTTCTGCACCGAGTTAGAGAGCAGGCTGTGTGCAACAGCAGGAACAAAAGAACAGCAGGAGCTCTGCAAAAGTGTGGGATCATAACCATACCTTGTAGTTTGTCTACAGATTAAAATAACAAATAACCTACTTTCAGCCCAAGTGGAGCTGTACTAGAGAGAAGAAAGAAAATTGAATCTGGAGTGGTAGGGAGCATGCTTTGCATGTAGGAAGACCCATATTCAGTCATATTATGAAGGGCCAGTGGGTGTGCTGGGAAGTCTTAGAAACAGCTGCCTACAAGTTTTGATAGAATGAGCTATAGGAATAATTGATCTGACACATAATAGATCATACTTGTCAGCAGGAAAAGCACATTAAAGTTCCAGATTTGAGCACTGGGGTTTCTAAAAACAGGGGATGTCTCAGAGGAAAGGCATCTGAAATCCAGGTGAACCACTGGAAAAGTGGAATATTTAATGTTGGGTGCCTCTACAGATTATGTTCAATTCTGCTGGGTGTCTTGAAGAAACTCAGTCTAGGTTCAGCCTTCTGTCATATTAATAACATCCACTGAAATCTCCTCTGAGTGGCAGTTTCTGGTGGGCTAGGCACATTCAAAAGGCTCTGGAACTCAAGATGCCAAAAAAGTATCTGTCTCCAAACGCCGTGGACTCTGTTCTTCCATAATCCATGCTTTTGACTGTTCTATACGCACACATTACTTCTCTTTCACTCACTTGCCCTTCTTTGACCTTGCCTTGGATTTTTTGAAACTTGCAGCATTTTCTGATTATACAGCTACGTTTTCCAGATCTCCCTGATAGTTCTTAGTTCCTTGATGGTTCCCTGTTCCAAATTTTGCTGTTGTAGAGAACATGTAAGTGTTGCAACTTGTTGACATCACAGACATGGTAACACCTTGAGATGATCTTTCTGTCTTTCTAAATGTGAAGATTGTTGTTGTGTTACATCCCATTCAACAAATTGGTGTGAACCCATTTGTGGCTAATCATAGTTCTAACACATAGATTTTGTTAAATAAGAAAATGGTCGTGGCTGTTAAGTTAGTCTAAGGGTCTTGCAGATTTTAGAAATTCATTGGAAGGGGACTGGCTTTTCCCCTTCATATAATTGTATATGTAGGCTGCCATCAATATATTACATAAATGCAACAGGAGGGGACTCAATGGTGAATGTGTGTTGGCCAGCAATGAGATGTTTCACAGTCAGATTCTTTCTAGGTGGGAGTTATCAAAGAAAGTACTGCACCATACTCATAAATGCACCTGGATTATGTAGTTAAAGGGAAATGTTGTTAGGAAGGCAAGTGTTGCAGATTCCTTTTTAAATGGACTGAAGTGTGCTAGTTCCAAACATTTCCTTCCCTCCAATGGAGAAGCTGAACTGTCATGGTGGAAATTCACCTTTCCAAGTTTCCCATTGGTTTGCTCCCCATCAAACTTCTGATCTTCAGTGAGCTCTCCCTCTTGATATGCCTGCACCAATGTGAGTTGGCCATTAAACATCTGTGCATTGCACAGAAGACTCTGAGGGAGCATTCTCTGGTACCTTGAGGAAATAGCAAAATCTGTTGGGTTCTGGTGTTGCCTTTCACAAACTGAGAATACAGTCTAGGATATGACATTGCCATTTCCTGTGCACATTGCAGGGGAAGATTTGGTAATTTCCCTTAGGGAAGCTGTCCAGCATTAATGATCTTGTTAAGAATCACTGTTAGGTTTCCAAGAAGCACTGTTGCTTTGGAAAAAAAAGTCTGAAAATCATTCTTCTGAGGCAGGGAGAGAACAAACGATTCAACAAAACATAGGAGAGAGTGACAGTGCATTTGTATGCCATATATGATATTAGAGCACTAGCTAAGGTGTCCATTTATCTTTAGCGGCTATGAAACCAATAGTGGCATGTGATGGAGATAATGTAAAACCACATACTGAAGTCACTTCACACTCATTCCCTTTAGAACTTGGTTGGGTTCTTCCATATTTCCTTTACAGACACTACCTGCTATGACAAGCACTCTGTTTTCACTATGACCCTCCACTGGGCAATGGCGTTTGCAGGACATTTAGTCTCACAAACACTCCTGCACCTAAAGAGCTCTGCTGTGAATTAAATGACAATTTGTGCATGCATAAGTTTTGGTATGCGCTGAACAAAAGTGGATATACATAACTTAATGGGGGAGTTGCCTAACTAAAAAAATATAGCTTTTTACAAGTACTTTGAATTCAGAAACACCATTGCTCGCTCTCTCACACACACTAAAACACTTTTAATGAAGTCAGGAACTAAAAACTACTGTGAGGTTGAGTGCAGCCATTTTATTGGAAAAAAAACTATGGGTATGTGCATTTCTTTCTTTAAAACACATTAGACAAGGAGCAATTGTTGATCAGGAGTTAGTTATAGCTTTCTATACATGTTTATTTCCAAAACTATACAGACATTGGAAAATTGTCCTTAGGTCTCTGTATTGGTTATTGTTAATTCTGCAGTGATAATATATATATATCTTATATATATATATAATTCCTCATTCCCAGTTGCAAACCTATTTGATATGAACTGGTGTTTTCAGTTTGTGACAATAAAAAAAGTTGGTTATATTTACATGTGCTTAACGTTGCATAATTGACCATTGTACGGGTGTTTTAAAACCATTAGCTACTGCTAAATGAATTTCAAGATTGACCCAAGTGGGTTTGGTTGTTATTTGAATACACATGTGCTACACAGATACGGTTTATTAAAGACACCCTCTCTCTCACTCCCACCATCACTACTTTTGTGTTTTTGCTGTTCATTTACCTCTAAATCATGTTTTAGCTGTGGATATACTCTATATCATCATCAACCAACTGGGGTAGAGGAATACCACTGACCTCACAAAAATGCATGGTGAACAGTGGGACTATATACTGGCAAAAATGAAAATGTCCCAACATCTGCTTGGAAAACAAATGTTTGCTGCATTTGTGAAAAAGCAAATATAGCAAGAGCTATATTTGGCTCTGGTTTCTTCAGGTGGATCATGCATCTCAGCAAAATATTCTAGCTGCAAATGATCGGCATTCAGAGTAGGGAATGATCAGTTGACTGCAAACAAATGCTTTAGAATACCGCAGCCAATCTTGTAGTACACAATAATTGTAGTTTCAGTTGCTATGGAGAAATGAGGAATAAAACAGCAGCAAACACCTGGAGCTAATCTATAGACTAAGGTATTATTTATATTGGTCTTACTGATGTGCTCTGTCTATGGATCATGTTCTGTTCAACGTCTTAAGGCTTGTCTAACTTCTTACAGAAAGTGCTGTCGGTTCAAATCTTCCATGCATGAGGGAGAAGGCATTTCTGCCAGGAAAGAAAAGGATGATTTTAATCCATGTTTTTTTCTGCTATAACAGCAAAGCCAGGGATATGAAATAAAATACAATATTGTATATGGTATCTTGGCTCCATTTATTCCCCCCCCAAAAAAAATAATAATTCTCCATGCACTAGACCCAAGTACTACAAGGTAGTGAAATATTTACAACATTTGTACATGTGCTTTTAGGGAGGTCACCCAAAAGTTCTATTTTTATTTGGATGTAAAGAAAAGCTATTTTCCCCTAGACTAGTTACATCGATCTGAAGTGAGAGATGACTCTTCCAAAAGGAAAAGCCCACAGAGGACAAAGATATCACATATTTATAGTGAATGCTCACAAACTGAATGGTATTTTTACCTTTGAACTGCTGCCACTGCATAATGCCCAAAATCTAATGGTCTGTGGGTCCTCTCCCTACAGTGCCTCTCAGATTCATTGGTATCGTATGTAATACTTGTTTCTTTTTTTGCTTATCGAATTTCTTAAAACGTTGACTGATAGCATTCAAACTACAACAATTTCATGGTAGCCTTAGACAATATATATGATATGATATTTACTGGGCTATGGCACTAAAGAATTCAGACCACTTTAGAAGTTCAGAGTTCCATGATGTGCAATGGATTCTTAAGTGACGCAGGGCTGATCCACCTCCTGCACATGTCAGGGAATGCTCTGTGTGCATAAAGGAGCGTGCGTAGAGTATTCCCAGGCACTGAAGAGAATGGGATGCTTCTACTTGCAGGAAAGCCCACGAGTATGTTAAAAATTCCCCTCAAGTGCACTACAGCCATTGGAGCGGGGCGTCAGCTTGGATTTATACAGGTTACCCATCTCTCTAATAAATTCCAGGAGTAAGGCTCTTCTCACCCAATTTCTTTTCTACTTGTTTAAAGGTAAAGGTAGGACACCCAGTAGACCAGATTAAACAAACAGAATGCAGTTGGGAAAAATATACGGGCGTATGAGTCCATTTTGGCAATGCGGATGTGTATCCTTCCATGCCGCCAGGCTCCCGTTCGGCAATCCTCAAAGCAGCAGAAGAAACTTGCGCAGTCCTTGCCATCGAGACATTCATATCCATATTCTTCGTCCCGTTCTTGGAGGTGTGTGGCATTGTTCATTTGGATAGTAGCTGACCTGGGGCGGATATCGATTGTAGGTGCCTAGGACAAACGAGCGGCAAGAAAGGGCAGAGAGGAGAATGAGTGATTTGCTCGTTGCTACAATGTTCTGTTTCAACTAACATTTGATCCATCAAAATCGGTTGCTCTACATAATGTCAGAATGAGGGAGCCATGATGCTTAGATATGTTACAGTGATGAACCTTTAATCTGGAACTTTCTCAAAGCAGCAATTCAACACTTAGTCTTTAAATTCCCATTTTACTTAACAGCATCGGTTTGGTAGGGTTTAATTCCAAATAGGAATGCAGAATAAAAAGTGCTGAGATTTGTTTAAGTGACTGCTTCATATAAGAAGGCAATCACAATTCTCCCTCCCCCACCCCATATCACTATTAAGTTCGAGGGGGGGGGAGAGATAATTTAAATGCAGAATTCTTGAAAAAGAATGCTTTATGTTCCTGCACGGCTAGGTAACTTAATTTGGTTAAGGGGAAGAGGATGCCAAATAAGAATTATTTGAATATAGGTTAGGTGGGGCTCTATAATGATCTCTGCTATGAAGCACTCCTGACAACATGCAGCTCTTGATTAACAATGGTCCATTGACTAAAAGCTTCATAATGTCAACACAGTATACAGCAGCTGTACATGTAGAATCACTTGAATCATGTTTTACTGACAATCTCTTTTGATCCTTTGGTGAACATACTGCACAAAAAACAGCAGCTGGCACACAAATGATCAAAAGGAGTGAATTGTTAAAATTAAGGCTGGAGTCAGAAAAATTGTTTGAAACAAAGTAAAATTATAATTTTAATAAAGCTCAGATTTTGGCTCCCACCTGCTTTTTTTTGGGGGGGGGGGAATCACCCAGAAGAACTAAGTATCTGCATTTCAGAATGAGGGATATTTGAAGTTTGTTATACAGCTACCTATATTTGCCATTTTGGATAGCAAATGATCTGAAGAGCTGGGGACAGCATCGAATGTAAGCAATTTATACCCTTTCAAAACTCTGAGAGTTTGTGTAAGAACAATATTGGCACCATTCCAATAGCATCTGATTGTTCATTGCAGATCTTTGAGAGATTTGAAGCTTGCATATCTTTAAATGAGATCATTAAGAGTCAGAACTGAGTTCTAAAAGGGTTTTTGTGGATTCTTGGTGTAGCTAGTGGATTGGATCCCATGAATAACTAAAAAAGAGAGCAGCACAAATGCTTTGGTTTTACTACTAGGCTCTCTTCATGCATGCGATCCAAACATGTTAAAATCCATTGAACTTATCATAAGTTCAAAACAGTAGTGAATTAGTGTTTGGGCTGCTGAATCAACTTCATGTTAATATCTACATATTAGCCATTCTACTTCACTGCAAGGTTGCTTCAAGTAGAATGCATAAATATCTAACAAGCCTTTACTGAAGCTATAGTTGTTCAATTCAGCAGTCACATGCAGTGGATTTCTATACCAAAAATATTATACCTTGAATGAAAACATCCGAAGAAGCTTTGGTTTTGTAGACAGAAAAAGAAAGAATCAGAGGTTTTTAAATTAAAGAAAGGTAGAGAGGGGGGAAAGGAGACAAAAAGTATCATAAATTAAAGTTACTTTTCTAAACTATAGCAAGTCAAAAGAAATAGAAATAGAAAAAGGATTTAAGATAGAATTTTCTATAAGAACTTTAAAAGCGATTAACATGTAAAGAAGGATCTGAGTTAACAAAACTTGGAAATCCAATTTAAAATAGATTGACAGTTCAGGGTTCTGTGGTTTGTTCTGAGTTATTTCCACGGATAGGCAAACATACTGTGAGTAAGACAGTCAAATACTAGCATTTTCTTTTCTGCTCCTCTAACTAAGGGGAAAGACCCACTAGTCTTGAGTAGATAATGTTCTTCCTCAAGGTCTATAGGCATTAGTTTCTACCCTTTTACCTTCCTTGTTCACAATATGGTGAACAAGGATTGCAGATTGTAGAAGTATCTCTTGGTTCTTAAACTATTTGTTTAAGAGATTTATATATTGCCTTTTTATCAATGATTTCAATGCAGATTACACAAATTAAGACAACAGCATTAAAAGGGAGGAGGGACAGCATTGTGCTAATAGAACACCCTATAAAATAAATAACTTATAATAGTGCTAATAGAACACCCTATAAAATAAATAACTTATAATAGTAAGTGGTAGAAAAGAGAGAAGGGAGAAAATACAGGCAGTGAAAAGAAAAGAGATGGGAATAAAGTGGCAGGGGGAAGAGATACAAGAAGAAATCATTCATATTTTGAAATTCAGATTAGTAATGTCCATACTCTCGACCTTCCTTCTGTCCTTAATACAATGCTTCTAGGACTCAACAGGTTTATAGGATCAGCGAGGAGACTTCTATGGGTACAGGTAGGTCATCTTGAGGTAACTTCCCTGCTGCCATCTTTCAATATTAGCAAGGAGTCCAAGGAAGACCCATAAAGGCAGTGGGTCACATTCCTCAGATGCCCCACGTTACAGGCCTGCCTTCTAACCTCCACCCCCCATATATCTGTAGACACAATTCCAAAAGGCTACTCCTATCAGAAACTGTGGTGTGCCTTGGTGGGAACTGGAACAATACAAACACACATCTATAGTCTTGATTTGCCCTGTTATTTTCAATCAACCAGAACTGTTCTCTGTGCCTGGGCTACAAAGCAGTTTGACCACAGCCTCAGAGTTCACAAGCCATCACCAAATGAGCTGGTTGATGAAAATACATGCTCCAAAAGAGAGGGACCATAATTCCAGGCAGATTAATTTTAAATGTTACATGCAGCCCAATCCTGTGCTGGAATTCAATGCAGCTTGCTCCCACAAAGTGTACCTAGGATTTAGTTTGTTCCCGTGGTTACAGCAATTAAACACAATAGAAGATATGCATATGAACAGAAAATGGACCAAATAAAAGTGGTCAATTTTCCTGTCAGTAACAGTTAAGTTTCCTTTAACTGTGAGATTTGATGTATAGCTATTTGTCAGATTTTGTCACTCAGTCTTGATATTCTTCTGGAATCTGGTACTCTGGTATTCTGGTACTCTTCTGGAATCTGGCTATCAAATCCAACCCCGGTATAAAAAAGGATCATGTGAACCTGATCAGCCATTTCCTTTCTTTCCCTTCCCTGGTCATCAAGCAAACCTTCTATGGTTTCCACTTCTAATACAGCTACAGGACAACAAAATGCTCATTTCTGGGAAACATAATTAAAATGTGGGTTATCAGTTGGTGTAGTAATAAAAATACATACAGGGTTTTTCTTCTTTTTGTCTTTATCCTTGCTTGGCTTTCTGTTACTGACAAAATAGTGAAGAGTCCCATACTCCACCAGGGCAGAAAAAACAAAAATAAAGCAAACTGATACAAAAAGATCCATTGCTGTCACATAAGAGACCTTGGGGAGGGATTTGCGAGCGATCGTGCTGAGGGTGGTCATTGTCAGGACAGTTGTGATACCTAGGAAGGGAACAGAAAATACAGTACTACTACAGGGTTCTCCCTTGCGTAGAGGAGCTGTGTGGCATATGCTGGCATGAGGAGAAGGCCCTTTCACACTGCTGCTGAATGCACAACACCACAATCCTCTCCCATATGCTTCAACACATGAGGCATTCCTTGTACTGCTTAACTCCACATTAACATTCAGCTCCCTCATTGTGAGTCCCTATGGAATGCTCCTGGTTTCTGTGGGATTAGAACAATCAGCTTGCCTCAATATGGTCAGAAATGTGCTTATATAAACCAATAAACTGTGAGGTTCCCCTGAGAAATGCAAGCAAAGGTCTCAGTGCTTCAGGATGAGGTGAGCAATGCATCATAATAATACCCTTGGGTCGCATGCTGCCTCTCTCCTCGGGCATCTCCAAAGTGTTTACAGATATTGATTAACTGAGCTTACAAATAGGCCTCTTTCACTTAAGATCTATGTAGGACCACTAGTCCATGTAAACATCTCACTCGAGTGTGCTTCAAGGGATAAGGAGTGTCACAATATTGTAAATGGCAATGTTTATCACACTGGGCAGCATTTGCGCATAGCAGTGATTGAACTAAAAGTGCTGGATTTTCCATTTCAGTTGCACAGAAGGATGTAGTTACATCAGCTTCAACTGTTCCATTACTCCTGCTAAGTATCAAATGTTGGCTGTGTTTTCATGACACGGAGCTACCGTATCCATAGACAAAGCAGAGGACCCAATTTCATGAATTGGAAAAACTAGGCCTAGAAACACTCTGGGATTCTCTAAAGGTCATTTTAATTCTACTGAAACACCATGGAAATAATTTTGTTCACTACAATAACATGAAATAAAGCAGGCATTCCAGTCACACAGTGGGATGCCCAATTTATGTATGAATTGGCCCCAGATCCTGACAGTTTGGATCCATGTGCACAGGGAATGGTCATAATTCAGTATAGGAACACAAACAATCAGAATAAAGAGAAGCCATGACCTACCCAAAGATGTTCTGGCTGGGACGGCATCCTTATTAATCCAGAAAGAGACCCAAGATAGCACTACAATGAGTGTGCAAGGGATGTAAGTCTGAATGGTGAAGTAGCCCATCCTTCTGCTTAGATCAAAGTAGACTGCCATGACCACATAATCTCCTGTAAAATATGTTATACAAGGTGATAGGGCTTAAGGTGTAATAGTCATTCCTCAGTCATGATTTTTCTGTAATTTTCACTGGATGGTATTCAATTAAATTTTATTCAGAGTAAACATATCAAAATTGATGAACCTAATTAATCATGTTCATTAAATCCAATGGAGTATAGCCTGGTTTAATGTCACCCATTGTGTTCAGTGAGGGTTATTCCCAATTAAATCTGCAAAGGTGTTCAACCTTAATCTGCCATCTAAAGGTCAGTAAATAAGGCACTAGACTGTTCCTCTGCTCACCCCAGGAAAGGCCCTACTGTTGAACACCACAGAAAAGATTCACAACTCATGCTTTCTTCAAGGCAAAGAATTGAACAGGTCTCTTTAAAACTAAAGGTAGTGCTTTATTGACTGGAAGGAATGCAGTGAAACTTCTTTGAGGTTACTGTGCTGTGCTTGGTACAATACAACACAGCACAATAAAGCAACATGCTTGCCTCATGTCAGAACACACAGCAAATGTTAATTCATTAGAATTATTTTAATAATAAACTTCCCGGCTTTGAGCACTGACATTTGGCGTGCCTATTGTTCGACAATAGAAGCAACCCAGATAATTGCATACCACCATAAGCAATCATAGTCCAAATTTACTACAACAAAATATTTGCATTTAACTTTGTTCAGTGCATGTCACTGCTTGATTTTTGTTTACTTAAAAATGTTCTGCCGTTGCTTTCCACCACTGGGCTTTTCCCAAAGGACTCTGAGGAAGTCTACTAAACTTATATTTAAGCCAACATTTAGAGGATTACACAGTTAATTCATGGATATATGAGTGAAAGGGAGAGAGACTGAGTAGGGGGTTGCCCAAAGGTTGATTGGGATCTACTAATAGCTCTCTGGGTGGTCTGAAGTAGATTGACGGGAATTTCTGACTCTAAGTGGATGAAATGTTTAAATGAAGAAAATGGAGATAGGTAGGGAATAGATATAAAGAAAGGCACAAAGAAATGCAGGATGGGGAGAGTAACCAGGACTAAACAAAAATATGTGGGAGCCATGTAAACTCAAATTATTTTTTGGTACTCAGAAAGTTCAGAACCCGGGGATTCATTCTAAGTCTGTGTATCTTTCTTCTCCCCCCTCCCCAACCTGGCTGCCATTGGCGGATCTTAAGGCTCTAGTAAAACATGAAGTAGATCCCACAAGCCTGAAATCTGCCAACCCCCAAGATAGAGCATAGTGCAATACAGAGAATGTGAGTCACACTTAAGGTTAATTCAATTAACTCACATTATTTTTTCTTGTGGATTTCAATGGGACTTAGTTACCACTTTATATGGTGATATTGAGACCTATTTCAGAATGCTATCTCTAAATGTCTATCCTCAGCCCTTTGGCCACCTCATGTGGTATTAGTTCCAGGTTGTAACCGCTTTCAGTACTTGTGCTAAAGTGGCTCTATGGATATATATATATATGCATATATATATATATGCATATATATATATATATATATATGCATAATAAACGGCTCCCAAAGCTTCCCTCAGAAACACTGCACTCTGAAATTAACAACACAAGCTCCCATGGAAAATTGAGTTTTCCTGCTCCGTGAATTAGTCACGCTGAGCCTTAGGCTTATATGCCCCCTTTCTCTCTTCTCTTCTCTTGCATACCAGAGGTGATTGGAAGCTCTCCTTTTAACTTCAATCTTTTATATCAGAAGTAGCTGCTTGTGGACTCAATATGTCCCCAAGGTTTTTAATGCCCCCCAAGACCCCCCATAATTTGGCAGTGCTGGCATACTTCTTAACAAACTGCTGTGCCTTCTTCACTTCAGACTTCTTTGCTTTTTAGTGTTAAAGGTCCCTCCCCCAGACTGATTTTGTAGGTGTGTGGGGATGTGTGTGTGCTTTCTTATACTCATATACATTACGGCACAGGTATATGACATCCGAAGATGTGTCATTAGCACATGCAGACTGTGTAAAAAATCTGGGATATTCTGCAGAACCCAAGATGGGAGAGTCACAGGACATTGTGGTCCCAGTGCCATCCATGGAGTGGCTATAGCTATGGTGTTATTGAACAAACTCAAGCGGACAACAATCTGGATTAAAAATGGCCACAACCTTATTGATTCCAATTGTAGGTGGATTTTTGCTCAGGCATTGGGTGAATATCCATTCCAGCCTCCTGCCAGAGGGCTGAAGCTTTTAACAGTGTTGTGCCAAGGATTATGGGCTCCCCAAAATAGCAGTCTATGGACGTGGCCATCCTCAGGCTGCCACTGGAAGCTCTATGGCCCATCTACCCCACACCTGGCTTCTGGACAGGGATTTGCATCAAGACTCCTCTAATGGGGTACACTGAATACGCCACTGGATAAGGTCTGGGTGATGCACCACTTCACCCAAAAGCTTGATGACTAGGATTCCACCCAATGCCTTAACCACCAAAAGTTGTGACATTTTGCTTTGGAGAAGGCAAAACCTCCAGATAGGCCAATCTCTCTGCAGGCAAATTCCTTCCTGGCTCCAGATATGGCAACCATTAGCAACCAGAGCAAGGTCAGATGGTACAAGGAGGCAAAAACATGGTTAAACAAGAAACCTAGGAAACAAATATGGTTAAACCAGAAACCTGAGAAGCAAGTTATAGTGAATATACATGATAAAACAAATTACCTAGAATGTAACAAAAAGGGTAAAATTACAGGAGCATGGGAGGGTTTGCTCTTCTGATGATTGTGCTGAAGGAGTCAGTGTCACTGGTGGACCAGAGCAGGAGAAACCAACTCACAAGGCTCTGCCCACTAGTGGGATGATCCTGACTGGCTCATTTAAATACAGAATTTTGGCAGGCAGTCCTGCCCTGCAGTTCAGCCAGCTGAGGAAATTCCCAACGGCTGGTTGAGATTGTGTGTGACAGCTGCCAGGGACAGTGGCCAATCCATGAGGGGCTGCAACAGTCGGCCCCCCGGGGGAAGGCGGAAGTGGCCATTCTCTCCCAGTGATTCCTTGAAGGGCCCTGAGAGAGAAACAGTCCCAGGAGCTCCTACCAGAAGCTCCCACTATCTAAAGGGGGCTTTGTGGTGGAAGGCTGAGTGTAGTACAGATGTAGCCCTGAGAGGCTGCTGCACAGCAATGCCCATATATCTGCAACCCTGTAAGAAAAATACACATCAAAAATTTCTGGGCATCAAACCACCACGTCCACTGTTAAAAGAAAATAACCAATTAGAGTTAACCAATGAATTTTGCTTCTAATAGCAAGACTAGCATCTTAAATGTTAATTTAGCTAATGTGTACAAACATGAATAAAAATCTGGAATCAAGCTATTTAGATGGGCTCTGTTCAAAGGCAACAGGAGTTTGCGCAGCACAAACTGCTTTTCATGGGTTAGGAGTTTCCCTTGTTTGCTTCAGGAATAAATGGTGCCAGGACAACAGATGGTTGGGGAAAGGAATGAAGAGAAATCTGTGATGCATGACCTAAATTGGTTCAAAGTTTCCCGTGTGGTTTATCAACTGTTCCTTAAGGACTGATCAAATGTTTAACAGCTGGAGTAAACATGGGTCACTGTTTAGATGATAACTAGTAGACACAATGTTATTGGCACAGTTGACAATGGCCACATGGCATGTAGAAACCCAGATATACACCAGCTGTCCTAACAAACCATGCTCTTTACAGGGAGGAAAAGGGAATGATTTAGAGTGGACATTCTGCTTAAATTCAGGATTGGCTGAATTAAATGTGTTATGGCAAAATATTCTTATTTAGGGGGTACGGGATTAGTATCCTTTCCTCTTTCATTACTGTATCTTGCAGTATCTGCTAAGAATTTGAGCAAGTCTATATTTCAAATGATGCACCTTCAGTATTTGAACTTGCTGTGGTGCTTTATATAAACACTCGATAATAGTAAGGCACCCAGCGCCTCTGAAATTGTACAACTGGCAAGTGATGGCACATCTTGTCAGCTGTATAACTAAGAAATCTGCCCACAATTAGCACAGGCCCCAAGTATAGCATCATGAATTAGCTCTATCTACTCTGTCCTTTCCAAACATTCATTTCCATGCCACAATTAGAGTTTCACTACATAATGAAGTCAAGCACAATTGCATCTTTAACAACGCTTGCTCCAGAGTTCATTTATGTCAGATTCTCTTTGGGATCAAGCTACCTGCTAGGAACCCAGAAATCCCAACTATATTTTATGACTAATTCTGTATGTGTATCGTGCTAGTGAATGAGTCAGAGATGATCAAACATGTTCAATTCATGAGTGGGAAGTGTATGTATGTCCCAATCTTGGTTCATCCTATGGTCACAGAATCACAAATCAAATTGCTGTGGAATCCAATGGGGGCAGTGCAATGCTTTGTACATAAGACTTGGTGGGCAGGGGTTATTCCAGAGAATCACTCTGATATGAAATAACATTTCATTTTTTAAAATTAGTGTGACTTTTACTGCTTAAGTGCAATTAAGCATTTGGCATTTCACCATTGTTTGTAGCTCCATCCTATTGAAATTAAGGAGCAATGTATGTCTGCATTTTATTCCAAAAGTAAATGCTATCTGTTCTGACATTATGCTGGTACCATTCTTTAGCAAGTTATAACTCACCTCTAGTTACCCTTTAGACGTAAGCTGACAGCTAGAGACCTACAGTTAAAATGCAACCTTACATCTATTACCAAAGGGTACAATACAGTCAGCAGCTCTTTACATGCTCACAAAGTCTAGGACATCTCAGCATATCTTCTAAATCCACTTCAATGAGTGAATTAATGTTTTCTCTTTGCACATGATCCTTGGAAGGGAATATATGGAAGTGTACTGGGAGACTTGCTCACTTTAGCTTTCTATATATGCCTATGTAAGACACCACTTGTGAATCTTTGGAATGTAAATGTGAACAGTAAACATACATACACACAATTCCCAAGAGTAGATGTAGGGGTGTAAGGGTGTGTGGGTGTGGGTGTGGGTGTGGGTGCATGCACTCTTTAAATGTTTTTGTCATTTTAGTTCTGAAAGGCTTATAAAATGGCTGCTATGCAAAATACAGCTTTTATATTTTACCAAAACGTTTAGCATATAATGTAGTTAACTGGGACATAATTAAAATAAGTAAGCCGTTGTCATTTAGAAAAGTAGCACAGTGCCTATCTGGGGATTAGCAGAGACTTGTCAGGAAGATGTTTGGTATTTGGGATTAGCATCTATGTGAAGAAAGAGCACTGATGGAGTAGACTGAAGTACCTCAGGAGGTACCATTACACACCAAAGTGTAAATAATCTGCAAATGAAGATGCATCTGCTTCCTTTTCCTTTTATTTCCTCCTCAGTAAGCTACCACTGTGGAGGAGAGCAATATGTTTTTTCATTTGAGCTGTTCAGACTGGTTGAAAGATTGGCTTTCCAATTAACCTGCAGAGTTCACTATTATACTAATAATATTCAAGGAAATTGCTCTGCGGTTGTGAATAAATGAGATTTTAGAACAGAAGCATTTCCTCTGCATGCAACCTAGGATGCAAAAACGTCTTCCAAAACTGGAGCCAAAGTTCTGACAGTTCAAACTCTCAGTTCTTGTAACTTGTAAACACTCTGGAAAAGCATGTACTCCATCTCACTCCCACGCCCTCCATATCCTCTCATTGGACTTTCACTTCTGTGGTCCATTAAGATTAGTACCATGGGGAGCATCTTGGAAAGAGTAATCCAAAATCAGATTCCACCTCTCCACTACTGTAGAAAATTTATGACCCTTGTCCTACTGATGCTGGAGCATAAACACTGGTAAGGCTGAAAATGGATCATTCTGGCAAATGAACCTGAAAGATCCAATGCCTTAAACACACACACACACACACACGAGTGAAAACTACAAGAGCTGCTGTAGCTTATTCCCTTTGTGCCCAGTGGGAGGCAGATTTGTTGCTGCTTGAGAAAGAAAGAAAGAAAGAAAGAAAGAAAGAGCGAGCAAAGGGTAAAGGGAGGGAAATATCCAGTGTGTTTTTGGCCTCTCGGATCCTCCATCAGAGAATTTCAAATACAGAAGTTAAGTCTCTTGTACTCAGTGGAAGGAAAGAGGAAACAGTAGAATAAGAGGTTGAACATTCTGTATTGAAACTCCCTGATGGAAGACCTGAGAGGTCCCAAGTGCCTTGGATGCTAAGCTCTTACTCTGTCATGTTGCTCCTTGCTCCCACTCCTACCCCCATTGCCTGGGGTTTTCCCCTTTTTGTTACATTCCTCCGCCTTTTCCTCTTTTCTTAATAGTGTAAGAGCTCCCCTCCACCTGCTGTTCCACCCTGGCAGCTCTGAATGAGGTGGAAGGAACTGCCTTTGGTTTTTCAGCTCTCCTTCAATCCTAAGAGTACCATGCCTGCTTATCAGGGAGGCAGTGTAAGTTTGTCCCCATTTCTTTTTCGTTCTTCATGTCAATTTGCTAATTGTGGGATACACAGAGTACAGAAGACCTATTTGACCAAACACACTTTTGAACTCCCTGGCAAAATGGAGTGTCAAATCAAATGTACTAAAGATATTTGATGAAGATTTTATTGGCAAGACTGGTGGGAGAAACCCATGAGCTCCAGCTTCTGCCCAACTCACAGCTTGTGGCAGCAAAGATCCCTAGAATTAACGCCACCACAGAGTGAGAAGAGCCATGTAAAAGGCCAATGGCACAGACACAAATTACACAAGCAGGTTAATGCTTAGGATTCTACTTCGTCAACTCTCTTTCAAGTCTCTTTAGATTGCCAGAGGTAGGATAAAAGCCAGCTCAACACTCCTCTAAAAGCCTTCCATTCCCAGGGAGTTGGGAAAGGCAAGGCTCCTATGCATTTAATCTTTGATGCTTATATTTCCAGCTACTTTCAAAGTCAAGGGACAGTACTGCATAATAAAACTGGAACAAAACCCTTCTAGCTCAGGGCACTGATCCTCGGAGAGACTACAGATGTTAACAGATTCATTCTGCCTGAACCCACACCAGGAGAAATGCTTCTACAAGGAAGTGCCATTAGAAAGTACACTGCCATCAAGCTGGTAAGAAGGTCTCATAAGGAAAAAGCCAGAGGGATTCTGGGATGCAGACAAGATGAAAAGCTGTTTTATTGCTCAAGTTCTTCCCCCTCCCAAACACACACACACACACACACACACACACACACAAAATTCCATGTTTTTTCAACTTCCATCCTTTAAATATTTCAGAGGACTGCATCACCATTTTTGCTGGAACATTTTGTTTTAAATTCCCCTTAGGAAAGTAATCTAAGCAAGTAAGCAACGAGAAAAACTTATCTCACTACAAGATTCTGGAGGGCAAAACAAAAGCAGTGCAGATCAAAAGGCAGACTCTCTTGGAAGCTCAGTGTGATCAGTCAGGCTAATGGCATATGTATTTCAGGGCAGTTCAGCTTCAAAAGAAGTGGAATTTCAGACCAACTATAGAGGGCTGGGGTGTTTGGGTCGGTGGAGGCTGGAAAGGAGGTGACTATGCACAATGTCCCTTCAAGGGAAAAGCACAAATGCAGCAAGATACAGCTTTGCTGAACTGGAGTAATTCCAGGCAAGCCATTTGCAGCTTCTTTAAGGTCTAGCAGATGCTTGCTGGTGTGCAGCTGGAGGAAAGCAGCTATAATTGGGTACCACAGCCTTACATTGCATGTTATACTAATAAAAGAAAATACACGAACTTTCGGAACCTAAACTAGACCCAATCTAACTGCAGAATGAAAGGCTATAAATGGAAAGCAGGCAAGCCCAATGACTGTGCAAAAATAAGCCTCCCTATAGTCTCCCAGTCCCATTCTGGTGTTCAGGATACAGAGACATGTCTTGATTATTTTACTAATTATATACACAGATAGGTAGGGGAAGCACCCCATATACATGATAAAAATTATTGGAGAACATTTTCCCTCTTGCTTATTTCAGGTACGGCTAACATTTGGGCCACCAAATAAACTTGCCTCTTGCTTCATGCATGAATAAGCAACTATCCTGTACTGCCTGATGTGGCTGAGCCCCTGGGCAGCAGTCCAAGCAAACAACAAGGGCCGGCAGTGACTGTTTAGCAACTTAACAAGTCGGAGAATGAGAGCAGACAGCGATAGATATTTCAGGACCCTGGACAGGTCTTAGAGAAATACAAGTGCTCTGCAACAAAAAGCTTAAAAAATGAACAAACATGTTTTGGAGACTTAATACATTTCTTTTTGCGAATTTTAAAAACCCATGCAATGTATCTTTACTGTATCGTGTTTCTTATCACATTAGAAGAAGCAATCTCTTTTGTAATCTGTAGACTTTATCTGTGCTCCTCCATTAAAGTCCAAGGCTCTTGGGGGAGAAAGGAGAGAGAAACATCTGGATTTGACTGCTCAGTTTTCACCATCCACCCCCTGAATATTTGCTTTAAAAGTTTTGCCCCATTCCCAGCCAAATCTTCACATTTGCAACACACATTTGCTTGAGTATTATGTTTCAGTAGACACATACAGATGTCTATTTTTTGTATGAAATATGCATTTATGAAATAAAATGTTACAATAAAAAGGACTTATATGTGGTTAAGTAGCATTACAGCTGAGTGAAGGAGTAAGCAATACAATCCAGGAAACAAAGAGCAAAGTATCTTCAGGGTCCTAAATTGTCCCACCCTGATGCCTAAGGCAGGATGACAAGTTTATACTAAACTGTGAAATCAAGCTTGGCTGCAAGTCTAACACCACTTACATGGGACTTACTTCTGAGTAGGTATGATTAGAATTGCAGCCATAGATGGCTTTGAGTTGGGCTGTTTTGCAGTTTAATTGCCACAATATTCTTTGTTGCTTTTACTGCAAAAGACTACCCAGGCTACCTGTCTGGAAAAGCATTAACTTTAATTATAAAAAAGTTTGTTTGTTTAAAAATGAAAAATGCAGAGAAGTCACCACAGCTGACTCCATTACTCTCCCACTTCCCACAGTTAAAACCATTACTCTCCCACCCCACAAAGTGCCCCTGAAAGTCCTATGAATTTCTTCCTCCTGCACCAGATTGTGTAGAAAGTGGATGCTAGTCAGCCAACTTTTATTCAGAGTTGACCCTTTGAAATGAATGAACCTTGACTAAGCTAGGTCCATTCATTTCAGTAGTTCTACACCAGGTAAAACAAAGCTGACTATTGCCCACTGTCTTCTGATCATCACAGGAATGGGCTTGTGAGATTGGGAAGGTACTTTCTAACTATCCCTAGATAACATAATTTGCTGTGCAAATCGCTGCAACAGAAACACAACTTTCAGGGCAGCTCTCTGGATTCTCTGCAGTAAGTAAGAAGAAGAAGAAGAAGAAGAACAGTTTGGATTTGATATCCCGCCTTTCACTCCCCTTCAGGAGTCTCAAAGCGGCTAACATTCTCCTTTCCCTTCCTCCCCCACAACAAACACTCTGTGAGGTGAGTGGGGCTGAGAGACTTCACAGAAGTGTGACTGGCCCAAGGTCACCCAGCAGCTGCATGTGGAGGAGCGGAGACACAAACCCGGTTTCCCAGATTACGTGACTACCGCTCTTAACCACTACACCACACTGGCTCTCCAGTAAAGTTGCATATTTCTCCTCTACAAACTGCCTGCATTGATTATGGGTTCCATTTGGGGTATGATGTACCAAACTGGATACTTAGCCTATATGTTCACTCTGTTTTGAAGCCGCATTCCCTAACCATCTCCATTCTCATAATAACTCTGCCAATAACCAGCCTAATAATAGTTTTCACATAATAGCTTACAAATATAGGGCACAGCCCATAGAGATTTTCTGGGATGCATCTGGTGAACTAGTTAGTTAATCTCACAGAGCTCTAATGAAGCTAGAAAACATCTTGCATTTTACAAAAGCGTAATCCCAGCTCATTCCAAAATACCATTTCAGACAGTAAATGATTACATATTGTCTGTACTCTCAGCTGCAAATCATAGCTAATGCTTACATTTTACATTATTTTGTTCATTTTTGTCAAACTAGCAAATAGCCTTATGAATGCAGAGCACCATTTTTCATTCTCTATTACAGAAGATAGAGTTGCACTAAACAGCCAACTATTTTGTGGAATTCCAAATATCCAGAATATTATGTTAACTAGAAGGTAATGGAACAACATTTTGACTCGAAGACGAGCTTTGAGGAGAAGACACCTGATTTAGAGTAGCTGAACAGGAGGGATGTCCTACCAAGAGATGAGCAGATTTTCCCAGTTCTATCCCTTTACTATGTGTGGTCTCTGCCATGTGCTCCACTGCTCTTGAATTCTTATTCCATTAAGATAATATATATAACTAATTTCAGAATGGAAGCATGAACAATTCATCTAAGTTATTTCAGGCATTTGCATTCCCCACTGTTACTAATATGCACGTAGACGTTCATTTTTTAGAAAGCTACCCTGCAATGCTCATGTGGTCATACACACAACTATGAAGTTTGTGTTTTGTTTTAGGAATGCACACAAGTGCTCAAACAAAATCCATATTGACTCAACTATACATACAAACACATCAGGACTGGATTTGGCATTGTTTTATCAATGCAAACCTGCACATATATCTTAAAGATGTGTACTGGGGAAATTATTTTTTAAAATTTGTTCCTTTTGTAAAACTTTCACTTGTATTTAGCTAATTTGGAATTCATTTTTTGGACATCATTATTTTCAAGGGAACACACACACAGCGGTTTTTTTTTATTATTCATGGCATTTCAAAGCTGACTAGAACTATATTTGAAGGATTTAGATTACTTCAGGGCATCACACCTGCAATTTTTTAAAGAGAGATTAGATAAAGAGTCTCCATTTGAGGTGCAATTTAAAATGGGGAGACTTCCAATAAGCTTTCTATTACATTCAATGGAGTCTAAACCAGATTAATACTGCCTGTAACTTTGGAGTTCTGTGCTCAACTACCATGAAAATTGAACACATTATATTACTCCATAGGGGCATAACACTTGCCATGTTTCAAGAAGATCAGACAAGAGTCATCCATGTCAAAGACTAGGAAAAAATAACACCTTTAAAATTCTCTGAACTAGGATTCTGGGGTCCAAAGATCATTAATTAGTCTGCTTATAATCCTTTGAAATGTTCTTTGAACTTACAACATGTGTAACTTTGGAGTTTTGCATTCAAATGCATGACAATTTTAGGGATTCTAGTACTTCCTTTGGGTATCTGACCTGCCATGTTTTGAAAAGACTGGAAATAGGGAACCAATCTTAGGTCTCTTGTTAAATATAGTGCTTTTTTGCTTTTAAAAAGAAAACTCTTCTTCATTGTGTTCCTTTGCTCATGAGACTGGTACCCTATTTCCAAGAAAGTTGATATAGGGGCAAGGAACAGGGAGAAAGGTTCTGAGGTGGGGGATGTAGAAGAGCACTAATCAGATGATGGGAGACTTATGGGTATAAATGAGACAAATGCATTGCTGGTGCAAAGTGGAGGACAACTTCCCTGTCAGTTTTAGAGCTGGCCAAATGTCTTCCCCATTCCCACGTGAACTTTGATGCAGTGTTTCAGCTTTCAGAAACTGCCAAGAAATACAGTGCAGTGCAAATCTTAAAACAGAAACAAAATAATTCCGAAAGAAATAATTTTATAATTTCAGTAATATTAATACTATGTTATCTGAATTAATAGAAATAGAAATTACTTTTAATTGATTTTATTTGTATTTCTTACGTCTGAATTAAATACAAACGAGGCTCTTTTATATCCTCTACCCGTAATAAGCAAATACAGCCCTGGTGTACACCAGTAAAACATTGCACAAAGAGAATATTGATGGAAATCATGTGCACAATCACATCAAGCCTTTTACATAGTTTATCAGTAGATATTTAATGTAGATGTGATAAAGACACAAATGAAAAGAAGAAATGGAATGCTTCAACTAAGTGTGGAGAGATACCAGGTTGCCCCCAAAACTGAGGAGGCCCAGAAACATGTCATATGTGTGTGTGATGTCAAGCATGTGATGCATGCAAGACATCCTGTGATCTGGAGGAAGTCGAGCATTCTGGAGGAGCTGGCCACTGAAGCTGTGATACGCATTGCATCATGGGTTTCCCCCACCTGTCTTGTCAATATCACCACTATCTTCATCATCATTGAGGGGGGCAGGCCCCTTCCCCCAAAAAATATTGAGGAGGCCAAAAATACCTGCTGTGAAGTAGCGTAGCAGTTCTATCCTCCATCCCATCCAACTAATTTCTCTAGACTAGACAGCATAAGACAGCTTCTTATGCTCCCTTTGTGACACAAGCTGTAGTATTTCAGCTTAACTCAAACAGGTAAAATGTTATTAATATGTAAAACCCCTCAAGGACTTTATAACAATTCTATATAGCTGCCATTTGACTCTAACTGTGATGCTCTTTGCCTGGAATGATAAGAAAACACATTATCTAATGGTTCACATCTTATATAGCAGATTTAAAGATATCAAAATAGGAAAAAGCCTTTTTATGATCACTTTAGGGAAAGTGCCATGTGATGCAAATAATTCATTTAACCAAAGCAAGAAGAACCATCTCCTAAATGTAAATTGAGAATAGAGCACGCAAAAATATTATTGCAAGGGGTGTCTACTGCATGGCATTCTCTTTTTTAAGTCTGGAAATTAAAATGTTCCAAAAGCAAAGCCAGCTGCTGTGCGGAATTTTGCAACACATCTCCCAAGAATGGAAGGTAACAGCATGAGCAGGGGCAGACCTAAAGGGAAAGCAAGCACCTGGGGATATAGTCTGTCTGCACACTACATACCTATTTGGGTTTCAATTAACCCTTCTGCAGCTCCCCCCCCCCTATGAAGCCCATTTAGCATTCAGTAATTTATAGTCTGGATCTTTCAATAGCCCTAGTTCACCTGACAACAGATTTTTCACAGCATTCTGTTTCATCCAGTCATATACGTGACCTGAACTAGTAATAATGATGATAATATTAATAGTGACAGCTCAACCTGCAACCTAGTTATGCCAGTGTAAAAGTACTGAAAACGTTTTGGTTCTAGTCCCTTAAATAAACTGAATCTCGGATAGCTCAGTTGGTAGAGCATAATCCTCTTAATCTCTGAGTTATGGGTTCAAGTACTATGTTGGGCAAAAGATTACAATGGTACCTCGGGTTACATACACTTCAAGTTACATACGCATCAGGTTACAAACTCCGCTAACCCAGAAATAATACCTCAGGTTAAGAACTTTGCTTCAGGATGAGAACAGAAATCGTTCTCCTGCAGCACAGCGGCAGCAGGAGGCCACATTAGCTAAAGTGGTGCTTCAGGTTAAGAACAGTTTCAGGTTAAGAACGGACCTCCGGAATGAATTAAGTACTTAACCCGAGGGACCACTGTACTGCATTGCAGGGTCTTGGACTAGATCACCCTTGCGCGCGCACACACACACACACAAACACCATTGATTTAACTAGATTGTAGACTAGGTTGTTCATGTAACTGAGGATCCTATTCCTCTGCTTCCCATTCAGCCTTGTTCTCAATTAAAGCTCCTCATTACAGTTGATGGGCAGCAAGAAGGGCCTTGGCGTATTAGCTAAGTAGGTTACCAAAATGCTATGTAACAACATGAAGTTGAGAAGCCGGCAACTGCAGTTACATTGTGAAAGGATTTAATTGGGCAAGAACAGCCTTGGAGGCATCTGTGTTTATTATTGAGGACATATATATGCCAGAAGCCAATCTCTCTCTCTTTCTGTCCCCCCCCCACCTTCATTCCAGCAGTATCTCTTCACCCTGAACTGCCTAGAAGTATTCCAGCTGATTTTCTGTTCCAAATCAAAATGTGACATTTTGGTTCCGACCTGAGCCCTGCCCAGCTGTTCAAAGCATATTCAATTCATGCACACAGGAAAACCCAATTCTGCTCAGAAACTTTTAATGCCTGGACAGATTCCCTGTGTTCAGATGTACAAATGGTGGAGGGGGTGCTCCATCCAGGCTGTCAAGTAATGGGGTAGGGGCGCCCTGTGGCTGGCCCTCACCTCTCACATGAGTTGGTTACACACTGTGTTACCCAAAATAAGGAAAGATTTGAAAAGGAAGAAAAACAGAGGACTTATTTAGATGCTCTCTTTCTTGGGGCAGTCAAAATCACATGAGGGAGCTGGTAAGGCCTGCCCCATCTGCTGTGTAATCTTCAGCTCTCTTTTTTTAATCCCTCCATGAGTTCGAGTGAAGTCCTCTGAAACAGAGAAGCTGCTCACTGAAGCTCCCTCTGCAATAGAGAACCTACGTGGTCAAAGTTTTAGATCATGTAGGGACTCTCCATAAATACACCCTTCAGTCCTACACTTCTGTGATTCAGTGAGAACTGAAAAACAAGAGAGCTGATATGCCAAGGGCAGAAGAGCTTGCCAGCACACCCCTACTCTCCCTCACATGATTAAGTCAGCAGCGGGGAACCTCTGGTCCATGAAAATAAAGTGTGCACGCTGGTCCTCCCTATTTGGCCTGTGAGGCCATTTTGGCCAAGCTGTGTCCACTTGTCCTATATGAGATCCAATGAGGGACAGGCCAAGACCTGGCTCAGCTGAAAGGAGGTTTGCAGGCACCACCAATCAGCTGATCGGTGGTGACAGCAAAGCCCTGAGCATTGGGCTCCATGAGACCAAATGGTCAGCTGATTGGTGGGTCTTGCAGAGGCTGTGCAATAGCACTTTTGAAGGCAAACCCTTACCTGTGAATAAGTCCCACTGATCTCCATCAGTGGGTTGTAGCATTATTGTTGTAGATGTGCATGTTTTAACTTTCTAATCTTTTTAGGAAAAATGTTTTTTATCAAAATTTGTTTTTATTACATCTATCTCCAGTTGCAGACTTTGGTAATGAAATTACAATGTATTTCTTTCCTGATATCACAACAGTTTAATGAAAATAGATCATTAGATTCAGTGATTTCAATAAAAACAGGAGTGTAGGCCGTGAGAAATGCAATTTGCACAACATGTAATTTGATGAATGTGTCACAAAGTGTCATTAGTACTTATAACAGTTGCTTGCTTTAGGGTAAGATATTCTTAATGCATGCTCAGCTTGAAAATTTGCTTTAAAAACACAAATTAAAGGATAAAGCAGTCAATACAGAAATGCTTATAGCTCTGTATTTTGTTATAGCTCAAATGTCTTCTTTTTGTTTGTGTGACACTAAATTATATTTTGACTCTTTAAATGATTTTTGTAAATTTTCCCACTCCAGCCATGAAGTCCTTTTCTGTACTGCAGAAAAGTGCATTAACTAGGGAGAAACATTGGTGGTCTTCACTAACTGTATTTCATAAATATACTTGCATTGGAAAGAAAGGAAATGTTTACAAAATCTGACAGCTTTATCAGATACATAGTCATAATGCTGATCTGTTATATTCTCACTTGACCTTAGTAGAGCCCATGTTAAACTATGGCCACCAAAGCTTTCTGAGTAATTACCCAACTAATAGAGATGGACAAATATGTCAATTTCAGCTTCTCATTCTCCCTGTCCTAAGTACAGTTGGCTATATTTCAGCATTCATTTTAAATAAAATTAATACATTTTAATACTTCCCTAAAAAATCCATCAGTATTTTAGTGAACATTTCTCCCAATACGCACATATTTGCAGGCAATTTTACATAATTGCATAATATAATGCAGCTTTGTATGTTATTTTTATTAATATTGTATTTTCATGAACACTATGCCTAATATGTGCATTTTGTACAGTTTTTCCATGGAAAATCGACAACACAAAATTAAGAGAAGTTGGGTTTCAATTTGCATACATATTTTGCAGGAAGTTCAGTTGCCAAACCAAATTTCTCCCTTATCCCTACTGAGTGAACTTTACCACTGTCTGTACCAGCCTGCCAGAGAAATGGTACTATGTGAGGGTGTTTCAGCCTTAGGAGAAGCCCTCACTTCATTTGGAGGCAGGTATTAGGCATTATTACAATCTGGTAATTGAACTACTAATCTTGTAATTTAATTGTCAAGTAGCTAGCATGAATATAGCTTGGCCATGGAGTCTTAGTATGTACCGTAAATAATCCAACTACAGGATACTTTATTTTCATGGATTTGGGGACTGTTATTATATACTAAAGATATTGGATCCCCTCTCCACCCCTACCCCACATTTATCTTTAATCTACTCAAGTTGCTGATTGATTAGGAGGGGATTTATAGTTATGCAGAGGGAAGAAAGAAAGAAAGAAAGAAAGAAAGAAAGAAAGAAAGAAAGACATTACTGAGGAGTAATCCCCCCCCTGAACACAGCAAGACCTGCTGTGCATTAGTTTGCACTTTCAATTTATCTTTGTGATATATGCGAATAAGATATATTTAATAGTGTTTGGATTTAAAACAGGGACTGTAGGAAGAGAACTTGCAATGGCAGGACCCATCCCTGACCTTGGTGTCTTCTGCAGAAGGTCAGAACAGATCAGAGTCCCCGATCATGTGAAAAGAAAAGAAGGCTGTGCACATTCAAGTTGTTAATGTGAAGACTTTCTTTTGACCTTCCACCAAGAACATGGAGGTCAGCAGGATGGGGATGGGATGGGGATTTGTCACCACAAACTTCTCCCTTCCACTCAGTCACTCTACCCTGTTCATTCCCTGAAAAGAACTAAAAGAGAAATAAGAGCAAGAAGTGGAAGTAGAACCCATTCAGAACAGTTAGCTCAACAAAGGGGAATTAATTCTTATTTTATGACTGGAAGCACAGCCCGCTGATTTGCCGATACCTGGTTTGATGTCTGTTCCACTTATAGCTACCTATATTATTTTCAATAATGCATTCCTTCATGCCTCACCTTCCTATATGACAAATGCACATCATAATAGTTACCCAGACACGTTTCTGTCCCTGTGACATTAACTTCATTAAGAACATTTGTAGAGTCACCTTCTCTATTTTGTCAGCAAAATATAGAAAGATGTTGACTCATTTGGTAGAATACGTGCAGCGGACTGCAGTGGATAGGTAAAATTAACTGCTCCTCTAGATATAACTATTCCCATAATTCAAGTGAGATGGTTCTTCCGATTTATTTCTCTCATGATGGCTCACAGAGTAAGAATCACGTTAAACTAAATTCAAAATGCAAATTCACAAAAGCAATAGTATCAAACAATTCAGTCTATTGCTATCACTCAGTAGTATTAAAATGCAATATGTCATATTTCTTTGGATGTCATGATTCAGCACCCATCCTCCCTTCTGTTCTGAATGGAGGAGAGGTACAAAGAGCTTATTTCTGTGAGTTGGCTTAGTGGTGGCTGACATAGATCCTTTTTTCTTCATTGGTGGGAGTGACTGATACAGGGAGGCATGCCTACACCATTTTGTGGTCCTATCTCTCTTCTGCTCTTTCAATTGTGTCAGCCATTTTGCATTATGCCCATATAGCAGCCATTTCATGAGAAAGACTCTCATTTCACTAATAAATGCTTTCTCTCAGTGGAAGAATACCTATTGGGTCCTACCCAGGATTTACTGGATTTTATTCCATTATTCTATTTCAATATTATGTGTGGAATTCAACAAAGTTTCACTCAGAGCAGATCCACTGAAATTAATGAACATGACTAAGTTAGGGTCATTCATTTCAAGGTTAAAACTTAGTTGACTAACACCCTATATTTTGACTACATGGATACACATACTGGTATGTGATCAATTATGAGAATACTCCCGACAAAAGACCACAAGATGCAAAGAATCCACATACTCTCCAGGAAATAAATATATCTTACTGTTCATAATGCGACATTGGTGAACATTTTATTGCAAGAAATGAAAATGACCAAACTAAAGCAACATTTGTGACAGAAAGCTTCAAATGATGTTTTTTCTCCTGTCAAAGGTTTCCTACTCTAATACATTAACCTTCTTACCACACTATATTTGCATGCAGCTTTAAATACGGGATTGAATGCCTGGACCCTCTAAGTATGTCAGGAGCATCCAAAATGAGGACATGGCCATGCTTTTTTCAGCATGCGCTATAAATATCTTTACAATTTTCTAGAGAAGTGACCCACAAACTCACGTGGCAATCCTCTGCATATTTAGTCAGAAGTTCAGTCTCATTATGTTCAGTGGAGTTTACCTCCAGGTCAAGTATGCATAGGATTGCAGCCTTGTGTTTTTTTTTGGGGGGGGGGTTGGTTGTTGTTTTTAACTGCAGCCTGTTTACCTTTTCAGCTATAATGCTCTCCCTGGTCAATGCAGTCATTTATCAATTCAGCTAACTGGAGGGAGGACGCAAAGTTGGGTCAAATAACCCATCATTGCAGACTCATTAACTACTGAAACGATCAGGTGAAACTCTAGTTGATTGTTGGGCTATACAAATTAGGAAAATAATGTGTACTATCACACAAACATCTTGAGGATCTCAGCAGTAGGAGCTTGGCCACAAAATGGAAGCTAAATATACATTCAAAGGAGAACCACGTGCAGATTTGATACGCTCTACATACATGAAAACAGAAGATGAGGCAGAATGAAAGCAATCATAGAATTGTAGAGTTGGAAGGGACCAGGAGGGTTATCTAGTCCAACCCCCTGCAATGCAGGAATATTTTGCCCAACGTGGGGCTCAAACCCACAATCCTGCTGACCCTGTGGCTCTTGCCACTTGAGGCAGTTGCCTCACCTGAGTTTGCTTTTTTTCTCCCCTCCTCCCTCCAAAGACTTTTTCCTTTTATTCCAGGCATAGGCAAACTCTGCCCTCCAGATGTTTTGGGACTACAACTCCCATCACCCATAGCTAACAGGACCAGTGGTCAGGGATGATGGGAGTTGTAGTTCCAAAACATCTGGAGGGCAGAGTTTGCCTATGCCTGTTTTATTTCACGTCTTCCCATTGTAAGCCTGAAGGTAATGTTATTGCTAATTGTGAGCCACTCAGGGAGCATTTTTTGGCAGGATAAAAATGTATATAATTAATGTCTTTCAAGCATATAGCTATATTTCACACATACCAAATATTCTGATAAGTTCTCTGCTTAAAAACAACAACCAAACACATTCAAATACATTGAAAATGGATATTCAGTTTAAGCTATGGAATAAATATGGAAACAGGATTGGCTGGACTTACGGGTGAAAACATACAAATGCTATATGGACCAGAAACAGACCAGTTTGTGCAGATCCCTAGGAAAATTGAATGTGGGATGAAATATCCCCCGTTAGCTATTTTATAAAAGTTGCAGTATTAGGGAGTGACACAGACCAGTTTAGTCCATAAAGCAATGCAGTCGGAGTGTTTGTTTTTAAGTCAGTTCAGTGCTCATACGGCAGTCTGCAGAGCTACTCATTTCAGGGCACAGTTGCAGCACCAAACTGAGCCAATTCCAGATCCTCTGGCTCCTCCGATTTGTAAAGTGCCACCTGAAACAGTTCCAAATTATGACAACAGAACACTTGTTCCCTCTGTGTTCTCTTTGACCACAGAGAGCACTTGAGTTGCACAGAGAGCTAAGAAGTGACTACCCTTTGCACTTGGTGATATCCATTTCAAGTTTATATGCAGGGTCCTTTGAGCCTGTGCAAAGCTGAAGTGTCCATTTTCACACACACACACACACAGAGAGAGAGAGAGAGAGAGAGAGAGAGAGAGAGGAAAGATGTGCACTCTGCACAGTTCTTCTGAGGCTTCAAGTACATCCCTAGCAGGCTAAATTCGTCAGGACTAAATTGTCTCTGGAAAGCATATTATATATATAAATATATATTCTAGGCTAAAGCGAGCTTTTACTGTGTACGAAGGCACAATTAATATTGATCAATTTATTTGTTTAAGTAATGGACAGGGACAGTGTGCATGAGTGCATTAATAGCAAATATGATCTTTCAATTAGATGGCACTGCTTAGACCACTACTGAGGGTTCTGAAATGAGATTAATGGTCCCTTAGGAGGATGGTGTTAGCTTAATGTGAATGGATTGTTTCCTTCAAGGAACACTCTCTTTTAATACTGCACGGAACTTCATAAAATTGATTCACTAAATATAACAGTAGAACTGAAGCTCATAGCACTGATTTTGTTCCTATCTGACTTAAAAACAAAAACAAAAAACGGTTAGCAAAGAGAGAGAAAGGAAGCCAATAACTGCAAGAAATACAAATTGTGTTCCAGGTGGAATACAGCTCTTACTGATGTGAGATTTTCCATTAACCTTCCTGGAATGGAAGCAAAACCAAGAAGGCCTTTTCATGCACAGATGTATATTTGTCCACGTTAGAAACTAGGCTGAAAGCTTGAATTTGTTTCTTTTGTTGAGGAGTCACTGGCACCCTGATGCATTACTGGGTTAAGGGGCACTCTGGAGTCATCACCTGCAGTCTGAGGCTTAGAGGTATTTGTAGATATCTGTAGAGCCTGGTGTCTGCGCATTACTAAGGCTCACTTAGTATGGAGAGAGTATACTATATTTAAATAAATAAAACTTTTTGCTCCAATATTGTGTGCTGGCAATGCATATATATATTATAGATTCAGGTGGATAGCCGTGTTGATCTGTCATAGTCATAATCAATAACAAGAGGAAAGATGAAAAAATCTTTTTAAATAATTCCAGTGGCACCTTTAAGATCAACTAAATATAAGCTTTCAAGGTATGAGCTTTCGTGTGTAATACACACTTCATCAGATACATTTTTTCATCTTTCATCTTGTTATTTATTGAGATTATTATATTATGTGATGCTGGTGGCACTGTGGTCTAAACCACTGAGCCTCTTGGGCTTGCTGATCGGAAGGTCAGCAGTTTAAATCTGTGCCACAGGGCGAGCTCCCATTGCTCTGTCCCGGTTTCTGCCAACCTAGCAGTTTGAAAGCACACCAGAACAAGTAGATAAATAGGTACATCTGCAGTGGGAAAGTAAACGGTGTTTCTGTGCACTCTGGTTTCTGTCATGGTGTTCCATTTCACCAGAAGTAGTTTAGTCATGTTGGCCACATGACCCAGAAAGCTGTCTGTGGACAACGCCAGCTCTCTCAGCCTGAAAGTGAGGTGAGTGCTGCAACCCCATAGTCGCCTTTGACTGGACTTAACTGTCCAGGGGTCCTTTACCTTTACCTTTTACCATTTTACAGGGATGTGGGGAACCACAAGAAGAGGATCTGAGGTAGAACATAAGGGATCAAAAGGTCCTTAATGTGCTTTGAACTCAGGTTGTTTAGGGCTTTCTGAATTAGCAAAAGGACCTTGAAGCTAAACCAGTAGCAAACTGGTAGTGTGAGCAAAAAAAAATGGCTTTTTGCTGCATTGGCCCATTTTCCTAGTCACTGCCCTATCCCTACATGTGCTTCAGATAAAGACAGTAGAATTTAAAGGAAGGTTTTGTCAACAATGGCCTTTTTTATACAGTAAGACACTACAACATCAGAAGTGTGAATCTATTTCAAGACAATTAATCTACAAAATTCAAATCAAATTAATTGTGCAATGTATTTATCTACACTAAGCTCCACGCAGGATCCAATCCATCTGTGTGACCCACAATTGTGTGCTTCATCCCAAGCTCAGTAATGAGGTAACGCTCATTGCTCTGAGTCACTAATCTTTTGTCGTTATTACAGATCCTGTTACATGTGTGCTCTGAGGGTGACACAAACAGGCAAAAGGAAAGAGATTTAGCTCCCTGACATGCAGTCCGTCCAGCACAAAGAAGCAACCCCAATTTAGGACTAGATTGTTCCATTTACTGCTGACCCTGAGGCAAAGGCAAAATGAAGCACTGCATCTCCAGAAGCCTATTAGAAAAGTTGTGATACTGAGTTACCAAAAATTCTCTGTGAAACCCCCTTTATATTGCAGTTCTGATGACAGAGCAGGCACAGCCAAGAATTGTACCTCACATTAATCCTGCTCATCCATCCTCCAGCTAGCTGTATTCAAGAGACTAGAAGAGTTACACAGGTTATATTTGGTTTAATTTTGGTGTTTTGCGGTGAGAATCTAAAGCTATAATTCCACACATGCTTACTTGGGGAGTAAGCCCCATAGAGTTCACCAAGACTTGCTTCTGAGTAGACGTGCATAGGATTCTGCTGTAAGCAATTACTGTATTTTTTGCATCGTAACACTCACTTTTTTCCTCCTAGAAAGTAAGGGGAAATGTCTGTGCGTGTTATGGAGCGAATGCCTGCAGGTGGCGGGGGGATCTGCTGCAGTCGTGAGCAGAGGATCCATGGTTCCCCTTCGTTCCCTCCTCCGTGGTTACAAAGCATGGATCCACATGGATCCTCAGGATTTTTGCATTGGGCTACTCCAAAATCACTGTCAGATCACATGTCTGTGGCCACAGCATGAACCACAAAAATCATATATCCACTATTTCATTTAGAATATTTTTTTCTTGTTTTCCTCCTCTAAAAACTATGTGCGTGTTATGGTCTGGTGCGTGTTATAGAGCAAAAAATACGGTATATAGAGTTCTCTCTTGCCAGATGGTTTCCTTCCAAAATGAAGGTGGAATAATAAATGTTTAAATGTTCTCTAACATAAAACATTCTCCATTTATACAAAATTACAATGTCAAAGGGTCAGGGGGGCAATAGTTCCACCTAGCAAGTAGAAATGTTTGCTCCCTATTTAATTAACATTTTGCTGCCCTTTCATGTCCCCTCACATCTGCTACCCACGTTGGCCACCTTGCCTAATGGCAGGACTGGCCCTGCAGAGCTAAGGCAGAGCCTTCCACCTAACATGCTATTTTTGTTGATTATATATATGGCAGCATCTAAGCCACAGAAGGGTAACCTTCCAGATGTTGTGGGACAACACCTCCCATCATCACTGACCACTGGCTTTCCTGGCCAGGGCTAATGGGGACTGGAGTCCAACATCTAGAGGGCCACCACTTTCCCACGCCTGATTTCATGTTTTGATCCCACACTGGTAGTCTAAAATGGCACAGCTTGTCAACAGAAATATCCCATGAAACTGATAATTTCAGCTACACAGTAAGCATAGTATTGCCCTTTCCCCACTTCAGCGTCAAGTAGGAGCAAATGTTCAATTAAAGTAGAGCAGCTTCGCCTACCTGAAGTTGTCGGCACGACTTCAGTTGTATTTCTGAGCCCAATAAATGAAAACTGATACAGCCTCCAGGATCTAGTGTCTCCTACTTCTACTGAGCTGCGCTTCCACATGTAGATAATCTCTTCCTTTGGGTAGCCATCTTCAAAACAATGAAGATCATCATTCCATCACAATTTTCATTTACATGTTGCTTTCCTTCATGGTCACATGACCATAAATGGCACTTGCCACAAATGCATTCACATCATTTTCCCTCTCACTGCCACACACACCAAAGTGGTCATGAGGCTTATATTCAGAAAGGGACCTTGCAGTTCCAAACAAATACAAAAAGGCATGCTTACGTTATGTCTCTTTTTGCTCCCCCCAATAATGAATTGTCACAATTATTTTGTTTCTATTTATGACAGCCTCTAAACTGCCATGAATAAATTCTGTAATGCTTCTCTGCACTTATAATGACTTAAATGTGATGGGTTGTATGTAGATCACTTAAAACGGTAAGGTCTTTAATTACGCCCCATTTCTCCACCTACCAGCATTAAATTCCCCACTGTTGTATCCAGTATATCCTGTACATAGGAAAACACATAGGTTGCTTTCAGGCAATCTGTTTCTTGACTATTCATCCTGATTTGTTTGTGGGGACGTTAAAACAACATTACATCAAGCAAATGTTATCCTACATTTTCCGGTGCATTTTGCCTAATCTTTTCTTAACTCCTTGTGCAAGAGTTCCAAATCAATCTTAATTTTGCAACCTGAATAAGCCAACATGTGATTTAATCCCGCCTGAAAATAATGGTTGCCTGGAAGCTTATGTCTGTATTACTTTGGGCGGCGGGGGGGGGGGGGGGAGCTAATGTGGTGTAGTGGATGTAATATTGACTCTTGGACCTTCTCGTGTTTAAGGAGCAGGCATGAAACACAGGACAACAGAAGTCTTGTCTGACCTGTATGCTAAAAATGCCCACGTAACATAAAGATTATTTACAACCACCCTCTCAAAATATGTAAGATGGCAACTCTGGGCTAGTTCATCAGCTACTGTAAATAGTTACAAGTGATCCATGTTAAGCGTCTGTCCATGAATGTGTTGTCCCCGGCACCAACACACTTATCATGCAATTCTGTACACATTGATTCAGCAGCAAGCCTATTGAGTTCCATGAGACTTCCTCCCAGGTAAATGTGTTTTAAACTGCAGCCTTCTTTGGACTAAGTACAGTACATTTACTGAGCAATGCATTTTTAAAAATTTAGATTCCTCTTTACTTTCCAAATGAATCATTTTTTTAAAAAAAATATTATTTTTTAGATTACTACTTACAGCTTGAAAATGCCAGTGGACAAGAATGTTCATCCATTGGAAAGTTGTGCAGCTGTAACTGACACTCAGCATCTATCGTCAATCTAAGAAGAAGCATATATTAATAGTAATCAATTGTTCATAGCTCTAGAAGTTCAAGGTCTACAGCAGTGAAGAGGTTGAGAGAAGACACAATCCACTCTTTCTTTTAATGTATTGTAAGAGAATACATGTATTGTGTAATGTATTGTGTAAGAGAAGACACAATCCACTCTTTCTTTTAATGTATTGATTAGGATGTAAAGTAAAATGCTTTCTTATGTCACAGTGTTGCATGGCAAGGTCCTGAACCCTTGCCCATTGTAGAATAAAGACATTTGACACCAGAATTTAGGTTAATGGGTTGAAAAAGGCAACAATGTTATTGATTACAGAATGTGAGTGGTATTGGCTTAGGCATTTGAACTAATGACTATATCCGACTCCTGCCCCCCTGCCAGAAGTCTAGTAAGGGTTAACCACCAAAAGGGGGAGACCTATTGATACACATCAACTAGGAAGTCCCCCAGGGTCACCGATAGGGGTCGTGCTATGGCCCTGGCCCCTGTCTGGGCTTCAGACAGAGGACACCCCCCCCCCCCGGATTCCTTTAACAGAATACCCTTGGAATAGGAGGGGTAGGTGATGAACGCCCTGTGACGCAGAGCTACCTAAGCCCCGTGTGCACGGGTCGGGCTCATGACCAGCCCGCAACATTGACTTCCTGTGAGGGGAATCGACTTTAAGGATCAACAATAACTTTTCCTACCCATTTCTGAGGTCTTCCCAATGGAGGGAGGTTTCTAAAGCAGGCTGTGTTTTGAATGATCATGCCCCCTTTCATAAAGCCTTCAAGAGTGGTCATACCAGCTAAACTGACTTGATTATCTCCTGGAGCCATCTTGGAAAATGTAGTTCTCAGAGCAGGCTTCAACAGAACTGTTAACTCTCTCAGTGGAAGCCATTATAGTTAAACTGGTTCAAAACTATTCTCATTTGGGGTGCAAGGCCCCAGTTCAAAGCTGCTGTGCAGGGAGTTATATGTAGGCACTTCCACAGCCACTGCAAGCACATTCTGGGATTGAGAGATTATGGTCTCAATCCTAAACCCCAAACTGCACATGGGGGGGGGGGCAGAGCTGTTCACTTGGTTCTTCCATGCTCTATAATAGAAGTTTAGCTGCTGTTGAAGCCCCCACCAACCCACAAATATACATTATACACACTGAAGGTACAGCCTGTTTGAGAACGACTTGTGATAACAGGTGCAAAATCCTTCAATGGGGCATTTCGGGGGCAGAGGTGTAGCATATCTGGGCAAGGATTTGCTGGATCCTAACCCAGCCCATTTACAGGCTGGTGGGTGTCTTAATTTGGGTCCCACTCCTATGCTTAGACTGAAGAAGAAGAAGAAGAAGAAGAAGAAGAAGAAGAAGAAGAAGAAGAAGAGTTTGGATTTGATATCCCGCCTTTCACTCCCTTTAAGGAGTCTCAAAGCGGCTAACATTCTCCTTTCCCTTCCTCCCCCACAACAAACACTCTGTGAGGTGAGTGGGGCTGAGAGACTTCAGAGAAGTGTGACTGGCCCAAGGTCACCCAGCAGCTGCATGTGGAGGAGTGGAGACACGAACCCGGTTCCCCAGATTACGAGACTACCACTCTTAACCACTATACCACACTAAGAGGTAGTGACTGGCCCAAGGTCATTCACTAACCTCTAACCAAGACACCACATGAGCTCTATGGGGCATTTAGCTTTATTATTGTTTCATCTTGTCTAAAATATTCAAGGCATCGTACTTCTTTTCATTAAGTGGAGATACCATTTTCACTCATATTGGAAACATGTAACAGGTATATTGGATAAAATTAAAAAAGCAGTAAGATTACCTCAGTGTATATAGTACTCTGCCATCATTCCAGATCCGGAGCATCCTATTGGGAGTTGTTATCCAATGAGCATCAGCCTTTTTTGAGTTTCGGAAGAATGTGTCAGGGATCCAGATCTTCCCCACCATGTTGCTGTTCAACCTCAGCACTTTAATGGTGCTATTAAATCTTAGCCGTCTGTCATACCAGGTTTGAGCAAAAAAAATGTCTATTGTATATTCCTGCAATGTTGAAACACATCAAACAAAATAAGTTTCATGTCCATTCAGTCCTGCTATTCAAAGCTTTCATGGCCAGTTCACAGAGAACACACACATCACATCAGTAGCCTGACCCACAATAGAACAGAGCTCCTGGTTTTAATGTGATGTTTCTGCATCGGATGCTATTGCCCCATTGACACAATTCCGATATATGCCCACTCAAATGTAAAACCCACTGAGCTCATTACGACTCCCAGGTTGCTTTAGCTATTTCCCCACCATTTCCCCAAATCTATGTTTTCATACAGTAAAACATAAATCTAAATTTTGGGTTGTTAATTAATTCAATTTGTACACCATTCTTTATCCATATATCTCAGAGTTGTTCACAGTATCAAATTACAATATAAAAATTTAGGTTAGTTGCTGGTGCGGTGTTTCCATAATTCTTATTTGGCCCACTCAAACTTAAATAGAGAGAGATATTGTGTATAATATCTACTAAAAAGAATATTACTGAAGGAAGATTTCAGTATGAAATGCAGAATTAAGAATTTAGTATGAACAGCTCTTAGGTATTTATTTAGCAACCATAATTCTTTGGACACAAATATTCATGTTAGCTACAGAAATTAATTGATCTTGGATGGAATTTAAGAACCACGGCTCTACTAATCCCCTGACTCCGAAAGGGATTATTCCCATGTAAATGTGCATAGGATTGCAGCCTTATGGCAAACCTATGTGCAATCAGAAGTCCGATTGAATCATGTGACCCAGTTCTAGATACATGTGTATAGTCTTCATCATCCGAGTATTGTGCCCTTGCTCTGTCTGATACATGGGGTAGAATACAGGGGTGTTGACTGGTGTGTACAGCAATGTGTATTGGCATTCAAGAATAACATACCGTAATTTACAATACAAACATGGCAAAATGCAGGGCATTTTTTAAGCTGGAACGGCACCTCTGATGTGGGTGCCATTGCCATTATAAGAGAACAAGGGTGGCATTCATGGTGAGTTCCAAGACGTCTTATTCTAGAAAAATAACACTGGCAAAATGTATTACTATATGCTACTTACCATATTGATGGCATTCACTGGGCCAATGCTATTGATATACATATCGGTATGAATTACCGTTGGCTGCACTGTAACAAAAACAGTAACAACTGTTAATATCACATCAGGTAAAACATCTAGAACATAAAGGAAAATCTTAGATACAAAATATAGTATTTGAAGAAAGAATCTGATTGTGTTCTAGAAAGAAAGAACATAAAAGGACTTGGGTATGTGAGATTTTCCATATCAATAAATGCAGGATGAATAAAACTGCATTCTTGCTTGATGACCGTAGTGAAGAAGGGGGTGGATTTTGGCCCCATTTATACTATTGTGTTATTAATGTGATTGTAATCAAATCAGTATTTTTGCAAGGGGTGGGGATAGTTAGAACACTTATTTCCTTTTTTAATAGGAAACTGTATTGTATTTCTGAAGCCTCTTAATGATACACCACATCAGACATTTCACATTGTACGAATGAACACAAAATGACTAATTTAGCCAGAAGAGGGTTCTGCAGATATAGAAAAAGTCCAAGAAACAAAACAGCAGCAACAACAACAGTAACCACCAACATCATGAAAAAGAAATCAACATCAACTATAACAATAATAATGCTTGGAGGATTGCAATGCATAAATCAATCCGTGATCAGCATAACTGCTTTCGAATTATATTTTCTCTCCTCCTTATGAGCCATCATAATGCAGTCATAGATAAAAAACCCCATGGAAGAAGTACTCATTATCTTTCATTTCTATGCCTATCAATTTTGCTGCCTCAGCCCTTGTCCATCCTGGCCCAGCCCAACTCTGAGTTTCCCAGTTCCTCCAAATCTGAATATCATTGGATTGGTTGGTGGTTGCAACCCCAGGCCACTCATTGACCACTTTCTGACTTCTTTTGATGCCTGTTATTTGGACTGGATTAAAATAGTACCTAGTTATCCATTATCATGCTCCTGCTGGCATTTCCACTGATGATTTCTTTGGAACAACATGACTTGTTATGACCACACTAGCTCTCCAGGACTTGTATCTGACATGATTGTATTAGTTTACTGACAATACCTGAAAGCTTGTCTACTAAAGTACAAAGAATTTCATTAATGCACATTGATTAAGGATTAAAAAATTACCTTCGCCATATTCTCTTCTATCCATGCCACTATATATTACTGTAGCTTAATATCTTTGTGATCATGCTGTTAAATGACTTAAAATATTTACTGACCATGTTAATCTTTCACACACCACGACAGCATGACCCTATGCCTTGAACCACTTAATTAATCTTAATTGAAATTGTTCAATGAATGTTATAGTAGAGTGGTGCAATACAAATTTTGAAACAATCTTTGCCATTGACTTCAGGCTCATAGATTCCTGAACATTTCATCAAATTAATTTGAACAGCAATATGTTTATCATGAGATGCCATTACTATTCTTTAAATAACTACGAGCTTTGACGTACGTGTGTGTGTGTGTGTGTGTGTGTGTGTGTGTGTGTGTAATACCAGTTAGAGGTCTAAACACTTGTTTCAGAAAGCTTTGGTTACAGATTCTTTAATGGAAACACTAATTGTCAGCAGCTAAGTATATTATATTTTCTTTATTGTCATTTCCACTTTGTTAAGTGATCACCATCACTTCCCCTTCCAACTCACTGCTAGTAACAAATGAAGGAAAATACCCTCACCTCCTATATCTGGCCTTAGTTTGTTATCATATCCCTCCAGCAGGCCATTTAAAATAAGGGTAACATCACTTTCATGAACTTTGGGAGTCAAAACCCAGGTTTTGTTGGTTGTATAATCTTCATAATCGTCATCACTCTTTTGGCTAGAACTGTTTGAAAAAGAAAGGGAAGAAAGCACTGAAGTCATATAACAGCTGAACACAGCAATTACATTCATAGACAGCTCCATTAGAAACCATCAAGACTAGATTTAGGCCCCTTTTAAATAATGACAGTTCTGCACAAAACACTGAAATGGCTTTACAGAAAGAAATGAAAGAGGGAACACCATTTACAGACTGATGTTTACAGCTCAATTTACTGAGAATGCCAAGATAGCTGAGTAGACATTTTCTCTCTTCTAACTTAATGCATCTTTCAAAGGTATCCATTACTTCTATTGGTTCAGATTTAAAGAAAAAAAAGTTTTTAAAGGCAGCGTATCACCTAAACATTAGTGTGCATGAACAGAAAGATGTATGGCACAGCCTTTGTCTTAGAATTATCTTACTATAAGTTATATTTACACCCAAATCATGTTAACGTTAGCTTGTTGTACTATTCTACATTAAGCCTGCTGGGAAGTTCAGTATTAAATATGATTATTTGCCCAAAGTGGAACATAGGAAGCAGCCGTGCACCAAGTCAGACCATTGGCCCAGCTCAGAGGTCAGCAAACTTTTTCTAGGGATTGAACCCGACACCTTTTAAGTGTAACATGTATGCTTCACCACTGAGCTATGGCCCTTCCCTAGCCTCCTTTATAATGCTCATTCATCTTCACAATGGCCAATAATATTACCATTTGACAGATGGAGAACCGAAAGAGATATAGTAATTTGCCTGTGAGTGGAAGACTAATTCCTCTACATTTCTTAATATATTACTTTACCAATGACTTCTCACTATCTCTACTTGCAGTTAGCGTTACTACTTCCAAATCACAAAAACAGAGTGCAAAAAGAGGACACATTTGTGTGAAATATATGCAGCTCCCCACTTGAAAATCAGAAGGCAAGTCACCAAATATGGGCTTTAGCTGGAAGCAATTGGCCTGCAGTAATGCTATCTTTAAAAAAACAACAACCCTAAATCATTACAAAATGTACATTTCTGGGTGGTGTGTGAAAAACTAAAAAGGGTGTCCTTTTTCTTTTCTTTTTCAGGATTCTGTATTGATGCAGCCAGAAGCGTACAGAATGTAGGGCAAAGTGCTGCTATAAATCTGCTTTTGCTGGGGCAGCGGAAACAGCATTTGTACAGCCACCGTTTAAGAAGCGCCATAGGCTTGGCAATGGGAAACTCCATTAAGCTATGCCTGATTTGCGGATGAAGCTCACTCTTCAGATAAAGTTATTACGATTTTTTATTTTATTTTTTAATGCATGGGTCTTCACTTATAGCCCTTTGGGTGCCGTATGAAGGTTTGCCCGTGATGATAGTGCTGGAAACCTGCTTCCCAGCCCTATAAAATTGGTATCTTCAGATGTTAGGCTGGCTACTAGCTAGAGGAAGTCCTCTGTTTGAAGAAGTATACTGAACAGCTGTCCACTTGCCAAGACTGGTCTGAATATAAAGAGCTCTAAGGAGGAAGAGGACAGAGCAGAGGTCTTGAAACTGCCAATCAACAGTTAGTAGGGATACTGTGTCCAGGTGAGCAGCCTGCTGCTCAGGTACTATGGTGAAATGGATTTTATTTCTATTTACATTAAACAAGTTATGTCTACAACTGAATCTAGATCCATATCCAAATTTTCTTCAAAATCGTCCCTCTTTGGGGATGGTGGATTTCCACTTTTTTGGTGATAGATAAGAGGGCCACCCTGCCAGAAGTGGGGCAAAGAAATAAGGCCAAATAAATAAGATAATTGAAGAATGTAGAAGCTGCTTCTTTGGAGTTTGGCTCTATCTGTGCCATTCCAATAACGTCCGTAAGCAGCAACTTACACGAATAACAAGACAAATCTGATCAGAACAAAGTAACCAGCAACATATGAAGTTTCTGTTGATTTCCAATATTTTTTCTTCCGTATTTATTTGTGGGTGGGATGGAGTTAAAACCCAAATCAGTCTGGGTCAGCAAATGAATGGAAGAGAGGCAGAGAGGCTGCTGATCTCTTTCCCCAGGTGTCGTTCTCCAGCTCAAAGTCACCCTGTCCCTTGCTGTTTTTTCCTCACATCATAGAATCATGGAAGGGAACCCAAGGGTTATCTACTCCATCCCCTGCAATCTTTTGCCCAACATGGGCTAAAACCTATGGCCCTGAGATTAAGATTAAGACGCTTCAGGTTACAGACTCCGCTAACCCAAGAAATAGTACCTCAGGTTAAGAACTTTGCTTCAGGATGAGAACAGAAATCACGCGGCGGTGGTGGGAGGCCACATTAGCTAAAGTGGTACCTCAGGTTAAGAACAGTTTCAGGCTAAGAACGGACCTCCAGAATGAATTAGGTTCTTAACCCGAGGTACCACTGTATGCTGCTTTCTCCTCAGAAGCCTGTGCCCAAAGTGGCTCACAAGGTATCAGATGAACAAGAAGCATCACCATTCAAAACACATTAAAAACATTTATGTATAAATCATACAGTCAAAACAATCAATCTATGCAGCATTGTACACAAATACCAAATAAGCTAAACTAATTTAACAGCTGAAATGAAACACTGTTGTATAAAACAATATTAATAAGCAAACATAACTGAAATAACTGAAACTAAACTGAAGAAGTGGGTAAGTGGCAGAAAGATACGATGACCCTGTATCTTTTCTCCCACAGGTGAAAACGCAGCTTGGGGATGAGGGTGATTTTGAGCTGGAATAAGATATTTAGAGAGGAACATTTTTAAGCAACATCTTTCCTTCTTCCATTCAGAAATAGGCTGTCCCAAACTGCTTTGTGGAAAGGGGAAAAAAACATGCAAGGAAAACATACTGGGACTCTAAATAGCATGTAGTTAATGCCTAAAGCAAGGCCACCGTCAGTCATTTTCACGAGGAGTCCAAAGGAATCTCTGCGCAGAGATATATAAATAGACGGGGATGTCCAATGATGTCACATTACTAGCGCAGAAGCCATTCCAATAACAGAAGCCTTATGTTGAATCTTGTGCCCTGTTTAAATCTAGTGGGTCACTTGCACCAGTAGAATATAGTGCACAACAGCTAGTGCAACCATTTCCACTATTACTATACTGAGTGACAGTTACACTAGTACTTCAATGTACACTAGCACTTCAGAAACTGCAAATCAAATGCCACACTAATATTGTGTTGGATATTCCCCAGAGTGCCTTTGTACGACGCTCCATTCTGCACAACAACAAATCCCAAGAATCTCGCACTAAAACTGTGTATCTTTAAAAATTGGTTAGCAAGCAACGTATGCTGAGCTCCGTCTCTGAGATATCCCTTGGTTGCCACTTTGTCATTAACTGCCATGTTTCCCCAGCACCATTGCTTAGGCCCTTATTGCAGCCAAAGCATAGCTTGTAATGAGCCCTCCTTGTTTTATTGAGTCTCAAAAATGAGGATTTTTAATTGCCATTGCGTTACACAGCATTCCTCTATGTACAGAAAAACAGGGCATGGACAATTAAACTGGTGATGTAAGCAGGTTTATGAAGCTGCCTGCAATTCTAACAAACTAATTGCATTTCAGGGAGACAAATCTCACACAGTCTCTGAAGCTCGAGCCTACATATCATTTGAACATGGTTCGGCAGAATGCTATATTTGCGCTCCAGAGAAAATGTACAGGAAATCACTTCAGTTTGTCAGCCTCCTTACATTTTCCCAGAAATTATTTATTAGCCTTCTTTCTGCAAAAACTGCCCAAGGCAATGAAGGGTCTCAAACCAAGGTTACCACAGAAATAAAACATTAATAGAAAGTATACACAGGTGTCTCCAACAATGTACACTAGTGCTTGTACCCGTCGGCCCCTGGAGTGGATTTTTTTCCTATGCAATTTGCAATCAAATCTGGAAATAACACCCTGCTCTCATGCTTATGAATTAAAAGCCCTATTCAGGTTTTATACCTGCACCACAAGAAGGGACCATGCATACCAGCCCTGTTCCCCACATTGCAATCCACATGGAGGGTGATGAGAATGGTGACAGGGGAGAGCATTAGCTTGTCCCTTTTACAGGCTTACTTAACACTGAATATGAATGCTTGAAGGGTGCCTATGTCTCAATATAATGCTGTCTTTGATGGCTGTGGCTGGTGAGAAGTGTCATCCAAAACATCTGGAAGATACCAGGTTGGCAAGGGCCAAATGTGTAAGTGGAAATGTGTAAACCTTGCTTGGAATGCTCTTCTGCTGTGGTCATGCTAGCTCTGTCAATTGTCCCTACATCCTGTGTGCATACAAATGAACTGAATATTCCGGTTTATATAACCTACAAGCACCAAAGGCAGGCATCCCCAAACTTGGCCCTCCAAGATGTTTTGGGACTACAGCTCCCATCATCCCTAGCTAACAGGGCCAGTGGTCAGAGATGATGGGAGTTGTAGACCCAAAACATCTGGAGGGCCAAGTTTGGGGATGCCTGACCAAAGGTATAGCACAGATGCTTCTCACATCCAAAGCAAGCATTGTAACAGCACTTCAACAAATGGTGAAAGTATTTAAAGATCCCGTCTCCTAATGGGAGATTACCTTCTGGTATTCTGGGAAGCCCAAATTCACACATAAACTAATCCAGGTGGGGAGTGGCCTGGGAAGAGTGATTGAAGAAAGCAAGTTCACTGTCATCCATGTACAGGGCAATAAATTACAGAAGGAAGAAGCTATGCATTCCTTTGGGTATGTCAACCCAAAAGCTAGCAATTATATTTTATAAACCAATGTGTAAATAAGAGATGAGCAATAGTCCAGTATTTAGAGAATGTATTATACTTCCATGTGCAAGTGCAGGGCATTATCTGGGCAAAAGTCTCATTTATGCCAATAAGAGTTATGTGACTACAGCCCACACATATCCTTAAGACTCTTTAAGCTCATATTATTAGTAACAGGCTGTTCTGCCTTCAGAATGTTTTTTCCAAGTTATGAAACAAATCTAACGAAACCCACAGTCAAAATTATAGTGGGCAGACTATGGATCTTATGAGAATGCCAGACAACCTCAGATAGACAAGGAATGGAAAGCATAAGAGCTTTAAACTATGCAAGTACAATTGCCCACTGTTTCATTGATTACTATATCAGTTGGCCCATAGTCACATTTTTTCCTCCAGTTATACATGTTTAAACCCATTGATTTCAATGAGGGAAACTATGCATTGAACACTGGATGCATTAGTGAAGCCTAACATTCTTCTCTGCTTAGCAGCACAGAGATTTGTGTGCTGATCTTCCTGTCCTCACTGGACCTGAAGGAAGGGAGACTTTTCTAACCTAAAGCCCTAGGCAATTCCTACTTAGAATATTATCAGCACCAGTCATCCTCATCCTCATCACCACATCATCATCAAAAGCAACAACATCACCAGTCCAATAAGCACCTCCTTTACTAAAGCTTCATGCTTTAGCAAAAGCCTCAATGCAACGATGCCTAATCTTTTTTTAGAAAGACGCTGGCATCCGTCTGTCTCGAGAGACAATGGAAGGCGTGTCTTTTTTAAGAAGGCATGCAGCGCCACATGAATGTTAACGTATGGCTTATAGTAAATTGTATGTATCTGTTTAATCTAGAGCTGACACCATTAAAGTTGCAGCTACAACTTGTACTCTTTGCTTAAGAGAACAGAATGTGCAGGGGTGGAGCCCTTCTCCTCCTCCACTTGCAAGGTTCAGCTGACACTAAAAAGGGAATGAATGGCACGTTAAGTGGCTTTGTGCCATCTGAGTGAGAAATGTGCTTTACTAGGCAAGAGCTGACATGGGTGCTATTACATTACCATAACATAATACAGTAGTACCTCGGGTTACAAACACTTTGGGTTACAGACTCTGCTAACCCGGAAGTAGTACCTCGGGTTAAGAACTTTGCCCCAGGATGAGAACAGAAATCGCACGGTGGCAGCAGGAGGCCCCATTAGCTAAAGTGGTACCTCAGGTTAAGAACGGTTTCAGGTTAAGAACAGACCTCCGGAACGAATTAAGTTCGTAACCAGAGGTACAACTGTGCAGTAGTTGCTTGACTTTCAGCTAGTATTAGCAATGTATATAACTGACCAGGAAAAATGCCAATTGAGGTGGTATCCTGTCTGGACATTTGGGAAGGATAAGTCAACATCCATTTTCTTTGCAGTGATGCAGGCTTAGGTTCTCAGAAATGTTTGCAATGCTCTTTATCCTGACTGATAAAGAATTATATTAATAGTTTGTTAAATCTTGATGAAAGGTACAATTCTAAAAAATAAAAAAATGGAACCTGTTCACACATAAAGCTTACTGATCGGCTTGCTTTTATTTTGCTGGACTGCGTCAAACAGAATTTCAATTTGTTTACTCAAGGCACAGCAAGAGACCTAATCCAATTTTTATTTGAACTTTTCCTCTAAAGGCCCCTATCAGCTACATGTTCCCTTCACCTCTGCTGCTTCTGCATATTATTTCGCTACGCCTGTGCGATTTTGTGTCTCCTCTTCTTTGCTATGCAGAGTTTGTGTACTTCCAGCCTCTTCTAGTTCTGATCCTGCATTAAATAAGAGTTTAGCTCCACAAATGGAGGAATTGTCACACAGTTTAATCAGATATTTTTTCCTTCCTTTTTGTTTCTTCACAATATTTATTTAATTGAAGCAAATAACAGTTCCATGCTTCGTTAGTTCTCAGAAAAAGGTTAGAAAAATATAGTCAATCTAGTCCATTCCTTCCCAGTTCTAAATGCAGGACAGGACAGCTCATTAGATATGAAAGGTTGGCAGAATTGTAAAATGCAGGAGAAATATCAATTATTTGATATAAGCTACTGAAACATCAAGGGACGTGGGTGGTGCTGTGGTCTAAACCACTGAACCCCGGGCTTGCTGATCAGAAGGTCGGCAGTTCGAATCCCCGTGGCGGGGTGAGCTCCCGTCACTCAGTCCCTGCTCCTGCCAACCTAGCAGTTCAAAAGCACATCAAAGCGCAAGTAGATAAATAGGTACCAGTGGGAAGGTAAATGGCGTTTCCGTGTGCTGCTCTGGCGTCGCCAGAAGCAGCTTAGTCATGCTGGCTACATGACCCAGAAAAACTGTCTGCAAACAAACGTCAGCTCCCTCAGCCAGTAAAGTGAGATGAGCGCCGCAACCCCAGAGTCATTCACGACTGGACTTAACTGTCAGAGGTCCTTTACCTTTTTTTACTGAAACATCAACAATAGCCCTGGGAGACCAAGGCCACAATCCAACAAAGTAGTAGGTCTGGTTAATAAAACTCTTCTCTTTACTATGATTTTTTTATATTCCTCATTGGGGGAGAAACCCTTTTACAAACTTCAAAAATGTTGTTATGGGTAAAGGTAAAGGTAAAGGGACCCCTGACCGTTAGGTCCAGTCGTGGCCGACTCTGGGGTTGCGGCGCTCATCTCACTTTATTGGCCGAGGGAGCCAGCGTATAGCTTCCGGGTCATGTGGCCAGCATGACTAAGCTGCTTCTGGCGAACCAGAGCAGCGCACGGAAACACCGTTTACCTTCCCGCCAGAGCTAGGTTGAATTGCTAGGTTGGCAGGAGCTGGGACCAAGCAACGGGAGCTCACCCCGTCATGGGGATTCGAACCACCGACCTTCTGATTGGCAAGTCCTAGGCTCTGTAGTTTAACCCACAGCGCCACCCAAGGGCATTTTTTAAAAAATATTTTTTGTTTCCCTGGGTCAGGTTTTTTTTTGGTGGGGGGGGGGTCTAGTAACATGAGACAAAAACAAACAACACATTCCGGTGGTAAAACAAAATCTACAGATTTCTTGGGGTATTTTTTGCCCCAGTCCTTGGCACTGAACCTATGGCACTACATGCATCCCATCATGTTACCATGCAAACAGCCTATGTACAACAGTCAGTTGATTTTCTTGAGACATATTTAGAGTTTTTGTGTACAGAAATAAACCTGTAAATTGTAAGTAACTGAAACTTGGCGGCATTTTTAACCATGGTGAAGTGGCAATGCCCTAGAAGGACTATGTTACCTCTATGTAAATTCAACAGTGAAAAGTGTACTGGGGTTGTAATTTAAGTCTTGAAGGTCTGGGTTGGTGTTCAGAATAGGAAATAGTGATCCTGCATCACACCCACCATCTGGCGCGGGGAAGCTGGGAAAAACCAGGGGCTGCTGATTCCTTTCCATCAGTAAATGAGGGCTCATGCAAGACGCCTTTGCAAACCTTCGCTCAAGGTGAAGAAAGGGCACGTGCTTTTTAGTTCTGCTGGTACCCAGGGAATTATCTGTTGAAGCTTGGCAGATGAAGTGTCTTCCACCACAACACTTCCAGGGGAGGGAGCAAGAATGTCTCGGCAGATCCACAGCAGATCCTGCTTTGAGTGGTGTGACAAGACTGGACCCACCATTATGCAGAGTGAGGAACCCATCTCAGGAAGCCACTTTAGGGTGTCACCAAGAGCAAAAAACTGTTAGATGTATCATTGTTATATTTTTACTCTCAGGGACAGGTGCTTGTGGGATTTTCTGCCTCAGGTGCCAAAATAACTTGGCCAGCTTTGACTAAGAGTGGGGAGTACCATTTGTTGTTCCACTTTGGGCAGAAAAATAGAGTGGATGTGTCCGGTCCAAGGTCCAGTTTAAAGATATAGAACCATAAGAAAAGAAAGCATGAGGAGACTTGAAGTTGCCCAACAACAGTTTGCAGCACTTGGCCAACACAGGTCACCTGGTAACTATGGTGAGATGCATTTTTACTTAATTCTGCATCTATACATATAAATTAGTCATTTATTTTTTGGTGATGCACCTCTTTTCTGGTTATGTATCAGTAGCCACCCTACAGAAGAATGTATTGATGCCTCAAAGCACTGCATAAGTCAATGGTGAGGAAAAAGTAAGGAAAAAATGTATGCATTCTGAAAGGTAACAGCAATTAATCTGTTGTTCTATTGATTGTTAGAGGACAACTACAGAAGCTATCAGAGCAAATTTGTACGCCATACTTAGCGGGGAGTAAGTATTACATACCGGTACATACTGCAAGTACTAGACTGTGATTTATGTTTAGTACAATATGGTGGGGAAACATACACTCAGTTTACAAACTCCAGTATAAGCTAGAGGGAGTTTCGTTACGTAGCAAAATAAAATTGCAAGAAGAGGCTTGAACCAACAGTGAAAACAACCACCACCACACACTAGTTAATCTAGATACTGTATTTTTGCAACATACATTCAGGCAAGAGAGATGCAATGGTAGCATACAATCTAAAATTCAGGCTATGAACATTGGATTTAAAATAAAAAGCAGTGTATAAATCTCCATCACATGCAGGATACTAAAAGGTGACCTTAGAGCCAGTCTAAGATAACAACAGCAACAACAACAAACTTTATTACGGCCGCAGACCAGCATAAGATACAAACATGTGAATAAAAGAGGAGAAGGATAAAAGCAAATAGTTAAAAGTGGTTATAGCTCACATAAACTTAATGCAGACAGAGACAAAGGACAAGTGGTTAAAAGAGACTACAGTCGTACCTTGGTTCTCAAATGCCTTGTGACTCGAATGTTTTGGTTCCTGAACGCCGCGTACCCAGAAGTAAGTGCTCTGGTTTGTGAACTTTTTTTGGAAGCCAAACTTCTGGTGTGGCTTCTGATTGAGTGCAGGAAGCTCCTGCAGCCAACCGGAAGCCACGCCTTGGTTTTTGGAAATCGGACGGACTTCCAGAATGGATTCTTTTCAAGAACCAAGGTAAGACTGTATAAGGGAGGGAGGGTGAAACAGCACAGGTCTTGCATTATAGGCCTTCAGATTAAGCCTGGTTTGTGACACAAACCATCCTTCTATGTGTAAGATTAATTTGCTAGCATTTCTGTAGCTCTTTTAGTGTGCTAAGTACCTTACAATCCTTATCTCATGTGACCTCATTGCTCCACCAGGCTCCTCCCTCAACTGGAATCTGTCAGCAAACATTCCATCAGCCTACTGAAGAGAACTGAATTCCAAGTCCTCTCCATCAAGGCCAGCAACTTTTGGCTGCTCCTCCCCTTGAATTGTTTCCATTCCAGCTGCTCATTACAAGCACACTTTAACATAGAAACAGCGCTTGAGCTTTTGTTTTAACTCATCCATTCCAATTTCATTTACCTTCATGCCATGTGTTTTAGCTCGTAAGCCCGAGGGCAGGACTTGTCTTATTCAAGGGCATAGCATGTGGAGGAACTGCCGGGGTGATGGCTGCAGGCACATTTTTCTGGGGGGCTCTGCTCACACCACCCTGCCAGCCCTGTGAGGCTGGGATCTGACCTGAAGGATATGTTGGGGTGGAACTATTCCTAACATTGCAAAGCAGCTCGGGGCTGGCAGGATGGCTAGAGAAGGATGCAACAGCCATGTGCCCTTTGATCCCAGCTGAGGAAAAAGAAAAATATGCCTTCTAAGAGGAAAGAGCAATTGTTAGGGTACAACTAGAGAAACCATGAAGAAATGTGTGAGGGGGATGTGTGGCTCCTTAGGCTAGCCCAACCAGTGCTGCAAGTAGAACCAGCAGCCTCAGCATCCATGCATTGGGAGATTTGGAGTGGTTCAGAAGAAGAGTTTGGATTTGATATCCCGCGTTATCCCCTAAGGAGTCTCAAAGTGGCTCACAATCCCCTTTCCCTTCCTCCCCCACAATAGACACCCTGTGAGGTGAGTGAGGCTGAGAGACTTCAGAGAAGTGTGACTAGCCCAAGGTCACCCAGCAGCTGCATGTGGAGGAGCGGAGACGCAAACCCGCTTCACCAGATTACGAGTCTACCGCTCCTAATCACTACACCACACTGGCTCTCAGTGTGTACTGATGTAAGCATGTACAGTTCTTCCATGCTAAAGGGGCAAATTAGAACATTCTATGAGGAGTCTGCTATGCACATAAAAGCCTTCTAGACACATGGATAGTGAGGGCATGGCTGCCAAGCATTTGGCAGTGAGGGCAGGGTTAGCCCCAGGCATAGGCAAACTTGGCCCTCCAGCTATTTTGGGACTACAACACCCATCATCTCTGACCACTGGTCCTGTTAGCTAGGGATGATGAGAGTTGTAGTCCCAAAACATCTGGAGGGCCAAGTTTTGCCTATGGACCAATGTAATCTACACACACACACACACACACACACAACACAGATACATATTCTTTTACAGTGTGGATTAAGTCATCTGAACCCCCTTATTGCCACCAGGCAAATTATATAATGACTTTCTCTTCAAGCAGCAGAAATGTGTTTCCTACTTTACATCTGAATTATGCACACTCCCATTCCAGGAGCTACTACTAATGCTCCCAGCTTTTGTCCACGCTCCGTTTCTGTATTAGAAAATGTGCGGAGGTGACTGCATGCAAAATTATTTAATGACTTTCAAGAAAAGAAATGGAGAATTGTGTTTATCATATTTTCATTAACTGTGCAGTCACTCTAATTTCTTTTACATTTTGAAGTGGGAACTTGCATCTAGTACTAAAAAGAGAGAGAGAACTGTTAATTCCAAATGTCTAAGAAAATGAATGAGTTTCAATAATATTAATATCAACTGAAAAGAAACCAATGACAAAAATAATAATCAATACTGGCCATGCATACATGAGGATGATTTTTTTAAAAAAATAATTTTTATTACAGATTTTCTTTGGTTACAAAAGTATATGCTTTGTCTCTTTTTTCAGGTCATAGAGTCTTTTCTACAGATCAGTTACATTCAATGTGAGACATTAATATTGTATACAGTATATGGTTGGGAGAGAAGAGAGGGGGGTCATAAAACTTACATTCTTTTACTTAGCATATGTGGGGAGGTTTGGAGTCAGCATCGCTTGAGTAGGTTCTCTTTTTATTCATTTATTATATGATTTATTATATGATTTTTAAATATACGTGTGTGTGTGTGTGTGTGTGTGTATATATATATATATATATATATATATATATATATATGCTTTCGTAGATTTTCACGGGTACAGGAATGCAGGTTTTGGTGTCTTCGGGTGTCTTCCCGTGTAAGAGTCGGGGTGTCTGTGCGACGTTTCGACGAGGTCTCACTCGTCATCTTCAGGCTGGTGCTTTCGGCTTCTTGTTACTGGAACAAGAAGTTCCAGTAACAAGAAGCCGAAAGCACCAGCCTGAAGATGACGAGTGAGACCTCGTCGAAACGTCGCACAGACACCCCGACTCTTACACGGGAAGACACCCGAAGACACCAAAACCTGCATATATATATATATATATATATATAATTTTTCCTTTCTTTAAAAAGAAACCTTTGCTCCACCGAACAATTTCTTCTTTAAAAAAGCAGTATTATGTTTTTGAATGTTATGAATTTTTTTGCAACATTTCTTATAATCTGCTTCCCAAGGGTAATCAGTCTGAATAAACAGGATTCAATTCAGAGAAACCCTAAAAGCATTTGTTTCTCTCTACTTTTCCCAAAATCTCCTCATCCTGCACCTGGAGGGTACTTTTGAAAGTTCCTTCGGGGAAACTCGCTGATTGTTGGGAGAACAAGGTGCTTTTGAAAGGGGAGCACTTAGAAGCTTCGCTGTACATTTGAAGTATGTCTCCATCTGGATCGATACATCAGAGAAAGAAAAAACTTCATTTGAAAATATGCTTACTTTATAGATCTAACTCTTCACTTCTCCCTCTCAGCAATGGCTGAAAACCAAAGTTTCCCCCCAGATGAATGTGCATATGGTGTGGGCGATTTGGTGCTGGTGGGGGGGGGTGTATGCGAGAGAACTATCTATAGCAAAGATGAAAGAAGGAATGAGTAAATATGATCAAACATTGTGATATTGTATGATGTTGAGGGCAAAGAGTGAAAACTAAATGCAGAAAGAAGGTGAAATATCAAAAGAATGAAGTGAAAATGGGGAAAAGGGGCTAAGAAAAGGGGAACAATAATAGTGTGGTGTCCCCTGTTTTTTTACCAGGATCCTACAGGAAATTGCTATTTTCTGGAAGCAAGCAAATGCAAATTTTTATCATCCATGGTTTATTAGCATTTTCACAGTATTATAATAGAACAGTACAATCCCTTATTCCCCCTCCCTCCCTCCCACCTCATGCTCTCCCTCTCTCTAGCTACAGTATTGTCATCTCTGTTGTTCAGGTTTTTTTAGCACGGTACACAATGTTCAGGTTTGCATGCCCAATAAGGTTGAGGATAAATGAGTGCCACTGTTCTGCACTAGTCTTAGATCAGGCATGGGCAAACCCAGCCCTCCAGATGTTTTGGGACTACAATTCCCATCATCCCTGACCACTGGCCCTGTTAGCTAGGGATGATGGGAGTTGTAGTCCCAAAACATCTGGAGTTTGCCTATGCCTGTCTTAGATTAACATCCATTAGGTTGGGGAAGTTTCCATCCCTGCATTGTGCCTCTCACTGCTTCCAGTTGTAGGTACTACTTGGTGAAGGATTCCAAAAATGCCCTCCAAATCTTTTGGAAGATTGACTTTTCATGTACTTTGTAGAGTAGAATGTTCTCGTTGGCTGCTAGTTGCAAGAGGTCTTGCATCCAGTGTTCTGTACATGACGTGGTTCAGGCTTTCCAGGGTTGAAGGATTATTCATTTTGCTGCTAGTGTGGTTAAGTGGAACCATCCTTCCTGTCCTTTTGATAACCTCCACTTGGCAGGCATGTAGCCAATTATTGTTTTGACCCATCCACCCATAGCTTAGCCACCAATTCCTGAAAAAAGACTGGTTGCTTCCATACTAGCAACTGAGCCTGCAATTGCCATCCATTCTTCACTCACTTTTTAGTTATGAATCAGATGGTGTCATTGTCAGCTAGTTGCAGTTCAGTTTTTTCTGTTGCCCTGTGTTTCATAGCCCTGATTTTGGAAGGGTGTGTGAATGTTTAAGATGCAAAGAAAACTGGAAACATTGAATGGAGGCTTTTCAGGTCTACAATGACTTTAAATCGAAGCTTCCTCCTTTGGAAGGAATATCTTCCTCTGCTCCTAACTGCTTCTTGTTCTGTGTAGGCCAGCATTACTGATTACACGGGTTTGCGGATCAGAAGGTTGGCAGTTCAAATCCCTTGATGGGGTGAACTCCCACTGCTCATTCCCAGCTTCTGCCAACCTAGCAGTTCGAAAGCACGCCAGTGCAGGTAGATAAATAGGTACCACTGTGGCAGAAAGGTGATGAGTGCCGCACCCCATAGTCACCTTTGACTAGATTTAACCATCCAGGGGTCCTTTACCTTTACCTTTTACTAATGAATTACTGATAATTAGGGGGCAATTAAGGAGCAAGTTCCTGTTCTTCATCAGGATGGGAGCTTTCAATTACAGGTACTGGTTTCCTTTCATTAATAGTGAATAGCTCTAAAATACTTTACTAGTTTAGCCTATTTTCTCTTCACTACAGCCTCCTTATCCTATATACTTTTGGTTGAGAATTCAAAAGTCTTTTTGCAGGATAGATTGAATGAAAATTCTATAGCAATAAAATATATATCAGTAGCATGAAGCTACAAATTTAGATATATAATAAGAATCTGCTGTTCTGATTGGCCATTAGGTTAAGACATTAAATTACCCTTGGGGTGTACTGTATTGTAAGTGTCAGAAATTCTTGTGTTAGAAGTTTTATTGATATTTATCCATAAATGGCAAGGAACAAGGTTGAAGAGGGTCAATATGCTTGATTGTTCTTGGAATGTAAATATCAGAATGTTCTAATATTTCCTATTGGCCTTCTGCAATCTAGGAATTACAAGTGAATTGCAAGCTGGCATGCACTATAACAAATACCAGTTATTAATAGGTCTTAATAACTCTTCATAGATAATTTCAGATATTCAGGTGTTTATTAATAAGGGATTGGGATTAATGATAGTTAGATGTTGCTAGATCCCTCCCCCAAGATGAAAAATATCCAACAAAGGGATGCTTCAAACATGCACAATACAAGGGACTGCAAATGCCATTGAATCTTTAAAGTTAGTCACTCCTCTCTCCAGCTGCCATTGTCCTCACCCTTGTCCAGTCTCTCTGCTCTCACTCTCTTGGTGCCATTGTCTCATCTGCATCAGCATCACAGTCAGCAAGAGCCCTGCCCATGGTGACATCCATTTTGATGGTGTCACTGAGGAAATGCCCAGCTTTGCCAATGCAGCTAATGTTAAAGAGGGCTGTGGAGACAGCGTAATGTAATAGAAACATTTCAATGAATGATACATATATATCATGGCTATCTGAGTACTTTAAAAATGACAAGGGATGAAAGGAATGCAGGGGGTGTGGGAACAGACATGCATTCTTTTGCCTGGGTATCTCTCCATTTTATTTTAAGACACTGTCAAACAAGACCATTCTGAACAAGGATGAATGTGTCATTCTCATTAATTCACCTACCAGACACTTTTATATTTAGCAAGACTTGTCAAGTTCACATTATGCTAAAAGACTGGGCAACTGGAACAGCAATTTAGTTGTTAATCCTCAATCTGCCAGAGAGTACAGACTTTTGCTTATATCTGAAGATACTCTGATGCAGCTTAGTAAAAGCCTCATATGACCAGAATACACTATTTATATTGTAAAAACTATGGCGTGCATACATGTGCCTATACACTACAAAAACAAAGTCTCATCTGCTGCCTGCCTCTTAAAATGCTCCCTGAAAATAGTAGCTAGTGGGCCCTGTTTCGTTCTCTTACACCCTCTTTCTCTCAATGAATTGTTTGGGGGGGTGGGAGAGAGCAAAAATAAGGAAGACCAAGATATACACAGCAGGGGCTTTGGTGCAGGCAAAAGGCCCCAGATTCAATCCCTACCATCTCTGGGTAGGGCTGGGAAAGTCTCCTGTCTGAAACCTTAGAGAGCCCCTGCCAGTCAGTTTGCTGTATCCAGTGTTGTGTGAGTGGTTTTTACACTGGGACAATGGAACTTCCCTTCTCTTCTTCCCCCTATCCCCAAATCTGCTCTGTAGGACCCCCAACCCTCTGGAGCAGATTTTGAGGATGTCTGAGGGAGTATAAGGGAGAGAAAGGGGAAGTTCTGCTGCAGGAGTGGAACAGCAGTGTTGCATACAACCCCCCCCTCTCTGTGTAGATATAGATATAGATATAGATATAGATATAGATGATAGAGATAGAGATAGATATATAGATATGAAGCACTGATATTCTCCCCTACATAATGTCTATCCCAGAGCAGTTTTCAGTACTACTCAAACAGAACCAAGCAACCAAACATGTGCTAGCTAAATTAAAATTAATAAACAGCACAATTTATCATCATCATCATCATCATCATCACTGAAAGGTAAAAATTAAGGCAAAGCCCATCCATTGTTCTCCAAACACAATGAACAAAGAACAGGATGAGGAAGGTGTGGGGCAATAAGTAACTGAATAGATAAAATTAAATGCTGCCTTACACCTTACTAGTAAATGGCAGGTACATTGAAAGGAACGTAGAAAGCTGCCTTATATAAGCCAGGCCATTGGTCCATCTGTTGGCAGGAGCATTTGCTATCCCTACCTGGAGATGCCAGAGAGAGAAAGTGAGACCTTCATTTAAAGCAGATCCTCTTCGTGACTGTTTAATTGCGTGGACAGGCGGAGTCCCCAGATCCTGCACGGTCCCCCCGTCATGTGAATAATGACTCAAGACAACGTGCTATGGGATTAAATTGGCCACAACTTTATTTAATTTCAAATGTGGGTAGACCTTGGCTCAGGCATTGGGCATTCTCCCTCCCCGGTCCCCAGCTGGGGACCTAGGGAGCATCAGGGTTATCCAGTGTGTGTGGGGGGGATGGGCCGGCTCTGGAGAACATATGTTCAAGCAGAGATGGCCGCCCCCGTAACGCCGCCGCCGCAGGAGGGAGCAATGACGACCTTTCGGTGTACGGCCAAAGCCTCCCTTCAGAAAACCCCTTTAACGGGGAACCCTGGTATCGCCGCCGCAAGAGGAAGATGGACAAAAGGATTCCGCCCAAGGCCTGATACCGCCAAAGTTGTGACGTTTTGCTACGGGAAAGGCGAAACCTGCCAATGCAGGGAAATTCCTTTCCGGCCCTTTAACAGCGACCTTAACGTAGCAGCGCCCGCATACCTGTGAAGAAAAGTTAACCTGCAAAACCTGTGAAGAAAAGTTAACCCGCAAAATAAGACCTTAACTGAGGGTGGGTAGGGTGGGAGAAGCTCTGGAGCCAAGTGTGGATTCCTAGGTAAGATCCTGCCTCTATAGTGTGGGCAGGTAATCCCTCCCCTACCTGGCCTGGTCTCCTTGGCAACGCTTCCCCCAGGTGGGATTGGACAACTGACTGAGGTAGGCGGAGACCTCCAGGTATCCCACCTGAGGGAAGGCAAAGCCAAGCCTATGCTGTTGGAGCCGCTCCAGATCTAGGGGCTGCGTGTGTCCACGCAAAGGGCGCCCCCCATTTCAAGCGGGGAGCGGTCATTCTCTCAGTGAAGGTCCCCTCTCACTGAAACTGTGGCAACTGGGATGTCATTCATGAGCTTGCCCCTGCCTGTTATCCATCACTGCTTTTTAATTTAGAACGGGCAGGAGGTGAGGTTGAGCAACCACATAGAGTAAGAACTTGAAAATATACATTCAAAAGCAGATATGGTTAGAAAGCATTATATTCTTGTGACCAGGTGTACCTGTATAGTTCTTTAAAATGAATAACACTGAATATAGTTTCCAGACATGTAGAGAATACTGAGCTAGCTGAGTCAATGGCCAACTCAGTTCAAGGCAGTTTTTGCTGTTACAGGAGTGTCTTCCCTACTGCAGGTGTGCACAGTCATTCTCACATCCATTACCGGAATATAGGCCTGCGCCAAGCTGTCTTCTTGCTTAAGAAACACATGTCTTTACCTTAAAAGTCCTAAACTGCCTGAGACCTTGTTACTTTCTTCTGTATGTAACCTTCAGTGCACAGAGATCAGCCCAAGAGAACCTGGACCATATCTAACATTTGAATGCAAGAGGCAAGACCTTTTCTATCCTGGCACTATACAATTCCCTCCATGGAGAAACCCACCTGACTCAACCATAGCTCACTTTTTTGCATGCTGAAGAACTGGACCTTTTGGAGATGTTGGTTTGCTTTTGTGACTGCTGCTATAAATAATAATAATAATAATAATAATAATAATAATAATAATAATAATAATAATTTATTTGTACCCCGCCCATCTGGCTGGGTTTCCCCAGCCACTCTGGGCGGCTTCCATAGAAACCAAAAAAACACTAAAATATCATACATTAAAAACTTCCCTGAACAGGGCTGCCTTAAGATATCTTCTGAATGTCAGGTAGTTGTTTATCGTTTTGACATCTGATGGGAGGGCGTTCCACAGGGCGGGCGCCACTACCGAAAAGGCCCTCTGCCTGGTTCCCTGTAGCTTTGCTTCTCGCAGTGAGGGAACCGCCAGAAGGCCCTTGGCGCTGGACCTCAGCGTCCGGGCAGAATGATGGGGGTGGAGACGCTCCTTCAGGTATACTGGGCCGAGGCCGTTTAGGGCTTTAAAGGTCAACACCAGCACTTTGAATTGTGCTCGGAAACGTACTGGGAGCCAATGTAGGTCTTTCAAGACCGGTGTTATGTGGTCTCGGCGGCTGCCCCCAGTCACCAGTCTAGCTGCCGCATTCTGGATTAGCTGTAGTTTCCGAGTCACCTTCAAAGGTAGCCCCACGTAGAGCGCATTGCAGTAGTCCAAGCGGGAGATAACTAGAGCATGCACCACTCTGGCGAGACAGTCCACGGGCAGGTAGGGTCTCAGCCTGCGTACCAGGTGGAGTTGGTAGACAGCTGCCCTGGATACAGAATTAACCTGCGCCTCCATGGACAGCTGTGAGTCCAAAATGACTCCCAGGCTACGCACCTGGTCCTTCAGGGGCACAGTTACCCCATTCAGGACCAGGGAGTCCTCCACACCAGCCCACCCCCTGTCCCCCAAGAACAGTACTTCTGTCTTGTCAGGATTCAACCTCAATCCATTAGCCGCCATCCTAAAAAAAGAACTTCTGTGCATAAATCCCTTCAATCTTCTCTTTAAAACAGCCATGGAGGAGTGAGATGAAGTCAGTGTTACCTGTGTTCCCATTCAGAAATAGATGTAGGAAAAGGAAAATGTCTAGAAAATGTCTAGAAATGGAGGGTGTCTTAGACCTACCCATTGATGTAGCATTTGTGTAAATCATAGTTCCTCCAATGAGCTTACATCTTATCATGTCGCTTCAGAAATAAATTCCATCCCAGCCCTCCCCATGGGCATAGCCAAGATTTATTTATTGGGGGGGGGGGCAGGCTTTAATGCAAAAAGTGGTCATTAAAAAGGTAGAAAACAAATGAAAGCAGAGCACTTTAATTCATCACCTCAGATAATCACATTCCAAAGAAACCCTTCAGAAATATTTCTTAACAATAGGATCATTTATGTGAACAATGGTAAGAAGTACAATTGGTATAATTTTCTCAAATCCCATTTGGTTCTTTGTTAATATGACACATGAATCTGATCTTCAGTGAGCAGTTGCTAAAGTTCAAACCCCAAAAGCTTGAGGATTCCTCATAGCTCTGGCAAGTTTGGTCAAGTGATGAGGTGCTGTCAAGAGAGGGTAGTGCTTGAACTGGGAGGCTTTGCGGCGAGCCACCGAACTGCATGTTGAAACCTCTGCATTGACAGTTTAGCATTCCTGGGCTGACTCTGCCCACCCATATTGGCTGTTGGATCCTCCTGGATGGGAACAAGTGTAAGAAGGCTTCCTTGCCTGAACAGCAATGGTGTTTTGTTTTCAAACTCTGGCACATCCCTGTATTTTTTAGTTGACCTGGTCCTGACTTCTGGCTTCCTTCTCAATCCTGGCTCATTTGTCCTTTGGTTCTAACTACTGGCTTGTTCCATTGCTCCAGGTTCCCATTTTCTGGACACCCCAGGCTGCTTCCCACAGGCCAATCCTGACAGGTGCCAAAGGGAGTCATAGTGTCATCTACACATAGCACATATGAAGAAGATTTTAAAGCCTATGCATACATATTATTTATGCAAGTACGACTTGCTCCTGTGATCCATTCATTTCTGTTTCTGGTTAAGATTGTGCTGTAACTGACTAACTTTCACTTTCATGATACTGCTTCAATTCTGATTATATGCGGCTATTTTAGTTATATGCAAATTGGTATATGCTATTATAATAATGGCTTGTATCAGAGCCAGACCCTTTCTTTAAATCTCACCACATTGACACTGAAGAATACCCCTCATGTTGTGTGGAGTTTAGTTCAACTTACAGAACTGCCAAAGAAATTTAACCAATGTAAGAAAGGCAGTTGCGCCGAGTATAGGATCACAGTCTTACATTCTGTTCTACAACCTGTGCATTAAGAGCAAATTTTGGTTGCTATCCTCCACACATTTAGATCTAATTAATAGGTTGCCATTGTGGCATGCAAACCACTTGCAAGAAGATTGTACACATGCTGCAGCATCACACACATACACATAAATCACATGGAGCAGGCGAAAAGGGCAGGCTGGTGACTCTGGCATAGCAAGTAATCACATCATATGTCAGTCCCATGTGATTCTCATATAATTCACACTTGTGTGGTATGAGTAAGACAAAGGACCCACAACTGTGGTTGCCAGGTAGACATCAGTGACTACAATCTCTTTTTGCCAACTATCTGCCCCTGTTAGCCCAGTGCAAACCTTCCTTACATTCTCTGTGCATCTCAGAGAAATTAGGGGCGAGGAAAAGCACCAAGCATCATTATGGAAGCAACACAGTGGCTCTCCCATCCTTTCTGGTACTAGTAGAGAACTTTGGGCTGAGAAGGGGCTCAACCTTCTTGCCAAGATTTGGAGACACTTTGAAGCAAAGAAACAAATGCCCCTGGTTCCCAGTGCCTACAGCACATGGTGTGAAGTGAGACAATGACGCCTCTACACATGTGAGAGGGATCCGGAGGTGGTCATGGAGCAGAAGGACCATGGCTTCAGGGGAGGAATAGCTTTGCCAGTGTATGCCACCTTTTGCTTTGTCTAAACAGTTGGATGAATGCTCCTTCAGATGAGTGGCACAGCAGGTGAGTGGCTCGGCTTTCAAAAAGAAATTTATAAATTAAACATTTAAAAGGTACTTGAAGCAGTACTGACATCAATGGAAGAGTCATGTCGCTTATAGTTACCAATGTCACATGCAGTTTTAGTGGTGCCCATGGCACTAATCCAGTCCATTATAATAGAGGTTTTCAACAAGGTGGGCAGAAATCAAATTTTCCTAGGCACAAAACATTACCATTTTGAGTTTAAGAGGTAAGCTCTGCAACTGAAACACTAACTTAAGGAAAGGCAATTATAACTCTACCTCAAAAATCACACACACACACACACACACACACCCCATGTCCCCACAGAACTAAAAAAAATTGCATTACTTTCACAAAAGTTATATAGAACTTTTGAGTTCTATATAAAGCTGCAATTCAAGGGGCGCTGGCTGGATATCTTTAGGATTTGGTGCAAGTTCCCTACACTAGTGGATTGTAGCAATATGCCACCACCTGGGGATCTGACACCATGGCAAAGTCAAGGGTATTCTGCTGTAATGTTATATTGAAGTATCCCGATCACTGGAGGGGCTGAAGATGGAGTGCACAGGGACATGTCGAGGGAGGAGCAGGCTTAGCTTGAATGCTAAAGGCCAGAATCTGTTCCCAGTCCCTGTGCAAGTCTAAAATTATGTAGACAAATGCACAGTATAATATGAATGAAAAAACTTCCATTGAACTCAGTGGAGAGTCAAAAAACATAGCCCCCAAAACCAGTTTCCCACACCCTGATACCAACAAAGGCTATGATCCTTCCTGGCTAACTGCACTCAATCACAGCACCCCCACAGCAATAGTCGACCCCTGGTCGAGAGGGTGCATGACCTAAGCCTCATATTCTGCACTCTTAAAGTACACATGGGAAACTTTCAAGAGGATGGGCAGTTTGCATAAACATCCTGACCTCAAAACAAAGGTAGAAAGAGCAAATTACTAACACTTCTTTTCTCATGGTCCCTTTACTTCACAAGGTTTATTGGAAGACTGCTTCTGACCTCTACACACAAACATCCAATAGAATCCTGAGTGCTATCCCTGGAATTGAGGACAATGTAAACACAGACTGAATCCATGCTTTGAATTATGACGGTTGCAACTGTTTCCCATGACTTTCCCCATCACAACCACCAATTTAAAACAATAAAAATCTGTGATGGCTAACCATTGCTTCCTTCCTTAACAGTAGCTTCCTTCGTGGCAATAGCTTAAAGAGTTGCCAGGCTCCCAATCCATTTCTGAGTGTTGGTGTGTTGCCCTCTAGAATTTGAAACTTGGATACCTGAATTTATGCCTATTCTCATATCAACCTTCCAGTTTACTGAGATAATCATCTGAGGGCCATTATGTAGGTGCCTTGACTGGGTGAGGTGGGGCAGATGGAGACTGGGGAGGAGAGGAACCCTTCTCAAGTGCAGGGGGACAACTCCCTCCCCAAAAAGGCTCGCCTGGCACCTACATTCATGTATTTTAGACCTTTAACAATGAAAAGCAAATCTAGAAAGGTAATATGACAAAACTACAGTTTTCTGCTCATTATGTTTGTGTTTTAACACCTTTTTTTAAAAAAAAATGTACCTAACACTGTGCAGACCTGCTGTGAAGTTTCAAAGGGAAATTGCAAATGGCTACCTCATTTGCCAAGGTGACAGGACCAGGGAGAATAATTTTCATACACATTTGTGCTGTTTTGTTTTGCTAAAGCATATTTCAAAACCCCATGGGGAAGGAATGCTAGCAACCCTTAAGATTTGTACAGTTTCATTCCCCCCATGAATGAAATTGATGGTGGCCTCAGTGTGAGGCCTAGTTCTCAGATATGGCGGATTTCAGATTTGTATGGGTCAAAAACAGGGTTCCTTCCCGATGTGGTTGACCTCCCATGATACCTGGCCAGCATGGGCAATGGTAAGGTTGGCAGGAATTGTAGCTTACAAACATATGGCCATTACATTGACTACCTCTGTCAGGAGGACAGATGGAATAAGTTTGAAATGTCTGCAGAAACAGCCATCACACCTTTATTTCATTAATATGTTTCAGTAGCAGGCAAGATGGAACTCTTGAGCTCACCCCCCTGCATTTTCAAACATAGAAAAGGGGAGAGAAAAAGAGAGGAAGGAGGGGGAAATAGCACTAGGCACCCTAAAGCAGGGTTAGGCAACCTAAGGCCCAGGGGCTGGATGTGGCCAAATCACCTTCTCAATCCGGCCTGCAGACGGTCCGGGAATCAGTGTTTTTTTACATGAGTAGAATGTGTCCTTTTATTTAAAATGAATCTCTGGGTTATTTGTAGGGCCTGCCTGGTGTTTTTACATGAGTAGAACATGTGCTTTTATTTAAAATGCATCTCTGGGTTATTGGTGGAGCATAGGAATTCATTCATTTTTTACCCCAAAATATAGTCCGGCCCACCATATGGTCTGAGGGACGGTGGACCAGCCCCCTGATGAAAAAGGTTGCTGACCCCTGCCCTAAAGGAAACAAACACAGGCCTCCAAACCAAAAGATAGACCACAGCAAGGGTGCCAACTTGAATAAAATATTATGGGGGCCCAGGTAAGCCCTGCCCCACATAATTGATCACATGATGATCACACACGTAATTTGACTGGGAATACCCATCAACTGTGTGGGGACCTGGCCCCCTCTAATATTTTATTGTGGTGGGCAAAGCTTTCATGACCCCTAGGAGTTGGCTCCTATGGACCACAATGTTGGTTTAAGGCCCTGATACCTGAATATCCCTGCTTGAAATATAATACTTTAGGAAACCAAACACAAGATTATAAACACTTCTTGTTTTTACAAAAACATAAGTTCCCCTCCACCAAATCTGTCCCATTGTTAAATTTATTACTAATGTTCCCATTTCTATTTCAGGTTTTCCCACGTTTTAAGAGGATGCAAATGAGCAAAGTAAAACAAGACTTGCTAAGCATGTTATTTTTAAGACTGCACTCCCCACCTTCCCCTATCTAGAAGTTGAAATTAATTTTTTTTTTAGTTCTGGAGCAGCACGTTGTGAGCTTGGCCATTTCTCCAAGCATCACACTGGTTCTGTTTTTCAATATGGCAGGTAAAGGGGAAGGGAAGCCAGCCAGAGAAGAACGTAAAGCATTGCCTCTGCTCTCCTGTTGCCAAATATTATAACAAAGGGGAGGAGGCGCCTCTTTGCCTTCATGCACCCACGGAAATCGAGCTTGTGTCACTACCACGGAAAGCAGTCGGGGGCATGAATGGCTGAGCAGTTGGCAATGCTTTGCTACTTTGGGATGCAAACCTGCTATAAAACGCACGGTACACAAAATCTCAAAACGCCTCGTTCAGCAGCCCAGTGCTTATGCACCACAGGAACCATCGTTTCCTATTCCATCCCCCGCAGCATCCTTTCTCTACAACCTATTTTCTTACGTACCATGACGTTCAGTGCACAGAAAACACACATATGCATATGTAATCACACAGCTCGCATGTATAGTGCAGCTGACGGCGCCCCTGCGAAAGCGATACACCCATTGCAACGTCAGTGTAAATATTTGCCGAAGAGAGCGATAAACTGTCATCGGGCGAGAGGGAGATGCTGGCTTCTGCATGCCATCACTCCCGGCTCCGGGGAACGGGGAGCCTTGCCAGGCAGGGACAGCATTTTTTGGCGAGTGTGGGGGTCTGTGAGACGCCCTTCGGCCCAGCAGGGGGATGGGGAACCACGCCAGCGCAGAGCACTACCCAGAATAATGCCAAAAACCCGAACCACCCAGCCCCGCCGCTATGGCTGCCCATTCGAGAAGCTGCCCGGGCGTGCTGTCCTCCCCATTAGGCTCTCCCGTACCATTCCTTGCGCGGAAACAGCCGATAAACTGCAGGGAGGGAGGGGGAACCTTCATGGGAATGACGCCTCTCTCCCCACCCCAGATCTCACCGACCCCCCCCCCCGCCCGCTTAAATCCACGCTGAGGGCCCTGGATTCCCAGCGCAGCAAAGCCGAAAAGAATATGTTCATCGTGATGGTTGGGAATAGATCTGGGGGGGGGGAGGGAAAACGCAGGGGTTTCTCTGCAGCCCTGTGCATTTATAATCGGCATCTTCTTCCCCCCTCCCCCTCCATCACCCCCACCCCCAACAGCCTACCCCCAGCCCGCGGTAGCAAACAGAAAGCACAGCTTACCCCTGGATGAGCGAAAAGAGGAGCAGCGCCCGCACCATCATTTTGAGAGGAGACGCTGCATCCAGCACTGAAAGGCTGCCTTGGCTGGGCGGATTTCGAGGACTCATCCTCTCCCTCTTTCTCTCTCTCCCCTTCTCTCTCTCTCTCTCTCTCTCCCTCTCCCCCCCTCAACCCCACACACTTTCCCGCCCCCTTTTTCCTCTCGGTTGCCGACGGATCCGTCCCCTTCTTTATTTAGTGATCTGTAGGGGTGGGGGTGATGGCGAGGCCCCCCTCCCTCCTGTTACCAGGTCCCGCCAGTAGGATGATACATTGCGCTCGCTCGCTCTCGCTCTTTCCCAGCTGCTGAATTAATATTCGGTGATTTGCTATCGGGGGAGGGTGGGGGGGGGGGAGAGAGATACAAGAATCAGATCCTCGCGAACCCCTTGGCGGATCCAAGCATCTGCTACGGCTAGCGCAACAGCAGCAGCTTCCAAATTTAGAGAATTGGGAGAAAGGGGTCGAGGTGAGGTGGGGAGGAGGCGAGGATCACACGTACACACACTACTGGAACAGGCAAAGGGGGAGGAAGGAGAAGAATCCCACACAATCCATCACAGAGAGGGGGCTGGGGAGATGCGCGCAGGGGGCGGGCAGAGGAAGGATTGCGCGCAATGGGAGGGGCGCGAGAGCGCAAGAAAAGCTTCTGCCTCGATGCAGATTAAGTCGGAGGTCAAAGTGGAAACGACGCATACGGGGCTGGTGCGGATACTGCTGCTGCCTCCGCCGCTGCTGCAGCGGAGATCAACACATGCGTGGTGCCAAGCGAGCTTTCTTTCTTTCTCCTCCTAAACCCCTTTGGTTGCACGTGCGCGAGGCTGCATCTGGGAGCCGCGAGAGAGTTGCAACCGCGATTCCCAAAGCGAGCACCTTTACCCGCTTCTGCTGACCGCCTTCGGTTGGAAGAGGAGAGAGGGCCGATTTGCCAAGCAAAGACACGCACAGCGTGCTACTAAGCATTCTATTGCAAAAAGGAAGGATGGATGGTGCTGATGGTGGCGGTTGCTAAGCAACCCGGGCACTTGGGGAGAGGAGGGAAGCATTGGGAAGGGGATCAGGCAATAAGGGGGTGGGGGTTGAAACGGTTGACCCAGGGATTTCATCTTCCCCATCCTTCTAATCGTCAGCATCTTTAAAAATCACTGGAACGACGTATTCTGAAATAATGACACGGAACAGGAGCTTTGCGAAGTTGAGGGAACAGGGTCACCTGCCCCAGGTACCACAAAGACAGCACTCCGGGAAAGAAGAAGAAGAAGAAGAAGAAGAAGAAGAAGAAGAAGAAGAAGAAGAAGAAGAAGAAGAAGAAGAAGAAGAAACAGCAGCAGCAGCAGTGATTTGTGATCTAGTCACATGGTTTTAGACAGGGTCAAACTATGGGATGTTTTCTTTGCAGTTTAGATGAAAAGGGAAGGTGGGAAGATGGGAGCCTGATGCCAACTTGCTGATAGGCTTGGTAGGAGCAGTTGGCCAAGTAGGGTTACATTTGTTGGTGCTTGCAGCCTGACACAGTGAAGCACATTCAGATATTGGATGTGATGGTGGTCCAGAAGAAAATAAGAAACTGAATGCTGGCCAGCCACTCCTGATTGGGCAGGAAGGTGTTGTTGTTGTACTACAGCTTCAGAGCTAACTCCTCCTTGTAAAATAGGAAGAATATAAAGAACTTGGAATGTTAATAGTAATATGCTTAAGTGCTGATTAACTCTAGAAAGCTTCACCTCAAAAAGGCTATGGAAGAGTTGGGCAAGGTTCAGAAAAATGCAACCCAAATGATCCAGGGAATGGAGGAGAGGTGGCAGCATTTGGGACTTTTTAGTTAAGATAGAAGTTGAGTAAGGGGCGACATGGTAGGAAATTTATAAAATTATGCAAGGCATGAAGAAAGTGGATGAGAAAAGCTTTCCTCTATTTCTTCCTCTCAGCACTAGAACATGTGGAATGTTGGAAGATTCAGGACAAATAAGAGAAAGCACTTTGAGAGGGTCTAGTTCAGGGGTCTGCAACCTTTAAGACAAAAAGAGCCACTTGGACCCGTTTCCAAAGAAGAAAAAACTGGGAGCCGCAAAATTCGTCATTATAAAAATAACTTTTTTGTCACTTTTTATTATTTATTTGTTTGACCCCTCAGAATTACTCCTCCTCATAGAAATAAATGTTAAATTAACAAGTTACCTTTGTGTGTGTGTGTGTTCTTCACTCCCCTTTCAATACAGTGACGAGCATACATGCCCCTTACAATGTAGCGGGCGGGTGGGAAGGTGACGTCAGGACAGTGCATGACTAACGCACGCACCGCCTCCATGCGACGTCACAGCCAGTACAGCGCTCGCCACAGTGGGGAGTGTCAGGGTGCACAATGCGCCTCCTCCCCTCGCTAGTATCCGCCCCGGAGCCACAGCAAAGGTGTAAAAGAGCCGCATGCGGCTCTGGAGCCGCGGGTTGCAGACCCCTCGTCTAGTTGAACTATGGAACTCCCACAGAAGGCAATGATAGCCACCAACTTTGAAAGAGGATGAGACAAATTCATGGAGAATAAGCCTATCAATGGCTACTCTCCATGAGGACTCTGCTTTCCTCCATGGCTGGAGGCAGTAAGCTTTTGAATACCAGTTCTGGAAATTGCAGGAGGAGAAACGTTTCCCACAACCATCTGGCTGGCCACTGTGAGAACAGGATGTTGCTCTAGATGGGCCATCAGCCTGACCCAGTAGGCTCTTCTTACATCTGTATGTTCCCAAAGCTGCAAATTTACCTTCGTGCAGCAAGGAAGAATTTTCCAGGGTACCTCTGCAATGACTGCTTAGTAGTTACCAAACCAGTAGCATGCTAGATGTTCTGTAGAATACACAAGTGATATTCTTCATTCCTAAGTAGCATTACAATGTTATATTCTGTAGATGTGAACTAAGGAATAAATCCTTTGACTCACAAACAAACAAAACAGGAAGAGGGAAAACAAAATGAGAAGACGGTGCAGAAAAAGGAATAGGGAAGCAAAGATGGCCAGTCAGTGGTATACAAGCTGCATTTGGCCAGTATAGGCTGCCTCACTCTAGACAGTCAGTTTTTCATGGAAATGATTCAAGTATGTGCCAGAAAATTTAGGTTTACACATTTAGAACCCTAGTGCAACAAATTCAGTTTTAAAGAGCAAAAGCCTTCCTGCAATTAAGAAAGTAATGGGGAAATTGCAGTGAAAAGTGTGGGGTGACTGAATAAATAATGGAATACGCTTAGAAAAAAGGTCATCTGAAAGAGATCATTGGGAACAGCCTTTGTCAACTCTCTGGGGAGCAACAGGGTCCAGCCACCCTGGCAAACCAACCTGCTCAACAACTTGCCTGAAGGTGAACCAAAAGGATTTCACTTTGCACTGCTCTAAGGGCGTGTTCCCCTTTCACAAGGGGCATCAGCAAGCTCAGGTGGCAATTAAAAAAAGAGTCCTTTCACCAATTCATTTGACTTCAGAGTGGGGAAAGGAGAGGTCCCAGAGGATGTACGGTATATTAGAGCTTTTAGTGCTACTGAGGCATTGTTTTTCCTCAATTATCTGGAAGTAAAATTAAAACAGTGGCCCCCTGATCACTCTTAATGTAATGCTATATTAACTAGCAATGCCCTTCCCCATGGCCAAGATCTTTCTACAATGTCTACTACCAAGTAAGTTTCATTTAGCAAAGGTTCTTCCAAAGGCTAATTGAAATCTTCCAGTTTGCAAGTTTAGCCAGTTTTATTGCTTCCCCAGTCAGAGAGGCTGGGAGATTAGTACCAAATTGCACTATTTCACTATAATAGAAGGGAAAGGGGGGGGGGCGGGAATAATAGACAGCAACAAGTAATTTAATACCACCCCATGAGGGCCCAAACCTGACTAAATCAGGAACCATTTAGGAGCAATTCAGCACCGATTTCCTACCTGTGCAGACCAGGAAAGCAATGAATGAATTGATTTATTTCAGAAACTGACCAGAGTGAGAAAAGCAATGAAATGGACTGAACCTGCAAAGAAGAACTAGCTTCTCTTAAAGGCCTTAATAGTGTGTTACCAGTTAACACTGGACGGACATTTGCTACAATTCTGTTATATTACAAAGCAGGATGGGGGTCCTAGCAAAACACAGAGCACAGAAAACACTGGCATCAAGCAGTTTGACATGACATTGTTCACTTCCAGATTTCAGCTTTTTTGTGTAGATCTCTCCCCCATTCAGGTACATGCTTATTTATGTACCTGATGCAATAAAGTGCACCTCCATAACCTCCTCTCCCCCTTCAAAGAAAGTGGATAAATTGCAATAAATAGCAGCAGCAGCACTACAACACTCTTGCACAAAAACACACTTTTTAAAAACTCAGCTTTCTGTAGCATGAGAAATTATGGAGAAGTGCACCAGAAAGTGTGGGGTGACAGACCCTTGATTGCAATAACATGCAATCTCTATGTAAATTTTGTACAAACAAGTGAGGGCAAATGTTCCAGAAGTAGGCATCTGCAAATAGACATTGTGTGGATTCTTGGTGAAATGTAAGTGAACAAGGGTTGGCAGTTCCAGAAAACAAGGCAAGCGAGGAAACAACCTAGACTGGCAAGCAAGGAAACTACTATTATTATTTTTTTATAAAAAAATTTATTGGTTTTTCACAATTTATATAAACACAAACAATACACAATACAAACAAACAAACACATAAACAAACATGTATAATTTCGAATCCTTTTTTCTTAAACCTTACTTCACCGACTTCCCCGTACCTCCCCTTTCTGCATCCCAATTTCCGAATTTGTTTCAGCAAATCCTCCTCCTTGATTTTATCTAATTTTCCCTTTTTTTTCTTTTACTTAATCTTTTACAGCTGTAGTCCCCTTTTTTCTATAACCTCAACATTTTAGCACTCATTAATTTTACAATATTTCTTAAGATAAATTTTAAATTTCTTCCAATCTTCTTCCGCCGTCTCTTTCCCCTGGTCTCGGATTCTGCCAGTCATTTCAGCCAGTCCCATATAATCTATCACCTTCATCTGCCATTCTTCCAGAGTGGGTAGATCCTGTGTCTTCCAATACTTTGCGATGAGAATTCTTGCTGCTGTAGTAGCATACATAACAAAAAAACCCTGTCTTTCTTTGGCATCAATTGGCCGACAAAAGCAAGGAAACTACTAAGGAAGATGTACTTTTGCTCTGGACTGCAAGCTATTTCCTTCTCAGACTACCCCCTATTTCCATAAGAGGCCATGAACTAGTTTTGTAATGAAGGAAGGCAACAGATCTCTCTTTTATTACTCAGCAAATCTCTGACAAGATTAGTGGTCCTCAGTAACTATCCTATGTGTAGCACATTAGTAGTTAGAGCATCTGCTCTTCATGCAAAAAGTTCCAGTTCCTGTCCCTGGCATCTCCAGGTAGGACTGGGAATGTACCTTGTCTGAAACCCTGAAGAGCCAATGTCAAGCAGTGAGGACAGTACTGAGCTAAATAGACCAATGAACTAACTCCGTATGAGTCAGCTTCCTGTGTTCTTATATTCTTGCCAGTTCCTCAAGGTCCAAAACTTCACCCTCAGGATACAGGCAGCATTATGGGGCAAGGTAGCCAGGTTTTCATGGATGCCTTCATAACATACCATCCAGCTAGCAAAGCATCATGAGAAGTAATGACAGTGCAGGTGTCCATAGGTGGAAGTGCAGTTACTGAACAAGCAAATAGAAATCTGGATTTTTCACCCTAGAGCTGCATGACAGATCCCTTTTTCCAGAGCAAGAGCTACCTAATATTAGCCCACTTCCAAACCCTTTTCCCCCTGTTGCTTTTACTATCTCTTGACTCACAGGGGCTATTAACTCCACCCAAGGCATGATGGAGCACAGCAACAAGTGGGAAAAGATAGCCATAATATTATACAAGGACAGGAAGAAACAACACGGACAGAATTATTGCCACACACAGGAAGAACAAGGCTATAGCTTGAATGCTTCACCTGTAGATTTATAAATCATTTAATGTGTCGATACGAATGGAAGTCGTAAATATTGCAATTGTTGTATAAGGGATTGTTATTTTGACTGGAGTTTAATTGAAATTAATAAGATTTTGAAACACAGAAATAAAGTAAATCATCAAACCATAAATTCTAGCATGTGGGGGGGGGCACATAAAGGATATAATTTGGCATCTAAATGATTGGTATTAGTAACTGTAATTTGCCATTGTTATAATGAGGCTATTGTTGGATTATTGTAATGAAAACTAATAAAAATTATTATTGACAGACAGGGGTTGCGTTTTGCCACTGAAATGTGTTTTGGGTTTTGTTGTTCCCCTCTGTACTCTACTGTCTGTAGTCATCATATGCCCCAGCGACTAAACCAAAAAGTCATTTAGTCATTTAGGTCTCCCTGCCCCAGGGTTTCACACACAATGTAGCCTCATTGTGTCACTTCCCAAGTCCAGACAATCCCAGGTACTCCTTTTTACCCCTGCTTAAAAAAAACAGTATATCAATGTGTCCCAGCAACCAAACACAAAGTCCTGAGGAATATGCAGATTCTGTTTTAAAACTCTCTACAATCAAGTGATCAAAACTCCTTGAACAGTCTTCTTTGCTTCATTGTTTCCTTGAAGAAAATGTTTAAATGCTTTTAAAAACCATGCAGTTAGGATATTCTTTGAACTACCTGACAAGGATTTCTCACTGCATTTATTTTTTTAAAAAAATAACCTAAAGAATTAAATCCACATAGATTTGTAGTTATGTTGAATGTTCCTATTATCTGAGGAATTATATTTTTTAAAAAAATGAAGAGAAGCAAATGTATAGTTCTCAAAGGCTAGCTATGATCAAGAGACTCTTTTTTCCATCTCTTTATGGGAGATGATTCTATAGCTGACCTTTGTTAAGTAGTTCCTGGATTATACTGTATCTGTTAGCACTACAACATCTGGACACCCCAGTGATGGTGCCATGTGGTGGTGGATTAATTCTTCTTCAGAGTGGAAAGCTGCAGTTTCTTCCTATGGCTACATATTTAGTTCCGCAGGACCTGAATGGCATAATATACTGCAAATTGAGGATGTGGTCCTGTTGTAATTCAAAGTTTAAATGTAAACTTCACATTATACAACAGTCGATGCTAATATTTGTGATCTGATTAGTAATTTAGTAAACAATGATTAATATGTTTGTTCTAATGCTGACCTTTAGAAAAGTTTGCAAAAAAAAGTCTATCCTTTGCAGAATGAAATGGGCTTATACCTGTATTTGACTTTTAAAAATCTGGTAATTTTTATGTGCAGACATTAATGAAGTATTGCTTATCCTGTCTGCTTGTATTTTTGTAGTGCAGATTATTGGCTCTTTAAAGGACTGCTGTAGCCTCCGCAGCTGTCTTTGCTTTTTCACCCCCTTTCTTTTCCTAGATGCTTAATCTTGCACTGGACAGCTATCATTTCAAGCTCTCGTGCTGTTCACAGGCCAGCAATCTGCTCCCTGAGCCTCCTCGCACACTGATGTTGTGCAGCAGAAATGGCATCCTTTAATTTTCTGCTTTCAGACTCCAGGTACATTTGCAGTTTTGAATCTTTACTTTCCCAGTGATTTAGCTAGCTCCGAGGACCAGTTCATGCAATCATTTATGGTCATAAAAGTCATCACAAAGTTGCGTGGTAAAGGGGCCTTATTTTTGTTGCCTATTTTTTTTTTAATAAAAAAAAAACACACACTGAGTAGTTGTAGGTTAGAGGTAGCTCTGCTCAAGCAATCTGAACCATTTTAGCAGATTAGTCTGTCCCAATTGTAAAGTGGTTTTGCAATGATCTGGACGGAAGATCCTGTACATTATGACTATAATGTCTATTTGCGAGCAACCTCCAGAGCAATTTGAAGCGATGCTCTTTGGAATCTACTCAATTATTAATAGAAAAGTGAAACATCTCCATGTGGGACCTGTCAAAGTTTTGAGCTAACATTTAAATAAAAGGTTCTGGTGGGAACTCTCAAAGCCATTTTGTCCTGATTGGATTGATCTCTCCAAGCCTTCCTTCCCAGACACAATGGTGCCTTTTGAAGCAAGGTATTTATGAGGGGACACACTAAATGGAGGTGGCATAAGCCCCAGCTCAATACATTTTGCTGCCCAAGGTTCAACAAGATGGTCTCCACTCTCATAGGTAGAAGCTGACTGGCCTGGCAGCAGTTGAATATTATTTCAATAGCAACAACAGCCCAGTGTTCTTCACTGTACCCGAGAACAAAAGGCTAGTTTAGAGATTACTGTGCAATCTGTGGGGCATGTACAACTCTCCTCTCCAGCACTTCACCATCACTCCCCACACCCTCCCTAATGGTTGTGGGTGGAAGAGTACTCACTTGCAACCAGGAGTGCCAACTTGAATAAAATGGGGGGGGGGGACAGGTAAGCACCACCCTGCATAATTGATCACAAGACATCATGCACACACACCATTTGAATGGCAATGCCCATCAACTTTTGGGGGGGGGCTGGCCCCCTCAAATATTTTATTGAGGCTGAAGGGACCTCAGCCCCTAGGAGCTGGCTCCTATGCTTGCAACACAGGCCAACAGATTGCTTGACAGGGTGTGTGTGTTTTTAGACAGGAGGTATGATAATCCAGTGAAGGAATGAAAGCTAGGGTGGGAGGGAGACTCCCCCTTAAAATAATAATGCCCACTAATTCCACAGATTAATGTGCTTCACCTAATTTGGGAATGTAAGGAAAGCCTGGTGGGTCAGGCTGATGGCCTGAGTAAATCTGAGAATGGTACATACCAGATTTGATGTGGATGAGATTGGTTGCCAGCTGGGTACTTGTAACATGGGATAGTACCTTCAGCTGCATGGTGAATTCAACTACACAGACACAAGGTATCTATTCCAGTGACCTGATAAACCTGGGACGTGGGTCCACCCCTTTGCCAGTGACAGCCACCCAACAATAAGGTAGTGGTGAAGCTTGAATGAACCACAACATAGGATACCATACCATATCTCTAGTGCCTAAAAAATGTTTCTGTTAAGGCCATTTGTTGCTGAAATTTCCTGGCATTTTGGAGCGTGATTGAACATGGAAAGTCCTTAGCGCAACATGCTACACTAAAAGGTCTTTTCATTCATTAAATACTGTATCACTATATAACAGTTCCAGAACCTAAAATACTCTGATGCTTCAAGCAATTCATAGTGGACATAACATGCAAAACAAAGCATATTGCAGCTTATTGTTTAAGACATCAGAAGGCAGCCCTGTATTGGGAGGTTTTTAATGTTTGATGTTTTTATTATATTTTAGATATGCTGTAAGCTGCCCAGAGTCACTGGGGTGGGCAAACCCAGCCTGATGTGTGGGGTATAAAAATAAAATTATTGTTAGTATTAATATTATTTAAAATGTATGCAATAACTAGGACTTTTCAAACTACATTTGGCATTTATTTATTTACTACCCCTCCTTTCTGCCCCCCAATCCACATGTGAGAAACAAACATAAACAATATAACTCACACCAAAATAGTGACCATGAGGGGGGTTTTTTGTTTAAAAAAGCTTTGATTTATGCAAATTAAAAAAACAACAACAGTAAGTGCACGAAGCTGGGTCAATTAAAATAAAACAGATAAAAGCATGAAAATCAAATGAAAAGCTTGGCAAACATTTAAATAGTTTTACCATACTTCTACTTATCCCACAACAATCTGCAATCCACTTAAATGCCCATGTAATGCCAGGACAGAATAAAAGGAAGGAAGCCAATTTAATAAGAGAACCAGCAAATAAACTTTATTCACTAGAACTTCTGAAACCACAGGAAAAACCCATCCTAGGGAAACTCTGCCCCCACAACCTACTCTCTTAGTCACTCCTCTGGCAAACCTGCCCCCACAAGACACTTTGCTTGCTGAACCATGTGCCCAACCAAGAAAACGTCCCAGCTTTTCTCTTCTGCTCTTCAACCTCGCTCTGCATGCCTACTATCTTCACGCCCATATCCATGCATCCTCCCCTCCCCCTTTTCTAGAATCCACCCCCCCCCCTTGCACACAGACCACTCCCTTGGTAACTCCCTGTATCGTCCTCCTCCATCACATTGCAACTACTAAGCACCCTTCTACCTTCTGCCCAATTATGGAGCCACCTTCCCCCTGTGTCGTAGTCTCCTGGCTGAGCAGCAACATGCAGAGCTCAGTGGAGTGGGAGACCAACCAACCAGAAGGGTCTCTGTGGTGCAAACAGCAATCCATGTGGCCAGACAGTCCAGGGGTCAGGGAATCTGATGGTCAGGATGAGCAGGAGGCAGCAAGGCAGGGCCAGGAATAGCAAGCATTGTTTCCAGAATCTGACTGCTGCTGGAAGCTCTGCTTAAGAAAGCTGAAGCCCGCTGGTTCTCGTCAGTGCCTTTTCCTCTGTGTCCTTGAAGCCACTCCCCCTTCTCACCGCTGTTCAGCAGGTGAAGCTGAGTCCTGGCCCATGACACTCTCTATCCTGCAGCCCCACGTGTAACCCCGTTTTAATCTTTATCCCCATTCCTGTGCCTCTTACTCCTTCATTTTTTGTATATATATATAAAAAACCAACCAAACAAAAAACCCTTTGCACCCCACTTTCATCCTTACTCACTTTTTCTCCTGCATTTCACTAACCTTGTTGTTATAAGAATTTAAGGTCTCAAATAAATAACTGAAATGTTCATAAATTTACAAGGCAAACACATACATAAGTATGTAAACCACGGGTCTGCAATAGTACAGGAGAACAATCCTGAAACCATTTTGACCCTCCCAAATTGACTTCAAATGTTTCTCTGCAAGGAGAAAGGAAATGGGAAAGCCTCTCCATTGTCTTTTGCTTATCTGTCTTTAGGGCATCTTTGTGTATGAATAGGGTGACCTAGATTCAGGAATTAAAGTATTTACTACCACAAAAGAATGGCTGGGCTGCCCAAGTAAGCAATCACTGGCCATTGTCAGGTATCCTGGTGGACAGGATTTCTGCTGTAGACTGCCTCCTTCTGTGATGTATGTATGATGTTTTTGGGGGTGGTCTTGGGCTACAGGGTGGGCAATTTCAAAAGTCTATATAAGGGCTTGCGGACCATTGTTCTGGGTTCCCCTCCTCCCTCCTGCATGTGAGGAGTGAGGACCCTGTTGCAACAGTTTAATAAAGATCAGGCTTACTAGCTACTTTGCTTCTCAAGATATTCTCTGGTTGGCCTCTGTTATTTTCTCCTACCGATAGGGAATCCACTTAAGGACTCTATATGGGCTCTTGGATACCCCATAAGGGAAAAGGAGCAGATTTTGTTTACATCATTGTTGAAACTTTTTAAAAATAAAAAACACCCCTCAGTGTTTCTCCCTTCCCAGTCTTATTCAGACCCCTTCCACCATCACTCTTTCTCTCTCAGTTTGCCTCCCTTCTTCCTTCTATGCCACACCTACTGCTGTTGTGCAGCTTCCCTTCTCTTTTGCTTGCCTATGTCACCCTGGTGCTTTAAATATATGGTGAGGATGTGATCCAGAGCTTCAAAGGAGATACATTCCTGGTCCTATCTAGGGGCTGAAATTCAGACTTTCTGCATGCAAAGCATATACTGGAGCTAAGGCCCTTCATGTCTTCCTTAATCCTACTTCAAGGCATTATAGCCTTGGCTTCCAGGACTGGCCCTTACTAATTCCTTTTCTCTATGTATTTACATAGTACTCATTGTTAGTACTCATTAGCACCCATTGTTAGTACTCAGGAAAACACTTTCCATATATAAATAAGAATAACAGAAGATCATCTGTAAATTTTATATATATATATATATATATATATATATATATATATATATATATATATATATGCAGGTTTTGGTGTCTTCGGGTGTCTTCCCGTGTAAGAGTCGGGGTGTCTGTGCGACGTTTCGACGAGGTCTCACTCGTCATCTTCAGGCTGGTGCTTTCGGCTTCTTGTTACTGGAACAGAGCAGAATCTGGTGTTTGAGTTCCTATAAATACTGTTGAGGGGTGTGGTGTATAGCCTCCAACGTTCTGGGCAGAGAGGAAGTTCCTAGATTAGTGTGCCTTTTCTTCTTTTGTTCCTTAATTACTTGAGGGATATCTTGTGTGATTTCATGAGTGATATTCTGAATACCACTGGGTGGGTCATTAAGTGTAGATTAGTTGCTAAAGCTTTCGTGTCTTGACCTCTTGAGCTTGTGAAGAGTTTTTCTGAGAAGATGGCTGTGCTGCATTTAGTTGTGCTCTGGCTTGGCTTCGTGTATAGGGGCGAGCTGTGGTTTTGTGCCTTGTGCCAGCCAGATCTGTGTAGGGATTGCAGGGGGGTGCAGCATCCGGAGGTGCCACTATAGTTTGGCTACTGGATGGAGTCTGTAATATGTCTGTGGAGAGGGTCTGGGTTTGGGTCTGGTGTGGTTGATTGGTGACGGCGTTCTGTGTGCCTCTGGTTCTGGTGTCGGTTTTTGTGGGGAGGGCTAATTTCCAGATGTCTGGCAGGCGGGACGTGTCGTCACGCTTGTTCATGTTGTGAGGGTGTTTCTCTATCTCGATGGCTTCCATGATTATTCTCTTGTGGTGATGTTCCATGTTAAAGAGCAATTTGGAATCTGCAAAATTAATTTCGTGTCCTGTTTCTTTCATGTGTTGGAAAAGAGAGGAAGTTTTTTCTTCTTTTTTGACGGCATTCTTGTGTTCTGCGATGCGTGCAGAAAAAACTTCCTCTCTTTTCCAACACATGAAAGAAACAGGACACGAAATTAATTTTGCAGATTCCAAATTGCTCTTTAACATGGAACATCACCACAAGAGAATAATCATGGAAGCCATCGAGATAGAGAAACACCCTCACAACATGAACAAGCGTGACGACACGTCCTGCCTGCCAGACATCTGGAAATTAGCCCTCCCCACAAAAACCGACACCAGAACCAGAGGCACACAGAACGCCGTCACCAATCAACCACACCAGACCCAAACCCAGACCCTCTCCACAGACATATTACAGACTCCATCCAGTAGCCAAACTATAGTGGCACCTCCGGATGCTGCACCCCCCTGCAATCCCTACACAGATCTGGCTGGCACAAGGCACAAAACCACAGCTCGCCCCTATACACGAAGCCAAGCCAGAGCACAACTAAATGCAGCACAGCCATCTTCTCAGAAAAAACTCTTCACAAGCTCAAGAGGTCAAGACACGAAAGCTTTAGCAACTAATCTACACTTAATGACCCACCCAGTGGTATTCAGAATATCACTCATGAAATCACACAAGATATCCCTCAAGTAATTAAGGAACAAAAGAAGAAAAGGCACACTAATCTAGGAACTTCCTCTCTGCCCAGAACGTTGGAGGCTATACACCACACCCCTCAACAGTATTTATAGGAACTCAAACACCAGATTCTGCTCTGTTCCAGTAACAAAAAGCCGAAAGCACCAGCCTGAAGATGACGAGTGAGACCTCGTCGAAACGTCGCACAGACACCCCGACTCTTACACGGGAAGACACCCGAAGACACCAAAACCTGCATTCCTGTACCCGTGAAAATCTACGAAAGCATATATATATATATATATATATATATATATATATATATATATATATATATATAAATTTTGGTGAGTTGGATCAAAAGATGGTTTTTCCAGCTTCCTTCAGCAGAAGGAGCTTTCTTGGAGAAACACTCCTCCTGTCGCACTGAAGGGTATCCTTGGCTCCAACTCTTTATTTTTGTTAATTTTCTCCAAATACATTTCTATTGGTTGCTCTTTTTGAGTTTAGAAATGTCTTTACCCTGCTTTTCTTCTCTCTACCTCCCTTTTCCAAATGCTGCCAAATGCCTGCTAGCACTTTTTAAAAGCTGAAGTGGTTTCTGAAAGATTTGTTGTTGTCGCTGCTGCAAATATTATCCCTAATTTTAGTACTGCTATCATTGTCAAATTAAAATTAGAGAACATGCCTCATTATCCGTAAATAAAGGCAGCGTGATCTGTGGAGGGCACTTCCTCCCCCAGCCTTTCTAATTCAAACCTTGGGTGCACAAAGGAAGGACACAGAAGTTATTCTAAAGGTCCTCCTCACCTACAGCATGTGTCAGAGTAAATTGTTGGAAAGTACTTTAAGAAAAAAAAATCCAATCTAAGCAAGGTGAGAGGAGACAGAAATCGTTATTCTAGTTGTTGAAGTGAAATCTGTGAGCTATTCAGGCTTGATGAGTCAATTGGGAGGGGAGGGGGAAGCACTGCCAATTTCCAATCCACTTTCTTCTATCTTTTCAAAGTGTTTGCGTGAACAAGTTATTGCATTGCCAAAATGCCAGATATTCAGAGATGCTTCCAGAGTCTTAAGACCACTTACTGCAAAATAACCATATTTTCAGACGAGTTCTACATGTGTCTACTGAGAAGCAAGCCCCATCGTGTTCAGTGGGACTTACTCCCAGGTAAATTTATATAGGATTGCAACCATTATCCTCCTTCTCCTCTGAAATCTTATAGGACAATTTCTCACAATGATTGCGCCCTACTCCCCAGCAAAAAAAATGGATAGCATTGAGTTGCCAGGGACCTCAAAGGTGATTTAGTCCAACCCCTGCTACTGCAGCATGCCAGACCTCAAAGGTGATTTAGTCCAACCCCTGCTACTGCAGCATCCCATCTGGCCTCTGCTTAAAAGGTAAAGGACAAAGGGACCCCTGACCATTAGGTCCAGTCGTGACCAACTCTGGGGTTGCGGCACTCATCTTGCTTTATTGGCTGAGGGAGCCGGCATACAGCTTCCGGGTCATGTGGCCAGCATGACTAAACCGCTTCTGGCGAACCAGAACTCTCCTTAGGAACTTCTAAATGAAAGAGAGTCCACCGCCTTCTAAAGGCAGTCTTTCCTACTTCGAAGAAGACACATTGCCAGGAAGTTCTTTGCAACATTTAGTCCAAGTCCCTTTTGTTGTGATTTGAACTCCCTGGTTTGGGTGTTACTCTCCTCCAGAGCAACAGAAAACAAAATCCACCCATTATTTCTATGTCAGTCCTTCAAATATTTGAAGATGGGTATCAGTCTCTACAGTGTTCTTGTCTAGCACTCCATTGCCATAGAACTGATGTGCATGTTATAGCTGACACATGACTCCTCCCACACACTTTTAAAACACCCTCTGATTTTTTAAAATCAGAGCATGCTATTTTAAGGCCCTTTTAAATTGTTGTATCTTGCAACACTCGCCATGTGGTAAACCACTGAGAGTGATCATAAAAATAAAATCATGTTTAGACACCTCCATGCTGTGTGTTTTTTTGGGGGGGCACATGTTTAGACACCTCCAGCTGTGTTGGGGGGGCGCACATGCAATGGCATGGGGAAATTCCTCTGATCCTAATAATATTAGCTGCCATATGATTCAAAATGGATCAATACGATGCCCTGGTTTGCACATGTCCCAAGTAGATACCACCAAGCATCCCAATCGTATTTTATTCTCTTAAATTGATTCTTACAATCAGGTTAAACAGATTTAAGAAAAAACACATGGCTCCCTTCTATTTGTTAAGCAATTGTCTAATGCAATGAAATAGAATGATCTGTGAAACCTGTTCCATTAAAGGTTCCATATCATCTAATGAAGTGATCAGCTGTGGGGGGTGGTGCATGCATGTAATCATTCATCTAGAATATTTGATTTTGTCAGAGGCAAGCTATCATTCTGGTTAATGCATGAGCAAGATACATCTTTGCATAATGACTGTGTATCAGATGTGGTCTGCTTAGTTTCCAAGGCTGGATACTTAAATCCTAATTTTCAGTGGTTACAGATTAATATCAAGACTTATTAAGAATTGGGGAAATAGGCAGCAAGCATATGGCCTGCTTGACGTTTTTTTAAATGCTTTTCACTATATGTATCACCACAGACTCCCAAGAAAACATGCTAGTCGTGAGATGAGAGATGGATGGTATTGTTATGAGGGGTCTTTTTTTTGGGGGGGGTGACTGAATGCCTTGGGCCCCTTCTAATTATTGGAATAGCCAAGCTAGCTTCTTGATGAGGTGATGGGCCATTAAGGGGGACAAAGGAAGTGGATCTGTGCGAGATGGCACTTCTGACTTAAGGTCAGTATTGTGTCCCTAGCTGACCTAATGATAGCACCAGCCTGAACCTTCCATTAAAACAGAGTGTGCTTGTGTATGCATTTAGAAGGAGAAAACTAAAAAATAAAATAAAATTGTGATGTTTCTGAGAACAGACTTCTTTTGTACAGTATTCCTTTGATAATACAGTGGTATCTTGGTACAGTGGTACCTCGCAAGACGAATGCCTCGCAAGACGGAAAACTCGCTAGACGAAAGGGTTTTCCGTTTTTTGAGCTGCTTCGCAAGACGAATTTCCCTATGGGCTT